>NC_141344.1:21165585-21765585 GCF_057382095.1 Aulonocara sp. 'chitande type north' Nkhata Bay | reverse complement strand
ACTAAAAGCTGACTTTTGCATTGCTACAGCTAAGAAGTAGGGAAAACACGATGGAAAGGAAAAAGGACATAAAACACAGGACATATGCTTTCTTTCCCAACCTCGTCTCGGTTACCCTATGTTATATTTATAGCAACTATTTACATGACCAAATAGGATAGTGTAATAGTGACTAACAGAAATGTTCACCAAGTGGAATAATGATTAGGTGTCAGTTAAAGAAAGCCCACCACGAGGTGCAGGTGCTCCACAATACAGCGCCATGTCTCAAGGAGCCGGACCTTTTTATTTACGCATGCCGGCACTCGTAATTACATATAAAAAGACAGAATTATTCAACAGAACCAACGAGTATTCTGGAAATGGTAGAGGTTATTACAACTGTTGACAACGAGGAAAGGTAATTGCCTGAAAATGAGCGACAACGCAGTGTTGTGCTCAGAATGCACCCCTCCTCCCGATCCCCCCTCCCCAGCCACTCACCACCACCACCCACCACCAGCTCCCTCTTTAGCGTTTGCATTGTGCAGCATCACCCGGGTGTGTAACCTATTGCGTTCCGATTGCTCCCTTGCAATTAGTGCCCTTTTTGTCCTCACTTCAATAACGGCATGATTATGGAGACTTCAGGAGTATTTGCAGCATCCAACAGCTGTTGTCTCAGGGACTACCGGCTGAATGACAAAAACATGTTTTCTCTCTGCATTTCACTTCCCTGGCTGCCTCTTGTAATTATTATGTTTTATTTGGTTTGATGATGGGGTCTTGTTTTTAGTGTGTCTGTGATTAAGATATTCAAAGGATTCCTTGGAGTGTGTCACAGTCATTTTCATTTTTATCAATCTCGACTTTTGATTTGTTTCCCGTGCAGTGCGGAGTGGATGGGAAATTAGACGTTAGCTTATCATTGTCTGACTGAGATTCTGGCAGCTTTATTTCTGAGACAGAATCTATGCCTGAATCAAAGGATTATACTGTGTCTAACACTAAAAGTAGGAATGTAACAAATGTGACAGCCTTTTTTAAGCTGTTTAAATGCTTCCAGTTTTTTTTTCTTTTTTAAGAATTTGCCCAGATATTTTTTGCATGTGCAATCATACGATAAAGTCGACACAATGAAGTAAATCAAATGTGCTAATATCATCATAATCATTTATGGATAATTTATGGCTCTATAATCCTCTGTAAAATAACAGTGATTTGTGTAATTTTCAATCAAAACATTAGTGGATATTCCTCACCCCACTGCTTTATTGGACCTTTGAACTTTATGGGATGCCTAGAAAGCACCAATCATCACTAGGTTACAATTATGGTATAGTTTTATGTGAAATTTACTTTTGACTCACTCTTTTTTTTTTAAACTTGTCAGTTTTGTTTAAGTGAGGATGGATGGATGGATGGATGGATGGATGGATGGATGCATGGATGCATGGATGGACGAATTGATAGGTGGAATTTGACTATAATTGGATTAAGCCAAATTGTATAAAACCTACTCGTTTTCCTCTGTCCATCCACCCCTCACTGCAAATGCTAAATTGTTTCCCTATTTGCCTCACTGTCTCATCCTCTCCATTGTGGGGAGGACATTATTTATACGGTCAGTGTCAGCTGATCATTGATTTGGTAATTACACGTTTCCCCTTGAGGCTGAGACAACTGATATACAAGGCCAATGCTAAAGGGGAGGTCCTCCTAGTTTCTTATCCATGACTTATAGCTAATTTGACCCTCCTAGATAGCCCTCTCTACTCTGCCAACAGCTTTTCAACACAACAAACACTCAAACACAAGTATCATCTTTCTCCCAGGAGAATGGAGCTCACAGAGCAGCTCAAACTGTGGTGGCAGGCAGTTGAAACCTTTTCATTGCTGACAACACAGAGTAATAAAACACCCATCGCTTCATGTTGTAACAAACCATTCTTGTGCTTTGAGGTATCCGTGGTCTTTTGAAACATGACGACGTGTTTTCTTGCATCAAAAACTTTACTATATTCAACTTTTTAGGGATTGTAAAGGATAATATTTAAAAAAACAAAAAAAACCAAAAACTGAGATGGGCTTTTTTTTAACCCAAGCTGTGGTGGAGTACTCACTTTAATATACACAGTGTACTCCATAGCTCCATATTACGGAGCCCCGCAGGGTACATGGGAGAAAAAAAAATTAAGACGGACTTTTGCGAGATCTCGCAAAACTTTTGCGAGATCTCGCAAAACTAACTCGGGATCTTGCAAAACTTTTGCGAGATCTCGAAAAACTAACTCGGGATCTCGCAAAACTTTTGCGAGATCTCACAAAACAAACTCGGGATCTCGCAAAACTTTTAGCCGCATTCTTCGGACGCCAGCCCGAAGCCGACCGGGAGGTCGAGGCACGATGTGCCGGGAAAGCAGTGTTCCTCCCAGCTGTAGTAGGTCTCGACCTCCCGTTAGCTTCGAGCTAATGGGAAGAATGCGGCTAAAAGTTTTGCGAGATCTCGCAAAAGTTTTGCGAGATCCCGAGTTTGTTTTGCGAGATCTCGCAAAAGTTTTGCGAGATCCCGAGTTAGTTTTGCGAGATCTCGCAAAAGTCCGTCTTGATTTTTTTTTCTCCCATGTCCCCTGCGGGGCTCCGTACCATATCATTAATTTTTAAGATCTAGTTTATTGCTGTCCAATTTAATTCCAGTGTGACAGGATCTGATGTGTTTGTGACTGCATTTTTTTAGTCGGTTTGATGTACCACTTGGTAACTTGACTTTTTCTGTCTACAGCAGCAATAAAAAGATTAATTAGCAAAAATTTTCTTCTGTCTTCTCTTTTTCCAAATCTGAGAAAAAACAAAACAAATTTGGGATTGGTCTCTTTTTCCTTAAAAGAGTGGAGAAAGTGCTGAAAGAGAGGTCGAAATACGTCAGGGAAAGACAGACAAATAGCAGGAATATCAGTATTTTTCTTCAAGACTGTCAGGGAGTCAGTCGGTATCAGGACAGATAGTAGTAACCTGTCTTTTAGCTTCTGTGGTTTATACTGAACATGATATTCTGGCACCACTGACTGCCAGGTGCTGAAAGCTTTGTTTATGTCACATATCATCCTAGAAACATTCTTCTGTTAAGATTTATGGGGATCATTAAGGTTTGTTTTTAATACAGTTTAAAAAAATGTAGCCTAATCTATCCCAATCATCGCAGCTCTGTGTGTCTCAATCCCTGTGCCTGTTCAGCCACATCAATAAGATCACACAATGCTTGCATAGAAGAGCTGTATAGTAGAGATGACACCCCTGATAGGAGCTAAACATATTGAATTTGGCAGTGTTAATGACTATTCGCTTTCTTCTGCGTGCCATTTTGGCAAAATAAAATTGGGAAAGAGTTCAGGGCATTTTTCCAGCTATATAGCACCAGCCCCAGACAATGAGACCCAGACAGGCTTAGTAGTCAAGAAACCATTCCCCTCTCACTGGGAACACATCTTGGACACACACACTCCAGTAGTTTTGTCTTGTATGTTGCTATCTGTGCTAGCTGCAGAGCGGTGGGGGCCTGTGCCAAGGGTCCATAGGGACCACTGGAATCGCTGGGGCTGGAGGAAGTTGGTCTGGGTCCAGTGGGGCGATCTGGGCTTGGTGACAAGCCAAGCTGTCTACTGCAGGGACGCTGGGAAAATGTAAATAAGAGCCTGATAAGGGCTATTGTTTTCATTCCATTCTCATCCCAGCTGAATGGCCTGCTCCCCAGCCACAGAGCATTTTATCTCAAGAGGGGGAGAGAAAAAATGGATGGGGTGGGGGTGGGTGAGAGATTTAAGAGCCCCCATAGGAAAATAAAAATAAACTCGCTGGACTCTTCTCTTGTTTAAGCTAATTCCCTAGTATGTTATGTCCTACTTTGAAAGGACAAGAGCAGCAAAGTCTTCCAAACACGAAAAACTTCACAAGTTTACCACTTTTCCTTTCAGAACATCTGAGTATGTATTTAAAAAAAGCAATCAGGAGTTAAGCGTGAATCTTGTATTACAAATAATCTGTTATTTTATGGTGAATACACTGTGTATCAATTTTGACACCCTGTCATAAGCTGACAGTAATTAGTATGTTGATGGTAACCAGTGTTTTCATTGGCATTTATAATTTCTCCTGGGAAAACAGAAAGACATTTTAGAAACTGAAGTAGCATTCCTCGGATTAATCTAAATTCTTCAGGAAAATAGGCCGTGGACGGGTGCTTTGAAAAAAGCCAGACATCTGACTCATTTACTGCTTTCCTCGAGCACGCCTGCGCAAAAAGTTTTTCTTCTTTTACCAAATCCATTTTTGGTTGCCTGTTTTGTTCACACTTTGAACACTGAAAGGTGTTTGAGAGTTATTTTATGGACTAATCCAGGTCATTATTCACCTTTCCCAGGTGGAAGGTAGGGAGGACAGCAGTGCATTCCAGCTGTAGTTTCTCCTGTTGGAGGACTTGGCAGGTCGTGTCTGGCCCGGCAGAGGGGATAGAGAAGTAAGGGAGCGGCAGCTCTCCTGGGAGGGAGGTGGAAGGGAGGGGGAGGACTGGAGTAGAATGGAAGCTGGCACCACATTATCTCCAACTGTTGGTGCATTCCTTAATGATCAAGTGCTGGAGAAGCATCTGTGATGAAAGTGAGTGTGTTTGTGTGTGTGTGTGTGTGAGAGAGAAAGAGAGCGAGAGAGCATATGTTTGCTTATTAGCATATGTTCGACGTGTTTGTTTAATTCCCCTTTTTACCATTTTTTGAAATATGTCTGTGCTTCAGGGGGAAAATGTCAAGCGCTGGTGTTGCTGTGTCTGACAGGAGATTATGATTTGAAGGGAGTTTGTTGTTCTGGGAGAGGAAGCCCTCTCACCCAGGGGTGAGAAGCAGGGAAGAAAAGCTGAGCTCCGCTACTCCCCCTGCCCTTAACACCCTGTTTTAAGATCTGTGATCTTTGTGCCACGCAGGGAGTTAACACACACAAGCACACACAAAACACATAGGCTTTTCTGACTCCCTCTCTTAGGGTCAAGGGCACAAACTGTGAGTTGGGAATTGGAAAGTCAATAAAGCAGAAGTAATGTTATAATGACCCCGAGCTGAAGATGTCCTGTCGACCCCCATCACATTGGAGGAAGTGGCCAATCAAACAAAATGGTGACTCTGCTTGATCTCGCTGAAAGCCACCCTTAAACAAGGCCACAACAACTACTGACCCCCTGTTACTCCCAGATCCTCTGAACTCAGTGTGTTTGTCAGAAGGAGCAACAGTGTTTGGTTTGTGGAAGCGGGCGAGAGATGATACAGAAGGATAAAAGGAAGCAACATTTGTATACATCCTCAACTGTATAAATCTCCTCTGATCCCAAGGATGATAGTGGTAAAACTGGAAGAATCCAGATGTTTCACGTGACAGGGCTTTCTCAGTCTTCACTCCTCCTCCGTTGCATTATGTAAAACAAAAAACCATAAATTCTGCCCGTGTGTTGCCAGAAGTATGTTTGTGAATGATCCACTGTTATATGCTTGTAAGACTATTCATTATGGAGTTCCGCAGCTTTGCAGCTTTAAATGTTGCTCCATATTAATTATACAATTTGCAAAAATCTATCTATAAATGCAATCTCTATAAAACTTATTTTAATTATAAGTCAGTAAAATTTATTTTCATATTTCACTCAAAATACTCAAAGAATTGCACCGAGGCTGCGGCTTTAAAAGGCATAATTCAATAGGACTGGATGTGTTGCTCTGGTTCAGATTAGAGGCAGGCTCAGAGTGGAGGGTTGCTCTACTGTTGTTTGATGGGAACAGGCTGAACCCGAAGCACCGCAGAGATGGTGGAGGCCTAGGTCAGCCAGCCCAGTATGTTCTTTATCAGCTACACCAGCGACAGCATGGCAGATTGCAGCCATTCCTTCTCTGATTCATTGTCTGCTGGACAAATGTTAATTGTTTTCATCATTGGCAGCTATGTGAACGTTTGGACGTACCCAGTCTAACTCTTTGCCTCCCGTTTAATGTGTGTCTCTGCCCTTATGGTAGTCCCACAATGCCTGCTTCCCTTCTCACTCCACCCCTAGCTCATCTCTCAGCTGTCGGACGGAGTCTCTTTTTAATGTTTCCCGCGCAATGCCATCAAATAAAACACCTCTCTTTCGTCTGATTCACCATCTTTTCATTTAAGTATATGGATTTATGACATCTACAAAATTATGAAAAGCGAAACTATATACTTTGCACAATATTACATACATAAAAACGTCAAATATTACAAATGGCTTTAAATTTCCCTTCTAATTTTTCTTTTTTTAGAATCCTCGTGCATGGAGAAACTTCTTTCTAAAGACTGGAAAGAGAAGATGGAGAGGCTCAACACAAGTGAACTGCTGGCAGAAGTAAAAGGTATGAATAGAAGTACCCCGTGAGTTCCTCATTCCTATCAGACTTACATAGTATATGTGCTGTTTAATATCAGAAAAAGCCTTGTACTTTGAAATGAAACAAAGGCCTTTGGCTGCCCTCCTCATTCATTTCTCTCCTCCCTTATCTTTTGTTGGAATGCCCAACTCTGTCCAAAGTGCTTTTCTTCAAAATTCCAGCCCATTTAGCCTCAGTCGAAGGCTCTCTTTGCTTGTCAGCAGTTTATTGTTGTTGTCCCTTCAGACGGCCCTGAGCCTCGCTGCTCTGCTCTGGCACATGCGGTGCGTTCATGCTGCTCTGGTAATTGTTGAACCCAAAGTGTGCTTGATGTAAACAGACCACGGCTGAGCTGAAAGGGGAGAAGCGGCTTGGAGAGGAGAGGGTGCGGAGACGCGCAGAGTCGTCTCCTCGGTGAGCTTGCGTTTGAGTGGAATGCCTTGACGCTGACAGTGAACGCCCCGTGCAGCCTATCGAGAGCACCACAGCAAAGAGCAACTCAGCACTCCCCCAAAATCTCTGTTTATGACAGCGTGAAGGTGGGCTGAGGATGGGCAGGGCAGCTGCTCAGTCCTTAGCACTGACTGTTACAGCGAGCTGCTGTGTTTATACAGCACAGGGAAGCACAATACCAGCTGGCTGCTGACACTGGGCTGCCAGTGGCTCCCAGTAAATCCCTTCAACTAAGAACTTCTAGCGGCTTGCTTTAATTTCTTGGAAACCCTTTAGATAATATTATATCAGTGCACCTAGCGTTTTAATTAACATTTCATGGAAACAATTCACAAACAAGGGGGCCGTAGTTTATTAAGGTACAGGTTATATTGATAATTTGCTTAATTGTTTCTTTTCATAAAACATAAATGGGAAATATCAGAAGCGTTCAACTTTAATGATTAATTTAAATTTCTCCACCTGCACAGAAAGGTTAAAAAAAGCAGATGAATGTTCTAATAAGTATATTCATTAGCAATAACCTTAATGAAGTGATGGATAAATCGTTGCTTGCTAAACTCGATTCATTGTACCTGTGCTAGTACACTGTGTGTCAGTGGAGATCAAAGTGCATGGGGTAAAATGTTTAAAATGATTTAGCCTTTTGAAAGCTGGTCTGTTAAATTACAGGCAGGGCATTTTTTCTGTTTGATGAATGGGAAAAGGAAGGTTACTTGGTGGTCTGTAAACAGGTAGGGAGCCTGATAATAAACATTATGGCCTCTGTCTGTTGATGAGTTATGGAGACAGTCTTTACACCACAGTTACAAATATAAATGCTTCTCCTATCACAGAGGCAGCCTTAGATTTTTAATTAGCATGCCATTTCATATGACTGTAGACATTTCAAAGGGCTGCTTTGTGCTCACCCTTACAAATGTCTCTCTCTCTGCGTTTGATGTCTGCCTGATGTAAATACGGGCAATTAAAAAGAGGCCCAGGGTTGGAGATGCACAAGGTCCACCTAATTAAAACACAAACAAAGGTACCAAGCAGAAAACACCTTATGATTAAGATCTAAAGTGTTATGATGAATCAGAGGTCCCATTAATTGTTAGGTTAAAATCAGTACAAAAGGCAAACATATCTGTAGGTTATAAATGAATGAAAGGTTGCGGAGAAAAAAAGCTTTACATGCAGATAAAGGCTACAGTACCTAGTAGCAGAGTGGCCTTGCATATTCTGTGCAGATCGCTTACTTATTCCTCCGCAAATTATACCAAACGCCTTGTAGGCTCTCTTTTGACATTGTTCCATTGGAGCCTTGAAAGAGAAGCCATTGTTATTGCAGAGGCAAGTGGTGGAATCTGACTGGTGAGGAAATGATTTTGTCTTGTTCTTAGGAAAGAGATAAAAAAAACAATAGGTGTGAGAGAATTTGACCTGAGGCTTTGCCCGTGAAAATAAAGACATTCTTTTGCAGCAGTTGTGTTCAAACATGCCCCGAATACTTTATCCTTTTGAGCCGAACACGCATGTACAGTCAACAAACAAAACAACTGCATCAACAACATCAGAGATTTTTCTTTTCAAGGTCCGCAAACCCAACCAACCATTTTCCCCTTACAAATGACAGATGTATAATTACAGCCTATTGTAATGCGCGTGTTTCATACATATTGTGCTGTTTTGAGGTAAAGGCATGTTTTCTAGTGTTTTAGTGTAAGTCGAAAGTGGCGTAATCCAGTGGAGGCAATGTGCTTAACCCAGACATACAGAGGGGTGTTATTAAGGGTTAATGATTTCAAATCTCCATCTGGCTTTTCTTGTACGCCGTCAGGGCTTAGCATCAGCACGGGGAGGCGAAAAGGAGAGCTTGTGAAGGAGCATTAGTGGCGGATTTCTTTTCACCAGTCAATTCCAGGGCTAACTGTTTGTTTTCATACCTGAGCTTAGCTGTCAATCTGCAGGAACGATGAAATCTCCTGAACAAAACCACAGAGCAAGAAAGGGAGGCTAGCTGGAAAGGCTCCAAACCACACAAAGTAACAGATAATAAGAGGCAAGGTGGAAAGAGTGCACAAGAAAGAAGTACACAGATAAAAAGATTTCAGCTGAGGAAACTTGGACAGTTGACATTTATAATTATATATCTCAGAGAGATCTGTTATATGATCACAAGTGACTGATAATAACCATTCATTATGCACATATATACATACACATATATGCTTATATGTCTTTTGGCTTGCTCTGTGCAGGGTCTTTGAGCTTCATACTCAACAGAGCTATTTAAGTTTCCCTGCTGAGTGGTAGTTTACTGGCCCCCCGATGGGGGCATAAGAAAAAAAAAAAGAAGAGAAAAAAGAAGAAGCACACACACAAACTGCTCAAGCATTTACTCAAACTGGAGGAAAATATGTAGTTACTAAATTGGAACACAAGCTGTATTCATTCCGCTGGAATCTGCTAAAAAAGAAAGACAGAAAAAAGCTTAACGCTGTACACTAGCGTTGAAATGGCAGCTTGAATTCTGAAGCAGAAAAATCAGGGCTCTTGCACTGTCACAATCAATTTGAGAATGGTGTCTACGTGACAGTGGTCGGGTGCAAACATACAGTCCTGTGGCAGGCAGATAAGTGGAAGCTCTTTAGGAGGAGAACAGAGGGCAGGGCAGGAGGCAGCTGAGACTGATTTGATGCTGGCCCTACCTGTGCTGGCTATACTCCTGCACAAGCAGAAAGGGGTCCACAGTGAGAGCACAGAGCCCAGATTGTTTAGTACTGTGGGTTTGTTGCAAAACATGTTTGTGCACTTTAAAAAAAAAAGTCTTAATGACCTCTATAAAGTGCGGTTTTGATACTACTGGACACAACTGCATATTTGTGCAACATTCCCCATCAAAAGTGAGCTTATGTAGCATTAGAAAGGAGAAGGAAGACATTAATTTTGAGGGTATTTCAAAAGGTTTGTGTATTTTATATAATATGTCTATTACACCCAACATACAAACCGTTCACACAAATAGCACAAAACGTTATCTGTCCAGTTGCTCCAGTCAAAAATGCCTCAGTTAGCATTTTCTCCACAACACTTCAGTCAACTGTTTGCCCTGTGCACTCAGGTGAAATATGAGCCACAGTAAATCATTATTCCTGAGGCCACATTTGCCAGATGAATGCATGTGAGTGTTGGACTGTGTGTTTTTCTCCTCTAATGAATTGAGGAATTTAGCTTGTGGCAATGGAAGGTAAAAAAGGAAGCGCTGTGCTCGTGTGTGTGTAGTGTATGTTTGTATATACAGGTACAAAAATCTCTGTGTTTTCAATTACATATTTTCCAGTGGTTTGTTCAAGTTGAGTCATTTAACAGTATATCGTTTTATTAATCTTCCTTTCAGTCAGAGAGAATGTAAACCATTGAGAGAGCTGACAAAAACATATCTATGTCATTTTTAAAGGAGCCTCCCCTAAAATATTCATTAGTTTTTCCTGGGCAAAGCAAATTGGATTTTCACAAGCATGTAAAGCCGAACGGCTAAGTTATATGAGGATGTAAGAGAATGCGAATACACCCTTCAGATTTAAAAAGATGCGTATAACAACCAAATTTTAGGAAGGCATAAAAATGGCTAAGACAGGTTTTTGAAATTGTGTTTAAAGTAAAAAAAGTCACATTTTTATAGGCTCCATAAGAAAGTGTTATTTTTAGCTTAATTTCATTTATGGGTAATGCTATCGAGTGCATCAAGTCACTTTCCAGGATTATTTTTGATTCTTTTTTTTTTCTTTTTTTTTATTATGGAAAGAACATCGGTAATTACACAGGTGTTATTTTGTACTTGTGATTTGGCATTTAAGTATAAAATCAGGCTGGAGTTGGGGACTATCTCAAATCTTCCTTTTATCCTTCTTTGCATGTGCACCAAGCAAGCACTATGGCCTTTTATGTTCAATTTTATGCATTTTGATCTAGTCTATCACCAGTACACTGTTCTGTTTTCGAAAATGTAATGTAACAAATGTGTAAAATTAGCAGTAAAACACTAAAATGTCATTCTAGCCTGAAATGTGATGACTTTTGATGAAAAGTTTAAACGTTTTAAATTGCACGGAGGCTACAAATTTGTGCACATTTGGGCTGTTCTGGATCGAATTTGACTGAAAGGGTGAGAAAGTAAAATGGCACAGGAGCGATCATATGTGGTGCACATAAGGAACAGAGCGCACACAAAGGTCAGAGGGTGTTTTTTTTCTTTACATAGAGACCTGCTGCACCTGAAAGGTAACAAAATAATCTCAAAATAAATAAAGTAGAATGCATTTGTTCTACACAAACTGAGAAAGACAGAAATCAAAAGATCAGTGAAACGTGCAACTCCCCCCCCCCCCCAAACAGGGCTTTCTACCTCTGTTTTGAATGCATATGCTAAGTTCCAATAGGCAGTGTTTAAGTGTTAATGAATGCTGAATTAATTATACTAATTATACATTAGATTATTGATTATAAATTGTAGTTATGGTTTTTTTTTTTTAAGCTTTAGCAATGTGAAGAGTGTTTAATGGCAGTAATGGTTATACATGTGCGTACAATAAAACTTAGCAGTTCCAGTTTTACATTTTCACTTTCAGTAAAATATATTGGAAAAATCCACTTTCCATGCTCTCTGAAGGCATTAATTGTCGATATATATTAATATCATCTATGCATTCTAAATAGATCTGTAGTTCAGACCTGTTGGCTCGCCCATGCTGCAATGGCACGAATGGCAGTGCAATGGCATTGGTAAATTCTAAAATAAACATTTATGATCCCTGGTTAGATCTGCTGGCTAGATTTGTATTAAAAGCCTGAGAACGCAGCAGGTGCTCTGACCTGTTATATGCTTTGTGAATATGTGTTCTGGGCTCATCTGTCTTTGCTTCCTGTTATCCCTGCTGTTTCAGTCTATCACTTGTGATCTGATAAAAAACCCAGACAAAACACTGGTATTGTTGATACACTTATCCATCAAAGACAGCAGACGGAAAGTCTTTCGAAAGATCTCATTTTGCGCAGTTCAAGGAAACAAGTAGATTCTGCTTTAATTATCAGTTGTATAGGTAAGACGGATGAATAAACGCTCTGTGAAAAGAATGAGATAACATCTAACTCCTAATTCCCTTCCAAGGATTTGTTGACAGTAAGTCATTGCCTTGATCACTGTTTCATATGCTTTAAGTGCTATGTATTAGAAAGACCTTGAAAATTGTGCATTCTTTTTATATTTTAAGGTTACGGGGGTCAGACCTATCATTATAAAGGCCATAAGAGATGAAATGAAGGCTCAGAGACAATCTTTGTTTTTATGTAATGATCTTTGCTACATGCTGCCTTACACAACATCTTGTTGCCAGGATCTGTGGTTTGCTGCACAGTCTTATAGATTCAAAGAACATTGCATTCAGTTACTGAAAGAACACAAATAAAGTTGCTGCGTTGAAATTTTTTTTTTTTCTCCAGGGAGAATTTAAGGGTCACCGGCATTTCCCGCGGATTAATATGCTCAGGTTGAGCCTCTATCTTGGCTTTGATGAAGTACCTTGTCCAGTGTCATGGATAGACAGTTAAGTGCTGGAGCTTTTACATTAGCATAATTATACTGAAGAGTGAAGCTTCCTCTATCATCAAAATGTTAGCCTCTATCACTGTTCACCATGAACAGCAGAACCTCAGTAGATGAAGAGTACTTTTATTAATAAGCTCTTCATATGCCAATCAGAATATTTATGTTTAAAAGATGGTGCTGAGACACTTAAATGATTCTGATGCAGTCGCATCAACATTCAAATATACTATATGCAAAAACATAGGTGGCACGTGCAAAATACTATAATACACTTATTATATTCAGACTACTGCAAATTTTAGAGAACATTTGAGTTTTTCATTGTAAAGAAGCCGATATATTCATCCTTATCATATAGGTAAGCTTAGTGGCTGAGGGGCATTTGCTGCCAGTGGATGACGTACTTGTAAGTCATTGCTTATGCTTGTTAATGCGGTTTTATTGGCAAGATTAACGGCTTTTATATCATAGCAGAGGCAGCAAGCCAGGTAAAACAGCTGTTGCTCATATTGTCTTGGTTGTAGGACACGGAGACACATTAACACCATATTAAACACACACAGCCTTGTAGCACTGCTGGACAAGTGCACATACTATTTAAAAGCAAAGGGATACTATAAAACTAGTTCCCGTTACTCTGGCTTTTCTGCCAGTTTTCAACCTAACACATTTTTTTTTTAACAAAGGATAAAATGTTTCAGTTGTATTAAATAACACAAAAGAAAATTTGATTGGAAAAAAACATTGTTAGGTATTGGTAAAAGGACTGTGGACATCCTTTTTTTCCCCTTAAAAATACTAAAGCGCGCACCAATAGATGTCGTCTGCTGCTACTGAGTTAGCTCTTTGTGTTTTCCGCAGAAAGAATGGACAAAGGGTCAGATGACCACAGAGGTCACACACGTGCATTTACTCAGAGACATGTACCTTTTATTGATTGGAGGCACGTGCAACACACATCGGTGCACGCTCGCGTCTACATTCACACGCGCTTTAGGAGAGCGCAGAGTGAGAGAGCGTCTCAGCATGCAAGGCATTCAAGCTATGTGCGGTCTGTGTGCGGATACAGCTTGGTACAATCGTACCATTTAGACAAGGCCCAATTTACTTAGGATGGGTTTGCAGCATATGGAAGCATCCACAATAGCTGTCTGATAGAGAGACAAAGAAATTCCAGTCTTCTGGTGCTAAAAAACTCAATTCAGATCTGGTCATAATGGCTCAGCTGTCTTAACCAAAGGAAGAGAAGAGAATAGGGTGCCTTGTGATTTTCCCCCTTTTTACCCTCACCCTCCTCGTTTTCTTCTTTCTTTTTTTTGTGCCTGAATCTTTTATCTGTGTTATTCACTCGGGACTCTTCAAAGTAACAAGCCTCCTTCTTTTTCCCCGGTACTGGACTTGGAACCCAAATTAGAGACTGCTTGATTAGAGCAGAGAGGAGGGAGCCAAGAGAGAGAGTGAGAGAGAGATGTGGGTATTGGACAAAACAAATCACACCCCTACAAAGTGCCTTTTATCCAAAGACCCCAAGGCTCAAATACCCCCGTCCTTCCCCAAGCAACCATGGCTCTGCTTGTTTTTCTCTTATGATTTATTTAGTCACCCGTTGATGTTTTCTGCCCTACTTTGTGACGTTTAAAGAAGGCAGGAATCTCAAAAGGTGCATGTGAATGGGCTGAAACTGGACAACGCCGTCTTCTATGTGTCAGTCTAAAAATTCTGAACTTGGCAGAAGTGTCCTAAAATAACAAAACAAGAAAAGTGCCAGCACAGCTTGACCGCTTACTCCTGGGATCCTCTTCCTGCTTTGGGCTGGTATTGTCCTACTGAGGCTCACTTGTTCACCAGGAGGATGTCACAACACGTTAGGTCCAGGCCGACTGCTGGCGTTTATGTAGCGCCAAGGCATCTCTGGGCTGTCTGTCTGCCATCGGAAGCGCAATGTGAGGAGACATGTTAACAGGCAGACCCCAGCCCTACCGCTGTTAAAAGCCATGCAATATGCAGGAAACGGCCTCTTTTGTCAGCAGCCTGGTCAGACACAGACCACGACTCTCCTCTTCTGTACCACCCAATAAAAGTTTTATCTGCATTTTAAAGCTGATCCATAATTCAAAGCAGGAAGAAAGGGATTTTAACACTAACCAGCCAACAAAAAACACATGTGTCTCATTTTATGTTTGGTTTTCTTCCACTGCGCTTATCTTTAGTAGATATTTAAGCACCAAAGCTGTGTTTGTCTGCAGTACTGACAGCTAATCTTAAAATGTCTTCAGCTGTTGTAGATTTTTAGGACTGAGATCAACAATTATGACTGAAATCAGAAGAGAGAGATGGCCTAAATCGTGGTGCAAGGGAAGGTCTGGGCTTCCCACAGTTCAGCTCAACATCAAAACAATGAGCCTTCTGTTAGTATTCTTGTGGTGTCTGGGCAGGAGTGAACACCCCACACTCAGACTGGCCCATCAGGTCCTTCATTGGACACTTAGCACAAGTTCTGCTGCATATTCACACTCACAAGACAAAACATAAACATTCTGCAGAATCTTTGTAATTTTCACAATTTTTAAACTCCTAAACTAGTGTGACATGTGTACTTAGGCAGGCTGTGAGGGCGTCATTGAGCCCAGATGTTTTACTTTTTTTTCCAGCTGACACTCATCTGTGACTCGATGGCCCCAAATCAAAATGATCATCTAGATGATGATTTTCCTGTTCTTCTTTTCTGTCTTGTTACCCCCCGTCTCCCTTTCTTTACGGCTCTCCCTCCTTCCCGCGACAGTATTGATAGTGATTTATTGTGACAATGACCGATGTATTTTGCTGCTGAGCAGCTCCTTCATGGAGACAGCCAAAGGTTAATAAAATTGGTGCTGATTGTATCAATTTTATAGATAAGCCATTCACAACAAGTGTAGTTGGGTGAATAAGAAGTCAATTGAGGCCTTGGAAACTGCACACAGGCCCAATGAATAGCTGCTTTTAGGTGCTTTTTTTTCGTTAGGAGGATAAATGGAGAATTGCAGCTCTCTTCCATTGCAGCAGGCAGCAGAGGCAGAGCGAGGCGAACTGAGGTTCAGACAAGCCTGCCAGTAAATTGCCCTGAATGGGTTCTGGAGGTTGACAGGCCCTATTAAGACAAACAGCTTTCCTCATCGGAGAGATAAAATAAATCAGGTGTTTAGTCAAATTAAAATAGTTTGAGTGGAGAGGGCCCCTGGGAGCTCTCAGGAGAAACTCAAGACAGATGTGGTCAGAGACGAGAGGAAGACACCCAGGAAAGAATTCAGCTCCTGCTGGCTTCAGGCCAGACTTCACCGCACTGTTATCTGGACCTCTTGTGTTTTTTGCCCCCTTTCTCTCTCTTTCTCCCTCTAACTGTCTCTTTCTCTTTCTGTCAGTTTTCCTGTCAGTTTTTTGTATGTACCACCATACCAGCTGTCACACAGGAGTGCAGTGGGAGGAGAGTGAGTTACTGTCTAGCCTCTCACTGGCAATTATGTTGGCTGTGTAAGTCAATGGTAGGATCACTTAGCATTGATTAGGCGGAGAGAGAGCAGTGCAGCGGAGCCCCTATCACACACAGTGTAGACATGTAACTGCAGAGAGAGAAACGCAAGTCCGCTGCTCTGTCATTGCTTTGGTTTGTCAAATATGCATTAAAGAGAGGGAATGTGATGATGATACAAAGTGCATGTGGTTATAGTGTATGTTGAGCATGCATTTTGTTTGTGTACGTACCGCTTTGAGTCTTTTTTTCTGCAGGTTTCCACATTAAATTCAGCCAAAATCTGCAGGCGTTTCCTCCCCTAATATTTGGTGTGTATAAAAGTTCTGTTTATAGGCCAGTGCAAAGAGTGACTCTTAACACTTTCTTTATAATCACCCGTGGACGTCTGAAATAAGCTGCGATTTCAGTTTGACAGCTCCCTGCAGCTCTTTGTCTGTGTGCTCGGAACAATTCCTTCACTTTCTTGCTGTGAAAGCCGTGAACACCAGCTACAGAAAAACAGACAACTCCAGGCTGTGTGTGACCTTAACACTTTCTAGTGAATTCACTGCAGTTGGTTGCTGCCTGTGTGGTTTTCTTTGTACTAAATATTGTGTACAGCACAATAGCACATGATGATCGGTCACTGTTCTATATTTAGCATTATATAATGACCGATGGCTTCTGCTGTGTTTCCTCCAAAAGCCTACACCCTGGTTATTTAGTCATGGTCACAATAAAAACTTTTGAGTACTTTTTTTTCCAGGTATGCACCAACTTGTGGTCATGTTTTTGTTTTTGTTTTCACCACCTTGCATTTATCCTTTCCTGCTCACAGACATTGCTCTCTCTTTCTCACTCTCCTTCTTCTCAATAGGTACTCCTGAGAGCCTGGCTGAAAAGGAACACCAGCTCTCCACGATGATCACTCAGCTGATCAGCTTGCGAGAGCAGCTCCTGGCTGCTCACGATGAACAGAAGAAGCTGGCTGCCTCACAGATGGAGAAACAAAGGCAGCAAATGGAGTTAGCTCGTCAGCAGCAGGAGCAGGTAACCGCTTGCTGTTTTCTTTTCTCACACACACCAAAACACCTAGCTAATAGCCCACGCTATATATTTATTTATTTATTTATTTTACCTTTTCCTAAACTAGGCTCTTTTCTTACTATTTGAAACACACAGAACATTCCCCTCCCTCCTTTTACCTTTTTTATTTAATTTCCTCTTTCACCTAATAATAAACCTCTTTAAACACAAGTCTTTGTGCTTAGCTCTCTATTTCATATTACATTTCATGCCTGAAATGCGCCAATAAAACCTTGCTACTTGGTTGGAATTTGGAATAATATTAGATTTGAAAGACGTTATAGTCTATATTGCCTGAGATATTTCAGTCATGCTCTCCCGCCCACAGTTATGCTGTGTGGTAGGAAAAATGTTATTATGACTTGTACTAACAAATGCGAGGGAATGTGTGAATTAAACGTTATATTAAATATGGAAGTCCTCTATATCTTATAAATCGACTCCTATTAGAACAAGCCTGGCATTAGATTTGCAGCACAAATCAGGCCAATGAGCCATATTGTACAAATCAGCAAATTAGCACAGGCCATGAAGTGTGTTAATGTCTGGGAAGAAATAAGGACACAAACTATCCACACGGGCGACACTTTTATTATCACCCGCCACCCTAATGGCTATGAGTCAATTATCAGCAAGGAGTTCACTCAGAGTTTTCTCAGCACACTCTCAGACCTTCCTTTGGTAAATGAAGAGATAGACCGTCCACCTTGGAGTGATGCATTTGGTCATAGTACACTAATAATACATTAACAGTATTGATTTATTTTTCAATCAATAGTGTTCATTTGCAAACTACGCTCAGCTCTGAAGGCTTTGGAGACACTGCAGAACAAACGACCAGTGATATATGTTTTATTATTTGATCTTATGTTAATGCAGGCTGATATTAATATTTACCATTAATAAAAATGGAAGAGAGACAGCGAGAGATGGTTGAGAGAGGGAGAGTAAGAGAGCCCGCTGAGATCTGGGATGTCATCAAGCCATCAAGATACAACGCAGTAATTAACTGTTGACACTCGTGAGGAAGCCAGCACAAATTAATCTTGACACATTTGCAGACGGCCGATATCTTACAGTGAACACTTTGTAATTATATTTAAAAATGAAAATTAAATGACACTTAAAACTAGGTTGTCATGCTCAATGAAGTGAGCATGTAAAAGGAGGGAGCGCTAGGGATGAGAAACACTGCGGTGTGGCTGCTCGTCACTCAGGGGCAGCGGGGACCCCTGTCACCCTTCCTGGGCTTGCCACCTCCATCATAACCACATTCGTCTGTGTCCTGTAAATCATTTATTCTCTTTCTCCGCAAATTTCAGCTCTGCAGTTCATTTTATATTCATTTAGAACATTTAATGGTTTGTTATTGACTGACTGCAGCGGTTTAGATAAAAGAATACACTTTTATTCACAATAAAAATTGCTTTTTTAAGTTCCACCTCCAGTCCAGCCCTGTATCGTCCGTCTCGGCACATATTTAGTGTTAGGTTCATTTACTAATCAATCTACATTTTTTTCCCCACTTCATTTACCAACCAGATTGCAAGACAACAGCAGCAGCTTCTGCAGCAACAGCACAAAATCAACCTCCTCCAGCAGCAGATCCAGGTCAGTCAAAGCATTTCTGCTGGCCCTCTACCACTCAGCAGCTTACACCTCCTACTTTTTTTCTACAATGATTACTACTCCACTTCTGCCTCTTCAGTATAATTAGAGCACCAGGGTTGTCACCATGATCCAGATGTCTGGATTTATTTGCACAGATCAATAAAATTAGGCATTAAAGTAAATATCATGGCTAACTTAAGTTTGCCACTCCTTCTTTACTTCTTATTCCTTTATCTCTGATTTTTTTTGTGTGTGTGTCATGCTGACATTCGTCACTTTCATCAAATGTTAATTGGCCGTTGGTAATCGGGAGGACTTTAAAATATGTAGGCGAATAATTAGCACATCTTAATGAACAAAAAAAATGGGGGGAAAAGTAACAACGGCTAATGAGTTGTGTTGATGGAGAAGTGCGTGGAGGTGGGGGACATGAAAGAGGCTGGTAAATGCCTCCGAAATGAGTAGATCCCAGAAGGGCAATATGGCACGCTTTCACACAGCACGCGACCTGCTGAAACCTACATTGTCACCATGACCTGTGCCTGCGACACGTACTTCCTTATGCCGCCTCGTGGACTTTTATGTTTTGTTCTACTTTTTCAGATGTGCATCATGCCAGATGTTATCTTGCTCACCGCGTGTGTATGTTTGTGTGTGCTCTGTGCAGTATAGTACAAAGCACAAAGGTGCAGAGGAAGACCACCCACGCAGCATGTAGCTGAATATGGTCAGGGATATGTACAGGGTAATCCAGGGTTGCTTGCTGGCAGTGGTCAAGGCTGCGAGCCTGGCTGCCTTTGTGAGGCTAACATTATCCTGCCGGGTGTGTTTGGTGTCAGGCACATCCTTCTCCATTTGCCTCCTCCTTCTCTGCTTGTTCTCAAAACTCTCCGCATCAAAACTTTAAATATTCACCTGCAGCAAACTCCTGCAGAATCAACATTCAGATATTTTTTTGATAAAGAGTATCTTCTCCCCATATACTGGGACATACCACATATAATACAGCTTATTCTTATGATCCAAAGAGCAAAGAAAACATCTGTTCTCAAAGAGCAGTTAGTACAACAAGCAGATTTATGGCCAGGGCATCAAAATGCCTCTTTCAATGGCTCTTTACAAGAGGAAGACTGCACTCTCAGCTTACTGTGGAGTAGCCACTAGCCTGGACCTTTCGCTTCAACAGTGGACAGTCTATTGGAAAAACAATTCCATACGACATTCCACTACAGACAAGCACATAGCATGACACTCTGTGTAGAAAACCCTCGAAAATGAAGTACCTTATACACTGCCGAGGGGCTAGTAATACTCATATGATAGAGAGCTCTTTACTTATGCACGTTGAGCATAAGGGCACAGCCCTAAAGGATCTCCCTTTTCGAGGCCCTTGCTTTCATCACAGAGTTATAGGCAAATGTTACCTGAAAATTCCCCTTGATGGATACTTTTCAGAGAGGGTGAGGTTTCAAGTGTTTATGGGAAAGTGCTTCTAAATATCCATTTCAAACACTTGAACGGAGATACAAGTAAAGCCCTTTCTTGTAGAGCCCAGTTAGCCAGTTTTCCCCTGACAAAATGAGATCTCTCCTGATTAAAAAAAAAGCCACATCCACAAATAAATAAAAGAATCTCATGGTCAGACCATCTGTTCTACTTGCCCATCAGCCTCTCCTGGCTGAGTCGCTCCCAAGACTTTAATAAGTTTCACTGTGTGCAACATTGTTTATCAGACAGCAAGTTATTTAGAGAAGAATATGTTCTCTGTCCTTAACCTATGGCCACTCCTCTCAAGTTGGAGTATCAGCAAGAGTAGATAAAAGAGAGTCAGGGGCAAGTTAGCGCAACGGTTTCTGCCACTCTGTTTTCATTAGTGCTGCCTCTTAAAAATGCCCTGGTCATTTTAATATACAACAGCTTTGACTTAATTATTTCTGTAAACAAGCTTCCATCCTGTACTGCGCAGGCCTTTAGCAAAGTGGTAAGCAGCGCTGAGGGATTGAGTTACTCTGCTGTTAGCATGGAGAGCATTAAACTTTATTGGAGACCCTCCTGCCATCAAAGTCCTTCTGTTTTGGCTCGAAGGAAAATGAAGAGAAAGCTTCTTGCTCAGGTCTTCTACTGATGATGTGACATTTGACACCGTAAAGGGTCCACACAATAAAACCGAGGGGACCGCAACTGGAGGCTGTTTCTGTTATGCGTGTGCTGTCAAGGACTTTTTTTTTGCATATAAATTTAAGTTGAATCAGAAGTAGGTAGTTATTAGGTTTAGTAAGCGAGGTTTGGTCCAAGGCAGCAAGTAGTTCAATCGAGTTCTTCTTTTGAATAGCCAACTCTCATTTTATCCTTTCTCATCATTCCAACAAGAGACGAAAAGAGATTTAGTCTTTGTCCCTCGGGATTAAAATGTCACTTGTTTTAAGATAGCAGATGTTTTGATTGAAGCGTTAGAGGCTTATCAAAAGTTAAAGCTCAAGGCTTTGTGTGTTTTTCCCTCAGCTTCTTTGTATTTTTCAGTTCATCCTCCTCGTTGAAATCGTCTTGGCACTAATTCAACCCTAGGGTTAGATTAACTCTTGAGTTGATTTAAGTTGAAAATCTGAAACCTCACCATTGCAAGACTCATGTGACACTTAAACATATATATATATATATTTATATATATATATATGAGCCATTTAACTCTGTTTCACTTTGTTTGTGGGAATGCATGAGAGGTAAAGACAAGGCATCATTCAGGATATAAAATTTTAAAAAGTATGAGACTTGGAGCTTTAAGGCACTCAGGTGTTGTGCCATCCATAGCCAGACCATAAGAATAA
Source organism: Aulonocara sp. 'chitande type north' Nkhata Bay (assembly GCF_057382095.1). Taxonomy (NCBI): domain Eukaryota; kingdom Metazoa; phylum Chordata; class Actinopteri; order Cichliformes; family Cichlidae; genus Aulonocara; species Aulonocara sp. 'chitande type north' Nkhata Bay. Next base: position 21,744,126 of record NC_141344.1, on the reverse strand, counting down.
CTCCATGCACCTCACTGGGTAATAAGCCCAGTTCATGTTTTCCTCAAGGATGGGTCTGTTAAGATACAATCCCTGGTATGACTCTGTATGCAAGTAAATACACATATACATCCACAAAGGTGATAGTGTACAGTACACAGGCACACAGGGACCCACGCACTGATACACACATCAATGGAATAAATACTGGCAGAAAGGTCAGGGTGAACTTTATCTTCACAAACAGGCTGGAGAAAGCCGAGCTCCCCACATGAAACAGAGGGACACTTTTAATTCATAACATTTAATTTAATTTCCTTTTTTTAATCCATGAAAAACATCACAATATCATGACACTGTCATTTGTCATTGGCTGTGGCATTGATGTGCTAACTCTGAGGACACTGTGAGACCCAAGATCGGCAAGCTAACAGTTTCAATGTTGGCTGGCAAAAGTTCTTTTTTGCCCACATTTATATCTCACTCCATGAATGATCTGTTCGTCAGCCAAGTTATTCAGTTTATCTCCCTTTGACCTATTCTTCTCTCCCGACATACGACCTAGCTATAAACTCTGACCTCGCTGAAAGTAAGCGCACATTTTTGGTCCATTTAACCTCATGTCCACAAACACGGCTTGCTGAAAATGAAAACCAGAGATTAAAAGAGAAAAGGCCAGTGTATTAGTGTCCACTGCACACTTCAAAGTCTTAGTGGCTTCCTCACATGTGTCTTTAATGGTGTCAAGAAACAGTGGGGGACACTACTAAAGGTTTCAAGATTAAAGAAGAAATTCAATAACACCAGCATTAATCCGCCAAGAATTTTACAAGGTGGACAATATAGAGATAGATTTTTGAAGATGAGACGGTGCATAACAGACTTGCAGGAAAACATGCAGTTTGATAGAAAAAGGTTCTGCATTAATTCTTCATAGAGTTCATATTTTACCCAATGGCAGGGTTATTACTAACATATCTTTCCCAATCTTTTTGTCAGTGTATCACACACTGTAAAAGTATTGTTGTCGTTATTTTACAGGAAAAGACTTCAAAATAGGTTTAAAAAGGGTTTGAAAGAGTGCAGCTTCAGTTTTTTGACCCCTTTTCTTTCTAATGCTTTCTAATTCTTTAGTCTTACCACAAAAACAGAGGTGTTTAATGTCAGTTGACATAGTGTTACAAGTGAAAAAAAAACTTTACAGTGATGTGTTTTATTCAGACGACACAGAACTCCCATATTTCTCATAGAAATCAGAAAAGTCACAGGAGGATGTCTGTACCTGTCCATCTGTACACAGTAGCTGAGGAGTCTGCACTCACATAATTTTCTCTTTCTTTTAGTTTGCACCTACAGATATCAACTCTGATAATCTAACTTTAAACAAACATCAAGCTTTATATTTAAAATAAAAAAGCAGTTTTTGTTTGTTTCGGGGGCTTTATTTCACATCTTCTGGAAATATCCATAATAGCTTAACAAATAAACTTTTCCTTAAGTGTCCGGTGCGGTTGCGGTTTGGCAGATGACTGACATCAAGCCTGACCCGCGGCTGTCATCAAGTCATTCTTTCAATTTCAAACGTTTTCAATCAAATCCAGCCTTTTCTTCTGGTTTAGCTTACTCGTAGATTTCTGCATTCTTGTTGTGATCCCCTTCCACTGTGATTCAGACGCAGTTTTTGATGGTTGGGGTCAGGGTCACGGTCCTGTTACAACACAAATCATCAAGCCAGTGCAGGGTCTTTGGCAGTATTTGGTAGTTTCCCACACATAATTGGCCTGCATTCAGTATTCCAGTCTTGACAAACCCCGCACGGATGAAGAATTAAATCTTTGTTTAGTGCTGCGCAAACAGTTATCTCACCAGATCTCGCACCAGATTTGATCAAATCATACTGGTCTCTGTAATAAATAGTCTTTTAGTACTTCTGTTTGGTCTACCTTTTTATCATAATGAAATGGAATATGCATCCGATCCTTTGCAATAATTTAATGCTGATTTCGTACCGCTACCAATTTAGAGGAACAAAAACCCAAAACTACAGTATAATGGTAAATATTTAAAATCAATCAGATGAGTTTAAATAAACACGGGGCCGTATGGTAATTGCTCGAAGATAATAGTGCTAATTTGTGTATTCTCTGATGCTTTTGTTGTCTCCCCGGCACAAATGATTTTCTCAGTGTGAGACTCTTATTAATGCACTGGCTGGGAAAAAAAGGAAGCACAAAAATAGACATTGTTAAAGAGAATGTGTAAGTCCCCCAATTAGCACAGCTAGACTGGAAGTGTTAGCATGATAATAAGAGAATAATAGAGCAGGGGAATGGTAATGTGTGTGTTTAAGTGTGGAAGTTTGCGCTGCTGTGTGCACTCGTGTCTGCATAGACTCTGTTCTTTCCCTGGTATTGAAGAGCTCTATGTTAGACTGCTAGTAGGATTATGTGGGGGCATTAACAGCCTAGTCAGACAAGCTTGGCTCTCACCCAGGGAGGCTCAGTCCAGCATGTTCATCCTCCATTTAAGGAGACTGTTAGCTGATGAAGATGTGCACATGCAAGGCTGAAGATAAAAGAAAGCGGTGACCCGACTCATTAGCCCCTGTGATTTAATATATTGACACTTGGATACAAATAATTCCATTTAGTGGACTCTATCGGCGAGGTAGGACGGATCAATTTAATTAGTTATGAAATGTGACTCCTTGTCAGGGAGCAGAAGAAATGCTGACGTTAAACAAAGTCACGTGCAATTTAAACAATAAAGCCATCACGGCCCTGTTAAAACTTAATGATGCACAAAAAGGTGCAGCAGTGGCAGTGATGGTTCGCAAATGAAGCTGAGTGGCTGTGCAGTTAGTATGTAATGCATTTGTCTGTTGCTTTAGAATTTTATACATAGCTGCCTACAGTGCTTTAGAAGGTATGGGGTTTTCCCAGTCTCCTTTTTATCAGTTTAGTGTGAGTAATAGTAAACATGCTTACTCGACTGTATCGATTTAAAAAGATAAAGAATGTGGAATTAAAGTAAAGGAAGGATGGAAGGATCGGTACTAGGTAGCTTTCAGTTGTAACTTATACTACTTGTCCTGCATCTTTGCCAATGAGGTAAAAGTATAACATTAACAGATTAGTTACTGCTCTTTTGTGAAACTGTACATTGCACAAAGGAGCCATGCATTTGAGTAATTGGCCTTTTGTTTATTAGACACCTCAGCAGCTTAAGCAGCGATAATTTAAGAGGCTCCATATCAGAGGTGCTACCTGAAAGGCTGTCACGTGCGAACTCACACCTGAGGGTCTACTTAAAATTAGTCACCTGAGGGGTTTCCAAAGCAGCCGTGGGACAGGTTCATTTATAACACAAACGTCTCACTCTATCGGCTCTCTCTCAAAAGTGACAAGAATAATTTACACAACAGAGAAGATTGTCTGGCATACAGGTATGTGAATTTGCCTTTAAAATGAATCAGGGTGTTAAATAATCCAGATAGCTGAACATCTACACACACACTCACACACACAGATGATGAAAGGAGCGCTTTTACGTTAGGTCCGAATATCACAATAAAGCACCTGTTCGGAGCACCAGAAATCTTCCCTGGATCGTGGAAAAGCAGCTACACTTAACAACCATTGTACCCCAGCCCCCGAGAGGAAAAATATCAGTTAAGGGAGAACACATCCTCCAGTGTGATGCAGACTTAGTTTCCTCTCGCCCACCGCACCGACTGTGTTTTCTCTGCTAATGTTGTGCAAACTGTTTTGTCTTTGCGCTGGCTTTGCGTGGCCGTCATCCTCAGCAGTGGGCACTCTCACAGGGAGAAGGAGCTGCATTAATAGACTCTACTGTGTACAGGCAGCCGGCAGGAAGAAAGGGGCGCGTGTTTTCCTAGGGCAGGGGTGGCAAAGCAAAGCATTCAGCCCATGGCTAATTCAAAAAAGGAGCTTTTTGTTTTTGGGGTGGAGGAGAGTCCAAGCATTCCCCAACCAAACACAATGAATGAGCTATTTTGTCCATATATATATATTTTTTGAACATACATTTTTATTTTTGTTTGTTTTTGTAGAATTGGATTAACAAATTATGAATTTATTTTCTTAAATTATATCACTAGCTCTTTTTTCATTTTATCAAACAGTTTGTTTTAGACACGTCACTGTACATAAGCTCTCTTGTTTTATCTTTTACAAAATTTAACGCTTTGTACTTCTCCATCATAATTTGAGGACGTTTGAAAGTGTCAGCGCGCTCGTGTGTCTAATAACGTTGCCCCTTCTGACAGGCCTCCTTTCTTCTGAACAACAGAATGGGCTCTGTTGTGTTCTGTGGCCCCAGCAGCTGGGAGGTAACAGGGAAGACAGAGCCTCAGTCTATGAAAGGAGGACAGGACAGAGGGGGAAACCCAGTTGTGGTGCGGACAATTCTATCACGCAAATTAGATGTGTTTCGAACTCAGACAAGAAACTATTTCTCATTAACTATATACCTCCAAAAGAGGTGTTTCCCTTTTATTTTAAATACATTTTAAAGAATTTTAGTGCCTCATGGTGAAATTCCCCACTTCCCCTGCAGTGTGCCCATGAAGCCAGCTGATATCCACTGGTCTTCAGACCCCAACTGAGGTAGTTAATTTGCTCCCTTTTCGGCACAGTGTACAGCTGTCAGTGTGCTGTCAGGTGATTTCTAATCACCTCTTTTTGGAGGAGGTAATCCACTAAATTAATGCGCCATGTTTAAAAAAATTTAAACACAGATAATGTATCAAAACAGAGAGATATAGCACAAACACTTCACACATAACCACTTAATTAAAAACCAGAATAAAATACCTTGAGGTTAGACCTTGACATCTAAATTCTATAACATCTTTTTTATTCATGCATGGCATATGTAATGGCATGATAATATGTGCTTTCTTTATCCTGTTTTTGTCTTCCTATTTTACCACTTTGCATCACACTTGGACTTTTATTTCCTTTTCAAAACATTTAATACTAAAGCTACACTGAATCTGAGTAGAGTGCACTGTGCAGAAACCCTGTAAATGCCAGGCACTGTATTTAAGCAAACAGTAGCCTGCAGTTTTATCCAGGATTCCAAGGATGTCAAGAGGAGCCATGATGAGGAGGAGGGCTAGAGTGGAGGGATTTGGGGTGGGATGTGTTAGGTGGGTCAGAGGGATGGACTACCCTGCTTTCAGCTCCCATCGACTTAATATAGACATATTGGAATGGCACTTTTCCAAGAAGGCTTGTTGTACTTTGTAAGGAATTAGTGGAACCATTGCTTATTCCCTCTGGATGGCCTGACCTCACTCTGGATTTTTACTTAGTGTAACACATGCAGAAATGAAGGATGTGTGTCGTCACACTCGAGCTTAAGCGAACAGTGCACACTTCATAGCCGGTGCTGTGCGTAAACAGCTCACAGAAAATAATGCAGCTTTTTTTATACTATGTCTGATTTTTGTAGAAAGGGGTGCTGTAAATGGTTTCAGAAGCAGGAAGGAAGTGAGGAGTCAAAGACAGACTCTTGAACAGGACAAAGGCCCTTTGTCGCTGACATGAAGCTCTCCAGGGTTTCCAGCGTTAATCTGGCCAAGCATGAATAATGTGGTAAAATGAAGACCTTCATTCAAAAGCAAAAGTCTGGAGCTCAAAGTCTTGTTCAAATCTATTGATCTATTTGTCTGATTATCGTTAGTTACAGACAAATCCAAACATCATCAGATCTGTGTTTGATTAATGTGCATGTCTCCCACGTAATGTAACTATTCAGTGTGCAGCAGAAAGTGACCAGCAGTAATCGAGTAACATCTGATTGTATTCAGCAGAAGTGCTTCCACTGAGTGATTTTCCTCCTGGCTGTGCTGCGGTACACTGTACACCCAGCAGGCTCTGTTCATACGCAGTGGCGGGTGTTAAACACATCCTGCTGTCTAGTGTCAGTTTACCGCGTGTGCTGCTGTTGGGATGTAGCCAGCTTACTCCCGATCACGTTCCCCTTAAATGAATCACAAAAGGTGATTCTACTAGCGAGCGTTTGGTGTGGAACTCAGTGGGGAGAAAGGTGGAAACAAAGTGTGAACTATCAGTTCTTATACCAACAGCTTATGTCTATCCTCCTTGGGTGAAATTACAGAACCTCTCCAAGAGAAAATGTGAAAACGAAGATTAGCGAGGGCTGACAACTACTAAAGTGATGAAGTAATTTTTATTTAAATGAGGTGACAGTGAAATGTGAACTCTCTTCAGGAAGATTACTGGTGACTGTGATCTTTTCACAGTGTGTGAGGTGTTTATTATAGTCTAAACTTTACAGAATTAAAAATCAAAGTCTTCAGATTTTTTCACCGACCTGTGGTTTTATTGTTGTCAGTCACTTTTTTATAAAATTACTTCTTGCAAGTCTCCTCATGACAAAAGTGTGCAGATTATATCGAAAACAAGGATCTGTATATGGCACAAGTGTTAAAAAGAGTGAAATGGTAATTAATCAGAATAGAATATTGAGGATCTCATAGGTCCTTTCAAGCTAATAACCGTGAGCTTTGGTGCTAGCAAGGTAGATGTTTGCCTTTTTTTGCCCCTTTTGTATTTGAATCTTGGTAATACTGAATGATTCTGGCAGTAAAAACAAAAAAATTCTTACAGTTTCTTCAACATGGACCATTGTTGTCTACAGTGATTAGCAAACCTGAGCGTCAGTCAGTGCATGAAAGTGTAAGAGGGTTCAGACGGGATGCCAGCAGGGGTCTTGAGGCCTCACGGGTGCTTTGTGGAGGCTATAACAGACAGTGAGGAGCATGGGTGTTGACAGGGTCCCAAGTGAGTGCTGTAATGCGCTGTTCATCTCCATTTGCAGTGCGGTTTTTGAAGCCGCTTGCATGAGTGCTGTGGGTGGATGCTTTCTGGTGTACTAAAAAACACCACCGTTCACTGTTCTCCGTTTACCATCACCTTTGCCTAATGTAGCTCTGTGAAATGTGAAGCTTGTTTCTAATCACACTGCTTTTTTTATTTTTTAAATTAAAAGTGCATCTTTCGTTTAAAATATGTGAAGTCTAATCTGTATTTCTGATGCTTCATAGGGATGCTAATTAACAAAACTGCTATAAAAAGGACTTTATCACGCATGCATTAGTGCAGTAATAAAGTGATCTTTGTGTGTGAGTGCATATTGCATGTGTTTTAAGTGCTCTGAGAAATAAAAGGAGCTCTTTTAACTCTACACTTTTTTTTTTTTTTTTACACCTTATGTATTTACACATCAGACATCTGAACCGTCTGCTTGCCCTCTGCAGTCTGACCACAGGATGTGCTGCTGCTTTGCGCCATTGTGGAGTTTACATGCTGTCTTATTAAACTTACTCTTAAAGGAATGATCTGTTAAAGTTGCAAAATAAGGAACCTGCAGCTTGAAAAGTGTGTGTGTGTGTGTGTGTGTGTGTGTGTTATATCATTTTAAAATTTAAATTCTTCCTTTAAAAAAATGAAAAAGAAAGCGCTCTCTTATAACATACAGTTTGGAATCGCACACACAGTAGATGCAAGTGAGTTCTATTTATCAAATACCAGCATCTCCTTGAGAGGGAAACAGATTGTGTACTGGGCTGCTACAGACTTCATCAGGTCATCTGAATTGATGATACATGTTGCAAGGGAGCCCGTTTCCCCCGGAAACCTCTGCTGGAGCGCATGCTGGCAGAGACGGGGGCCTCAGCCAAGTCTGTCTGACTGATCACTACAGATGCTCCTCTTCAAGTATTCCGAGTCAGATCCTTATTGCTGTGTCTTGAGGGACAAACAATAGCACCTGTTCCTCATAAGATAGCCCATTCATGTATCTTTAATGAAGCCTGGGGGCAGATGGTGTGAAATGACATTATCCAGTACTTAGCAGCGCTAAGACAAAGGAATAGCACTGCCAGCATAACAATGCTGCTGTATTTATGAGGGAAAGGGAGAAGGCTGTCTGAGCGCCCCACTCACATCTGCTCCACTTCATTCCCCCACTCCTCAAGATCATCTTGGCATTAGAAATATCCTGGGCTCTTCGCCCATGGATAGATGGACTTTCGGGTAACTCTTATAAAGTGGGCGGGATGATGGAGTTGTAGAAACAGAGCAGAGTGCAAGTTAAACATCCATGTTGATTTCCTTAAAGTATACTTTATTTTTCTGCCACGCTGCTTTAAACAGTCGATTCTAAAAATAAGGGACTCGTGAAAATATTATAATCTGCTAAGCCACTGTGCCAGCTGTTAATTGACAGCTCAGCTAACCTCCTCTATTTGTTGCCACCTTTAAGCCGCTCAGAATTTGATTTGCCTTTCTCTGACATTAGCCGCTGTAAATTAAACTTTAATGCATCGAGCTCATTACCGAAAATCACAACCATTCAACTTCATTGCATTTATTTCCCCTTCAACGCACAGTTCGGATCTGTCTTGCCTCAATGAACCTTGTATATTTGCCCCATATTTTAGAGTAATAATAGTAATAAAAGCTTATATCCCAGATGAAATTATATCATTTAGAGTTTATCATTTGCGTTTGCTGGAGAAATGCATACGTGTATCAAAAATGCTTGTGCTGATGTCTCTCATTATAGTGTGTGTATAAAGTGTGGATGGCCTGCATACGTCCCTTAAACAATTTTGCGGTATTATTTAATGTACTCAGAAAAAACACTTTAACTTTAAATTTAAAATGTGAAGTTAAAAAAATGAAGTGCTGATTTAAAACACCTTTAAACAACTGATGCATGTTAGCAAACTCCTGAAATATGAACTACCATGCAGCGCACTTAAAGGGACTTGAGGGAGCCCTTTTCTGCCCTGTGACTGCTGCACATTCAGCACCAGACTCCATCTGTTTTAACAGTCCAAATACACAGGCAGAGAAAAGCTGTGTGCCCCTGCCTGTCACTGGCCCCACCTCATGTTGTGACATTAATTATTGTGTTTTTCCATATGTTCCATACATGCAAGGCCAAGCTCGATCTTTCACTCGCTCAGCCTGGAAACTTGGAACACAAATCCCCATAAAGCAATGTTTTATTTAAGGACATTTGTCGCAGTCTCCTTGGCCATTTATTTTTTCTTCAGCAACAGCACATTTTACAAAATTACTTTTCTATTCTTTTATAATGCACTTTCTGCACTTGCACTTCCATAAACGCTCAGTAGGCATAAAATTCTTCTATTTATTTAGTTTTCAGTCTAGCTTTGCACCTCTGGACAGATCAATAAAGTTGTTTAAAGTAGGTTTAGCCTGCTAGCTCCGAGAGAACCTGGGTGCAACTGCTCCTGTAGAGGGTCTACAGGGGGAGCAACCCCGACTGAAAAGTGGAGATCATAGCAGAGCTCAGCCATAACACGGGACAGGTTGATTTCATGCCCCAATGCAGCGGCAGTAATTGCACCCAGGCCCGTTTTATTGCGAGTTGATTTTAAGGAGGGATGAATGGAGAAACATTCTGTAAAGTGTTTATTTTGGGGGATGACCTTTATTAACCCATTTCCAGGCAGGTTCCCCCGAGGTGATTTGGCTCAGCCCTAGATTAACCCTCACAGGCCCATGGTAGCCAGGCTGCGCCCTATCATGGAGTTTCAGGAAGCAGAGAGTGACAGTAAAATTGGACTTGCAGCATGTGTGCAAACCCCCACACAGCACTTTTGATACACAAGCTACTCACCCACCCTTGACACACAAATGCGGGGAGTTTGTACTGATATCCCCAGTAGGCGAGTCAGCAACAGGCTGCATGGTGAAGGTTAATATGTGAGTTGAACACAGACTGGGAAAGACATTAAGATGAAAAAGAACAAGCACTTTTCAATGGCCTGCAATTTTCACTCCTAAAAGCAGTGACATTAAATTTCTGGATGTCTTTAGCTTTTTCTAATATGAACAAATGATCATCCAGGATTCTGTTACAAGTTAAGCTTCTGTAACGCGGTTAAAGGACCAGGGCGCCTGACTGCAGCCTCATAGACAATGAGCTATCAGAATAAGATTCGACTATGGAGCCTAAGGGTGTGAATAAAACACAGGAAACAAAAGTAGAGCTCAAATATATATATATTATGTTTGTTATGAGAAGTGTATAGACGGATGTACAAAAGAAATAAAAACATATGCATATATATCACAAACAAAAATAATGTTGATAATACAAAACAGCTTAGTAGGTTCCAAAAGGAGGTGGGATGAGGTGTAGTCCAGTATGTGATTTAGTTTAGTTCCATGGACCTGTGATAGGTCATTGTCAACAATTTGTGATTCAGTCCATAGGTTCACAATTCCTACCGCACCGTAGCGGTGGTCGGGTGGCTCGCCATCTCGCGCTGATCAGGGCTGATCGCGGGAGAACAAAAAAAACCTGACCTAAACAAGGTCAAAAAACAGAAATTATCATTCACAGAAGAAAATGAAACAGCATTCTACTGCTGTGACAAAATAAATACATAAATCCATAAATAACAAAGTCAAGTAATCAATGCCACGTTTCATACAACAATCAATAAACCATCATCTCTTATAATGAATGTCATTCTAAATACTATTATAGAAAGACATTCTCATGGGTCCCATCAAAGTATATCAGCGTTAAAGCTAATAAATATTATCCAAAGTTAATCAAATATATTTACAAAACTCATTTAATCACAGGTGTTGCGCAACAGATTCAATAATGTAAATGGAATTTAACTCAATGCAAAATCTCATAGGCCGTTTCGGCATTTCATCAGAAAAGTAACAAAAAACATCCAAAACGGACAAAACTACAAAAATCAAATCACTCATTCAACTCTAGATACGTTAAATCAACATTCGGCCATAATGGAATAAACAAAAACAACAATATTCAATAGATGACACTAGTAATTGCACTTACTGTCGCTAGCCTAGCATTAGCTTACCGGCATTGTAGGATGTGCGATCGCGGCTCCGCATGTACATTAATTGTGACAAAACAAAACAAACAAATAACTCACCGTTGAGTCGAGTGTGAGGTAGTGTAAAGATGAATGAATCGGCCGGGTTATTGCACGCTGTCAACTGGCCTGTAGTGCAAAATTTGTCGTGATCTGACAAGTACGCCAACCACAGGGACAACAGCAGCCAGAGGAGCAGGGACATGCAGCTGATTGACCCGGAACTTATACAGGATTCATTCCCGCCACAATAAAGGGACTGGCGGAAGTGGGGTCAGAAGTTACCATGGTTACACTCTCCCCCCCTAATCTCATGGACGTCCTCGTACATGGACTAGGCTGGCAGCGAATGACTGGTTGGCTGAGGTGTGAAGGCATCGTCTCCTCTTCTTCATCGTCTTGAAGAGCGAAGGAGAAGACAGAACTTAACCCATGCAGGAAGGTCTGAACGCTCTTTAACAGAGGCTTACCAGGCTTGATGTATTGCAGCCGATCAGGAGGATTCCTGGTGCGGGTTGAATGCCTCAAGGGTGGTTCTGCCTCAGGACTGAGAGGCTCTGATTCAGTAGGTGAGTGTTGTGACAAGTTACTTCTGGATGCTTCCGAATCAGAAGACAGACTTTCTTCATCGTGAGAAGTTTCGACAAGATCAACTGGCTCAAAGCCAGCTTCCACGGTTCCGCTAGCAATGACTTGTTCCTCTTCAGTAGGTACAGGTTCCTCTGAGAGGATCGCATTCTCTTCCTCTGTAGCCAATACTACAGGGACATCGGGCTGGTTGATAAGCGGCACAGGTTGCGGAGTATTGGGTAAGTCGATGGTTGTTGTGAAGGTGACAGGTTCAGCAGAGAAGGGAACAGGTAGGTATGAGATTAGTTCCTCTTCGTCATTGTTATCAGCATCATCAGCACGTACAGGAGACACGGGTAAGACAGGCATTTTCCTCTTCTGCTTAGTAAGCATTTCCTTTTCAGGTGGTAAATACCCACAGGGCAGTAGGAGGTCTCGATGTAAAGTTCTCAGGGGCTTGTCTTGGCCTTCGGGTCGAACTGTATACACAGGAAGAGTGCCGGCTTTCTTCACTACAATGTACACAGATGACTCCCATTTATCTGCAAGCTTGTGTTTGCCTCTTAGCCGCACGTTCCTCACAAGAACTCTGTCTCCAACATTCAGCTGTGATGCAGTGACATTTTTATCAAATCTGTTTTTGTTACGTTTCATCACCTTTTCTGAGTTTTCGATGGCCAGCTTGTAACTTTCTTCTAGGTGGGACTTTAGTTTGTCCACATATTGTGTGTGGGATGTTGATCCTTCTTTGGCAAGGGGTAGTCCAAAGGCCAAGTCCACCGGTAAGCGAGGTTGGCGGCCAAACATAAGCTCATATGGTGAAAAACCTGTAACATCGTTTCTTGTGCAATTGTATGCATGCACCAGGGGTTTTACAAAATCTTTCCAATGGGATTTCTGTTGAGCTGTGAGTGTTCCTAGCATATCCAGTAATGTTCGGTTAAACCGTTCAACAGGATTGCCTCTTGGATGGTATGGAGTGGTTCTTATTTTGTGGATCCCAGCCATTTCACAAAGCTCTCGGATGATTCTGGATTCAAAGTCAGGGCCTTGGTCACTGTGCAAACGTTCTGGGATACCATAATGCACAAGAAAGTTGTCCCATAAACATTTGGCAACAGTCCTGGCTTTCTGGTTTGGTGTTGGCACAGCAATGGCATATTTTGTGAAATGGTCAGTTATGACAAGTATGTCTTTGACTCCACGATCTGGTTCCACAGAGAGAAAATCCATGCACACCAGTTCCATGGGATGAGAGGTTTTGATATTGACCAGAGGTGCGGCTCGTTCAGATGGGGATTTGCGTCTCACGCATCTTTCGCACTGTCTTATTTTATTGACCACATCACGTGTCATCTTAGGCCAATAAAACCGGGAACGGACCAAGTCCAGCGTTCTGTCAATTCCCATGTGACCCATTTGATCATGTAGGTGGTTAAGTACAACTGGTCGATATTCCTCAGGTAGCACTAGCTGGTATGCGAAGTCACTTCCCACTTGTCTCTTCCTGACGAGAAGGGTGTTATGGAGCTCCAGTTTATTTACTTCTCGCAGTAATAGAGGTAGATCGGGAAGTTCTTCCCTCAGGAATGGCGGTGGTGACTCGCCTCGTTCAACCTGAGCTATGACATGCCGGATGACAGGGTCAAGGCGTTGTTTGGCTGCAAGGTCAGCTGTTGAGATTTGGGGGAGTACCATGGAGGTGAACTGGATGTCGTCCGTGAAACTGTCAGGCAGACTGTCGACATTGACAGACATGGATAACACCAGAGCAAGATCAGGATCCGTGCTTGAACTGTACATCAGATGACGGTCACAAACTGCTTTGATGGTATGCTGGTCAATAGAGACATAATCTGGTTCATTGAGATGGTGCCATGCAAATCTCCAGATTCGCTCACGTTCTTTCTGTGACAGAGGATCATCAGACAGTTCACCATGAGGTCGGCGAGACAAACCATCAGCATCCGAGTTCTGCTTTCCTGCTCTGTAGATTAATTTGAAGGTGAAAGTGGACAAAGCTGAAAGCCATCTGTAACCGGTAGCGTCAAGTTTTGCTGATGATAAGAGGTATGTTAATGGGTTGCTGTCTGTCACAACTGTAAACTGAGCACCATAAAGGTAGTCGTGGAATTTTTCAGTCACCGCCCACTTCAAAGCAAGAAACTCCAATTTGTGGGCGGGATACTTTGACTCACTCCGGGAAAGACCTCTGCTGGCATATGCTACAGCTCTGTTTTTTCCATCCTGCTCTTGATACAGCACCGCACCAAGACCTGTGGCACTGGCATCAGTGTGGAGTGTGTATGGTTTCTGGGGATCAGCAAATGCCAGAACTGGGGCAGAAGTGAGTTTGTCAATAATGGACTCAAAAGCTTGTTGACACATTTGCGTCCATCGTCCTCCAAATGGCTCTTTGGGGTTGAGGTAATTCTCTGGCTTTACAGTTCGTCTCAGTTTCCTCTGAGAAGGTGGATAACCAGCAGTGAGTTCATGTAACGGCTTGACAATGGCCGAATATCCCTGGACAAAACGTCTGTAGTACCCAGCAAAACCAAGGAAAGATCTTAATTCCTTCAAGTTTTTTGGCACTGGCCAAGAAGTGAGTGTGGAAATCTTGTCCAGATCAGTTTCAACACCAGCCTGGGACACTACATGGCCCAGATACTTCACCGATGTCTGGAAGAACATGCATTTCTCAAGTGAAAGCTTCAAGCCAAAATCTTTGAGTCTGGTAAGAACTTTCATCAGGCGAGCTTCATGTTCCTCAAGAGTTGGTGCAAAGACAATGAGATCGTCAATGAAAACCAAGACTTCTTTTAGATTTAATTCTCCCATGCATTTTTCCATCAGCCGTTGGAAAGTGCTTGGTGCGTTGGTAATCCCTTGTGGCATCCGATTAAATTCCCAAAATCCTACTGGGCAGACAAAGGCAGTCTTTGCCTTATCCTTCTCCTCCATTTCGATTTGGTAGTAACCCGACTTGAGGTCTAGCACCGTGAACCACTTTGATCCTGCAAGTGCGGAGAAGGTGTCTTCCAGTTTAGGCAGAGCATAAGCATCTTTGATTGTTTGCAGATTGAGTTTGCGGTAGTCAATACAAAGACGTATACTGCCGTTCTTTTTGCGTGCAACCACAATTGGAGAGGCAAATGGTGAGTCAGATTCTCTGATAACGCCAGAGTCAAGAAGTTCTTGCAGGTGCTTCCTGACAGCATCAAGATCTTGAGGGTGAATTGGTCGTGGTCTTTGCTTGAAAGGAGTTGGATCGGACAATTTGATTTGGTGTTTAACTTTGTTGGTCCTGCCGAAATCCAGATCGTGTTTGGCAAATACTTCAGGAATAGTGTTGAGTTTTTGAACAATGCGTTCTTTCCAGTCTGGAGTTAAGGGGGAATCTCCAAAGTTGTATGGTGGTTGAGATGGAGGTAACGACTCTATAGACTGGTCTGAATACTGGGTGGGTTGCTCTTTGGAAATGACCTCTTGGAAGGCGCTGATTTCTGCAATAATAGCTCGAGCTGGAATGTGGATTTCATGGTCGGACTCATTACTCACTACAACAGGCAGAGAATATGGCCGACGTTTAGGTAAGTCCACAAGGCAGGTTTTTACTAGGAGTCCACCAGGCAGAGAACTGGAGGTGGGTTGTTCCAGAATAACTGCTTTCTCACCTTGGAATAGCCTTGTGACCAGGCATCCCTCAAGGACAGTGGTTTGGCCGGCAGTAATCGTATGCGGTTGGTCTGACTTTAAGATTACAGGAGCATACTGGTCATTTGAATTCTGGATGTGGCGACACTGGAGGATTTTATAAACTGCAATGTAACCGGAACCAGATGGCAGGAATGACTGTTCAGAGAGGGTATCACAGTGTTTGCTGTACGCAACGTCAAGAGTGTTGGTACCAACAAGTATCATTGGGGGTGATTGCTGGACGTCAGGCACGACAAGCGCAAGTGTATCAACATTAATGGATGAGCCAAGAAAATTAGCTGGGAACGTCATGTTAATCTCAATGTATCCCAGGTAAGGTACGGCTTGTCCATTTGCTCCTTCTACTTCCAACAGATCATCCAGTGGTTTGATTGGATGGTCTGAAAGGTAAGTATTATAGAAGGAAAAAGGAATCGTAGTAACCTGAGAGCCAGAATCAAGAAGACAGTTGAAATGGTTGCCTTTGATTTGAATTTGGCCTGTGCTTTTCGTCCCCACAAGCCCTTTAGGCAACAATGGAGATTTGTTGTGGTTTCTGGGACTGTTCGTGCACGCAGCTCCTGTGTGTCCCACCACAGAAACTCCTTCTAGTTTAAAGATGAAGTATTTCTAGTGTCCCATTCTTGCTGTTTTTTTCTTAATTGGCTCTTTTTCTGTTCAACAAGACTGGAGTTTGCTCTGTTGTTGCAGGTGGAAGAAACATGGCCATCTTCTCCACAGTTAAAACAGTACCATGGCTTGGGTCTGGTATTTGACTGAGGTGAAGAATGACTGGATTTGGTTTGTCGTGGCTTAAACTTTGACTCGGTTGGACGTTTTTGGGACAAAAGTTGGGACATTTGCTGTTGGAGGGTTTGGAGTTGTTTTTTCATTTCTTTTAGCTCTTCATTGGCTGTAGAGTGCCCACAAGAACAAGTACTTTGGGATTGGATGTTAGCTTTTTGTTTTGATGAACCGATGTATTTCTTCATAAGTGACTCCTTAGCAATTTGTCTGTCTTCTTCTGTCCGTAACGACAACAACAAGTCAGAGAAAGGTGGTGGGTTGTCCTTTTGCTGTTCTAATTGTAGTTTGGTTAGTATAGTGTTATCCCAACACCCACGACAAAACTGCTTCAGCAGATGCTTATTCATGTCAGCAGCTGCAAGTCCTCCTTGCTTTACAACAGTGCTGAGGGTTAGCTGCAATCTTTGGAGGTAAGCGGATGGTCGTTCACCTGGATTTTGAAGAATGTTTAAGTATTGAGCATACAATTCTTCACCATCTTGAACTGTTCCAAAAGCGGAGTCAAGTACACTTAGTATGACTGAAGGCAATGTGTTGGGACTTAGACCTTTAACCAAATCAGCAGCAGGTGACAACAGGCTCTCTATAATACGCCTGGCGACGTATAGAGCTGACAAACTGGGGTCGGCAAGCAGTAGATCAATTTGGGAACGCCATGATTCAAAATCTGCTTCACTACTTGGCTTAGGAATCCTTCCTGAAAAAGCACGGAGACGTAGTGAAGTTGTGGTGCTTATGTCTGGGTTTCAGACCACATGCTCAACAACAACCCTTTGTATTTGTGGTGGGTTGAGATCAGGGGCTGTGAGTGATACTCTTGGAGTTGGTCCAGTCTGGCTTTGACGAGGTCGTGCCCCCTGCTGGTCAGTGGGAACCTGTCTGGCAGGAGGTGAAGACAATTGCTGCTGCTCCAGTTCCCTTTCTTCTTCCTCTACACCAATGTCCTCATCTACTCCATTTTCCTCATCATATTCAATTTTTCCATCATCACCTGCTCCTGCCTCATGCAAATGTTGACCAATCTGCCTCATTACTGTCTTCAAGACATCTTCAAACCGGTGCCCGCTGCGATCAGCAATATGCTTGAGCTCTTTGAGGTAATTGGGAGGGGGACTGCTGCTGTCCTCCGTGGCGGCGTACTCACAGGCCAAAGCTGTGACGCGGAAAACAAGGTCGGCAACACTTTTAGAACAGTGGGTGTATGGCAGAAACGGCTCTAGAGTTGTAAAAGCAGTGGTATCTACAAACTCAGCGATCAAGTTTTTGAAGAAAGTACTTGCGGGATCATTTACGTAAAAATGACGGCTAAGATTTCCATAAGTACGCAAGTAGTCAAGAATTTCATTATCAGATTTTGTGTTAGACACACCGGAGATCATCACAGACTGTGATATATTTATGCCAGAAAGTGCAACTGAATCCATTTTTGATTTTATGTTCAGCAAAAGCGAAGTAAATAAGTAAAGAAAATTGTACGTAAGACCCCAAAATATTCACACACAAAGGCTCCTGGCTGGTTCGCCACTTGTAACGCGGTTAAAGGACCAGGGCGCCTGACTGCAGCCTCATAGACAATGAGCTATCAGAATAAGATTCGACTATGGAGCCTAAGGGTGTGAATAAAACACAGGAAACAAAAGTAGAGCTCAAATATATATATATTATGTTTGTTATGAGAAGTGTATAGACGGATGTACAAAAGAAATAAAAACATATGCATATATATCACAAACAAAAATAATGTTGATAATACAAAACAGCTTAGTAGGTTCCAAAAGGAGGTGGGATGAGGTGTAGTCCAGTATGTGATTTAGTTTAGTTCCATGGACCTGTGATAGGTCATTGTCAACAATTTGTGATTCAGTCCATAGGTTCACAATTCCTACCGCACCGTAGCGGTGGTCGGGTGGCTCGCCATCTCGCGCTGATCAGGGCTGATCGCGGGAGAACAAAAAAAACCTGACCTAAACAAGGTCAAAAAACAGAAATTATCATTCACAGAAGAAAATGAAACAGCATTCTACTGCTGTGACAAAATAAATACATAAATCCATAAATAACAAAGTCAAGTAATCAATGCCACGTTTCATACAACAATCAATAAACCATCATCTCTTATAATGAATGTCATTCTAAATACTATTATAGAAAGACATTCTCATGGGTCCCATCAAAGTATATCAGCGTTAAAGCTAATAAATATTATCCAAAGTTAATCAAATATATTTACAAAACTCATTTAATCACAGGTGTTGCGCAACAGATTCAATAATGTAAATGGAATTTAACTCAATGCAAAATCTCATAGGCCGTTTCGGCATTTCATCAGAAAAGTAACAAAAAACATCCAAAACGGACAAAACTACAAAAATCAAATCACTCATTCAACTCTAGATACGTTAAATCAACATTCGGCCATAATGGAATAAACAAAAACAACAATATTCAATAGATGACACTAGTAATTGCACTTACTGTCGCTAGCCTAGCATTAGCTTACCGGCATTGTAGGATGTGCGATCGCGGCTCCGCATGTACATTAATTGTGACAAAACAAAACAAACAAATAACTCACCGTTGAGTCGAGTGTGAGGTAGTGTAAAGATGAATGAATCGGCCGGGTTATTGCACGCTGTCAACTGGCCTGTAGTGCAAAATTTGTCGTGATCTGACAAGTACGCCAACCACAGGGACAACAGCAGCCAGAGGAGCAGGGACATGCAGCTGATTGACCCGGAACTTATACAGGATTCATTCCCGCCACAATAAAGGGACTGGCGGAAGTGGGGTCAGAAGTTACCATGGTTACACTTCCCTTGAGGTTTTTGTGTCGTCATGCATCTACACGCTGATCGGTTCTGGCACTGCATCTGCATCAGACGTTAAACAATCTTCTTGCAGTGTAACAGCTAGAAAGTTGGTTTACTACAGGTCTTTAATAAACATGGCATACTCATCAGTGAGTGCTACGGTTCTCTTTGACCTTAGGTTTTATTAAAACCAAGCACGCTGTACATCTTTGATATTCGGAGTTATCATTTTATAGATTTAATACTACTTTCAACACATATACTGCTTGCCACAGAATCCATACAAAACTATTGCGCCTCTCTGCTTTCCATCCTACAGCACATGTCACTTACTCTAACTTATGCTGTAACAATGTGTGTATGCGGGCCTTTGATGTGCCGAGGTGAAATTGTGGTTTGGATTAAGAGCAGGCGTAGCTCAGCCAGGTATTGTGTGAGCACACGAGGGCCGTCATTGCCGCAGAGACCCCTGTCAGCACGCGTTAGCAAGAGCTGTGATCTGGCCTCCCCCTTAGTGGGCTCTGTGTTTCTGTGTACTATGCCAGTGCTTAGGCCTCTCTCTGATCTCTGCTCCCTATCTGTTCAGCAGGTCCAGGGTCACATGCCTCCGCTCATGATCCCCATTTTTCCACACGACCAACGCACTCTAGCAGCAGCAGCTGCCGCCCAGCAAGGCTTTCTCTTCCCTCCAGGAATGTCTTATAAGCCAGGTACGCTTGCAAATTTAAGCCATTTTGGTCATATTGTCCTTCTTTTCTCCCTTGCTTGCTTTGTCTTCACCCCCTTTGTGCTTTTAACCACAACTATAATTTTCAGTCTGGAAGCTGTTAGACTTTAATGCTTCATTCACACTCTGGCTGCTGGCATGCTCTGCTGTGTCTGAACACAGATTTGAGAGCAACGCCTGGGAATGTTCTTGTCCATGTGGAACAATAGATATGGGTGGAAAAACAGAGGAATATAAACATGTCATCGGCATGAAAGTATCTTTCAGGAGTGCACTGGCTATAATAGTTTTTTTGTTTTCAAAGTATCTACTGTCAGAGATCCAAGAACATGGGAGACGAACCCTGCAAGAAGTGCTTTCCAAATCTATCGTAATAAAAAAGCAACTCCCCTGTTACAGTTTCACACAATTATACCCTGTTATAGTCAGATTAAGTCATTAAAACACAGTTAGGAGTTGGATAGTCTGTACATGATGCAAGAACAGGTTTTTCTGTACAATTACTGTTTGCGCTGCCTGTAACGGCATGCCTCACTTGCTTCCTTTGTATTATGGAAACATATTTTACACATTGTAAAGTTTTCCACGTTACAGTATGTACTTAGTCCCAGGGCAAGGTTATATATACATATATTTAAAAAAAATGGTTGTTTTGTTACGCACATCATTTATTTAACAAAATTCAGCTGAATCTTGTCCACTGAAAAAGGTTTTCCCATTTTCACCCCAAGGCAAAAAAAGTGTTTTTATGTTGATGAAACCTTGAAAAAGAAAAGTCTTTGTCTGAAGAGGACTATAAACAGAAAACTGAGAAGAGTAAGAAGTCAGCAGGTTTGCAACACAACATTAAAAGGTGTGGTAGTGCAGTTAATGAATTAACTATAAAACCACAGGATGAAAAAGAAAGTCAGCTATTTTTGAACTATGGAGCCATGACAGCTTAAACAAAGTGCCTGAGGGGGAGTCTTTTACCAGTGTGCTTTTTGCAATAGGTTTGACACGGAAAATGTTTTAGTTCAAATAACAGGAGCTATTATGGAATCATGTTCAGGGGTCACCATGTGCACGGGTCTTGCATAATTCATGAGCTCATGAAGAAATAGCAAAGGAGGTCTGAAAATGACTCTTGTAGTCAGAAGAGGTATTTTCAAAGCCTTTATTATTTCTTCCCTGTCCAACACAATATACACAATATATCCAGAGAGCACAATGTTATCATCACCACCTGCAGAGTGTACAGGATGCTTCTGTGTCCTTTCTCCATGAAGTGAGCGGTGAAGCATTTACTTCCAAGACTAAGGCACACTAATCTGATGTTATCATTATGAGACAGCTCCCAGGGACCACTGCTTATGACCCCCAAACCTGTGGTGCTCTCATGGCAACAGATTCATTTTGGCACCGTAGTGGTAAGTCATCACCCCGTCCACTGGCTGTGCTCAATGGCCTGGTGCTGCATGGTAGGCAGGCACAGTCATAGAGACACCAAGTCATCGCTTAAACAAATAGATATATAAGTTGGACTTCTTAGCCTGTTTGCACTGTTTACACAGACATGGCAGCATTCAGTCTGAGGTGCCTTTAATGGAGCTGGAGAATGACCCCATAGTCTTTAGTCTCTGCCAGTCGCCCTCATAGGTATCCTGCTGACAGTTGATAGTTTTCTCATGCTATCTTATTTTATTTTGTTTTATTAGTTGCCAGATTTAAACTATTCTGTCTTTGTAGTGTTTGTTTTTCAAGTCATTCAAACTGGATGTTTACTCTTTATGAGTAAGTTGTATGAAGAAGGATTCTTTTTATGTGTGCAGAGTGTGTGTCGCAGGTTCCATTGCTAGACTTAAAGATCTGCAGGGCCTCAATCAGGGATTACTCAAATCACAAAGATATTTCTTGGTATATTAAAATGTACTATATATTGCTACCTGAAGCCCCGTTGCTTTTGCTGGGTTTGGCATTGGGCTGCAATACTAAAAATGCAAAGACATTTAATTTTTATTAACAATATTTATTTGTGATCTTCTGCTTTTCACAATACAAACAAACCATGATAAAACACTGTATATACATATGCAATCTAAGAGAAAACAAAATATTCCTCTAATGTTTGAGAGCACGTCTCATGTCCAAACAGAGTTGCTGTCTTTTTCATTTTGGCAAAGTTAATGTGACTCAACTTCCAGTCAGGTTGTGCTATTATACAGTAATCTTGATTCTTGTTTCATACAAAGTGCAGATCCAAGGATTACTGCTTGAAATTCTTTGGAGGCACCAGCAAATGCACACCTCAGCTTGTATTTTGGGTTAAACTGCTGCTGCAACATTTTGGATTAGAAAAAACTTGTTTTTTTCCTGTTACTTTCAGTGTAGTTAAATCCAATGCCAACTGCAGAAGCTTGGTAAAACTCAAACATGAGATTTTACTGGGGTACAGCAGATTAATGATGGGGCACATACCCCTGTGAAAAGGGTTCAAGCGATGCCTATGTTCCATTTTTTACTCGGCAACAGTTCATTTGTTCTCCTTCACATTGTTCACATTGCTCGGAAACCTAAAAATTGCAACATTGAACGTGAAGCTGGTTGACTAAGTGAGTTTCATTAATCACAACCTGAGTCATATAAAAATATACATAATCACTATCTGTAAGCACTTAATTGGAAGCATCCTGGAGCACTTTGTCTGGACTGGCACAACAGCAATACAAAAGCATCCCCTGTCATTTTTGCCCCCATAAAAGCCTGATTTCTGTACTGTGTCATTTCTGTGGGTCATTTCTGTACTGTTAGTGTTAACATCACGTGAGACAACGATAAATACTATTAGATAAGTTACTTTTTAGATTTAAGGCATATATTTTTGCGTGTCACAGACAAAATGACAAACCAGCTCCCAAAAATTGCAACAAAGTCACTTGTAAATGTAGCTCAGCTAGTCACTGTTCAGAACAGCTATGCTATAAATGACAATGCAATGTGGGATCTTTGTGTCTCTCCTACGATGCTCTCAAATCTAAACAACGAAGTGCTTTACTTGTTTCAAGTTAAAGGAAACTTAAAAGCTGGTGAAAAAAGATGATCAGGTTTGACAGTTGCAGTCATTCATTCATAATTTGATCTACCCTAAGAAAGGTTTCAGCTACATCTGTCAACCCTCAGGAGATCTACGACTTATTTCTTGGCACCACATGAGGGGGGAAATATAGCCTGTTGTGACTATGGCGTCATCAATACGACCCCCCAACCCCTCTTAGTGTTTAGAATCCAGGCTCTCAACAGCAAAGCAACAAGGACCCTTTTTTTTTTCTTTTTTACAAAGGAAGTAAAACATTTTAAATGCTTTTCCTTTTCGTTACGAGGGGTGCTAACCTGCAGGAGTTTACATTCTGTTGGAGTCTGGTGCCTAGACACAGACTTTGATGACCCAAGTCCCAGACTTTGGAGTCTCAAGATCCCTCAGCAGTCGTCGTGCAGCACATGACCCTCCCCAGGTTTCACATGACATCTAAAGACATTCAGCCATTTATTATCCCCCAAACCCTACGTCACAGACAGCAAATGAGACAGGGAGAGAAGCGAGACCAAAAAAAAGGAGGTGTGTAGAAATAACCACAGCCCCCCCCCCCCCCTACATCCAACTTAGCACTATTTGAAACCACTTCTGCTATGTGATTTTATTTGCTACTAAATGGGGATTGGATTTCCATGGCCTGTATCACATTGTGCTGTGCTGTACAAGATTGCAAAGTGAGGCGGGCGGACGAGGGCAAAGTGAAAGAGAAGGTGTATACATTTGCCTTGTCTGTGGCTTAATGGCTCCATATGTTTGTGAAGAGAAGTGACAGCCAGAAGTGGGGTCTGAGCGAAGGCCAACTACCCCTCCCTGCTCTTGCAGTGCACGCCATCACCCCTCCTTCAGATTCATGCCTCAAACCTACCTCTCCCGTCTATGAATGCTGTGCTGCCCAGTCTCACTGGGGATGTTCTCTCCGTCTCAACACACAAGGTTGACCGTGTAAAGGCTTCTGCAACCCTATGGATATCACTCACGCTGCAGCCATTTTTATATCCCTGTGTAACAAATGTGCTGATGGTGGGCCAACAGTAATGAATACTGCTGCTATTTGGAGATTATTTCCTCCTTGCTTGATCACAGTGGCATATGAGATAAGAATGTGGTTTTTTTTAACCAGTGTTATTGTGACAGCACACTTGTTCTAACCAGTTTGCATACAAGTGCTTCCACTCTGTTGCCAAAGCTATCACTCAGAAACAAACAATGTGGCACTGAACAATAACCAGACAAGTCTACAGCTGTATGAATTGCCTGAGAGAACATACTGGTCTTTTACAAAAGCACTAACTGAATACCAAGGGAGATATTTAGCATCTAATCAGAACACAAACACACGCACACTCAAGCACACCTTTAAAGAATCCCCACCTTGTTTAACAGTGTCTTATTTACTGTTGTCAGGGGATTTGTAGTGCACAGGTGGAGTAAAAAGGGAATGGTGTGGAACTTTCGTAAGTAATTCTGCTCTTGTTAAACCCCCGTAGGCTTTTTGTTAATGCAGATGTTTGGGCTTGAAGCCGAGCGTTCGTTGCTGTTCGCCACATTTCTGTGGCAAAAGTAGTGGAGGGCCCAGAATCCGTGTTGGCACTTGCCTGGTCGCTGTGGGCCGGCTCATTGTCTGAACCTGTATGCATTGTTGTCTCTTTCTTTCTGTCTCTGACAGGTGATAACTACCCGGTGCAGTTCATTCCATCCTCAGTGGCAGCTGCAGCAGCGTCAGGACTCAGCCCCCTCCAGCTTCAGGTATGTACAGTACTATGACAAAGAATGTTAGCGACGCTCGCCAAGCTCAGGGCAGAAAGGATGGCTAAGCAGCTGTACACTAAGTAATGAGGCGCACACTAAATAATCCTGGAGGCCCCAAGCTCACGCTCGCTTATCACCTTACGTATGTAATTCATCCCATATGATAGAGGTTTCATCCCCACCAGCTCAGCCAGAGAGTTAGGAAGATAATAGTTATTAGAGAGAATGAAAATCACTTTGGTTGCATTAATCACCCACCAGTGAATTTATCGGAAGACAACAGGCTGCAAAAAAAATCTCTTTCCTAATGCTTTCATCTAGAAAACGACTGTGCTATTTACAGTTTATCTCTTTGTAGAAAACAGCTAAGAAAATTATTAAAATTAGTCTAATAAAAAAATGTGTGAGAAGAGGATTTGAGCAACGAGAAATGTTGAGAGAGGCTGTGAGCCCTACGGGCTGCTCCAGGACTTCTCTCACTCAGCGTTTAAGAGCTAAACCTAGGTCAGGGCTTAACCTGAGGCCATAATGTTTAATGTAGATAATTATCTGTGTTCTATTATTCAACTTATCGCTATTATAAATAGTAATAAATATAAATAGCTAATGAGAAATTTTAAATAATTACTTCCCCCCCCCCCCAACTTTTCACTGATTTTTATTTCCATTA
The DNA here is from genome assembly GCF_057382095.1 of Aulonocara sp. 'chitande type north' Nkhata Bay. Lineage (NCBI taxonomy): Eukaryota > Metazoa > Chordata > Actinopteri > Cichliformes > Cichlidae > Aulonocara > Aulonocara sp. 'chitande type north' Nkhata Bay. Next base: position 21,719,097 of record NC_141344.1, on the reverse strand, counting down.
AAAAAAACAAAACCAATGGAAATCTGAACATTGCTGATTGTTGCTTCTCTAATTATGATTTTTCTTAGTAGTTCTGAGTAATTGTAGAATTTCTGTCTGGAAATCTTAGTTGTAGTTCTTTGGAAACAAAAGCAGCAAACAAAGAATATAAAAGTATCCTACCCAGCATATGGTTAAGTGGCCACTGCTGCTTTATCAACAACACCAGTAAGTTATTTTACAGCTACAGAATGTGATGCTAAACAGCAGAAAGAAGTAAACCACGAGTGAAAAGCTAAGCTCAAGACTAAGGGGAGACTCTTTGCACACTGATATATGTGGCATTTGTCCTTCAGAAGCTACCACTGTCAGTGTTAACGAGCCTTGGCAAGTTCGAACAATGCACGCAGCTGGCTCTGAAGAGCCGTGCGTCATTATGCATCCAGGAGAAGAGCTATCAGAAGCATGTAAGGTGTTAAATGAGTCTGTTCATGTTTGAGGATGCGTGTCTGTGAGTGTAAAAGATGGAAGCTGCTTTTCTGAATATCTTTCTGGAGTACATATGCGTGGCTTTGTGTGTCATAGTGAAGTTTATTGGAAAGGAGTGTCAGTTCAGACAGGCATACTCAGCCTATTTATAGGGGTGTATGAGGTCAGATGAAACAGTCGTATATCTGAAGGTTGGGGTAAGAACGGGAGACGGGTCTAGAGTCATTAATTCTGACTATGTATCTAACCCTGGGAATGGGCAAAAACAGTGCCTCCAAGACCATGACTTGGCTGACCTTTACAGAACACAGTAAACAAAAAGAGGTGCATTTTCCATTAATTGAAGTCTGTCAGCCTGTCACATATTCCGCCTGCTGGCTGCTATTTACCCTGCATAGAGATTCCCCTTAAAACAGTAAGGCTAATCAAACATGCCCTTTTCTGCATAGCTGGGATCAACAAACCATGTGACTGCCACCACTTCCTCTACAAAGCGCTGGGAGCCTGGTATGATTAAAACCATCATCTCAACCCAGTCATGGAATTAAGTTGGAGTTGTTTCCTCTCTTTTCAAACCAATAATACCACCAGCAACTTCCTTCATCGAAATTAAACTACTGAAAAGTGTCCTTAAATAAATGCCTGTTTGTGACAGAAGGGACCAATGTGTAGAAAGGAAACACACTTTCTCTTGAAATGAATGCCATCTTAATACCAGCGCCACTTGATATTTTTGAAAGTTTATAAATCATCCAGCGCAATTCTCCATTAACTTCATTAAACTGTCCTGAAATGTTCTAGTTCCCACCCCCAAACCTATTGTTTATCTTCCTTGTGCACGCGGTCACATGAACACACGCAGATACAACATCCCACACACATATGGTTGAATAGGCTGCCCCCCTCAATTAAAATATCTCTTCCTGTCAGCTGAATGGCAAGGTATAATTTTCACCAATTTACTCGATTTCGACTGTGCAATATATGAACCTTAAAAAATTATCTTATTGGTAGAATTAATTCCCACAATGCTGCAGAGGTAATGTGATCAGCCATCCAGCCAAAGAGGCTAGCCGCTCCGTCAGTCTTAATGTTGGCCACGAAGCCTCTTCACAATCTTCTCTGTCATAACAGTCTGGGATCCTCCCCCATTCCCCGCCCTTTCTCGCCAAGAGAAGAAAACCCAACAAGGTAACAAAGGCTTCGAGCTGATGGATGTAAATGAATCTTGCAGGATGCGTTTGAGTGTTGGGAGACTGTAATTTGCTTGTCAATACAGGGTGGTAGCATCACTCTGGTGGCTGGCAGTCTGCAAGTGGCTGTCACCAGGCATTGCTGTACCACAGGGCAATTTCACTCAATGTTTTCCTGACAGATTGGCTCTGGTCCGCAACTCACAGGAGAGGAGACGGGTAAACTATCCCAGCGCGACATGCCCCTCTTCATTAGTGCCCACACAGAGGCGGGATGAGCCTAGGACCAGCAGGAAACAATGGCTCCATCCCTGCCTGTCCCTCACTGATTACAACTGACATGTCTCACCTAACAGAGGAAATTGTGCTGAGATTGTAACCCAATCTCTCCGGACACCTACTATATTCAATTGAGTGAAGATACAAGAAGGGAATTTCCCTAATTCCACAAAAGAATTTTCTATTTGGGATAGCATTTAATTTGCTGTTTGTACATTATTCCTTGCCAACTGAAAAAAACTATTTACTTAAGGAAAATGTGACCCTAATGCATATCGCCCGTCTTCATGAACCGCTGAACAGTTGAAAAACCTTCGAGAAAGCCCTGTTTTTACCACTGGAAGCAGACTTTGGAGTTCAAGCCGTTTTACAGAAAGCATTACTGTAGAAGACAAAACATCTGGGTTCTCTGTATGTAGTGTCACCGCTGGACAAAATAAAAAAGAAACCCTCTGCGTTTACTCAGTCAAAGGTCCATTTTCTCTCTCCTGCTGTCTCATTCTTAAACCTCTTAAACCACCACAAAGTGTCTTAGTTTAAGTATTTCTCTTTCAATTACCCCATGCTATTTTTTGTGTTTCTCTTGGCTTTTTTTCCCCTATGAATTGTCCTGGCGCATGACATCCTCATGCTTTACATTAAAGGAAGCGGAGCTGCTAGAAATAAGACTTTTGCCGCATTTGCAACGGCATCTCTCCAGGGCCACGATAAACCTGGGCCCAGCCTCAGCTCATGCTCCCACTGTAAAGATGAAAAGAAGCCCATATGCTTAGCAACAACCCGGACCAGATCTCGAGCCGACAGACACATCTAAAGGAGTACTCACAGGCTTAGATGACTGGTGCGATAAGAAAGAGTGTTACACAATCAGGTACAAACAGGAAGAAAGTGGGAGAGCAGCAAACCCCGCATTATCTTTTGTTTGGATGTAAATGCCTGTGTAGTACAGATGTGAAGAAATGGCTTCTATCATTAACAAGTGAAGCACTTTTGACTTTGAAAGAGAGGGAGAGAGGAGGAGAGGGGGTAGAGAACAGACATACTGTAGAGAGCAGCTGTTTTTGTGTTTATGAGCAAAGGAGCTTGGTCTTTGAAGGTAACCCAGAGCAGTGCAGCAATGCTGGAGTGTGTGTGGAAGGCTGGCTAATAGGAAGGCTAGGTGAGCAGCTGGATGGAGGCAGTGGTGAACAGAGGGACAGATGGACAGATAGAGTTGATAATGCAGTGAGCAGCAGTGAATGGGAGGGTTGGCTCTGGGGCCCCTGGGCCTGGAGTATCCACACTCACGCCTACACAAGACAGTCTGCGATTGTGTGCATATATACAAGTTAGAAACTGAGAGAAGGACTGGACTGTCTACTCAGTAGTTGTGTGATAGAGAATCCGAGAAAGGCAGTGGGAGGGAAGGAGGGGTGAGAGCAGAGCAGGTTGGGTGCCAGCAGATGAGACAGATGTTGAGCCATACTGGAAAGCATCGGCACAGTGCACCAGGACGCCTTCCTCCACTCTTGACATCTGGGCTTAGCCTGGGTCAAGGCTGCATGGTCGCCCTGGGCAATGAGCCTGTACAAGCCTTGTGGCAAACTGGGCTGGCGCTGTGCTGCCTTTTAAATGGTGTGGTGCACTGAAGCACAGTTAATGCCCTCATATCCAGTCCAGTGCTCAGTGCCCAGGCCAGACAGAGGTGAATGAGACATTGACATAGAGACGCACTCGCACACAAAGAGATGAGAGTGTGTTTAGGAAACCGTGGCTATTAGACAGTGTTTAGACAATGTAAAAGAAGATGTTGGTATATAAAATTGCAATGGCTTAAAAGCAGTTTCCCTATTTAATATATTCAAAAGCCACAGTTGGAAATGTGCAATGCACCGTCATTGCTGGCAGCAAAGAATCTGACAAATATCTGCCACTATATTTTCCACCACATATTGCCACGCTACAACTCATGTCTTTCTTTAAAAAAAGAAAAAAGAAAGACGCACATTTGTTTTTCATCAATTTCTCGTTAAAAGACAAGGCTTACACTCCTGTGTTTCCAGCAGGAAAAACATTCACTCCATAATTGATTATATTGTGTACTGAGCTATCAGCTTTGTTATTTCACTAAACAAATACAGGGCTGCCCGCCCTGATTGCATATCATACTTTTGAGATGTCTAACATCATCAGCAGAGTGTGTAATCTCAGTTTAATGTCACAGGCAGAAAAGTGAACCTCCCCGTTTAACCTCTGCTGCCTCCAGAGGGCTCGTTTTTAATTACCAGAGGCTAACAAGCTGACCTAGGGCGTGTTGTGCTCACTTTGAATCTATGCTTGCTGAGATCTGCTCTGCTCTACTGGGAAATGAGGAATGATGGGGTCAGACGAAGGATATTAGGTTATGTGTTTGCCTTCTGATTTATATGTCCTGTTTTTGTTTTACCTTTTATATTATTTTGTATTGTGATTGCCATACATGTACACTTTTAATGGGACTGGCATGTTTTTCATAGAGAACATAAAATAGAATATTTATCTCTTGCCAGTTCCTAAAAACCCCTGATTGTAATCCCATTAGCTAACATATTCATTTTGATGTTTACATTTGCAAACTGTAGCTCAGCGTGCTGCTTGTTTTTCATGGAAATAAAAAGTGTTAAGAATATTGAGGGTCCTGATATTTTTAAAAGGTTTGACTGCTCCTTCTGTACTCCAGTGTTGGAACACTGACTTTCAGCTTGACCCTCATTACCATGAACCTCTCTCTACGCCACCTGGCAAGCAGTTATGAAGAAGGGGTTATTAGATGTGAGAGCGTCAACTGAGGGAAACGGGCAGATGTGTTCAGCTCAGGGAGACCAGCTTTGGCAGGATACGTCAACTTTCTGACACCGGAGTGATTGTTGTCTCCAATTGAAATACAAAGCCAAAAACATCTATAAACCCTACCAGACTTAATACTGAAAAATACTCACTGAACACTGACATTTTTCCAGTTTCTTCTTGTACACTGTATAGCAACTTAACAGATTTGACTTTCCCCTTGATTGTATTTATTGTTCTTTGGTTCATGGAGGGTTCCTGCTCGGGCTTAAGAGTAGCCGTTGCTTCTCACCCTGTGGCATTGACCTGCTAATCAGTACTAGCATCCTGACTGTGTGCAATTTGAGGCAAAGTCTAATTATGTTCTTTTTCCGGGACAATAAAATTCTTCCCACACAAGGTCAGGGGCATGCCCATCGACAGGCCTGTTAGCAAACATCTGTCCAACAGACTCTTCGACTTAGGCTTGCATGTAGCCTAGAGTGATAGGCAGTGAATTGAGAATATGTTCTTTCTGTCCACTATTTCTTTCTCTCTCTGTCGCTAACCCCACCATCCATCTCACCTCACCTCACCTCACACAGATACACATACGCCGACACAAAGAGTGCCCTTAACAGTGACATTAACTAAGTCTAGCTCAGATGAGAAGAAAATAGAGTTAGGCCCACTCCTGTGTCCGATCCTTTCCGAGACAAAAGACTGTTTGTGAGGGAAGGTGGAGGCAGTGCTATCATTGTGGGAACATAATCAGTCTGTCATTTCCGCTGCCCATGTGCTGTTGTTATCCCTAGGTCCCCTGGAAGAATGGACCTTTTGTACTGCCGCTTATGTGGCAGCGATAAAGTTTCTTACAGGAGCACATATGTGTTTATATCTGCAGATATGTGCATGGACATAAAGTGCTTTATTTGGTCTAAGTCTTCATTTAAACTGCCAAAGGTGAGGACAACAGGGCCGGGTTGCCTTTTCTCATCCAGACAAATGTGTTCTGTGTTCGGCCAAGCAAACCAGGAAATGAGACAAGGTTTGTTGATTGGCCAGTGGAAGCGAAATTAGATTCTCTCTGACAGCACCGTCTGACTGCATAACACAACAAACCATAAGGTTTAGCTAGTCTGAGGATAGCAAGGCAGCAGGGGAGTTAAGGGCTGCTATTTGTCTGATGAAGTGAGGGCTAAGGCTACGTGGAGTAACACATTTTCTCAGACAGTAGCTCTATTTTACAGACCCCTGCCATTTGCAGCAGGAGACAAAACCCAATTTCATCACTTACCTGGTGGCCAATTAAAACACACCTCCAACTGAAAGAAGCCTCCAGTGGGAGTGCTGGATCTGCAGACACACAGAAAAGGCACGAAAATGATCATTTGATTTACAGTTAAATATTATAAATTTTGATATCAAATCAAGAGATAAAAATAGACAAGTTGATTTTAAGATACCGAGCCATAACTTATAAATTACCCTCCAAAATGTGATGCATTTGACTCACGCTGCGTTTTTATGCATCCAATCCCTAATATCAGTGTATTTAACCACCAGTTCAAATATTTGCCACATTATCAACCTCTTAAATTGAGCCTTCAAAGTTCAACTCTATCTGAGGCAATGTTTTGCCATTTGCACCATGCTCTTGGGTAATAATGTCACCAGCAGCTGAAAACCTTACTGAATGAACACCAAGAAATATAAAGTGATTGCATCAGTGTTCTCTGTAAAGATTTCTAATCTTTTATAATGTGTGTTTTTAACATTTTCTGTGATGGCAATTCAACTGCGGTTGGTTGTGGAACGGGACCGTCTCACATTGCTGTGTACAGACAAAACACAGACCAGAAACTTCAATTGCAAGTTGTGTAGAACTAGAGAAACGAGAGATCTTTGCTAACACACTTGCATCCATTCGGCAAACTTTTCTCTGTGATGAGTGGAAAATAGGGGCTCCAAGTATTTGAATGAAAGCCATCTCTGTGTGGTTTTTAAGACTGCTGTCTCTCTCTGGGTTCAGCCTTTGAAATACAGTTAAGACCTTTGATGGAGGTTCTCTGCCAGCCTCATGGAAAGAGAGGAAAGACGTAAAAGAGAGAGGGGAGATGAAGGCAGACAGAGAAGCAGAGAGAGTTCTAGGGAGAGGAAAAGACAGAATATAAAACTTTGAATGTTTGCTGGATTTGGATGTTAACGCCTTGCGGGTTTCTCCACCTCTCTACAGCAACTGTATGCTGCCCAGCTTGCCAGCATGCAGGTCTCTCCCGGAGCCAAGATGCCTCCACTCCCCCAGCCACTCACGGCTAGTGGGCCCATTTCTCCGTCATCTCTGAAGAATGACAAGAGTTCCTCCAGCCCCATCACTCAAGTCAAGGTACAACCCTCGACTACTTCAACCAGCCCACCCACCAACCCAGGCCTTGAGTGGTACTTGACCTAGCCTAGCCTATTTGGTGTTGTCTGAGTAAACTAGCATCTACAATGTTCAGTACTTCAGTATTACACCCGGCCGTTGGTGAGCCCAACCTCTAACAGACCATCAATCTCTGGGGCTTTAACAAGGCCCTCTCTCTCTTAACCAGAACTCTGTGGAAATGGTTGCTATAGCTATGGCAGCTTCAAGCCAGTAATTTGTGGAACACGTGTTTTTTTTTCTTTCTTTTTCACAATGAAAAGGCTTTTCTTTTTTTGTAACTAAAATGGAATAAATCTCTTACCACGGTGCTATACAACTACTGAGTAGGACTGACAATTTTTTTCCCTTGTAAACAAACTAGGATGTGCTTTCTGCTGCTGTATGGCACGGCTCCACCAGACCTCCATGCAAAGGAAAGGCCGCATACATCATTCCCGCTCATTAAGGCCATAATCAGAAACATACGCCCATTTGAAGTAGTTTAGTTTAATAATATCACAATGGAGAAAAACCATAAATCATGCCTTCAAATAGTAGGAAAGCACTCCAGCTTTTTGTTCGTGTGCTTGCGCTCACACACAGCCAAAAACACACACCCATTCAGGTCCTCTGCCTCCAGGAATATCCATCAATCTGGCTCAAGTATATGGATGTCAAGTAGGGCAATGTTAATACAAGGCTAATTCTAGTCCAAATATTACCAATTATGCCAAAATTAAGGACTTCAGATGACATGAATTATTCATAAATAAATGGATGGCAAACGTATACTGGCATCATCCCATCCCCATCCACAGTCCAGTGGAATCGGATTGCCTTCAGTTTTGTTTGTCTGTTTTCAGCTTCACTGCATGACAAACTGTTATTGGCACAGCAATAACAAGGCCTTGGGGCAGTCTATGGTAGAGCCATATGTTTGGACAAGGAGACACTTGGGCTTTGAAAAATACTGTTAATGACAGCATGAGCCCTAATCTGATTTTAAAAACTGATGTGTACATCCATGCGACTTATCTTGAGCGGTGTGACATTTTTCTTGTGGCATCTTTGAATTATTCCCATTTACAATCATTCAGCATTTGATTGTATTTAAGAGAATCTAATATACACATTGTTTCATGGTTTTTGCCCAGTTTTAGCTTACAGAGCAGTTTGTTAGTCATAATCAAATATTTAACTGTATAAATAATATTTTTATTCAAATTATACATAGAGCATAAAAAGTGCGAGTACTTTAATATGTCATTATTAAATACCTGGCCTCTTCGGGTACCCGTAGATAAAGCATTTTTGTTCTCAAATGTCCTGTATAAAATGCATTTGTCATCTTATATCAGTAACTGGTCTTCAAGGCCACAACCAGCACAAAAATACAGCATCAAGAAAATCTGTGCTCCCTGACCTCATCTCAGAACCACACTGCACATCATATTTTTTAGGAATAGGCATATCAAAGCTTACGATAAAACCAAGTATGCACAAATGAGGAATGAAATTAGAAAACAAGTTAATGAAGTAGATAATGTAAGTCGACATCTGATGAATGGAACAGCTGTCTTTGATCATTGGCACCGCTGTTATCTGGTCATTATTTATTCTTCGAACCAGAGTGCAGACACAGAGAGCAGGGAGGAGGAGAGGGAGAACAGATGAAGATGTACAGAGAGACAGAATCTGCTTTAATTAGTGTGAACAAAGGCGCTGGGCAACTGTGAGGAAGCTCACAGTGGCGCAGCTCCTAAGAAAGGATGGATGAGAGGGGATGGTAGGAGAGGGGAAGACGAGAAGAGAGGAGAGGGGAAAAAGCAAAATGAGGGAGGAATCAGGGAGGAGGTGTAGGTCACAATAGGGATTCTGTAATTAACCAGAAACAGAGGAGAGCTGTGCTGTCTGGAAACCCGGAGCTCCTCCAAACGGAGGAGGTGGGGGCACCCATTAACATCTGTCTTCTTTCATACTCCTATCTCTTCTGCTGTAGGAGGAGGGAACACAGCCCCTCAACCTGTCTGCTCGGCCAAAGACGACAGAACTGATCAAGTCTCCTACGTCCCCGACACAAAATCTGTTCCCCGGCAGTAAAAGCAGCCCTAACAGCTTCATGAGCAAGGGGGGTACCCCCAGCCCACTTGGAGGTCTGGGCCGGGGATCTTCTCTGGGTAAGACGTCAAAGTGTTTCCACTTGACAAACACAGATTTACTCTGTTCAAACATACACCTACGCTATACACTCACATCCAGAGAGACCAGAGTAGAAAACGTTTGTACGGATGCATTTTGGTTGTTTTTCTTTTCTTTTTTCAGCATGACGTGCTAATTTCACTCTGCTCTGTGTGCATGCAGATATTCTGTCCAGCCTAAACTCTACCGCGTTGTTCGGGGACCAGGACACAGTGATGAAGGCCATCCAGGAAGCTCGGAAAATGAGGGAGCAGATCCAGAGGGAACAGCTGCAACATCACCAGCAGGGCATGGAGGCAAAGCTGTCTGCCCTCACTTCAGTGGGCCTCAACAACTGCAGAGCTGACAAGGTTAGAACAAGTTCCATTTCATCTTTCTCTTTTTTTTTAATCCCTGAATCAGGTCCTCTCTATTGCAGGACTTCTCTAAAAAGGAAAAAATGTTAGTAGCTGACCACAAGACTGTTTGCTCTCCCTGCAAGTAGCGGAGGAAAGAAACTATGCAAGAAAGTGGAACATGCCGATTTTGCTACAGCATTAATTCTTAAGACTAATCATTTTCTTTAATCCAAGTCCAGGGAGGTCGTAATGATAACAGCTGGCATAGTTTAGTGTGTTCATGTATGTTTACTCAAATTAGCATGAATATGTTTGTGTGTGCGTGTTTAGAAGCTTGTGCGTTGCCGGTGTTGGTGTGAGGGCCATGACAGGCCATGGCACTGCCCGGTGTGGGTTAAGAAGACTCTGAAGTCTCTGCCCAATTAAAGCCGACTTGCAGCCCTCTCCGTCCCCTGACACGGGATGGGGTTGCTTTGTACCAGGAGCACACACTCCCAGGGATTCCCTTTAAAAATATCTTCAATCGATGAGTCAATCAAGGAAAGAAAAAAGCTGTCCTCCTCTCTTCAGCTTGATGCCATGTTGCCAGTTGGCTGTGAGGAGCAGGCAGAAACTGGGAGCGATGCTCATTAATATTTCAGCACCTGACACTTTCAACCAACAGCCTCAACTAGGTCAATGTATATGTAAAAAAGTCAATGAATATCTATTTTGATTTCCGTCTAATTTGGTGTTTGGAAGATATCACTGTCTATGCAGGTGGCAATCAACTATGCTCTTACTGAAGTGAGGCAAATAAACCGATGCAGCCCATCGAGGCGATGGAGAGGAAGCACAGAAGCATGAACAAAGATAAGAAACTAACTGAACTGATCAATCTCGTAATTCCCCAACAAAAAACTCAAATAGATGTGACTTAATTTAAGAGACGAACAGGTGTGCCGCCTTCCACAAAAGATTTGTGAGCTTTTATTTTATTATTTTAGTTACATTGTGACACATCACGCTTCAAGCACGAGTGTTCAAGTACCCTTTAGTCATCCTCAGTCACAGGAGCCGCCTCCCTGCGTCACAACTGAGGTGAACCTGTGGTCAGCCAAGCAGTTAATTCTGGCATGACAAGAAAAGAGCAGAACAATGGCTTAATCAACAGACTGCACACACCTACAGCTACACTGTCCGTGTGGTATGTAGAGCATAAAATGTTTTTACTTTCTTTTTAGTCGGTTTAAGGTTTTTTTTTCTTTTCTTTCAACTTTGCACTCAGCTTGTGATCAGCCAGTTTTAGAGCAATAATCTGAGATTGTAGAGATCCTTTCTTTTTGCTTGAAATAATGACTCATTCCTCACCAAAACACCTTTTGTCTGTATTTTTCAGCACTTACTTGTTTATGGCAGTAACAAAGTGAATGTATAGTATTCAATACTAGAATGTATGAAAGGCAATAAAGTACTATTTAGAACAGTTGGATCGCAGTATTGTGGCTATTTAGACCCATGCATGCCTTTGAAAAAACTATGATACCCACCTCTTTTTGTGACATATCAGTCCTGTTAAACGGCACCTTAACTGAGCACACCCTTGGACTGCCTCCTACGCAAATCATAGTGAGATATTGTCACCTCTTAGTTTCAGTGACACTGGTCCTATTAGGATGGTGTAAAATTAGATGCAGGCTTTATCAAGTCAGCTAAAAGAATTGCCCCCATCATCTTCATCCTTTGGCTGTAATAAAGAACAGTCAGTTGTAATTCAGCAGTGAAATGAGAGAGAAGCCGAGCGGGTCTTTTGCTGATACAACAAGCCAGCAGACTAGAATGGTTCGAATAGCCGAGATAAAAGCTTTCACTTTGGTCAGTTTCAGAATATTAATATTTTAAGAAAGCACCTCACCTGACATAAATATGGCGTGGTCTTTAATAACCCCCCTCCCAGTCTCTTGTTTGGAAGTTTATCAAAGTGAGAGCTTACATGAAGAAGATTCTGGAAAGGTAACATAAATGGGATTAAGGAGAGGTTAAGATCATTCAGTGTGGCTGTTAGAGGGGGATATTAAATATTGATTTATCCCACTGTAATGACCGGGCAGAGGAGTGGGTCTAAGTGCTGCTTAGAGATGGATCAATTCATCTTTTCATATAAAGTGTATCTGAACAGTACAATGCATTCCTCCCAAACCTTTATCACCATGACTCTAGCTCTCTCTTTCTCACTCTCCCTTCCTGGCCATTGACCTAGGAGAACACTGTGTAGATCAGACTCTGTTCTACGGTATACAAGGCTTTAACCTGAGGACATGTGAAATATTCATGTTTTACAGGAGCAGATTTTCCTGCTTGTCTTTTTATTTGTCTGTTTTTACTATATCCCATCAGTACAATAAAACCTTTTACAACCCTTCTGCAATTTGCCTTTTTAAAATATTTATCTATAGGTATTATTGTCTGCAGAGGCAATTACTTTGTTCCATTATTTACCATCTCTTCCTCACACAGTGGAAGCTTTTACCTAGAATGCACCAGTATGCCTGCAGTCATATACACTACAACCAAATCCATTTGTAACCATTTGAATTTTTCCCCTCTATAATGCACCATAGCTTCAAGTGGACATGCTGTTTTTCAGGGTCATATGAACCATAAGAAGCATCTGCGTGTATATGTTTTTACTCAGATGTTGCATGGATGCATTTTTGACCTGAGGTACCGCCTGCTAATACATTTCCACTGACTCAGCAGGACAGAGCAATCATTTCAAATCATTCATATCAGATGTTCAAGCTGAATTAACACATGAGAGATGTAGAAAGCTAAATATTTCAAAAAAGTTTTCAATAGTAGGCTTGTATCGCCCCATTGTGACATATACTGCATACATCTACATAACGAAGTGATAAAAGAGTTTTCGTTTTTATGTAATTAGCCACATTAAATAAAGACAAAAAAAATCCAAGTGGAATTCAATACATTTAAAAACTGGCCAAGTGTACAATCAATAGTGTAATTGTCTGGAAACTGCAAACTGCCTGTTAATGAGCAGAGGAATTCCTATTAAGAAGAAAGAGTGTTAATTGAATGTTCAGCCTTAGTCATTCATGACTATGTGACAAAAGTCATTTTATACATTTCATCTATTATGTGCACACACACACAAGCAGTGTACTACATACTGTTTGATCATGTGACTAAATCTGCAGTTTTTTTCACAAGTGGTGCATAAACAAATCTCTAAAATAGGAGCATCAACCTCTTTTGCTTGAGTTCCAATAAACTGTAGTATGTGATGTTCTGGAGGTGTCAGATAAAATATATTCCTCTGCTGACATGTCCCTAACCGGAATCAAAAGGGGAAAGGTCAGTGCATTAACCTATCGAACTGCCCTTTCTGCCCCACAACTCTCCTCTCCTCAGTATTGATGACTACAATTGTCCATTTCCCGTTTCCCAAAGCTCAGCCTGTAAATATTCAAATGAGCATACACTGGTGCTCCAACAAAATCCAGACTCCTAACCTATTGGTTATAGTGGTTATACTGTTCCCCCGTGTGTGTGTGTGTGTGTGTGTGTGTGTGTGTGTGTGTGTGTGTGTGTGTGTGTGTGTGTGTGTGTGTGATGCCAGGACTCTATTCAGGCAAAGCCCTCACAAAGACTTTGAATATAATCTTGTCTGGTTTGCAGCCCTGGAAGCAATTTTCTGCTCCTTTTCGACTGCTGTCTTGGAAATTGCAAACCAAGGCATTTTGGCTGCAATGTAAATCCTTGGCATACAAGGGTTTGCCCATCCAAATTAGATTATGCTCCGCTCCCAGACACTGGCTGTAGCCAGCAAGTGCTATTGTGAAGATTGCTTACATTAATGCTTTGTCCAATTGTTCAGCTCAGTCAAAAGAATAAAAAATAATGTATGACTCGGGATAAAATGCGCCTGTGCATGGTGTGTGTGTCTGCGGGCTCCTGTCCCAGGTCAAATCTTTTGCTCTCCTGCCTCTTCCCCAGAAAGACATCAAGAGTCCATCTTGGTAGGGTCATTTGGCGATGGTGGCTCCATTATTTTCTACAGTTGTCATCTAACATAGTGCATTTCTGGCTGGCTACAGTTGATTAGAAATGCTGCTGGCCCTGGTGGCTAAGACCTGTGATGCTGTAGTCACCACAAGGCACATTCAACAAAGGATGAGGAAAAGAATAGGCTACAAAGGACCATTTATAGTCTATGGTATTGTTGCAGTAGGACCATGATGGCCAGAGTGTCCAACAAGTCTTGATGTGTTGTCTGGATGTGAAAGGCGTTTTGGTAGAGCCGCAGTTTGTAATATCCTGCTGTTGGTAACCTGAACAGGTTTGATAAGGCTGGAGATTTAAGCCCAACTTAACATCGAACATTTCTGGTTCATCAAGAATTGGAAATTCGTAAAAGTACATGTTGTCACCACAAATTACCTCAGCGGTGCGGCAAAGAAAATAGGAACTGAAAACCGTGTTAGAAATGTTTCGCAGCACTCAGATTGATACACAATTTATGTTTCAGCGCACGCGGGCTGAATTGAGAATGACCCAGTATTGCGACATTTTCCTTCCAACCACATGTGTAATGTAATAACATGATCAGAAAATGTTCATAGTAGACATGTAGAAGTAAATAAACTGTTTCAACTAAATTTCAAACTAGCACTGAAGGGTCACACTGTGTGGGTTTGTCTTGTTTTCACTGCAGCAAAAATGATCTTGAATAATGAAAATGCTTCTTTTTTTTTCACGAAAAAAACGAAACTCACAGAAAGCACACAAGAGGTTAGCTTACAAGATGTTTAAGTGGTTTAATTTAATTAAATTAAAGGCCTTTTAAAACAAACGGGTTGATGCCCTGGCAGTACAAATAGGACTGGAATAGCCGGCCATCTCCGCTCTGTGTGATGTTGAGTATGACTACTATGGAACAGATGCCAGGCTTTTGTGGCTGCTACTGTTGATTCTGCTGCTGCCTGCATTAGCCTTAGCAAAGGGACATCTATGGGTAAAAAGAGAGCAACAGCCTGCATGAAAGGCACTGTGGGTTTACCGCATGGCTGGATGTACTTAACATTTAAATGGTTCAAAACTAGCAAAAACTACTGGAAAGCTGCAGACTTATAAATAACCTTACAACTGGTTACAATACAAATACAAAACAGATGAGGTGCTGAGCTGTGAGAAGCTGCAGCCATGTTAAAGTGCAGTCTTTGTCTGCATCAGGACTGGGACAGATTGTTGAGGGCTTTAGTCTGAGACCCTCAGAGTCTTCACTCAAGGACTGAAGACCACAGTGGTGACTGACACTTGATACACAAAGCCCTGCATTGTGGTCAGGACTACTGCCTTCAGCTTGCCACATACCAGGTGTGTGATATAACTGGAGCCAGTTCAGCACATTATCAAATATAAGCGGGAGTCCTGTCGCTGTAAAAGCTTGAATCATGAGATCTTAATCATATACAATCATACACTTTCCAGTGTGGTGAGATTTAGTTTAATGGTTCTCACCAAGTGCAGTTGTAACTGCTCTCAGAATTCATAATGGGACTTAAATGTTTCATTTAACTGTGGTGTGAGAAATGTAAAGTTTCACTTACTTATTTATTTTATTTATGTAGAAGATTCAGTTTTCATTTCACAGCCAAACCCGATCCTCCAAACCGAGCTGACTTCCAAAAACTGCACCACAGTTAGTTTTCGCTGTACTTTTCTTTCATGTGTATTTGACCAATCCCGATCCATCTGGATTTGCCTTTGCCTTTTTGACTAAAGCTATTTGCAAAGGAGAGAGTGAAGGAGTGTCAGGATTGGCAATGCGTTGCCTAAATATAGGGCGGAGTAGGCACAATGCACAGGGCCGTCCGCCACCCGCCTCTGCCCAGAATACACCCTGTGGGTAGAGCAGCAGGCCTCCGGCACATGTTCTGTGGCCAGCCAGATTAAAGCTTTCCTTACAACACTGACAAGGGCCCTTTTGGGCTCCCTCGCCCAAGACGTTACACAAACTTTGCTATCTACCCCCTTTTTTTTCTCATCTTCCTCTGTGACTCACAGTCTCCCTGTGAGTTCCCTCACAAGCCAGCCATGTGCAACTGAACAGATACATGTGTTACCAAACTTTAAAGACAAAAGACTGCACAGGCAGGGCAGATGAGATTATTGTGGGTGGCAGTTCTCCACTACAGCTCTGAGTGCACTGCTATAATTTTAGTTGTGGGGAGGAGAGCTGCATGCTGAAGTCATTTAAGGGAGGGACAAGTTGCTTGCCAGCGGTCGTGGTCAGAGTGGGAGGGAAATGATGTGTACTGTTATATCTTTTGTTTCCTTTCTCTTTATCTTTGTCTATTCACACCAGCCTCAATTTGTTCTTATTTTGCGTTGTTTCAATACATTTTCCTCAGCTGGCCTTGTAGCATTTATGTTTGGTTTTTGCTACTTTAAAAACCATATATACATATATATATGTGTTTGGGTTTTGTTTTGTTTTTTTAAATATTGGCCATATACTGATTGGCTCCCTCTTTCAAAGTCTCTCCCTCTCTTTCTCTGGCAGGATGGCTAGCTTCCCCAGATACTGCATGTCCTTTGCTACTTCTCTGTGTCAGAGTGATCAGTAAAAATTTAATGACACTATAAAATAATAAAACTGCCATTAATTTATCACAGCACTTGATGCGTGTGCAGTAAAGAAGCATTAGTTCACTGAATCTTTTCCAACCTTAAAACAAAACCGGGATGCTTTGCGGATAATTTACAGCCCTAATTTCCAGTCTATTTCTAATTCACCGATATAAATTATGGAAATTATAACCAATAAGTATATTAAGCGCAGTATATAAAATTTTATGAAAATTTGTGGTACCATATTGCACAGATAGTCTGATATTAATTAGCATAGCACACAGGAGGGGAATACTGCAATTAGACCATTACATTACAGCATGTAAAAGAGGTTGTATAAAGTATATGTAGATGTTTTTCCACTAACCACAACCTCCCCTTTTCTTTTTTTCCTTTTTTTTTTCCTTGGGTCAAATTAAGTAAAGCTACCTCAAAGACAAGAGCTTCATTCAGTCTTGTCCCGGGCTGTCTGGTGTGCTGATGCTCACTAATCATATGACTTTGTGCGGTGGAGAAAGAAGTTCAATGCTGAGCTAGCCATTAATGAAATTCATTGACGGATGGTCCCTGTTCTCTTTCCTTCTCAGCCCAACATGATGCTTAATGATCATGAGTTTATAAAAGGACTTGATTGATCAAGAGGGAGCAACGAAGCGCAGAAGAGGGACGAGATGACTACTTTATTACAGACACACACACTACCCCATGAATGCCGCGTCTTCTGAGCAGACTGTCCAAGTAGCATCTGAAGCAGCACCATCGCCCATCCAGCTAATCGCACTTCAGTCACTTTGTCATCAGGCTGCTAGCTTCTTTCATTAAGAGCAATAATGTGGCTGGGTGATGAATGCGTGTCTGTGCGTGTGTGCGCGCGTGCTTGCTCGTGCGTGTGTTGCTTTACACAGAATGTGACACAGAGAGAGGCACCATACTCCATCTTCGCTTTACAAAGTGTCCTCATGCCCAGCAGGGACCACCACATATGTCATAATTAGAAAACACTTAAGTAAGCAAAGGGCCGTCAGATAGACAGCCTCTAATCACAGGCCATAAGCAGGTAGTGGTTAATTGTACATCAGAATCACTCAGCTGGCCATAAATAATGACTGCTCCTTCAAGTATGATGGTAAATTGCAGTGCTCTTTCTGTCTCTTGCGTGGTCCTTTCTTTTGAGGAATAGTTCTTGAATAAATAAAAGCATGAGGAAAATCAAAATACTGTGAAAGGCCTCAAATGGACTTGAACTATCTTCATTCTTCATCTTGTCAGAATTTTTAACCCCCAACAAAAAAAATGCACAAAAGGAGAATTTAAAAAAAAGAAAAGAAAACATTTTAAAGAGATTTCTTTTTTTGTTGTTCTTGCCTCTGTCACTATAATACATTTTGACTTTTTTCACCAGCGTGATTTCATTTATCATAATAAAAACAAATAAGTTCGAATAAGTCGGCTAGCTGGCTACAGGCATAAACTAAATGTTTGCGGGCACAGTTGTTAGAGCTTCTTAATTTTTTATCACCTGGGGAAAAAGAACTTTCCTGTGGGGAGAAAACGTGAAAAAACCCAACAAAAACAAAACAGTGGAATGCCTCACAGAGGAGGGGCTCAAAGATTAATGTGTTTGTTGGTGTCGTTGCATGAGGCAGGGGAGCTGTTAGTATTGTGTGGGGACTCTACCTGAGTGTCTGCTCAGACTGCATGTGATAGGCCTGTTTAGAAAGAAAAGAGGCAGAGGTCAGCGCAGACAGTGCATCTTTGGCAGAGATTGAACGTGCACCCTGGGAGTAAAACAAATGCTTTTTTCTGAATGGTGGCAACATGCCTGCTTTTAGTGTCATCCAGGCAAACCTGGGAGGGGGGGAGATTATTTGTATCATGCAGAGTCAAAGTGTCCATCTCCTAGTTGAGTCTTTAGAGAGGAAGACAGCCCTTTGCTAATGCCCTGTGTATTCACTGAGGAAGTAGGTCATTCAACAATGGAGCCAGCAGCAGTCGGCACTCTCCCCTTGCATAATACATTAAGTGTAATGTGCAGCAACTATTCAGAGACCCCCCGAAAGCTGTTATTTTATTCTGTAAATGCACATGGACATGACATTTAATATTGTCACGGAGCGCTGAATGACAGGGTTTCATTGTGCGACAAGTACAACATGATGCCAAGTTTAATCTGAGCACAAAGAAACATGACAAACGGGAAAACACGGTGTGTTCTCCAAAGCATGAACTCTGAATAAATGATGGGCGCTGAGCTCAGGGCGCTGTAGACTGGAAGGCAGGATGTAAGGAGAAGATTACAGAGGAAAATCTGAGCACTGCAAAGAGGGCCACGGCCCCATTGTGTGCTCGGGATCACAAAGTATCCTTCTGTAAATCTATTTAGAGCACCCCTGGCCCTCACTGTCTCGCTGCCTCCTGTCATCCATTATAACAGCTACAGAATAGAGAGATGAGGAAAAAGCTGCATCTAGCTCATGTCAAAAGAGCAGCTTTTCAAAACAAACTGCATTTATCAAAGACACTTTTTTTTTCTTTTCAAATTTTCAGATTTGTGATGGAGTTTGTTATTTTTTTTTCAGCTGTTTTGTCACTGTAAAAAGGTGTATATGTGCTGGTTTGTTTACCTGACTCTTTGTATATCTCTGTAGGAAAGAGCACACTTTGACAGCATTGGGCACCACCTTGGCAAGCTGGGTGAGGATGGAAAGCTTGGCCACAGAGTTATTGACCTCACCAGGCCAGAAGATCTAGATGGTAAGGCCATTATTGGGTCTCTTGTTTTGTTTTGTTTTATTTCATTGTTTTTCTGCCTTTTCCCTTTAATTATTATTACATGCTTTTAAATTCAGTCCTTACATCGGCATAATTTGTAACATTTTACTCAACTTTCTAAACTATCCGGGGGGGAATATTAAGAGCAATGGGTGGATTGTCTACACACTCAAAACTGAGTCTACCTTTTAAAAGAAAAGGGAGTTTTGATGTGTAATAAAGGCCTACTGCTCAGTACTGCATGCAGAGCGGTTGGGACAGTTGTGTGCAAGAGAGAAGTGGTGAATGCCGTTTGAAATGAGCCATCGCTCTGAGGTTTTCACAGGTAGGTGAGCGAAGAACAAGGGTGCCTGAGGACAAAGCTGGCTTTTTTCCAAGCTTGACTCCTGTTGCTGTTGTTGCTTGTCTGAGGTCCTGGGCGCATGTGTGTAAATTCTGATTACACCAGTGTGACAAATCGTCATCTGCTTTTGTGGAGCTGGCTCCTACACAGGAGCAAAGAGTTCCTCAGTGCAACTAATATTTGTCTGACATAAATATTTGTGGCAGTTTCCATGGGACTTCAGAGCCAGAGCAGAAAATAAAATGGTTCTGACTCATCTTTCATGCCTCAGAAAGTCTCGGGGCAGAGGGATAGATATTTCTCAGGACAATGTAACACATCGGCATTTTCCAATGAAGTTTTAGGCACGTTTCAGTTCAGTTTTAGAACTAAATGGTCTTGCTCAGTTGGTTCACATAGACTTTTTTTTAAAAAAAAATCTTGCTATAAAAAGATTTGTTTACCAACTTCAAAGCACATTTAGTTTCACATCACACCCAATTCTGAAGATGAGAATTAGAGGTGCATTTAGTGGATTCATTTACATGTTTCCCATGTAAGCCACAGCAGAAGATCCCATCCCACCCGTCTGACTCCTTGGACAGATGTGTTTTGAGTGCTCATTCTCCCAGTGGTAACCCTCCCTCTGTGGCTACTGTGGAGTCAGGACTGAAACAGAGTGCGCACCAGGGAAGTTCTGTCCTTTTAAGTCCTGTTTAGAGCCGAGGGAAAGGCTAGCACCAGACACCGCACATCAGTTTTCCCAGTGGGTTATGGATTAGGAGCAAGCAAAGGTTAGAGGAGAGAAGAGGTCCTCTTCCCAAGGTGGGGGGGTGGCTGGGAGACAGGGCAATGGACATAACTAAAAACACAGTTAGCATTTCTTCTATTACACCACATACATACATACATATATATATATATATATATCGGTCTGTGTCTTTAGGCTTTACCAACAGGAAGGCACGGAGATGAATGATGTGAAGCAGGATTTTGAGATGTGAACCACAAAGTATTTACTCTTCTGAGAACATGCTTACATCTGAAATCTTGTGAGGATTTTCTCTTCCTTGAACCAAAGAAAGCTCGGCTCCCTGGCATACCATAACATAAAGAAATATACAGTGCACGAAAATATTTATATTCTGTTTAATAGCATAAATATGAAAGCATAGAAAACATTAGCCTTCTAGATTATGTAAGGTCAAAGGTCATCCAGGTGCCAAGTATTTTTTTTCAATGTGAATAAGATCTGCTGAATTGAAACTTGTTCTAAAAAATTACCATAAAAAACCACAAATGTTTCTATGACAAAAAGGCAGTTTTATCCAAAAAATGTAGCATCAGTAACTAGTTTTGGAACAACCTATAAAAATAGGAGGCAAATGAATTTGGAAACATTTTAGCCCCCTCCCCCGAGTAGATCAGAACACACTGCACATACTTTTGGTGTTTCCTGAAAGGGAAAATTACTGGGTGCACCACCTCACCCATACATAGGGTGTGAAAGCCCATTGGTGTGTAGCAGCTTTCCATCCAGAACAGAGTAACCGCATTGAGCAGGCACAGTGACTTCTGTTATCGCGGCAGTTCACAGAAAGCTTTAGGTTCTTTAAGCTAATATTTGCAAAGCAGGCAGAAACCCAACTCCGAACAACCAAAAGTGTGTGTGTGTGTGTGTGTGTGTGTGTGTGTGTGTGTGTGTGTGTGTGTGTATGGGAATGGTTAAAAAATAGGAATAGATGGGATTTTCATCATTTAACAAAGTCACAAGCCACACACATGATCCCTTGGCAAATTCATTAGGTCTTTACCAAATACCACAAAAGCCTGAGCCCTGAGGCCCTTCGTTCATTCACATATGGCAGTATGGAGCTGCCATATGAGGTTGTGTGTTTGTCTAAAACGCCCCCATCACTCAGGGTCTACAAAGAACAAAGGAGTTGTTGAGAGATGTGTGCAGGCAGGAAACAGAATTAATCTAAAAGCCCAATGAGATAATATCAAACAAAGACTGAAGAACAAAAGAGAAGCTTCAGCTGAGAAGTGTCCTTGTGGAATAGGATAAGAAAAACAGTAGTCTTGCACTTTTGCTACAGATCACTGACAATGAGTTTCTTTACATCGGTAGCTCAGAGCTGTTGTGAAGTGTTATATGGGCTGATTGTTTGAAGATGTTTGTTTTTCTTCTGCTGTGAGTCTGTGGGAATCAAGCTCTGGCTTTTATTGCCGGGGAGTTTTTCTGGAAGAAAGCTTAGATGAGAAGCCTTTGACATAATAACGTGTCAAGTCACAAAAACAGTAGGTGCACAGGTCAAAACAATCAATAAGAAAGTTCTGTTTTGAAGCTGGCAAATTGAAATTTAGAGCAAACGAACAAACGTGTGTATTTCTCTGTGAGTGTCAGAGGCCGAGAAGTTGTGAAAGATTAAACTAAATGCATAAGACAGCTGGCTCTGCAGGCAAAAGTAAAAGCTGCGGCATGTTGAAACAAGCTGCCTGTTTGTTCCCAAGTTCCCACGTGTGTGCATGCATTCACACACTATCACACACACACACACACACATATACACACAGAGGGTATGGAAACCCAAACGATCCCAACTGGGTACTAAAAATAAGACAATTGAGATGTTTTAATGTGGTTTACATCACTTGTGATTTTCACCGGTTTAATTAGCATGCCACGAACTCAGACTGGACCAGAGCCACTGAGCGCCGCATCCTGTCCGTCCACACACATTAATCTCGCCTGATCCTGCTCTGAGGGAGAGGCTCTATTGTCAGTAGTAAATGCCTTCACTCAGAGGTGTTAGATTTGATCCCAACAGGGAGGGCTTGGCAGGTTTGCGTGATTGTTGCCTGCTCACTGAGGCTCATCCTTTTTGAGCGGATTCCTGGGTGACATTATGTGTCTGCCCATAGAACAAAGATGAGTAAGGAGGAGGAGAGGGGGCAGCTGGGGCAGCGCTACCCTCTGGCTTGCTATATGGTCGAGTCTGAGCCTGCAGCTCACAGGTGTGACAGGCTGTGGGGCCTCACTACATTCTCTCTCCATTTCGCCCCCTTTCTTTTTTTGTTTCCTTCTTCCTCGTTATTCACTTTCCCTTTTCGTTCTTTATTCCACCGTGTGCGCACACACATAGACACACACACAATCATTCTTTCACACTGTAATTCATGCTGCTCATCTGCAGTGTTTCCAGGAGAGACAAATTAAAAGGGGATTCTCATATCGCTCTGTCACACTTGAGCTGCGGGCCTCATGAATCACAATAAATTCTATTAAGCAGCACTCCCTCTGTTTCGCTCCCTCCCCAGCTACCACCCAGGGGGCCTGGCCCTGTCACCGCTAAACATCTGTGTTTATTTACACAATCACACACCTAACTAACTGATTCCTAAATGTCCTGCCCCTCCTGGAAAACAATAGTTATTGCTCATTTGCAAAATGTCAGAGCAGCGTTGCGATTTTCTGCAAAAATATGGAAACAACCTGGCAGTAAATTGCATGTTATAGTTGCAAGCAATTTGCTGTGTGAATATACAGGATGTCCCCGATTAAGTCATATATATTACAGGGGTTGAATAAGGAAGCAGTTCTGTACTTCAAGGTGCTTTCAGACAGATCACAGACCTCGCTGCTATTTCAGGTTAAAGGTCTTTCGCAAAGTTGGGCTGTTCGTTTCTCCGAGGCAGCTTCCATCACTTTCAGTATTTTACATATCCAAGCCACACAGCGTCTGCCTCGGAACAACTTACGAGGTGCATCACTCCTGTTGTTCAAGTCTGCAGTTTTCTGCAGCATCTGACAGAGCAGAAAGCGATGCTTTTCTGCGTGCAGTCATGTGCAGCAAAAGACCATGCCTCATCTGGATTCCCTCCAATGAACCTAGTCACGTGGCTGGTTTCCTGGCTAACTATGGATGTGGCACTAGGTGATGGCAGGCAGTTGTTTTGTCCCCCCCTTCGCTCTACATAAGAAGATCACCTCTGCCCATATACATGCGCACCAGTATATAAATTGCTGAATCAGTGTCAGTGATAGAGTAATGGCACGGCAGGCATCGTAAATTACGGCAAGCGATCCCAGGGCGCAGACACTGGCTGTCGTGTCTGAGTGAGCGCTGCGCTCCTGAGCTAATGAATACCTTCATCTGGCCCCGGCAGTCAGCAGATTGCCCCGCGTTGATGGATACTGTCAGCCCTCCGCCACACCACATTTCATTGCACAATAAACATGGTTGTCAAAACCAAACAAAGTGAAATCAATTCATCCTGTACAGTGAGTGCATGCTAAATGAAATTAACGTACTGTGGGGTTCGGTGGCAGCAAAGGTAGTGTATTATTTTTGAATTCATGATGGCTTTCGGGCCAACAGCATTTGAGGGAGCTCAGCAAACAGAGTAAAACGCGGTGCTTGCAGAGGTAGAGAAAGTATTTCGAAAAGTAACAAAAATCTCTAATTTGGTGCATATTTTACAAGACTGTGAAATTAAAAGAACACAGGCGTCTAGATAGCAATGATGAGGAAACGCATTTATATATGGTTAAAAGGACATTTTGGCAACTGAAAATGAATCTAAAGTTATAGATAACTATGCATTTATTACCTTTCTCTGCATATGTAATGTTTAGTCTGTCTATTTAAGACAAATAGAGAGACCAGCAAACACCTGCAATTATATGAGTTTGACTCATAAGTAAATACACCTTTTTATTGGCTTTCCAGGTAAAGGAAGGGATCATAAATGTGGCTCTTTGGCTGTTAAACATGAGCTGCTGAAAAGTCAATTCATCTGCTTTTGCACTGTGAGAAACAGGCTTTTCTACTAGGTAGGTTAGACCTCAAGAATTCTTACCCTGTAAACAAAAACAAAGTTCCAGCACACCTTTATCTCTATTGTACTGCAAGTATGTTGCCTTTTTAAAAAGACTTGTCTCATATAATAATTCTGAAAACAGGACATGTTCTTTTGAAGCGAAGACACTTCAACTCTTGAGGCTGAAAATGCTGCAGTAATACCTTCAGTGATTAGAGCAGGGCGAGGCTTCTGTGGATTTGGAATTAATGTCTCTGCACAGCCCTCCATTACTCATTAAGAGTTTGATTTTGTTTATCAACTGAAATAATAATAGAAATCAGACCCCAGGTAACGTGTGCCAAGGCTGCTAGTGGAATGGTCTAATGAGAAGGCTTCACATGTGGATGATGAAATATGCATGAGTCATCCCAAGCTTTCTTTTCCAGATTTGAGATCATTAAAGATGTATCGTAGCATATGGAAGGCTTTTTTTGTCTTATTTTTCAAGCCTTGTTTATCAACATATTTTTGTTTGTTTAAATATTCATACTGCTTTTATTTAATTCTTTCACATCTTACATATAAAAGGAAGCAAATGCGCATGCAAACAGAAATCATTATCAGTCTGATGTACAGTTTAATACTGAGAGAAACTCTCTTATGCTGATTGTGAATGCCCTGATTGAGAAACAGCACTTTGCAGAATCGGCACACTCTCCCAGCTAATGTGTGCTTGGTTTGTTTGTTTGTGTGCGTGCTTGAAGGAAAGAGGAAGAAAGTGAGAAACAAGGGGAGAAAGAAGTGTAAACCGAAGGGGTTTTTTGTGCATATATATGTAAAATGGAGTTTGGCTTTTATAAAGATTTGCAAGAGTTTGTGTTTCCTCGCTTTTTCTTTCTTTTTTTTTTTTTTTTAAAGTCAGGCTCAAATCTTATATTTATGTTAGCTGTGAGTCTGAAATATATGTGCACAAGTAGAAAAGCTGGACTTGTGGACAGAGAACTGAATTATTCTTGAAGTCAAAGGGCTCCTCCTTGTTCTCTCTGTACTGCTTTTGGATAGACCCGATTTAAAGAGATCAGGTCCACCTTAAACGCCATATTCAACCCTGTAGACTCTGTTGAACAGTGTTTGCATCTCTGCACTCATTTGAAATAATTGTCATGATGGAGATAGCAGATGAAGGAGAGTTTAAACATGGCTTGTCACTTAATGTCTCGCCACGCTCTCTCTTCTTGTTCCTGCCCTTGTTTTTTCCGGGGTCCAAGGAAGTCAATGGCTCTGCAGATAAACCCCAACCCTATTATTGTTGGCCAACAGGAGGCGCTGGACCTACCGAGGCGCGAGTCTTCAGGGAATCTCGGGGAAGAAACAACAACGAGCCCCACATTAAAAGGCCAATGAATGCATTCATGGTGTGGGCCAAGGATGAGCGGCGCAAGATCCTCCAGGCTTTCCCCGACATGCACAATTCCAACATAAGCAAGATTCTGGGTAAGACTCTTTAAAAACATACAGCTGTGAGCACTTGACTTCTTTGCTTTATACAAAACTGATAATGATGCACCATTTATAGTTTAGTTTTGGTTTAGTTTTATAGTTTTGCTAGAACCACAGCTTGTTTCATAGCTTTTGACATGCTCAAGAGCACTGTAGTCAATCTGAGTTTTTCAATTACTAATGGTGTTTCTCCAACACTGACTTACCAGGCTTTTTTTCAGTTTTGCTCATTCTCATGGGTTTATTGCACTCGGAAAAGCATATATCTTAGAAAGTGTCTGGCGTCTAAAAAAGAGAGTATGCACGTTATCTCGTAGACCACTGTGCATCAGTTCGCCTCAGCATACAGATGGATTTATAGCCCATCACTAGCATAAGTGTTTGTCATGAAAAATGACAGAGACTAAATGGGTCTTGTCCCCTCAACACTGGAGTCCATACATCAGAGCTGTTAAAAGTGCTGTCATCCATGCCAGTGTAGGGCACTTCACCGAGCTGCAGTATTTACTACTCCAGCTTGTTGTTCCTTACTGTTTGACAGTAAGGAAAAAGCCTGCCTCTGGTTTCAGATAATGTGCACATGCAGAGCTATCAAGAGATTGTTGTGCAGCAGACAGTAAATCTATGCATGCGATTTTTCTAGAAAACATCCACCCTTATTAGGGGTAACTCTGTATTAAATTAAATCTTGATGCAATGTAGTAAAAAGTAAAGGACTATGAATTTCACATTGCATTATTGGTTATTTTATATAAGTGCAAGGTCACCACCTCTCTGCTTATTTTGTTCAATTAGTGGTTATGTTTAAGAGCAATGGATTCCTGCAGTTTCCTACTATCACAAACAGTTTTTCTGGTTACTGAAAATCTGAATGTACTGTGCTGTGTAGGTTCCCGGTGGAAGTCCATGTCTAACCAGGACAAACAGCCCTACTATGAAGAGCAGGCTCGTCTAAGTAAGCTTCATCTAGAGAAGTACCCAAACTACAAGTACAAACCACGGCCTAAGAGGACCTGCATTATTGACGGAAAAAAACTCCGCATCGGAGAGTACAAACAGATGATGCGTTCACGGCGACAAGAGATGAGGCAGTTCTTTACTGTGGGGTAAGTACACAGTTGTGATTAGCCCAGCCTTGCCATACGTAATACACAAGAAAATGCAGAAAACATGTGCATGCAATGCAAAGCAGTGTTTGCAAAAGTGAACGCTGAGTTAACCACTGTTGCTAACTCAGCAGCTTAATTCAGAGGGTTACTAATAATTTAAGACAATAGTAATCTCCTGATGGAGCACCAAATACAGACATTATTACATATATAAGCTCTACGTGTATATTTACGTAAGCGTGGACAGCAGCAGTCTAAGGCTTAACACTTTAATTTACTGTTTGTGGTTATCAGGAGAGTCCTTCTCCAGGTGTTCCCATGTCAGTCATAAGATTCAGTGGCTGGAGTATCAATTATCCAGCGCAAAAGCAGCAAAGAGCAGCAGGAGCAACGTATTGGTTTTATGTCACCAATAAACTGGGTAGTGTTTCTGAGCGGCTCAAAACGGGAGTTGTCAGGAGTACCTCTCTTTTTCCAAATCATTTTCACAGAGCTGCTGGCTTACAGCAGACTGCTGTGGGAAACCCGTAATCCAGCCATCTCAGTTTAAGTGCTGTAAGAAAAAAAATCACGCACTTTAGAGACATGTAGCCACCAACCTAAGCAGCAATCGCACTATGAGCACCACTGAGCGCTCTTTTTCCGATTATGCTGATCACTTTTTAATCAAGTGCGTCGTGAAAACTGATTGCATTTAATATAAATGTATGTGTTTCTTATACATATAGGCAGCCACCGCAGATTCCCATCACCACAAGCGCCAGCATGGTCTACCCTGGGGCCATCACCATGGCGACCACCACACCCTCACCTCAGATGACATCGGAGTGCTCAAGTGCCTCAGCGAGTCCTGAGCCATCCATTCCCGTCATTCAGAGCACCTACAACATGAAGCTAGAGCCCACTGGCATGGTGAACAACAGCGAGCCGGTCAATGGCGAGGATGAAATGGACATGTACGAAGATTTTGAGGACGAGCCCAAATCAGACTATAGCAGTGAAAATGACACACAAGAGCCAGTCAGTGCCAACTGAGACCTTTTAACCGAAGAGGCCAGTGCAGAAACAGTACTCATACAGGAGGATGCCCAGAGGGCTGGTCTGATCTGAGGGAGGGAAAGAACAAAAGAAAACAAAAACTACACCACAAAAGGTTTGAACATGTTTAAAAAAATAATGATTTATCATATCGAAGCCAGCATGCAGCTGTGGCTTCATCTGAATCAAAAGCTATTTGGTCTTAAGTGTTTCTTTAAGTGTGTGAAGCAGTTTGGTTGTGGTAATTTATATATATATATACATATATATATATTTTTTATCTCATTGTTTATTTTTTGTTAAGATCATGGACATATAGACAATTAGGTTATTGCCTAAAACAAAAGACAACTTGAAATTACAACCTTTGATATGAACCTAGGTAATTCTTACTGTCATTTACCTTCTTTTCCTCTTCAATTAGATGATTTTGCTACATTACCTAACTGTTCAAGATGGGAATAATATTCTCACTCAGGTATAGCGTGCCAGCCAACAGCTTGTGAATGTTTTTAATCAAGAGATAAATATGAACAAAATATCTCAAAATGATAAGGAGTGATTCCAACGTAGTACAGAGGCTAATTACACATTATTATTATTACTATCAGTAATATTATTATTATTATTGTGTTTTTCTTTTTGTTATTACAAAACAACTTAATTTAGTGCGCAAGTGCCAAACATTTCAAGTTGTTTCAAGTCTTTGAGTCTTAGACAATCTCTTCATCTCTTAATGCAGCTTCATCATCCAGTCTTTCTTTAATTTACCCAAACAGAATAAACAAATTAAACTCAGGAACTTGGAAGCAGCAAGCTCTGCAGGAGGTTACAATATGTTACATCTGTCGACGGTAGCTTGTGATGCTAGCTGTTCTTTGGGGAGGCCAATGCAGTGATCATCAATGAAGCCAGCCCTTTCATTTCCTCATCCCTGTCCACACAGAGCACCGTGGCATCCTTCACTTATTTCCAGCTCTGCAGTCCACTCTGACTCACCAAGATCTTAATCAGAGTGATTGTAATCAGGCCAGAATGCTAAAGGGCCAAAGGCCTCCAATCTGTGGGATTGGAACAGTAGCGAAAGGCAGCTTTGGTGGCATTACAATCTTAAATTGATGTTGTACAATGTGTAGCTACAGTGCGCTCTGTTAAACACTTTAGCCCCATTTGGATGGCAAGTTTAAAGTCTTAGGTCTTAAAATGTAATTTTTTTTCTGATCTTAATTCTTTTTAGACATTGTAAATCTTAAACTGACACTAAGAAGTCTTAAAGGAGAGCACGGTCATCGGGTTGATGCAATGAGTTGATTACTGAAGTAGTCTTGAAAAGAAATGACAGTTTGCAAGTACATAGAGAAAAGACTCATATACAAAGGATAAAATACACAATTTTTTAATTAGTGCACTTATAAACCTTCTATCACCTATGAGGCTTTTGAAACATTTACAATAATCTGATCAGCTTTATACTGCTCTCATTGTTTGCACTTCAAAAAATACAGACTAAATGCAAGAATCAGAAAAGAGGCAACTCAGTCTTAATGTAAGTTTCAAACCTGACAAGTCCTGACCTTCCAGCGACGGCAGATAGATAAAGCTCATCTAGCGGTCAAGGCCTTGATGTTGAGACTCAGATCCTCTTTACAGGGCAGAAGGTCTAAGTGGCTCTCCTCCCTGCCATGCCCTGCTCTGACCCCAGCCTGTGGCAACCTCAGCACCCAGGGGGCGCCATCTGGCTCAGAGAAGGAGAAAACACCAGGGAAGGATGGGAAACAATAAAAATGGTGTGTGTGTCGCTCATTGTGCTCTCCATCAAAGTGCTGGAAATAAGGCCTCAACAGGGCTCCCACCCTGGCCCAATCACCAGGCACTGGCGAGCAGATGGAACAAGTACATCAAGCTGTGGGGGATTATTAAAATGACTGACGACTGGGTATCATCTGAAATACAGCATTATTAATGCATGAGTCCAGCTATTCCCCTCCCATGCCCTTGAACCTGTCCATTTCAGAGAGCGTGCAGAGCTTTTTTGGAGGACATGAATATCTCGTCACGAGCTTTAACTGGTCAAGACGCTCACTGCTGGTCACTGCATTTTTCTCCTAGCTCAAATTGGTACAGACGGTTCTTTAATGCTCTCTTATCTTCTGTACTCTTATTGTTATTACCCATCAGATGCTGGCTTATATCATTTAAACTTTTGGACATATTTATATTAAGTCATGTTTTCCCCTTTTTATTACCTCATAGATAATTCAGATTTTATTATTTTCCATTGCATCTTTTCTATATTGTTCTCATTTTGAGGAACACGTCATGAAGATGCTCTCCTACAAACAAACCCAAGTGGATTTCCCTCCAAGTCAACCTGTTTGGTATTTCTAAACTGTTTGCTCCTGTTTGCTGGCGGTTAGATGTATTTGTATGCGATTGTAAATATTTTCATGACTATGCCACACTACTTTAGTGGGCTGGTAGTTAAAAAGGACTCTTCATGGAACTGAAACTTGACTGAGCTTAAATAGCAAAAAAAAAAAAAAGGACAAAAAAAAAAGAACAAAAAAAGAAAGAAAATAATGACAACGAGAACTCACAAAGAGACAATGTTTCATAAGTGTTATAAGCACTGGATATAAATTGTATTTTTTATCTATTCTGATTAATGTGAAGCTGTTTTGAGGAAAAACAACACGAATGAACAAAATTCCCCAGTTGGACTCACGTGGGTTTGCTCTCACAGTTACCAGATTTGAGTCTTTTTTTTTTCTTCTTTTTTTTGTCTGCTTGT
The DNA here is from genome assembly GCF_057382095.1 of Aulonocara sp. 'chitande type north' Nkhata Bay. Lineage (NCBI taxonomy): Eukaryota > Metazoa > Chordata > Actinopteri > Cichliformes > Cichlidae > Aulonocara > Aulonocara sp. 'chitande type north' Nkhata Bay. Next base: position 21,688,458 of record NC_141344.1, on the reverse strand, counting down.
TTTGTTTATTTATGCAAAGACACATGTGATGAATGGACACTTTGTTTAATCTTCAGGGCTGCCTAGAGGAGAGACTCAGCACAAGAAAAGTGAGCAGGAAATTCAACAGCAGGCTCAGTGAGCCATGAAAAACCAGACTTCAGTGCATTGTATATTGCACGACATATTTATTGTTTGCCACTGCTGGCTCTAAAATTTTGAGTTAAAGACATCATGGACAATCAGATGAATAAAAAAAAAAGAACAAAAAATTTAATGAATTGGAGCTAAACATAGTTTTCAGTTAATTCTCCATCTCATTAAGATTTAATTGTAAATACAACATAGGAAATATATTTTTGTTCATTAGTGAAGTATAAGTTATGTATTTGGCTGTTTTATTTTTTTTTGTAGTATGTGGTTTCATGTTTTTAAAACCTGACAAGTCACTGTACCTCATGTAGATGCTTATTTTTTTCCTGCTTATTAGAAGAGAGCAGCACTGGTCCTGAAACAAAAAGACGAACCTCACTCGCTTATGTTTTCATGATGCTCCCCAGACAATTTGAATAATCAACGAAAGCTAAACTTGGTAACGAGTATGGTACTTATTCAGACAACAAGCACTTAAAAGAATTATTAAATCGTGTGTTTCCAATCATCATAGAACTTAAACGGTATGCTGTATAATGCTCACTTGTGCTTTGTGTTTAGAATAGCACTCATAGTATGTGGCACTTTTTTTAATGAGTGCAAAATCTGAAAAAAAAAAAAAGAGTCTGCATGCATTTGGCTTGCATTGACATTAATGTAACAAACAAATGTTTTTATGAATGACTGCTTCAAACACAAATGATTTTTTTATTGTTTTAAATGTGGGAGCGTGCAAGTATTTATTTCAATTTATTTCAATGTGGCAAAATTCACAGATTGTGCATTCTTCTCAGTTAATTCTCTACTTGCCATCTTTTTGTATGTTGCCAATTTTTAATGAACATGTCCATGACTATCCAGCCATCCCGAAAACGTAGCCCTCACAATTTGTTTCTTTTCTTCCAATTGCTAGACTCACAAATGGTTTCAACATTACTTACTGTAATTTGATTATTTTTTTTTTCCGTCTGAAATTTGTGATGTGTATATGGTGGGAATGTTCTCTGTGTTAATTTAATCAGCACAATTCACTGACATGCTGGACTGACATGGTAGCTGCTGTTCAGAAGTGTAAACTTTTTTTGTTCAGGATGACATTTATAGCCGTCTTTGGTACTTTGCTTTTTAGCGTTGTTTCTCAAGCAACACTGTGTGGGGCTCTTCTATCACTGGAGCCACTGTTTTGAAATTGCTGGCAGCCTGATACAATTTTCCGCCTAGAAATCTCTTATCCCCCCCCTCCTCTGGCAGGTACCTAGGCCCATGGAAAGTATTGTTTTGGCTGTTATTAGAGAAATGAATTAAATAGTGTCTGTTGCTGCTTTAAAAAAGTTTATGTCGGAATATGTAAATAGTTTATCATAATATCTTGTACAGTCCAATGTAAAGTTTTTAATTCAACTTAAAAAAAAATGTTGCCATCACGTTTGTGTTCACATTGTTCTTTATACAGTACAAAAGGTCAATTATTTGCTAGGGATATTATTGCTAAAAAGAAAAAAAAATTTAAATGTTACTTAGTTGTTTTTTTATTTTATATTTGTTTTGTTTTGCTTGGCTTCAAAGTGTACATCAGCAAGTCTTTGGTTTCCATGTGCAGTATTGACGTGAGGTAAACTTAAGGTGAATAATTTTACATTGGTGTGTGTGTGGAAAGCAATTTCTTTGGCTTTGGTAGTATTAATACACTATATCAAGTAAAAACAAACCGATGATGGACACACTGGGTGCATCTAGGCACCTTAAGAATGTGTATACTGTATATGATTAAATTGTCCCCACAGGATCAATTCAGACATATTGTAACACCATATTTCTGTAATATCTCTGTCCATTGTAACAATGCAGCAGTGGGCTCAATAACTGCCTGTTTTAGCTCATTTACCTCAAGAAGTTCCTCCTTTTCTGTAAAAGAGACAGAAATTGTGTTACAAAAAGCTCACATCACTCCATCTTTTGTACTGCTGTTGACACTTACAAATTAAAGAGACATTTTGTTTTAAGATTTGTGTAATCATTTGTATTGTCGAGGCGTTTGTTACATTCTTTAAGTCTGCAATGTAAGAAAACCGAGGGCTGGGGAACAGTTAGCTGATGTCGTTTTACACCGTTGGCATCATTGTGCTCCACAATGACAGCAGTATATGAATCTCTTTTTTGGGGGGGTAGAATCGCTGTCTTCAACTGATAAGTCAATTTTGATGCTCAAGTAATCAAACTGAAGACAATTATGGACATGAAATCAAACCAGCCTTGCTGTTTTGATGATACTTCTTCATTTATAACATTTTAAGAAAGTTTTGAGAGAGAATTCAACATTTTTGGTCTCTGCCTGATGGAAACAGATGGATGGATGTAATCATTTTATAATAACATTGTATACAACTGCACTGGATTAAGGATGTTGCCAGAGCTGATACTTACAGTACCTTTGGATACCAAAATTCTGAAAACTCCAAAGTACTCATTTCTTTCAGTAGAATGTAGGGTTATTAAATAATTGATACTTGGATGGAAACCTCCATCTTTACACACACTGCTGGACACAGAAAACCATGTGAACAGTAGCACAAAAAATCTTTGTGAAGCATCTTAAAGACATCCTGGTCTTTATGAAGAATTTCATGCACTCCCTATAGCCCCTGTTTTGACACTGACGTATTAAAGCATTATCATAAACATTAATCTGGCCAGTTAACGGTTAGCAATTATTAATATTACCCATCTGTTACGTTATTATTAAGGAAATGGGTAGCAGCTAATAATTACATGATAACATTAACGTAAGAGCTAGTCTGCAGCCATCATTAATTTAACAGGATAACACAACCACTTGTGAATAAAAGTAGTTATGGTCCCAGATTAAAGCTTAGAAAGGTACAACAAGGTAGAAACATTTCAACCGAACTTACCAACTCGTTTTGGTCAGCAACAAAAATATGTGAATAGAAACATGACTGAAGACGATCGGTATGCGGACCTCTTTCATGGCAAAACCATGGCATATGTGTTTTTGGACCCCATCAATCCCTTTACCAATGGTCTCTGCATTCAAGTCTATCAACCTTGTTTACCTCAGTACCAGCATTTTCTGAACCAGGATTTGACTGACATTACAATTTTCCTTACTATTTCAACCTTAGAAGGGGGTGTGCCAAGAAGGCCAGTCTCTGTAATAGCACCCTGAGTTTGGTGGCTTTAAAGAAGAAGAAAAAGAAGACCGTATATAATCTTACTGGCATTATAAATTAAGACAATTCGAATATTCAAGAACAGAAGGCTACCGTTAGCACCTCTAATGTTAGCAACACTCCAGTTTATCAGCCTTAATTTAAATTTTCATTTGTTTGAGTAGCAAATTAAGTTGTTATAAACACATCAAAACCTCTTCTTTTGTACACCCTTGCTGGAATACTGGATGGCTTGTGCAGCCATAGCAGACACTGATACATCAGTGGGTTAAATGGACACGAAGTGCAGGTGGCTGTGGCAGACTGGCAGTTTTACTTGTTAAACCTCTTAAGACACAAATTTCAGGAGGCAAAAAGGGCAAACAGTGGTGAGCTCACCTTTATCAGCCAATCAAAAACCAAAACTATCCCTATGCAGTGACTTTTTTTTAACTAATCACAGTCAAAATCACAGCCTGTTCCTTCAGGAGAGACAGACCTTTGCTGGTGTATGTTGAAGGATAAACAGCAACACAGCTAACTGGTATCAGTTTAATAGAAAGAGAAATAAAGGGTATAATTGATAAGACACAACATACAGTTTGTTAGGTTCATCTCGAAAGAAGGATTTGTGCCTGGTTTGGTTTTAAGAACAATCTGTGAAAGTACACATTCAAAGGTTCCTTGACCTCATGAAAGGCATTCAGAGGGCTCGTAGCGTGAATGTGTGCGTGTGCGTGTGCCTATTGAGACAGGTGTTTGTGTGTGTGCCAGAGCCAGAGGTCATCGCGAGACTTGTAAGCCCAGGCTATGCCCATCACTCTTCACTGGATCTCTGCCATCTAATGCTCATTATCATCATAATAATCATGAGTTCTACACCCTGCTTCCTTCATCATGCACGGGGTAAAACACTGCAAATAAATTTGAAGTCAGTGTTATTACAAATCAGCATACACTTACTGTTCTAGCTCAGTGCTAGCCTATTCATCTACAGAAAAGGAAATCAGTTCAACAAAATATAACTGCCTGGACCTAAAGTCTTTTTTAACCATTCGGGAAAATTTGTTGTCCTAATCATTCACTTCATCTTTTACCACTCCTTCCCAAGAGCACAGGAAAACTACAGTTAACGGCTGTGTCTGTAATAGATGCCTGTGTAAGCGCTCTCTAGCAGTAAATGGAAAAACTAGACATATACTTTGCACAGTAAATCTTAATAATTTCCCCAGCCTGCATGAAATCTAATAGCATAGACAAAGCTCTTTGCTTCGGGTATTTGTCTTTACATTACTGTTCATGTCGCGTGTGTTACGGTTTAACAGGAGTTTAATTTTTAGTTGTAACTGTAACACTCCGTTTTTATTTTTAAATCCTATGTGAATGAATTTTATCTACAAATAATTAAATAAGAGGTGTGAGGACTAACTGGCGGGCTGGTTGGCTGAGGTAAGTAAAACTGCTGTTTGTAAGTGGCCTTTCTGAATGAACTGTCACTGTGGTACAAAGATGTGTATGTGTGAACAGCGCACAATAATTAATACCGCAATTCTGTCGTGTAGCGGCGGGGCGGCTATTTCACAACTCTGATGACTAAACACCGGAGGGAAGGAAAGCAGTGAGGGGCGCTTGGAACAATATTTTACTCATTTGGATCTGCTCAATGCTACAGCCGCTGCACCCAGTGAATCTGTCAGACAGCACCATTTCCCCAAGAACAGCTGCTATTTATCTGATTTTCTCATTAGATTTGACTCATGACTTCTTTGTACTGGCTTTGGCAGACGTACTGCATGCCTAGGTATGGCTCTTTTAGTGAAGGCTGAACTCCCTGATGTTACTGTATGTAAAAATATGTAACACAAAGCTTCTCTTTTCCTGGTATTCAAGCTTCGGTTTAAGTTATCGTAAACACCGTTTTATTCCTATTTGTTTCTGTGGTTCTCAGACAGATGTTTAGCATTTTTTTTGCTTCTTATTTCAATCCAATTCAAGTGCAGGTGAAAAAAAGAGGGGGGGAAAAAGAAGCTGATATTGATCTCAAGAGTCATCAAACATGCATATGAGAACAGTATGTAAGAACAGTCCACACCCTTAGCAATGTTTTAATCCTTGGAGGTGAAGGACTTAGGAAATCTTGCTAATTTCACAGATGGTTTAAAATAGATTAGTGTAGAGTAGCAGCTCGCAGAGAAGGGCTGACCCACCAGGCTCCCTGTGCAGCTGCCAAAACCCTGCGCCTGATGCTCAGAAGTGCCTTCCAAAAGTCCTACAAGGTTAAACCCAAACTTAAGTATCTTGAAAATTTGCGAACATGGTTATAAGCTTTTCTGCATCTTTGACGAACTTCATCCTCCTTTTGTTCACAGTCTAAAAAAAGATTAGGTCAAAGTCTATTTCTTAGAAATATTTCTGACTTTATGAAAGACAGCAAACACCTCTTTCAATTTTGGTGTATGGTAGAGGTAACGTACATGTCAAAGCCACATTTAGTGGCTGTTTAGTTAACTGTTGTTGTTTTGGTTGTGTATGTGTTTGCCTGTATATCACCTTGGGAAGTTCAGCTTTTCCTTTTTACTTCATGTTGCTGAGTAAAACAATGCACAAGGCTTTCACTCTGAATCAAATTTGTCCTTTTTGGCCACAGAGATGAATCTCACTTCTAACAGTACTTTGGGTTCTTTCTCTTTAGATATTTTGTACAATGCATCCAACAGCCATTACAATGAAATAAAGGAGTGACTCAGTGCATGGTATTTTGAACAGGCCAAGCCTGCTGCTATAGTTGGTCTGTTTCCGAGTAGGCCTGACACAACTCTGGCCTAGCTGAAAAGGCCCAGCTTGGAGTTAATGTGAAAAGACAATTGCATAGGATGAAAAACTCGACATGGTTTTGTTGGACTTGTCATTCTTTGGTGCATAGCTGTGAGGAAAGCCTAGGAACCATCTCAATGTTATTTGTGCTTTTTGACCCATATTTGGGACAGCTTTCACAAAGCCCTTGTGAGAATGTTGAAACAATGGAGAGGCCCTTTCAAATGAGGGACAGGCCACAATTCCGGCCAAGCCATCTTGGACCTGCTTCATTGAAAGAGTTTGTGTCCAAAAGGCTGACATCATAGCAAAGCTAATGGCTGATTTAGCCATGCTGAAAAAAGGAAATGATAATGAGCTAATGATTTTTATTAATGTTAATTTAATTATGAATTATTATTATTATTCTGCATTCAAAGATACCTAAAGAACAAGGCATCATGTCACAGACTCAAATTTTAAATGTAATACATGAACCCCCCAAAGATAAAATTCCCAAATATTAGATTTATTTAAAAAAAAATTAAGTTATTTATTATTTTGCCACGAGTGATGTCACATAGACACATATTCTTCTCAAACAGAGATGATACTGAAAATATATTTCTGTCTCTGTAAATCAGATTTTCTGAGCACAGTTGTTAGGAACACTGGGTTGCTAAATGAACTTTTGAAAATCCACATGGGACAATATTTCAGAAAATGTAATTTTGCATATGTTTCACATCATTGCATCTCCTCAGTGCATTTGTCTCCCAAAGCATTTGACTGCACGTCTGTAGGGAAGAATGAATGCGTAATGTTTTTTTAAAAGCATCTCTGCTCCCTCAGCTTTTTTGAAAAATTTAACAAAAAAAAAGATTTTTCTTTCTTGGAATATGCGTTACTCTCGCTAAGCTATCACTGAGCTCTCTCATGCATATGTGAATTACACACCTTTATGAATATGGAAATGTTGCGAGAATGCCTCATTAATTAGTAATTCATGCATTTTTCACAAGCCCAATACGTTCCCAATGTAGTCTGATGGTTTATCAGCCAGAAGTTTAAAAAAGGGGGATTCATCATCACGTTTTCAGATGTTTTCAGTTACATCTGTAATTTGTGTAATTCAGTGAATATGATTTGTGTAGCTTTCTTTATGGTTGTATCGCTGCAGCTGTCTCATGATCTATAGGTTTCTGTTTAGAATGTGCAAGCGCACTTTTAATGTTAACAAGCATACTTCTCTTTTTTTTTTTTTTTTTCTAAATGACATCAGAAACAGCAGTATGCGACATTACGTGATGGCAGAGCTTCAGTTCATCCTTTGTCTTTTTTTTTTTTTTTTTTTTTTTTTTAATAAATAGGACAGGGGGAATGAATGAGAGAAAGAGGGGGAGAGAAAGAAAGAAAACCAAAGGGGAGAAGAGACGGTGAGAAGGGGGGGGAAGAGAGAGAAAAAAAAAAAAGAACTCCTGGGTCACCTGTATGGAGAAAAAAAAAAACAAACAAACAAAAAAAACAAACAGAGGAGACAGCAAACAACAAAGAGCAACATAATAATAGAGAAAACAAAGCACCATCACAATAAACTAGCTAGTCATAGATATCAATATTTACTAAATAATAAACGATATTGTGCAGCACGCAAGATAGACAGCGCACAAGCATACTTCTCAATTTAGATAGTAATTAAAACGCGAGCATGTCTGTTTTACTCAATATGTTTCTTTTGATTTAATAGCTACGTATGTAGTTTCATGTTAAGAGTGACATGAAGAAAACATGAGATACCAAAAGAGAAATCTCATGTAATACACGTGCAGGAATGTGAAGTTAGAATGCCCAAGTGCTACAAATTCAACGACCTTCACAGAAATATTTCAACCAGATTTTGCAATCTCTGTCTTCAATGAAAAACATGTTTTTTGTTATTTTTCTATTTAAGGTGAGGACAGAAAACCGAATACTTACTGCAGGATTTAAATATCTTACAGTGTGCATATAAATTGCCCATAATTGTGTGTGTGTGCTTGATTTAAAAAAATGCACAAAAATAGATTCCAGAGTAATATTAAAATATTGTCTATGAAGTTGTTATATCTTGTGTACAGCAGTACTGTCCTGATGTTTGAACAAGCCACGTTAAATCATTACCACCATCACAAAAATACTCGCAGAGACAAAGTGCAAACACAGTATATCAGTGAGCAGGACAGACAAAAGTCTTACACCATGAATTTAACATGAAAGCATAGAAGCAGAAGCTCTTGGTGATGTTGCCTTTTCTGCTGGGGATTAAAGTCTGCTACCTTACGGATGCAGACACTTTGTGCTGGACTCCCTATTGGCACCAGATTTATTTATGTAAATAGACGGGATTCCCTTTGTTGTAAACATGAGTGTAGGCTAAAGAAACGGTGCCAAGAGACTTTCAAGCAGTTAGTGTATGACGGCGGGTCAGGGAGTTATAATACACACAAAAAATCTGTCATCATAAAAATGTATACCACTTTAAAATTCAAAAGTGTAACATTAAATCAGTCATCAAGATTATGTTAAATTAAACAGTTGAATAATGGGTTGTGTTGGGTGGAGGGTGGATTTAATGTCTTTGCTCTCTGAGCGACAGTAATGTTAAAATGTCTCGAGCCAACCTCTCATTTCTTAATATTTTGCTTTCAAGGATCCAGACTTTGCTACAATTTTTTAAAGTGGTCTTGAGGAATAGTTCTTCAGGTTTTTTGTTGTTGTTGTTTTGCTGCTTAACACTGATCTATGAGATTATTCAAGGCCGAAAATTACACCTAACCAAAGAGATGAACCAGTGTTGTGTCTACACATAACTGTTAACTTAGTAAATGACAAATTTAAATTGTATCTTCAGATACTTTGTTAGTAGCAGCCTTTTTCCCCCAATTAGATTGGTTGAAGGAATAAAATTGTATTTTTGCACCAACATGGTGGTTCTCAGTGAGCTCGTAGCCCAGCAATTGATATAGTTCAGCATGGTTTGTAGTGTATCATTAAAAAAAACTGGACAAGCACCAGACAGAAGAAAAAGCAGCAAGCCTAAAAACTATAGTCATGTCCTTAAGACACAGGAAAATTAAATCCAGTGAAGACCTGACATAGGACCCGAGGGGTACATCTGAAACTTCAGTGGATTCATCTACCGTTTACTGAAGCCTCATCAGGAATGGTCTCAGTGGAAACATGGCTATCAAGCAGCCGTTCTTAAGGAAGGGAAACAGGCAGAAAAGACTGAGGTATGCCAAGTCACACAAAATCAGTGGACACACGTCTTATGGAGTGATGAATCCACATTTGAAATTTGTGTTTCAAATCATCATCAGCATGTATCAAAGAGGTCACGCGATAGGTGGAGGTTGCATTTCAGCCAGTGAGGTAGGGGATGGAATTGCAAATACAGAAAAGTGCAGTCAGATTTTGATCCACCATGCATTACCATCTGGAAAGTATTTAATTATGACCATGATCCCAAACACACTGTCAATGCAGTAAAACCATACCTGGGTAGAAAAATAAACAATGAAATACACTCACCCATGGACCTAAACCATGAAGCTGTGTTTAAGAATAAAGGTGTTTATGCCAAATATTCACTTTTGAGATTTGTGTACAAGCTCTGTTCTTGCCTTTTATTCTGTATTTCCATGTATGTTTGTACATGTTTCAATAAACTGTTGCAACTATGTTTCATTTTCCTAACAAAGTATCAGAAACAGTGGGAGGCTCAACACTTGCACAGTACTTTATGACAAAAGTAAAGTTTGGTGGCTCGTGGTATCATAAAGCAAAAACGACAAACTGTGTTTTTCAGTGAAGAACGTGATGCCATTCAGTTATCCTTTTAAACATAATGTTCAGGTCTATGATAACAAGCATTTTTTTCTTTAAATACCCATTTGGGTTGTGATTTGATCATATTAGTCAATATCACTGAAACGCAGTTACAAAAGTCACACAGCACATAGCGGTGAATCACATATTAGGTCTGAAGGTAAGCTTTAATACAATTATAGTGTGAAACAAAGTGATGATATGACAAATTATTCAACAGATTTCTCTCAGGAAGTAATAAGCAATTATTTTTGAAATGAGTAATAAATAATCATTAAATTATTATTACTTGAAGTTGACTGAGTAATGACTCCAACGGTGCGCGGCAGCAGGCAGATCTAGTCTTTGTGCGTGCCCATTTCCAAACTGTTGCTGTTGTTGATCGTCAGTCAAGCTTTAAATGCCGCTTCTTGCATCTCAATGTGATTTCAATTATGATTTCATGGATGAATTACCTAATGTACTCATGTATGTTATGAAACATGTGGTTAAGTTTACAAGTGACTTAATGTCCAGACAGCAAGCTGACGCAAGATCCCTGCCCTCTACTTCACCGCAGAGCTTTGCTGCAGCCACCATGCCTTCAGATGAAAGGCCTACCAGTATTTATTTTGCCAAGACAATCCAGGAGGCCAAAGAAACATACAGGACCGGAGAAACCCCACTGTTAAAATGAGAATCTGCAATTTAAGCTTGTCAAAACGCCTGCAAGTCCACCAAGTATTTACACAAAAGGAACCAAAGATAAGGCAATGACAGGGAATAAGAACACAGTTACATTCCCAATTTGTGTAGTGCTAAGTGGTAAGAACAATATTTAGTTATATACACCAGAGCAGTACTGGAGTGTGTAAATATTTTTGGCCTGCATCGATATACTTGTATTTTCCTTCTACTTTGCTTTATTTCTTAATTCCAGTTTGGTTTTTATTTATCTTATAACTATTACCATTTAACACAGTAGCGGTGATGAAAATCCAGTGGAAGATAACATTGTCTCCTCTGCAAATTCAACATATTACAAATTATATTACACCAAGTTTGTCAAGCATTTGAGTTCTAATAATTAGTATGCAATCATATAGATGCACATGACATTAAATATTCATTTAGTCATTCCTTGAGGAATAATGGTGATGGAAACATCTTGGAAGTTGTTTTCTATTTTTAATGACTTTTTTTTTTTTTTTAACAAAGCCAAGAAAAGCCAATTGTGATGAGATTCATAATTTTTGTTTCTGTAGCAAAAGCGACACATGCAAATGCTTCTGCACGTGGAGGTTGAGATAACGCTTTCACGTTAACCCAAGGAGTTAAGTGTTATCCCATATATTTAAGCAGAGCAGTTCTACGTCTCTGAACCCTTCCCTTATTCACACACCAGCTGAAGAGATTGACATAGTAATAAACTGATGTTAATTAGACACACTTTAAAATTCTCCGTTCTGCTTTTCTCCATGCCCTGGTGGAGCTGGTGGCTTATTAAATCATTTGCTGCTCTTGGGTGATCTTCTTTTGAATCTTGGCCTGACCCTCGGGGCACAATTTATTTTTATTTCAAAAAAATTTTACCAGCAAATTTTGTATTAGTTCAAGAGAATTACAAATCATTATTACACAGGCAGACACTTCAAACATTTTGTTTAAGAGCTTTCTGCTCGAAGATGCATCAAAGGAGATGCTCACACAGATTACTGTTACACTGGCATATATCCATTCATTAGCACACTAAGTTGGCATGACCATGTTTTGTACACGACCCACAAAGTTCTATCTGTGGCAGTCATATTTTAAGCATCGGTTACAAACAGAAAAGAACTGATTTCAAAGCACAAATATTACACAATGGCAAAAAAGTTTATGCACATTTGATGCTGCGATAAGGGAAGTTCAGTACGGTAGTGAAAATCCGTTTCTAATGGATTAAGATTGGTCAAAACAAAATCTCTTCTGCTTCACTTAAAATCTTCATCAATGCACCACGCAGGATGGGGAGCAGGCTAAATTATGTCTTTGATCATAAAAAAGGTTAAGGAAAAAATTACAAGCAGTGACAATCAATACCGAATTATGTGTTGAGATGCTGCAAATGAATGCATCACGAAAACCCCCCAACATGGATAAAAGTTAAAGGAAGGGGGGAAAGGGAAAGAAAGAAAAAATAATACGAAAAAATTCAAAGCTTGAGTTATAGAAAGAAACAAAATCATACGATGCATGCAATATATACACACAGTGATGGATTCTTTTTGAAATGAGTCACATTTCAAAGAGCGGAAAGGCACCACGGGTCAGGTTAATGTAACTTTAGTTGTGGTAGGGTTGAGTATTATTAATTCAAGTGTTGTAGCTTGGCATAGTGGCCCCAGGTGTTACTGCAACCACTATGCCAACATACATTTACAACACAAATGTAACAGAAAAAATACCCACTACTTGAAAAGGATGCAATGGTTTAATGGTAATCTAATCTAATGATGTGAGCAAAATATCCTCAAGAACTTGTTTCTGTAAAAATGCAGCTATAACAACAGATTTGAAGTATTCATTGATAATGCAGTACTAATAGTGAGATTTTGAAAATACATACATTATTTAGAGCAAATAATTACTACCTGGAACATGTAACTAATTGAAAGATGTGCATATATTTCTTAGAGTCTTCTTTCCCAATGTTGACAAGACTACAGATGAATTCCTACTGGTTCTCCAAACAGCTAAGAGCTCTGAAGTGAATGCATTGTCTTTGTATTATCATCCAATCAGATGTCATATTCACCGTTCATTAAAACCAGTTTATTTGTAAGACTCAAAGAAAAGTTGTGACCTATGCTATTATTAGGATTTATATGCTTGCAGCATGACCAGTGGAACAAAAACTAGTCGTAGTATCAATTATAGTGGCATGATTAATGCGGCTTTGTTTCTCAGTCCCCACAGAGCTACTGAGGGTAATTGAGATAGCTGGCTACAGAATACAGCCAGCTAGCTCAATTACCCTCAACCCAGAGGTAGCAAAGTCTTTTGATTTACCCTGCCTTTTAAATATCTAGTGTAATTCTAATAAGTCTCATTATATGCCACTGCCTCAGTACTGGACAGCAAATTATAAACGCTGAGAAAGATCACAGGAACATCCAGAATATTCAGCCTCAGTGCCTTATGAGCAATCACAATTAAAACGAAAGCGCCAAAAACACAATTTGTTCAAATATCCAACATGTGATTATGCTTAGAATAAAGAACCCTTCAGTCATTCAGACTGTTAGCCATAGTAGATATTTAAGACAAAGAAACATTTCTTTTAAAAATGCCTTTGGGTTTGAGATATTTTGAAAAAACAAAAAAACAAAATTGTAGTTATAGTGAAATGTCAGTATTAGACGCATCATGGGAAAGGTTAAGGAATAAAAATTACAAGTAGTGACAACTGATTCTGAATTATGTTTCAGATGCGGCAAAGTAATGCATCGCAACATAAATGTAAGTTAAAGAAAGAGGGTGAGGGAAAAGGGAGGAAAGATATAATGTTCCAGTGGCATAGAGTTCGGAAAATATCTTAATAATGAACATCAGAGAGAAGCCTCCTATTTATTTAAGCTGCTGGCAATATAATGTGCATTACACATGAAAAGAGAAAGAAGGAACTGAGATCATATTGAAACGTATTAATTTATCAGTTTATTGGTTTTGCAGCTAAGTATGGGGTATTTCATTTAAGGATTTGGCAGTTATCACCGCTGTGGATTTGTGCACCAAAGATATAAAAGCGCTTGTATCAAAAAAATAAAAGGAGAAAAAGAAAATCTCACTCACTTTTTTAAAAGTTACCATGCAGTGGAAGAAAAAAAAAAGATTGAATGAATTATTGCAATCCATTTATGTTGTTAATTCGTGGGATAAATAGTGTTGGTGCCCTGAATATCTAAGTTGTCAGAAATTTGGCACCTTGTTGAGACACATGTTCGCTTCTGGAATCGATGCAGCAAAATCAAACTTTTGCCGTCTGTTTCATATTAAGACTCTGGGTTTAAAAGCTTTAAACTAGTCCGCTAAACTGTAATGCAGTTTTTCCAGACCCCGTGTTCTCAATGTGGCTCCTACAGTTAAGGATGTAATGGTGTGTGGTTTGAAATATAATGTTGGCTCCCTGGAACAGCTGTCATCTGGTTTTCTTGTGACTCTGTCCCCCATTATAGGCCTCACATATAGGTATGATTATGAGTGAGCATTCACAAGACAAGATGTGGAAGGGAAATGGAAGCTGTTAAAATTCACTTCAGGAATAAAAAAAAAAAAAAAAACAAGAAAAAAAAGACTGAATTTGAGAACTGGCTTTATTGCCATTTGGTAACTCTTGCGGTTAAACTTACAAATGTACTTGAGCATTTAAGTTTAATGGATTAATTGCTGCATGATTCACCAAAAGACTACGATTTTTCCTAGGGACATTCAAAAAGCAGATTAACATCTAGATTCACACAGTGTTTGGAAAAATCTTTTGCTTATGGCAAACAACTGGTGACACTTTTATTAAAGAAACAAATAATTAAAGTGAGTTTATGCTGCAGTGGAAACAGTGTGCTGTAACTAATGTCTCAGAATCACATGGAAGCATCATGCCAAACGTTTAGCACAAACGCTGTAGATAGAAAAGAGCGTGAGATCGTGTTTGCCTCAACCAGAAGATCAGCTCTGATGGCATTTGCTGAAGAAATGCATTAAGTAACATTAAGTTTGTGAATGCAGGTGAGATGCTAAAAATGGTATCTACCAAAGGCTAATATTAATGAAGTAACCTGAGCTGCTATGGTTGCAAATATGAAAATTTACACTTTGAAGACATCTGCATATGAATATGTAGCCAAGAGACAAAATTTGCTGTACCTGAAGCTTTCCGCTTTGTGGTCTGCTTGAAGGCCGGGTTCTATTGACCAATCATGTTTGAGAGGGCTTTGATTATTTACAGGAAAAGTTCATGTGGAGAGCAAATAATGGAACCAATTATCCATTTGTATCTGTTATCGTCAAATCAATCAGAAACAATAACCGGTGCACAAAAGGTTATTCTGACTAAATTGGCCATCAGTCCTGTAGCGAGCCAATGGGCTCCCAGGTTGAACTTATTAAACACCATCAGCTAAGAACCTGCACTTTACATGGTGTACAGTAATTCACAAGTATGTGTGACAGAGCAATTTCGTTCTACTTTGTGTTGTATTTGGTTTTTGTTTTGGTGTGATATTTTCTGCTGACCGAGTTTTGGTTTTAATAAAAAATACAGTTAGGGTGAACGCAGGTTTTCAAAGCCTGCTTCAGGGGCTTTTATTCTGATTCTAGCCTTCATGATATTTTCTTAACTTGCTTGTGTAAAGTTCAAGCTATGCCAAATTTATGCTCAAGTAGATGATGAATATCAAAGAGAAAGAAGTGGCCCCTTTGACTGCAGTGTGTGTGTTTCAAAATTATTCTCTCTTATTCTTTCAAAGCAGTCTTAAAAGTCCAGAAATGTC
This sequence comes from Aulonocara sp. 'chitande type north' Nkhata Bay, assembly GCF_057382095.1. Classification (NCBI taxonomy): domain Eukaryota; kingdom Metazoa; phylum Chordata; class Actinopteri; order Cichliformes; family Cichlidae; genus Aulonocara; species Aulonocara sp. 'chitande type north' Nkhata Bay. Next base: position 21,672,983 of record NC_141344.1, on the reverse strand, counting down.
AAATTTGCTTCTATCCATCTTTGTCTCTGTTAAACTGATTTCTTGTTCCTATGAGCTACTGTGTTAAGGGAAAGAAATGACCTGAAAAACAACTTTTGATTTTCGTTCATTCACAGTCTCAATATGTAAACCAGTGGGTTAGAGCATTTCCCTCCATTACCTCTATGTATTAATAGGTATGTGCACTCACCAGCCACTTCATTAGGTAAAGGTGGCAATAATGGACTGGACCCCCTTTTACCTTCAGAACTGTTTTAATTCTCCATGGCACAGATTCAAAGAGAAGATGGAAAGAGATTTTACTTCACAGATTTTGCTCTATATTGACATGATAGCAGCAGTACAACAGCACAGTTGTTGCAGATTTGTTAGCTGCACATCAATGATATGAATCTACTTTTCCACCACATCCCAAAGGTGGATTGAGATCTGGATCTGGTGCCCCTTGGAGTGCAGCGAGCTCACTGTCATGTGTCAGAAACCAGTTTGAGATTATTTGATCTTTGTAACATGTTTCATTATCCTCCTGGAAGCAGTAATCAGAAGTTTGGTACAATATGGTCCAAAAGGGATGGGCATGGTCAGCAAAACTACTCAGGTAGCCTGTGGCATTTAAACACTACTCACTATACTTGATACACTTGGTTACTAATAGATGCAAGTTGGGGGAAATAATATCTGACCATACCCCAAATGTTCCCTCACACTATTAATATACGACCAGCAGCAGCATCCTGAACTGTTAATGAAATGGAGAATGGATCCATGCTTTCATGGTGTTTATGTCACACTCTGACATGACCATCTAAATGTCACAGCAGAAATTAAGACTTTAACCCATCTTCCCATCTTCTCCTGTCCACTGTAGTGTCCTGTTCATAGCTGACAGGCATGACACCCTGTATAGTCTAATGCTGGTGTAGCTGTGGATGATGTGATGTGTGTCAGAGGTGCTCTTCTGCATACTTTTGTGGTAACAAGAATTTGTCTGAGTTACTACTGCCTTTCAAAGCATTCTGGCCATCGTCCTCTGATCTCTGCTTTATCTTACAATATAAAGCTCCTCGAGGCATCTGTTGTTGTGATTTGGCACTAAAATAAATCTGAATTCAACTGAAAGTGAATCCATGGTTGAATCAACTGTGCAAATGTTGACTACATATTTGAAGACAGTACTGTTCCAGCACATATCAAACATGGTTGTCATTTACCACTAGCCCTACCCTCCCTTGTCTAAAAGACCTCAGAATTCCTTCAACTGCTTCTGTCCTGTATCACAAATATCGCCTACCTCCTGGAGAGTGTTGTTTACTTGGTTGGCTATTGTGAAGGGGTTTCTCATGACCATGGAAATGACTCTCCCATCATCTACTACTGTTGTCTTCTGTGGACGTCCAGGTCTTTTTGATTTGCTGAGTTCACGAGTGCTTTCTTTCTTTCTCAGGATGCACCAAACTGTAGATTTTGTCACTAATAATATTGTATGGAGTTGATTTGAGGTGTGGTGCTTGCAAAATTTTGCTCTAAACATGCAATCAAAGGAGCTCACCATGTATGTGAAAACAAGGAAAATACATGGTCAATTGGGTTAAGCTCCATGCAGGTGTTTCATACTCCATGCAGTGTGAAACAAGCCATCCTCAAGCTGTGAAAACATAAAAAACCCACCCAACAGCAAAAACTTCCAAATGCAAGCACCACACCCCAAATCAACTCCAGGCCACTCATCTGCTTAATTGATAATGACATCGAACAAGGTTCTTTACATTTTAGTCAGCCAAACTGTAAATGAACAAAAGGATCAAGCAGAAATGTCACTATTGCATAAGTTGCCAGTTTGCTCTTGGCTTAGATTACAGTGTGAGCGAAGCCATCTGCTAGCCTACAAGAAAGCCAGCAGTAATTTGGTTTTAGAGATCATATGGCATGAGCGTTGAAGTACCAGATTATCTGTGTTTCCTATAATTTGATCCTGAACTTATTCTTTCATGTTGACAAACACTCACCCTAATTGCATGTTCAGTAGGCCTAGAATGAGTAACAGTGCTGGCCAATTAAACAAAAATATACATGCGTTATTTCCTCAACTCTCTAGTTTCAGTTCCTAATGAAAGTATGGAAGTCCTGAAAACAATCAAAATTTGAGCAGAAACACCACACACTGGTGTAGTCGAAAGAAAGCAAATGGAAATGGAATTCATCAAACTTGGTCTCAGGTTGCAGATTAAAGATGAACGGCAGAATGATGGGGGTTTATCAAAAACATTTCTCGCTATTATTAAACGATGTCATCCCCCCCCCCCCCCCCCCTCCCCCAAAAGTACTAGTCTTCATTAATGTGCCCAAACTATCATCAGCTTGTTTAATGCCCGTAATATCACCATATTGTTTACACTCCCTACAAACACTGGAAATAAAGACCAGCTGGGCAGCTTGGAAACTAAAGGAGGTGGCGAGAAAGACTAGGAGACAGGGTAGGCATAGGTGGGTGGATTGGTGAGGCGTGAGGTGGAGTGACAGGCTACTTAGATGTGCTCCTTCACTTTGCATTAGAGTGTACAATATCAGGCACAGGGAGCCAAAGTGAGGCCAGGTTTCAGGCAATGGTCAGGCCTGGAGCGATGGATCACTTACCTTAAGAAATCAAAGTTAGTGGCAGAAGATCTGATCTGGAGTGGGGCCCAGCAGTACAGAAAGAAAAGTGTGAAACCTGGAGAAAGAGAGACACTCATTGAGGAAATCCATTACCACTGGAGAAGCCAAGAAGCATGAAAGGAGCTGTCTTGTTAAATTGGCTGCTTGATAAAGCAGGTCTTTGGCTGGGGAGCCACTCACAGTCACCACTAGCGACACCAGACAGAGGAAAGAGAGAGGCCCTTATTGATACAGTGAAATGTTGAGTCACTGCAGTCCACCCTCAGTGCTTCACTAAAAAAAAACTACAAGCGGGAAATGTGTTCTCAACAGGTTTCTCCAGTAATTTTCACTTTTGCGACATCAAAAATATACATTATATAAACATTATGTACATGGTGCCTTATTTTTTTTTTTGCAGCCAATGCAAAGCATTACAACAGAAGTAACAGTCATTAGTTTTGCGTGTTGCATTTTTTAAAGATGTGTTAGTGTTAGTTTATTGCATAGAATCACAAACAGATACAAAATAATCATGCAGGTGGAGAAAGAACTACCCAATGTCACCTGGTAGAGGACTTTTTATGATGGTCTGGTTACCTTTACAAAAATTTCAGCTATCTGTAGGTTAATTTACAAATAAACTAGGCTAACAGCTGCCCAGAGCTTGGAGAAGAAAGGTCTAATTCTCCTGAGGTTATGTACAGCAAGAATAGCTAAACAGGCCAGAAGATCCACTGAGCTTGTTGACATTATGTATTGTAACTTTGTATTGACCTTCACAGTGTCTCCTGTGTACATATTTGAGTTTGAAAGATTGGTGTTGGCAATGCCTCTTGTGGACCAAGGTGAGTGGCATCAGGTACGTTCAACCTGCAGTCTATGACCACTGACCCTTTAATCGTCTTGGCTCACTTAAGCTGCTGGTGGATCCCCCAGTAGATTTGTTTTTAATGCGATGTGATTTTTTTTCCCCGCAAAGCCCCCCCTTTTTTTTATCTTCTTCCTGCTGTGGGGCTGAAACCCCAATGAAGCTGTGTCAAGCCTCAAATCCCTTACATTAGGACGAGCAGGGGAAAACCAACTCTGTAATATCTTAAAGGATATTACATCTAATGAATTGATGAAGGGTTTGTGCATTAGATTTGAAAATACGTCATTGTTAGAAGGCAATTTCTTTTAGTGCATTCCATCTTTTTCCTTGGTGGCAAAAAAGACTAGACAAGACAGACAGACAGACAGACAGACAGACAGACAGACAGACAGACAGACAGACAGACAGACAGATATCCATAAATTATTATTCAGTTGAATCAAATTCTGCCACACTTGATACTTGATAAATACATGCTACAAACCCTCTCCCCCCCAGATTTTTACTGGTCCACCAGTCAAATGCTATTTGCAAATTTAAGTTACATGGGAGTTGGCATGTATTGAAGCATGCTGTTCTTCCCAGATCCCTGTATAGAGGGAATAGTGTCATTCCCAGGAGTGCTCTGATTTGTGCTAAGGAACACTGACTTCATTTCTTTTAATTATGACTGTTGAAAAATGTTTATTGTGGAGCACCACACCTGCATTTGAGAGGGGAGCTGAGAATTTAAGGGAAAGGCAGGACAAAAAGAGGTATTGTTGTTGGGTGTAGGTCAGTGCTGCTAGGCTGCTGCTCCCTAGAACATTCCATGGTGTCACATAATACTGTTAGTCAGTTTCCTGTTGGACGTGCCAGCCCAGAAAGATGGAGCGTGCTTGCAAACTCACATTAGTATATGTGTGCGTCTATACTATATATACATGTATATATGTAGCATGCAAATATGTGTGTCTACTTTTTTCTGGTATCCTTGTATCACATTATTCAAATTACAATTCAGAAGACCTCTCATCTTCTCATGCAGTAAATATACTGGTATGGAAACAGAACTAAAACTGAGATCCAGTGTTTTTTTTCCCTTAACTGTGAATTACCAAAAATGTGTGTTTATGTGTGAGAACAACTTGGAACAAAGTGTGATAAGTCTCTTGAGCAGGGAAGTGGGTCTGCACTTTTTATAGTCTTCTCCATAATATGCAGGAATACAGTCATGTGTAAAACACAGCCAAAGAAATAACTCACCTGCCCTCTACTTGGAATTGTAAAAAAAGGATTGCTCCCTGTAGATGCCACCAATAGAAAGGCCTTGGACGTGACTATTTGTACTCCATTATGCTCGGGTCAATAAAGAACAGCATGCCGAAAAGGTTTCAAAATAAAAGATTTTTTGTTATCCCCAAGTTTAGGGAACAAATCCACATGTTGCTATTTTAAAAAATAAAAGAACACATACATTTACAATTATTTGGTATCCATTCCACATAATTTATTGTTGTTGTATTTCTCATCAAACATTTCTGTTGATATTCAGACTGTTGCAGGTATTTTTTTATAATTCCGACAACATAGAAAAAGCCAGTTTATTTCAATACATCTTAAGGATTTCAAACAATAAGAACGACTTCGCCCTGCCACAGCAGTAAAAAGAAACACTAATGAGAGTATTAAACACAATTCAAGATTATATTTCTCTGCAAAAAGACAATAAACAATAAACAAATTAGAGAACTCAACAAGGGGCTGCTCTGTTTTAACCTTTAGCTGTGCCCAGTTAAGGGCATCAGTGAGCAGTGATTTAAAAAGAGGCTCACACTAAAAAAAAAAAAAGAGCCTGTAATAATAGAACTTGATGATGTAATTACAAAACTGTGATTCAACTATCAAATAGTTCAGCCGTGGCAGCCAGTTGAAAGTGACATCATTTAAGCAATTTTCCCTCTTTGGAACGAACCCTATGGACTGAAATAAAAAAACAAAACAAAAACACAAACAGTCTGTGCTCTGGTTAAAGAGTTTGAGAATTTACTGCAATCTTGTGAGTCTAATCCTTTGAATGTGTCCAGACTATTACGTTGATTGATTTGTTATAAGATTTAATGATTGGCCAACATTGGTCAACACTGATAGTGGGATTAAAGCAACTGTACAATGAGTGTTCATTTGTTTTTATCAGCCAATAGCTAGTGACACAGTGAAAACAGTTCTATTAGTTTTACAAAACCAGTATGTTGGCATTGCCACGGATCCATGTTGAGTTAAAACAACGTTAAATTGAGTTGGACTTTGATGGAAAACTGAATGTCCACCCCCACGGACATTGTTTGGGGTGGACGTAATGTCAGGCAGAAGGTGGAGGTTGAGTTTAGATATAATGCAGGATTTTCAGATCTTTGAAACTCTTCTTAGATTGGTTCTCCTAGCAGCAAATCAACTGCAATTTGGGAAACAGATTTATTCACAGTTTTTCTTTTTTCTTTCTTTTTTTTGTGGGAGGAACTTGTTCTTGGTACACTGGCTAAAAAAAATAGATTAGTATTTCAAGTGGAGTGAATATTGCGATCCTTTAGCATGCTCTTACTACTTTTAGAGAGGCGTCACTTGAGCTGAGAAAGACATATGCACATATGTAACTATCTGCAGCCCACATTAAGGGCCAGATGTGATGATATTCCCTTGCCCTCAAGTGATGATGAAAATAAGAGAAATTACACAACGCTACACTATTGCACAAACAGCAGAAATTGAGAATAAACTCACTTTACCACTATACCCAGCTGGTCCTCCATTCTTCTACTCACTTTGAAAAATTAGAGCGCTAATTCCTCTGTAGCCTACCGAGCAATATGCAAGGGAAAGAATAAATATCAATTTAAAATAATGTTTTTGTACTTTTAGATTTGCCTATTCCCAGGCCCTTGAGGTGCTGGGCCATGAAAACATGACAGGAATTTATAAAAGATCTCTTACAATAAAATAAAAATAAAAGATAGATTTGTCAGTTTTATTTTGCAGTTCTGTCACAGTGAGAGACAAACTGCTTTTTAAAAAAATATATATTTAATTTACAGCCCATCCTTATTGGCCAATTTATCTAATGATAAAAGTAAAATTCTCCCACATTCTTCTGTGTTGCATATAAACCTTAAACCTGCAGAGCCAGCAGCTCCGTATTTTCTGATGGTCCGTGTAACGGTTCAGCTAATATGTGAAGCACTTCACCAGGGACACGAGAGTGCCAAGTCTGATATGCATCTGTTCAACCCTCACAAAAGAGCAGACCACTCACTTTACACGTTCCTGCGTTGCTTGATTAATTGCAAATCACAACATTGTCCCCAAGCGTGCCACGGGTAAACAGGGGAGCAACAAGTAACAAACATTTATTTTCTTGTGCGTCTGCTTAAGAATTTAATTAGCCTTTTTTTTTTTAACCTGTGAACCCAGAGCCTCACCCCTGCTGTAGACGCAGAATTCATTAAGCTGTTTTCTGCCCTCGGATTTTCACACCACAGCTTTGAACATCTGCACCCTGTCATGTATCATCCCATTCATTTCTACTTAATTTGATCCTAATAAGTGCCTACATGAGGAGCCAGATGTTGCTGCTACGACTGTGGCACTGAAAGTTTTGTTTGAGGGGAGTTGTGCTCTGTGCCTGGTGGGCAGGGAGGCGCATCCAGGGCAGGCATAGACTGTTTGAAATCACTCATTAATATGTAGAATAGTTTTGCGATTTCTTGTTTTCAAGATATTAGTTTTTACTTGTCAGTGCACACAGAAATCCATCAACATTTGACAAGGTCCCTCAGGGTAAGCCTGAGAATTCACTTTTCATTTTCATTAATTCCAAAAGACCTGTTTACAAGAAAAATCATCAAACACATATTTGTACATTTTCAGCCAAGTAAGAAAGACCCACTTAAAAAAAAACACATACACACAAGTTCTGCGCTCCCTTTCAGAGCAAAAGTTTAAAATAATGGAAAATAATTTCTATTTCAGATGCTGCAGTGTTATCACAGGGGGATTCGACGTGTGTGAGATGATGCTCAGCAGGCAGGATGCTGAGAGTAGGTCTGATTATGTTCCGTGGATGGAGAACCCGTGTAAACTTGACTGCAAATCAGCACCATATGCCAGCTCCTGGCCTCTCATTCTCATCTTGTCAGTTCAAGTGGGTCCTACACATGGCTCCTGACATGCCCTGGATTCAACCACAGCAACTAGCAGCCTGGCATGTGTTAATGAGAGAAGAGGTGGATGCCGAAGAGTCTCATGTACCCCAGAGACGCACAGGAGGACGGGCAGAAAAGCCAAAGGCTGAGCCATATGACCCTGTTGAGAGTGCCTCTTTACCTGTAGAGGGAGCGGTAGTGGTGGGGCTGCCTGTACGCCCTTGGGATGGTGTTGTATGTGTGTCAGCTAAGTGTGGTTATTGGAGAGCATGATTTATTTACCGGTTAAGCCCGTACCAGCTGATTATCAGAAGTCTGCTTTCTCCAGACACATGACTTTACTGTGGGTAACCTTGAAACTGATCTGTATTCTTAGATCTGTTTCCTTTTGTGAAGTTTGTTAAAACAAATTGTTCACTTCATTCCTGAGTACAAAGTGGGCTCTCAAATCTCCAGTCACTTCTTTTGCCGTAACCTGAAGCCACAGCTTATGGTAAACAGGAAAGGGTCAAACAGACACTGACACGCAGCAGAGGTGCACTACCATCAGCTGAGCATCAAATTGAGTCAATCTAAATAACTCACTTGATTATAATTTCTATGACCTTAGGCTTCATTGAGGTCAAATGTGTCGTGTTGCTGTGGATCCTTATTACACTGGAGTGGGATGTTCGAAGGGGGAAGCCTTGAGCTGATTGAGGCGAGTCGTTCTATCAAAGCAGGCATCTGCTCTTATTTAACCTCAGGCTACAAAATACACTGGGGGTAAACAGAGTGACCACTGTGCTTTACTTATCACCCTTGCAATGAAGGAGAACAAATCACTGTCACATATGCAGGCAGCGGGTCCTTCCACAGACAGGCAAAATATTGTTACAATATACACTATGATCACGCAGCAGTACTCCAACAAAGCAATAAAATGGCAACAGCGTGATCTAAGAAGCCCTAACTGATAGCTGTGATAGAGCCTTCAGTCTGCTTGGAAAGCTGTTTGTGCTGAGTCCCAGACCGGGGCTGCCGCTCCTTCTCTCATGCACTGTTGTCATTCAAAGTGACTGCAGCTTAGTGTATCTGTCGGCTGACTGGTTTCTCATTGTTTTACATGCTTGCAGACTATGCCTGTGAGAGAGTGAGTGCAGGCCCCTCAGGCAAACATCATGTCAGCCAGCTTTGTTCTACAGGATGCTGGGACTCCCTCGGCTGCTGCCTGGCTCCTCTGCTAACTGGGGAAATCGAGGAGATTAAATGCAACATCCTGAATCTCATACTTCCTAATGCTTTGTGACATCCACACTCTGCCGAGACTGTAGCTGTGCCTACACAAAGGAACAGCGACAAAACAAACAGTGCCTTGAAAGAGATTCTATGCCACGAGACATGTGTACATCATTTGCACTGATGTTGCCTGACAGAAGTAGGAATTTCCACAATGCTACCTTTAATAAATTATGGGAAATTCTTTGAGTGGCATTTGTGACTCAAACTGAAACACCATGTTAAGATAATCGACGTGTAATTCATCAATAATACATGTTTTCAGACCAGGGTTTTGCTTAAAGTTTTAAAATAGACAATTCAGTTCAAAAAGCTGCACTTATGGGATACATTGTCTTGTTTTAACATGACCTGCAATGAGATATTAATGAAGTACTGATACTTTGCATGAATGATTGAATGCGAGACCACTGTCCCAAGTCAGTCCAGTCAATCTGTGACACTAGGGAGTGCACCATATGAGAGGCCACCCAAAATACATCTTTCTTGGAGGCTGCAGTAACAGTTTTCAGTTAGCAACTTATTATAATGAAGAATAATGGGCCAAAATCAACAAAAACCTCAAAAAATCTGACGAGTAATAACATTGGCGACAGAGAAGCAGAGAAGAAGAGATGACAGTCAGATGCGGAAAATATAACTGTCTGAAATGGTCATTATTATTTCATACGCATGCCTTTTCTTTGCTTGAAAAATTTAAGCTTCAGTGGCTGCACCAACATTGCACATGTCAAAGGAAAGCTCAGGGACCGCAGATGATTTAAGTGGGAGAGGAGAGCATATGCAAAAACCACATGTGTAACAGCCATCAGTAAACAGTGAATATGTGGTAAACTTGGCAGAACAGTGACATTTTTAGAGTACAGCGAGTGTGTTAAATAATAAAAAAAAAAAGAGTCCCAGCTAACTTTTTTCCCTCCTTATATCAAGTTGAGGACAGGCCAAAGTGTGTGTTAGGTTCAGAATATAATGAACCATCACAACATGCTACTGCAGCTTCACAATGTTATTTTTCCCTTATGGGATTAGGTTTTATTTATTGTCTTATGAAAACTTTGAAATTCAAACTAAATCACTGGCCATGGCAACGCAAAACAAAACAAATGTTAATATGGCTGCACACAAACTTTGGTTGATTCACTGTGAGCCTATTTACTGACCTTTTTCTTCACTTACAGCCCTGAGATTAAGCAATTTTTTCAAAAACCAGGTTACTAATTTTAAACACATATAATATATAAATGGTATTTTTACCTAAAGCATATACTTTAGACCATGTGCTATTCTTATGCCAGAATAAGATTCTCCCAAAGAAAGAATTTCAACAAGCATTTAAATTTCAGTCCTGTGTTTTGAAACACCCACCGCCTAATTATACATGTTTAGTGGTGGGCCTGCGATGCAGCATCATTCGGTCAATAACCAATAAACAAATTTGCATATATTGCTGTATTCTTTAGTCATTAGTTCACAGGCCATCTGTATATAGAAATAAACAAGAAACCTTCTTCTTGCCTGTGTAGGATTCTAACAGTGGCGGTGCCTTTGATCTGCGGTCCTTGATCTATTGGGCTCATGGTGTCACATAACTCTGTGATGTGGTGGATTAATTAGGTGGAACGGGTATTTATCCCTTAAAATCATAATACTAATTTACCCAATGCAATGTGGTATCTCTGTGGGTGGCAGCAGTGGGTCCAACTTCTATTAAAAACGCTTAGCCTTCACATCATCTGATGAGCTCCAGCACTGAATGGATCACAAGTCAGAGGAGGCATTCAGCACGCAGAGATGCCAATTATTAAATAGAATCAATTACATCAATATCAACAACAATGTTTCGCTGCTTGTTTCAGAAGTGCCATAGGCACGTTTTTTATGTTTTCTGATTTTGTGGCAGAAATGTCGCTCTTCTTTTCTTTTCTTTTTTTTTTTGACTAAACAAAAAAGAAAAGAAAAGAGAAAGAGAGAAAAAAACATTTGACATTTTCTGTCAGATTTCCACAAATTCAGCCACAGAATGGCAGAATGACTGAATACATGGATGGAAGCTGGATGAAGAGGGAGGCGATGAAAGAGAAATGGCAGTAACTACCAGTCTATCTGTCGTTAGTGAATCACAAATGTAAAACAGTACATGTGTAATGAAATTGCCATCATAAAACGATAGCAAGGCAAAGGGGGGAGAGGGTGGCTAAAGAGAGGATGGATAAGGGTGGGAAAGAGAGAGAAAGAGGAGAGGGTCTGCAAATAAGACCTGCCAAACCTTACAATAAAATCTTTCCTTGGTTCTTTGTGTCCAAACCAAAGATAGTGTACATTGTCCATCCCTGTGTACAATTCTGCAGTGTAGGGCCCCTGGTTCCTCAGACTGAATGCAGCCTGTTCTTGTGCTCCGGTCTGTGAATGCTATCTCAGAGCAGCAGTGCCCAGAATGCTGCCTATTCCCACACCCAACAAACACCACCAGGGGATAAGAAACACACAATTGATAGAAAGTGTATTCTTTTCCATAGGTTCCCACCATCATGTTGCTAACTGTTTCCGGTACCTTATCAAAGAACAAATGGCTTTGAAAACGGGGAAACAAAGCCCCAGGCTGCATTGTTGGTTCTTTTTGACAGGAATAATCTGCCTTTCCCATCACTTGAACAAGTAACCTCTACCTAACATTCTCGCAAACAGGGGCGTGCTTGCCGTGAGCATTTTCATGTTGTCTGTTAGACACAGAATTGTCCGGAAATTGGGCACAACATCCTCTAGTTAAAACATCTCTAAACTTAAACTTGTGGCTTTTTTAAAGCTTTTCAGTCCCCAACACACCAATACGCTGTGGAAAAATCTCAAGTATGCACTGTGGAGAATCAAATTATAAAAAAAGCAAATAATAAAAAGAAAAGATGTTTTACTTTATTTAATGACCTTGTGATTGAGAATCCCTTTTTTCCACATTAACAGTGAACAGTACACTGCCCTGTTCTGAGTTAGCCCCACAGTAGAGTACCACCTACTGGCTGTCTGTGGTACTGCATGCAGAACATACAGCGTCAACAGCTGGATACAATCATATCTCGTCTGCTCTTCCACCTTAAATAATATTATCGTAAGGCATACATGTGACTGACCGCATCATCTGTGCAGTTTCATAACCACAAATGCAGACGCAGTGCCTTAAAACATCTCATCCTGACTTACATACAGCATAAGGGCAACTTATTTCTAACTACGTGCATTGTTTTTGCTTGCTGCTGAGTTTGTGTGGTTGAACTGGCATTTAACCTTTCAAATGAAGTTGCAATGCAAAGCACAGAAAGTCTGCAGTTATATTAAACTCATGCAAGGAAGTTAATTGAGTCATTTATAAGTGTGATTTTATTTTTTGTAACAAAAAAGAACAACATATCTAAGATGTAAGTAAAATAAAGCCAAAAAACTACATTTAGTATTATTTTTTATTTACTGATGGAACTCGTGTTTATTTAAACTAAATAATAATACTGTATGTCGCTGTAATCCTACATGTTCTCCCTGAAATTCCATTAATTATTGTTTATTATAAACAAGATATCCCTGAGCATAATCACTGCCGTAAAGGAGTGATTTTGCTATGTAAAGCTGTAAAGCCCGTTTTCACCCTCACCCATTTTGCTGAATATGGAACACATTCTAATAACACTTGTGTTGTCTGTCTGTTGAACTGAGGTGACAACCTGTTTCCGAAGCCAGGAGGGAGATGTCATCTTCTCTAAAAGATGAATAGATCAGTAGAAGTGTCACCATCCTTTCTGGCTTATGACATATAGACCAATGATAATTACTCACTAGATGACAGCCACTGTAAAAAAAAAAAAAAAAAAAAAAAAAGCGGGGAGGGGGGCTTGTCTGGTGATTTTCTGAACCAAATGGATTGCAAATCAGATGAGAAATGAAGCATCACCACCACTAATCAATTATATTATCACTCATATTTCACTTTATTCCACCCTCCCGCTCATTTCTTAAAAACTAATGAAGCAAACGAAAAACAAAATCTGCACTTAAAACCTGTTAGAAATGTCCCATGGTCGCACTCCTCACACCCTGCAACTGACAAAGCTATCACAATGTGTAAGGTTTCAGTGAATGCTGTGAAATTTGTTTACCGACTGAATGAGTGATACAAGCAGAAAGAGCCTGAATGACGAATGTTTTGCAAAGAAAAAGAAAGCTTCAAAACGCTGTTCAAAGGATGAAATGATCAAAAACATCTCTCAAATTTGGCTTAGCAAGTTTTCAGAATGTTAAAATCTTTGTTCTTAATAAATTTCAACACAGTGCAGTAAACATCAGCCAAGGATCTCACTCTGGGTCACGGTCGCAGAAATTTCTCTTTCTGAGCACCGTCTATATAGGATTTGTTGATTTTTTTAAAGGAGGGCAATGAAAAAACACATTGACACTCTGCCATTGTGCCGGTGTACTGTTTTTGGTATCCAGTGAGCCTCGGTGTGGGCTGCTCTGCATCCTTACTGCCCGAAGGCTGTTTTCCTAATCATATTAATGAGGGAGCGATCCTCTAACCTGGGCTGCAGAGCCGCCGCCTATGCTCAAGGAGCAGTCCTATTTACACTGTACCTATACTAATCTGACAGCCTTGATCAAGGAACAGAAAATAAAACCCCTAAGGCCTCTATTGATCAACCTTGAGTCTTACTCTAACGCTGTTGTGAGGGGCTGGTTAGCTATTACAAATGTTAGTGTGTTCAATGAATTATTTCATCAGAAAAAGCAAACTGCATTAAGTATTTATTTTTGAAGCAAACTATTTCAAAGGGGTGTCCATACTATATCACCCCTGTTGAGATCAGGGTCCAACAGTGCAGCCTATTCTTTGTGCATGCATCTGAGATAGTGGAATCACAGTTAAGGAGGATGTCAATAGCAGGAAGCATCTACCAGTCTTTCAGGCTTTGAGCTGGGATCCTCAAAAGAGCGGCATCGGTCCTCGGACAGCACAATCATAATTGCAATCTCTGGAAAACCAACAGGCTTTCATTATTTATGTCATTCAAAAAAAAAAAGAAAAAGAAAGAAAAAAGCAAGAATCTGGTGTTTTAGTTAAAAATCATCTGTAGGCTCAAGGGCACCAGCAGTCTCAATCTAAGAGGCAACAAACTTTTATTTATAACCTCCTAGCTCATTAACATGAACCTGCAAATGGCAGAAGAACAAAGTGGAAAACAACATGGCGAGAGAGATAAAGGAACAAAATACAATAAAGTGTAGAGTGTATTTGTTGTAAATAATCAGTAATATAATTACCCGCAGAGACCTGCCTTCTCACTGATTTCCTAAATGTTTACTAATGGACTCCCTCTCTTAGCCATTCTATTACAGAGAATTGTTGAGTGTTGCCCTGGAGGCTTATATCTCTCCCAGGGCCATGGGCCTGGTTAATGGATGACCCACTTGTTAGCTAATTGCAGTGGTGTCCCTGAACACAAAGGAAATGTTAAATTATGTTATGCGGCTGTTAGATAATGAGCTGAAGCAGGCACAGCATTTTGCTCCCTGCTCTGATTACAGTCTATACATACACTACTGTCTTACTGTTCTTAACACCTTAGAAAGGGAACAAAATTTTGCCCCCATGATTTTTACGCCTAGGAGTGTGTTTTTAAGGAGGTTACAGACCTATGTCTAATATTAGCTTTTTCTTGTTTTTTTCCCTGCTTGCTTGTGCACGTTTTTCTTCTGGATTTTTTCTATTCTTTAACTAGAACCATGGATGGATTTTAAAAACACCAATCTTAGTCATATCCAAACACGAGTGTCTGTACTGTACCATTTCTCTTCCAGAATCCAGGACACATGTCAAGATGTGAATGATCAGAGGGCTGCGCCCTGCAGCTAACAGATATAAATGTTGACCTCGTAAAGAAGCAAGGTCACAAAAATGTTAAATAAGGACCCATCCCACTCCCTCAATATCTGTCTTCTCTGTTGAAGCTACGCTCAGGCAGCAGAACCTCACAAGATTTGAAGGAGCAAAGTGCTACAAAAACAGATTTTACATAAAGAGGGAAAAGGAAGAAATGTAATTATTTCAAAGAGTCTTCAAATTATTTTCTTTATTTAAAAAAAATAGATATATTTTTTATGTTTGTAAATAAAGTTTGTATGCCAACTTTATGTTGTCTGTGAATCAAAATGCATTTTAAAGCTTTAGCAGGAGAAAGATAAAAATGCATATTTAAGTGGATGTGACTCAATTAGGGCGCCTTGTGAGGGTATATTTCAGAATCCTATAGTACACACAGCCCCCTCACCTCTTGGACCTGAAGCCAGGAGTGAAAAGGCCAGCCTGGCCAAAGAGTCTCTTTCACCCGCCTCTGAGGGTTTGTTTTCACTGGAGGACATGCTGGAACACAGTGCCATGTTTGAATTTTACTGGCACTTTTTTCAAGTAGTACCCATAGCCAATTGGAAAGACCTGGCTGAAGATTTTATTTAATATTTAAAGTCTTAGGGCAAAAATCTCTGGGAGCACAGGATAAACAGCCAGCACTGTGCTGTTTATGAAATGAAATAAATAACTAAACCTAGCTTTCCTTAGATATCTTACAATTGAGACCTACTCAAATCCCAGAAATTACATTTTTCAAGCCCTTTTCATGCTCATGGTTTTGTTACGGCTTTATCATCAGTATCAGCAGCCTGTGTTTATTCAACCCTCAATTACCAAAGGCTCAGCCGGCAGGCCTTTAATTGATTACTTTAATTGATTGGTTGGGGGGTAACCATGGCTGAAAAGCAGTTTATCTTAATCAGTTGAGAGGAAATTTAGAGAGGGGCTTGATTTCCTCCAGCTGATCACCCCTATGTGGCATGGAAGTGCAGAGTGGGAGGAGGTGTGTAAAAATTTCTAGTTACACATCTAACACCACGGAAGAGATAAAAATTTACCAAATGCATAAATGATGACAGATTTGTGTTATTTGGTCCCTGTTGCTGTTCAAGCACAATCCTCTGCATTTATTTTACAATTTCTTCCCTCTGTGCAAACTGACAGCAACAGACGGTCATACTTGGGTGATTTATCCTTTGGCATACAACAAGGCTGGTCCGATGGGAAAAAAATATACCAAAATTTCCCACAGAAATCTACTTCAGAAGATGCATTAACATGGTTTACTGAAAATGAGAAGGTGAAATTGTGAAAGCTGAATAAAAGGAAATCTGTAACTGATCACTCTTTTTAATTGCCATTGAAATTTTCTCATCATGTGTGCTTTTCAGCAGAGCATAAATACAAACTTAATCACAATTGCCAAACTATGTTTGAAATGTTTATCATTTTGAATAACCTCCATTTGCTTCAAGAGATTTAATACGAAGATAACTTTATAAAATCAATATCCCCAACAGTAGAGACACTTAACTGAGACAGACTTAAAAAATAAATTACGTTACTGACCTTTCTGATGTTTGAGGAGTACAATGTTAGCGGTATTGCTGCTGATGCGTTAAAGCGTGCCTGCAAGTTGTCAACAGTGTCCCTAAGTTCATTTATGCACAAATGTGGGAGTGAAAAAATGTCAAACTCTTTTTAGAAAAGACTCAGCATTGAACCCGCACAGAGTTTTATGTACCTGGCACATGGTCTTTCATCTTCTAAGCAGTTGGACAAGATGTCTGATCCATCTCACAAACAGATTGCTGATCATAATTACACCTATTTTTTTCTGCTGTGACTAAACAGTAAAAAAGACCTGGGGAATATCCTGCAAACCCAACAACCTGTTAGTGATAACATGTTGCTGTTGACGAGATTAGAGTTGTGAAACAGCAGGTGGTTAACTGGATTCTTTCCTGTGGATGTTAATGGGTTAGGGGATTTTTTTCTCTCGCTTCAGAACAGTTAAGAGGAGAAGGAGTGATAAGCACTGTGGTTTCTCTGCAGTGCTCCACAGCCAAGAGCAAAGATCTTTGTGTATACGAAAAAATAACTCCCACCCTCCCAAAAAAAACTGTATTTGCTGCCTCACTAACCCTATGTCCTGCATGTCAAATAGTGCGTGTTTTTACTTTATTTTTTAAGTTGTCAAAAAGTACAATTTTTATCAGACACAGGAAACTTTTCACAGAGCTGCGCTTGCTACATTAAGTGCACACACAGTGCAGAAGCTTTGCAGAGCTTCCTGGGTCTCATTATATACTCCAGGGAAGGCCTGATAGAAACGTGTTAGCGATGGTCAGTAGCAGTGGTGTGGTTTGCTGGGTAAGGATTTTCAGACTCAAGGAGATCATAAACATTATCTAAAAAAATAAAAGCCTTTATTGATCTGCAGCATTAGTGTATGACAAATTTCTATTGGGAATAATTTAGATAAAGAGATTGCAGGAAGACAATTCAGAAAATGAAAATAATGCTATTCTGGAGCACATATGATCCCTAATGGACAGAATTTATTGCACTCAGGAAATGTGTACTTAATTTAACCCTTCTTGCTCGTGTATTTATCTGGGGAGCTATTTACAGCTTCAACTTGTATAAAATTATGACAACACTGACCTTTGCTATGTATGACCACTTTGACCTGTCTGGCTTCATTCATGTCCGCTTACTGTTTGCCCTTGGCCTGGAGGTAATTGGTCTCTGCTTGGCACTAATAGCAGCTGGATAGGAATGCTTTTTCCCTGTCTTTTCAGAATATAATGACAAGAGGCCAGTATGACCTTGTCTGGGTGGGAACAGCCTCCCTGCTTCTGAGAGAGGCCACTCCGTCAGGCTCCCACTAGGCTCTGGTGTGTGTCAGCATCAGAAGATCCAGCACTGAAGCGCCACAGTGGGCCAGCCAAGCACAACCAAGACTATGATGAGCAATCTTTCCCATGGCCCACAGTCGTTTATTTCAAGATCCTGGTCTTCACTTGACATGCGCCAACAGAAGTCAAGTTTAAATAAAGACTCAAGTGACTGATTTTAGAAAGAGATAAAGATTTGACTTTTACTGACCAAAATAAATGATGTAAATATCTGATAATATATTTTCAAACTTTTTATTTTGACTGATCAATAGTCTAAAACCGAAAGAATCTATCTATCACTTTAAATGACTGACACGGATACTCTGCCAGCTAAGATATCTTTGCAATGTAAAACATATCAGACACTTTACATTGCGTGAGCACAATTTCTAGGTTTTAAAGCAAGATCGGAATCCACAATGGCTCATTCCACATTTAATTTCAATTCAGACAGAATAGTGTAAAATCTAAGTTAACGGCTTTTGTTGCATTTGAGCAACTCTTCATTCATTTAGCATATCTATCCTCTTACAGGATAAGAAACCAAAAAAGTGACTGTGAAACAAAAAGTATGTCCAGTGCAGCTCAGTTATGTTGCTAACACTTGGCTGGATTATAAGCTTAGTGTAAGAGCTCAGCCTCGGGGTTTTTGTTAGAGTTATCAAAGCCTCCCTAAGCTCTGCAAGCATGTTTTTAAAACTGTGCGCGCACACGTGTGATGTGTATATATCTTCATATCATTGGTAGATGTATATACTTGTCCACTGGTTGCAGGATTGTTCATTTTAAATGTAAATCAGATGTGTGGTAATGCGTACACACACACAAAAAAAAAGTACCAGGATGACAGAAAGACAGAAATATGGTGGGACACACATACAAACACTTTCCTTGTTATTCTCCCTTCTCTACCTCATTCCATTCTGTCACTCCATCTCGCTGCCATCGCTGCGATACTCTTCCCAGATAAATGTTTCATGAGGCAGTCCCCATATCCTCTCCTGAAATAACGTCCTCTAGATATGTCCAAGAGATTATATGACACATCAGTCAGTCACATTTACCTCAGACTGCACATCTCATGCACATCTCTTGGTCTAACACAAGCGCATCTTCAACAGAACTAAGATAGGAGGCTGTTGGGGGGTGTAGAAGCATATTTTATTACCCAAAACTGACTGTCAAATAGTGTCTGCAGTCAAAGAATTATCAAAGGGTTTATCCTTTTTAGATGTGAAAGTCTAAAGTGGGTCACACACTATATTCACTGTAATATCACAGTAAATATTCACAAGCTTATCATTATTTAATCATCCCCTAATGGAAAAGATCCCCACCCCAAATATAGACCCACCTCCAAACTTAATCATTTTCAAATATGTTAACAGCTGTAGCTGTAAACTTCATACTATCAGTCTGCCTGTTCTGTCTTTCACCTCGGCTGTTATACACAGGGAGGTGGAAGCCTGGTTTTAATTTACCTAATCCCGTACCTGCTCAAGAAAGAATTAATTAACATATCACAGGAATCTATTGTAAAAGCAACGGCACTAACAAATCTGAACGTTCAAAACCAAATTAGAATACCACAAACGCGAACGACACCGCTAATAGGTGCATTTGTACAAAATGCAGTTACACGCCGATTTAAATTAAGACGACAGTGAACTGATTTCTGTTACACCTTTATGTTTGCATATGAAATTACTTTTAGTTTTTGCGATTGCATTTTGGCATGTTGTTTATTACGCCTGCTTTTCTGCACCGCTTATTGATTTACACTCGGGGCTAAATAAAGCAGCTGTCTAGTCTCATATTATCAATAGCATTTTGAATTCCCTGCTTATTCCTGTGTTTTGTTATGATCCCTGCATTATATGCTATATCACTTTGACAGAACAAGGAGCTGTGTTTGCTTGTGTTTACAGCCCGGGCATGTCACCCATGTAATGCCATAATATATGCTTGCATAAAAATGAGATGTGTTAACCACACGGACACTGGCTCTTTGTTAAGAGCCCTGCTGTTTAATATGTCGTAAATTAAACTGCCTTGTCTTGCAAGGTCATTCATCATACAGCAATGCCTGTTGCCAAAAGTTGGAGCTAAGAAGACTGTTGCTTCTGCAGCTTCAAGGGACGCATGAACATAAACCTCTTTTTGTCGTCCACTACGCTTGAAGAGCACAAGGCTTTGCAGACTAATCAATACTCTGCAGCACACAATTATAAGATTTGTCTACAAATCAAATGGTATGCTGAAGCAGACTTTTAACAAAATCTATCAGGACCTCACAGTGAATCTGGCTTTTATCATCAACAGGTACACAGGTTTTCTTGAAGCTCGCATTTTCCAAAAGGTATTATACAATATTCTTTATTCTTTTCAATACACAGGTCTTTTTACTATACAGGTTCTCCATGGTATTCTATTTTCAAGTCCAGTTCTTAAATTTTAATGCAATGTAACTTCATTGCACTCAGAGTGAGATCAAAGTGTTCTGGTTCTCTGTTTGATGTATCCTCTATTTGAAGTTTTTCCAAAGACAGATAGTGTAAAACAAAAGTTTACATATTCTTGCTTTTGTGGGAGCAACTTCGGCTGCACAATATATTGATCACACTTTGAGAGAAGAAAAAAGAAAGTAGAAAGACTTGGGTTTTTGTTTGAATCGTGTTGTTGCATTGTCAATACAAGGCCAGCAGCCTATTCTTGGCTGAAAGAGCTGAAGTAACCAAGGAAAAATAAGACTGAAAGGCCAGTCAGGTTTGTATGGGATCAATCTAAAAACAGTTGATGGGCCACATGTGAATACGGTGTCCAACCCTATCCTAGCAGACAACCACACTTCACAGAATCTATCACCCACTGACAGTGACTGGCACATAAAAGTAGCAGTGTTCTGCAATGCTGAATGGCTACTCCCCAAAACACAAGAGGTGTGATTAGGAGCTGTCAAACAAACATGAGGTAGTTTACAATGACATCACTCACAGCGGGGAACGACTGCTGATGTGTATTCGTTGAGAACCTGGAGCCACTGAGAGGCAGCCCTTCAGAAAGCACCGTATGTTTATATGCAAGCACATGTGTATGGTGTTCTGTGTAACAAGGTTGAGCAATTACTGTGATTTCTCTGAGTGGGTGTTTCTCAGGTCTGTGCTACATAAGAGCTGACTGTTTCCAATTGCACAAAAGTTATACTTTTGTTTTCTGTCAAACTGTCAAAGTGTTGCAGTAAATGCAACCTGGAGAGATCTACAGCACTAGGCAGCATGACAGCATAACAATGTGGCCAAAAAGCGTCACAATAACAGTTTTGTCATTAAATCTTGTATGTTATAGGAGTATATGTCATCCGTTGGTTCGTTTAAAACTTCAAGCTCAGCATTTTGGGTGGAAAGCAGATGTCTCGAAGAGAGCTGACAAACCAATACTGCATGTTCATGCATCAATCAACCAGAACGTCACAATGCCCCGATTCATAACTTTAGTGTCACTTTTTAAATTTTAAATTTAATCATTATTTATAAAATAAAAAAAAAATAAAAATCAAATCAGCTCAAACATAACAACTAACAATACCAAAACCACAAATCTAACTCAGCTATAGTTTGTTAAGTATAGTTTCAGCAGATTAAATACTTCTATTTACTTTAGACTTCCTTTCTGCACAACTACAGTCAGAAAGCAGCCTAACTATGATGGATATAGTGTAGGAACCATGCCAACTAAAATAGAAAAGAAGGCCAGGCAGGGGCAGGCACAGTGGGAAGGGACTGTCCTGTTCTTCTGTCCTTAGATCCTGCAAGGTAGCTGGAACGATCTTTGAAGAGCTCTTTTGCACAGGGTGATTTAATTGTTGCTGACATGTGCCATCTATTCAAAACTGGAAACTCACTAATGGACAGTCTGCACTCTTTCTAAGAACAGCAGTTGCAGAAATATCTGTCAGGGAGTGTCAGCAATGCCAATAAAAGCAAAGGAAATTACAAGTTTATTGTTAGCATGTAGGCAAAATAAGCAGATTTTTTTCTAGATATAGGTTTTGTGCTCTGATATGAGTATACTGTTAGAGCACTTGCAAAAATAAATGTGTATTTACTGACATGTTGCAGTTCTGACAGTGTTCTGGTGAGAAGATAAATGTTGCCTGAAGTAAAGGAAACTGCATAGACAGTTAGTTGTAGAATCAGTTCGATGTCATGCATCCAACACAAACAGCCCTATAAATCTTTGGCAAGCTTCATTCTAGGAACGTTATTCAGCATTTCAGCTTGATCAGGGTGTAACTTCTGACTCACACCATGCAAAAACATTAGGGCTGACTGGTAAACTCTTAAAAAGGTACATTATTTTACGGGGCACTTTTTTCAGTCTATGTACTCACCTGCAATGTTTAAATTAAATAAACAGGCACAGTGGTTAAAAGCTAATGTTGCATTACATTCTCACACATGTAAAACATGAATGTTCATTTTCCGTTTTCATTTTAATTAAGTTTGTTTCAATTTCAATTTTGAAAGGGCTTCAGTAGATTTTCTCTCCAACAGTAAATTTTACATGATTCACTCAACACAGGTTTAGCATTCTCGTCATAATCAGTACAAATTTACTTTTTTACATATTTACTTGCCATTTTTAATTCTCATGATTACAAAGCATGAGAAAAATGCTGAAGGGGACCGTTTCATAAAGCACCCTATGTCTACCATGTTTACTGTGCTAAATAAGAGTCTTTCTCTATATGCATGGCTTGATCAGTAGTCAGGGTGAAGATGTTACCACGCATCATAACATGTAAATGTTAAACTTTGAAAATTATATTTTTTTCTTATTTGTGTTCACAAATATAAGTTAAAAAAAAAAAGAAACTTTGGTATGTTTTCAGTGAGCAGCTGAAAATCTGCATTGTTGTTGAGCTCCATGCAAACGCTAGTATTACCAGCCCCTCTATTTCATTGCGGCAATTCTGTACAGAAAGGTTCAGGATGATAACTACTCAGTAATTATTAAGCTGATGGCCTATTATGCAGCATTGCAAATCAAATATGTGTAGTATCTGGCAGTAGCTGAAGTGCCAGGCGTTGGCATGAGGCCAGCCTATTGCTGTACAGATTAACACACGCAGGTGCATCGCAACTTTTCTGTGCTCGTCAGGGTAACAAAACGGATCGGCAACAATGACAGCCATCTCCTTCAGAGTAATTGCATAAACTCCTTTGTGAAGCAGGTGCTTTGAGTCTATATGTGTATGTTTTGAAATTCCCATATGTTTGATTCACCTGTTTATTTATTTCAGTTAAATTCTGATAATACCAAAGTATCCATGACCTTTCCCGTTTGGTTATTTCTCAAAAACTGAAAATAGACTTTTAAAAAATAGCGTATATTTATATTTGTTGTGCATTCTTTGACATAATGTGCCTCTCATTTCATTAGCTGCATTCAGACTTGTTTATAACTAAGATTAAATAGTGGCGCTGCTTTAATGTTTCTGTGATATTGTCAACTTTTGCAGTGTTTACCATTAGTTGTTTGTTTGCTGCAGTTTTGTTTATCCCTTGAATTCCAGTATATTTCCAGGCTATTGGATGTTGTTTGGTTGTCATCAAAAGCAGCTTATCCATGAAAGTTCTTCTGTTTTGAAGGAGAACTGAATTTCGGCATTAAAAATTAAATGGTATATTGCAAAACATCACTTCTTAGATTTGGGGCAAGTGTTGGAGCAGATGTTCCTCCAGTGATCTGTAAATAAGTGGAATTGTAGATAAAGACACTGAGAAGGCTGTAAGATATTCAGGAAGCAGCCCAGCCCTGCTTCAAATCCACTCTAAGAAAATAGTGCAAAAGCAGTCAAAAACTGTTAAAGGGTATTTGATTCTAGCATCTTGTTTTAGTTCGTCTTCCTCTCCCTTTCTCCTCAGACCCTCTCTCATTTCTGCTTGAACTGGGAGTGGGGGTGATATAAAAAGACCTTGAAGAAGGCTGAGAGATTAAATTAATCGTTGGTGGGAGGAAAAAATATCACTAAAGTATGCATAAGTGTAAAAGAAATGAAAACAAACAAACATATATTAAAGATTATCTTGAATCGCTGATAGAACCACGTTCCAGCAAAACTGGATGCTGCTTTATGTCCCCTTCTGAGCTGTTTGGAGGGATCGTGCTGCCCTCTGCACGGCTCGCACATTTAATGAAATATATAACAATTGTTCCTCAATCAGAACAAGTGCTTGTTTAAAATGCAAATCCGCTCTTGTCTGTGACATGCTGTAATTAGACAGAACAATGGTGTATTATTTCTGTGATCTTTCTCAGTGCTCATCAAGGGCTTTGAGAATGGGACAATGATTGACCACCTGGTCCTGCTACTGTAGTTAAATTTATTAAACGCGCTCTCTTTAGAAAATCAATGCACGATTGTATGAGTTGTACAGGGTCAGGCTTATCTTTCGAGAGAAGACATAATTAGCCTGACCTGTGACTTGTAAAAGCTTATTGTTCTGCTCTCTTACACTATCCATTTTCTTAAACTGTATAAAATGTTTCGGAAGAACTCGAGACAGCCTATAGTTTTGTTTCGGGGTTTGTATGATTGCATTACAAGAAATAACATTTATCATTTTCATTAGCATTGTTTACAAGAGGATATACATCTGAATCTGTCTCATCAAAATTCTGCTACAATGAATCTAATTTTGATGAAATCTTTGTGTCCAAGTAGAGACGATTGCAGACTTTAATCTAATTCTTGTTGGTGTTATCTCAAGTTACTCAGGACAAATGCTTTGTGCCCTGAACAAGATTTTAAAGAAACTGCTGCATTCACATTGAAGGCCAATCTGTCTTCTTGCTTATCTAATAAGCTGTGATTAACAAAACACACTGTTTCTTACAAGATTAGTGAAGCACACCTTGTCTCTTGAGTCAGCTACAGCTATTACAATTTACACATGTTATACTTTGAGTTTCACCCTAATCACACTCTGAAGATGGGACAAGTTGCCAGTGATGATAGTAGTTTTTTTCCGTTCTTGTGAGTGCGTGTGCATGTGGAGAAGATAAAAAGCCTATGTGTGTTAGAGGGGCTGCTTGTGACTGGTACAAGGGTGTCAGGAGCAGATGCAAATGAGTAGAGTGCAGCAGTGTAAAACCAAATCAGAGAAAAAGAAAAAGAAATGAGTTGGAGAGGAAGTGAGAGAGAGGATGCGGGAGTGTGTGGAGTTCACAGCCTGGGCTACTTTCACACCTGCAGCCACTGAGCTTGTTTTACACTCAAATACACACACACACAGATACAGTGCACATTCTCTCGCTCACACACACACACGTGCCCGCGCACCGGATGACAACCTCATGACACGGCAACAACACACCACAGCATGCCACTTCTGTATCCACTCAATCACAGTCTTGCTAATCACATGCAAATTAATATCCCCTTGTCCTCAGGTCACATCCATCACGTTAACAACGAACAATCTACCACTCCGCCTGACTTCCTCGCCATTCCTATGGTAATCTCGAAAAGTATGACCGTTTTGCTGTTTTATGCACTACTTCTGTCCAGCCTTGAAGTGTTTCCTTTTGGTATCGTAGCACTTTTGATCCAATTCTTTAGCAAATTACCAAAATTGCTACATATTTGTTTTTATCCAAAATGATTCATCAGAGCCTATATTTCCTACATCCAACATAGCATACTCAGTTCTAATCATGATGCTTTGGTTTTATGTCCTGCCGGGCGGAAACTTTATGCATCTTTTTAATGTAATGAGCGCTGAAAAAAGAACTGCCATCTGCTTTTCTATTAAAAAAACATTCTGGGAAAAATCTGTCCACAAGCTCGGGGATTGGCTCGCTCGAGAGCATAATGCAAACAAATCTTTTTGATCGTATACTGAAGTGTGATTACAATTTTAAGTAAAAAGTGTACCTTTGAATTAAAGCAATTATTATTCCTTTGTGTCTGACATCAAAAGTACCTCAGACTGAATTGACAGTGTTCCTGTAAGTCTCAGGAAAATGATTGATGCACTTGAGTTAGTCACACTGACTTGCCTCACAGTCTTTGAGATTTAATTTCATTTGAATACATCCATAATCATTATCACGTTTTTGAAAGGAAGCTATTACAAGCATTTTCTGAGACTTCAAAATGTTTTACAACAGGCCTGAAACATCAAATATGAGCATAGCTGAATAGTTTTTAAATGCACTCATTAAGGCAATTGAATAATGTTGTGGTGTAGTGATCAGAAAGCAGCTTGTGTTCAACGATGGGTTAAATTATGAGGTGTGATACCTTGAATGCAGATTCCTTTTTAGTTTTCCTGCTTGTTTTGTCAGTAGTTTTGCCGCATGCAGCACATATTACTTGGCTCACTATTAAAACACTCTAAATGGTTTCTCCAGGAACTTTATCAAAGAAGCCTCTCTCAGGGTTATTGATAGTGAAAAAGATTATAATGAATAGAATTATGTTCCATATAATGAGAAATTCATACCAAAAGTTTACACTCAAATAAATTAATAGCCATATCAATTTACATGGTAGTTTAAAGTCTGATGGTGGCTGGGTGAATACACATTACACATAAGAGTCAAACATTTCCATAACAAATGAGTTAAAAACTGAAAAGGAAAAAAAAAAAACTTTTTTAAAACTAAAAAGTATTTTTAAGATTTTACTGTTTCACTTCCTTACACGTAAAATAAAGGTATCCCAATGGTCGGTACTGTTTATCACTAGTCAGTAAGATTTGTCTTTTGTCAGCATTCTTTAAGTTTCTTAACTGAACTGCAGAGATTCATCAAATACAATTTTCTTGGCCAATTCCAACCTGCTCTTTTTTTTCTATAACCTGCAGATTTACTGTCTAAGAACTGACAGCATATACAAAAAAAAGGTAAGGAAATAAACTTTTCTTATTTGCAAAATATTATTTTCATAATAAAGAAATTTATTAAACTTTACAATTTCCCCAAAACCACAGTTACAGAATTTACTCATTGAAGTAGCTGAAAATAAAGTTTTCTGTTATTTGAGAGTTATAGAAAAACATTAGCTGCTGTATACCCACTTCCACCTGAAACATTATGTCTTATTAAACAAATTTTTAATTACAAAGCTAATGTCAGATATTTAAATCATTTTCCCTTATGTTAATCTCTTTGTTATAAAACAGGACCTTGCCCCTTTTCTCTTTTTTACAAGTCTTCATACCTTCCTGCTAAATTCTTTGATCTTTTGCTCATACCAAGGCCTCTGGCTTGTGGCTGTGCCCGAGCACTAGGTAGCTTCAACTTTAGCCACTCTACATTTGTTAGCTTCTTTAGAATGCCCATGTTCAGCTGGGCAAGGGTGATTTAAGCATCTGAGGTTATTGACATGAATGTTTTTCGTGACGGACCCCCACACTTTACTTTGGCAAACCTTTTGTCTTCGCGTGGAAGTGAGAAGCTTCCACGTTAATGATGTGCTCGCTTGTAGCTAAGTCTGCACTCCTGCACATGTGTGGCAGTGTACTCTCCAAGATTAAAATGTGGTCTACTATGCTACACTAAGCTACTATGACAAACTTATAATTACATTTAAAAATGACAGGATCATTGTCATTCACCCTCCCCCACCTAACTCCTCAACACTCAAATCCTTTGAAATTCTATTTATATTATTTGTAGTAGCTGATCTAAAAAAGATCTGCAACATTACATCTATTATGTTTACACTGTTTATAAATGTATTTAGCTAAATGACTTTTAGTCCACCCATAGTGCAGGTTATTGGTAGTGGCCATAATACAATATAATTGGTACCTCAACAGTTAAATAGCACAACGGCGAACTGTCAAAGGGAGGAAAAAACCCTCTATGAAGTATAAAATAAATCAAATAATGTATTTCTATTTAGACCATTGCAAAAATATTAATAAATAAAGTTCCAGCTTTAAAATTAATCATTTTTTTCCAACACAACTGAGAACAGAGCAGTCTTCTCTGCTTAGAATGAATTAATTTCTACCTTGAAAATCTCCCTGCTGGTTAAGCTGAGCAAATCACTTTTAGTGCTGATCAACTCTGAAAGACTTGAAATAAACAGAAGGAAATGGACTGCTAATGTGGAAATGTTAAGGCTTTGCCCTCAAACCCCATTTCAAAAACTTTGAAACACTTAAATGTTTAATCCTCTATTATATGTCAGACTCCCTTTTTATTCAGGATAGTACAATATCTCTCTTATCTAAACTTCCCTTAGAGTGGCAAACTCTAAAGGGTTGTATTTATATTAATTTAAAGGCTCTGCTTATAAATGTTGAACTGTTGGTAAAGGGAAAAACTGCTACCATGCAAAGGCTAATGCCTGATGGACAACCAGTGCTGCACTGCTAAAATGTTTCAGGTGGATCTTGCTCCCAGGAACTTTGTACCAGCAGCAGATTGGCATAAAAAGACTTGTTTTACAACATTTCAGACAAAACTGAGCACCATTTGATGAATGTCTCAGGACCGATATATATAAAGTTATGCCCTATCAGAGAAATTTAGCTAATAAAGCTACATTTTATTACACTTCTAACTTCCTGAAGTAATGAGAGATGTGACTCAGCAAATGCTTAACAGAAATTGACAGCTTGATACCTTTATGACAGAAGAAGTCAACATTATGTATTTCACTGTCAAAAGAACCAAAAACAGGAACAAACTTTGCCTTAAGTAAGTGATCAAACAGTTGAATGTTAATTAAAGGTGCAGGTCTGTAGCAGTTAAAGTTTAATTAAAATAATTAAAAAGCTATTTTGAAGCTAAAATTGCAGCAAGTATATTTAATCTAATTATTGCTGAAGCAGACTACATCAAACAATTGAAAGTAACAGGGATTTTAGATGCAATTGCCCCACTCGACTCCTGACCCAGAAGAAAATATCAGTGCAGGAAGGTGAAATATAACACAGCTCACCCTCAGCTCCATCTCTGTGAAATCATTTTTCAGGCACTAAATGGCACATTGACCCACACCACCTATGACCCTTTTTTGAACTCCAACAGTCGCTGCAGATATACCTCATCATGTAAAAGAGAGAGGAAGTTTCTCATAACTTTAGAAATAAACTGAAGAGGCTGTTCATTAGAACACAAGAAATATCTAACCATTAACCTTTTTTTTTTTTTTTTTTTTTACATATATAGTATAGTAATTTTAGCCTTTCAGCCCAGTGAAAAATCATGTAGTTTTAGAGTTGTTCTGGAACACCATATTGATATTCAGGCAGGAATAGAATTCAATATGTCATTCCCAAACATTTCCTACAGAGAATCACTTCTTTCTCTATAATTTCCATAGAAATTTTGTGTGCAAATGCGGTAATAGACACATTTATAACATCAAAAGGATTCAATTTTCTTTTCAATCACATAACAGTATGAATAGCTTTTTCCATTGAATCTAACAACGAGAGGCCATTACCACATGCTAAAGGATGGGTTGCCGCCACTTGCTTTTATGAAAGTGTGTCAAACAATTTTTCATGTCTCACATTTGTTCTAACCAAACGGGGCCTGTCAAACAGGTTTATTTCTAATTTGTCAGGCGGAGGTCATTTTTACTTTGAATTGGTGTGTGCAATCATCATTGATGCATATATAGACTATATCTCCCTGTACATTTGTATTGTACAATCTTATTTTTTGTCTCTTTGATACATTAACTCCTCTCCTAAAGGCTCCATAAAGCACTGCGATGACAACTAGATTCTGCTAATTGCCGCTGGTAAATTATTTGGAAATGATGACACGCAAAGCAAGACCGTGATTGCTACACACAGAGCGTTTCGCTGGCTGGAGATATGACCAGTGTTCAAATAGATGGGTGATAAAAGCAAATATTTTCACCTCAATCGTGTAATGGCTCAGTTTGGAGCACTTTGTAGAAAAAGGGTTGCAGTAAATGGCTGGAAAGGGGTGAGTTCCTCATCTTTCAAGCATATTGTCGCCGGACCGTTCCATTCAGGCTTTTTGTGCTGCCGTACTGGAATCAATTCACATGAAGCAAATATAAATGTATGATCAACATGTTCAAAAAAATAAATAAAAGGTGCCAGGGTATGAAATGAACTGCTTTAGTGTGGAGTTCGTCTTAAACTAACAGCAG
Source organism: Aulonocara sp. 'chitande type north' Nkhata Bay (assembly GCF_057382095.1). Lineage (NCBI taxonomy): Eukaryota > Metazoa > Chordata > Actinopteri > Cichliformes > Cichlidae > Aulonocara > Aulonocara sp. 'chitande type north' Nkhata Bay. The sequence goes on along the minus strand of NC_141344.1, from coordinate 21,643,075 downwards.
TATAATGTAGCCTCTATAACTGCAAAACAACTAATTCTTATATGAACTACAGAGACACAGTAGAAAAAAAAAAATCATCTATTTCATTATATCAGATTACTTATTAAGAACAATAACATTTAAGTTGCTTTCAAAGATGATAAAGCTCAACAATTTAAAGACAGCAACACAACTCCACTGCAGTACAGTGTTTCATCGTAGCACATTTTGTCACACCGAGTTTCTCTTAACGTGTTCTGAAGCACTTAAAGCAACACAATTCAATCCATAGCTAAAAAAGTGTGCCCTCCATTTCATTTTTTAATACCCTGACATGAAGTGAAAAACAGTGCAGCTGCTCTGGTTTGACCTTTGGTGCTCGTGCTCATCTTTGACCCATATTTCCCCCATCCTCTTAATTATCAGCTTCTCCCATTAAGGCAAAAACATTCAGGCAAAAAATATTTAAAAAAAGAAAAATATATCTTTAATACTGAGTATATTGTGGAGCAGATTTCACTATGTAAGAGCAATTTTCCTCTACATAAATAGCAAATTACAGAAAAAAAAACACATTAAAAAAAATCAATGGCCTCTGTTTAGTTTTTAGTTTTAGTCATATTGCTCAAATTTGGCCCAGCTTCAAATACTGCTACACAACATGTAATATCAGCTCCAGCAGCAGTAAAAAAGCCAGCTGAGGTGCTCTTTTTTTACTATTATGAATGAATACATTTTACCATTATGTTTTTCTTCTATTATGTTTTGTTCATTCGTTCATCCCATGCAATGGATTCGCATCATCATTGTGCACACGCTCACATTCACATGTCAGTCTGGCTCAGACTCTTTCATCACCTATGGACGTTTCTGCTTAGACATTATTTGCATTCTTTATTTGACTGAGCAAGTCACTGAATAGGAACAAACAGCAAAACCTATTGATAAAGTGCAACACAACTTAAAGACAAGCTGTGATTGAATTTATAGATGTTTTGTTCAATTCAATTTAGTTGTATTTATAAAGCACCAAATCAGAACAACACTTGCCGCAAGGCGCTTTATGTTGTAAGGTAAAGGCCCTACAATAATAAGAAGACAACAGAGCAAATCCCAATAATCATATGGCCCCCTATGAGCAAGGGCTTTGGCAACAGTGGGAAGGAAAAACTCCCTTTTAACAGAAATAAGCCTCCAGCAGAACCAGGCTCAGGGAGGGGCAGCCATCTGCAGGGGAGGTCATCTGCAGCCACCGGTTGGGGTATGTGAGCAATAATAGAAGACAGAAGGGTTGAAAATTAGCAACAGCTATAAATGCTGTGTGCAGCACATCAGTTTCATGCGCCATACTGGAACTATGTTAAACTCCATTGTCTGTTTTTCAATAAATAAATATCTCAATGGTCATGTGAACTATGGGGTTTGCATCGTCCAACTAAAGAACAGCTGCTGAGATCCAACATAAGAAACAGTTTTAGATATACCTATGTGTATATGAACTTTATACAGGATAAATAAAAATTCTGAATGGTGGAGCGTGATGGAAATACCAGTGTATACAAGTCAGTGCTGCCATGTCGTGGTCTAATTGAATATTATTATGACAGTGAAACTACCGTAAGCAAAGTGTTTATATTTGTTTTTCGTTATTCTTGAGGTAATGCTATACATTTCTTTTTTTCCCATCTTTCAAAATTAGGTTTGGAATTTTTAAACAGGAAATGTGTTATTTCTTTTTTAGTTTGCTATTTTTGGTTTGCTCTGCCCCACGAGAGCATGTTTCTTGAGCGCTCACTGGAGCTCACAAGAAACATGAGTGCCATAGCATCTGACAGCATGTTGATTTTAATTCTCATAGTAGAGACAGGGGAGGTACTTCAGGGTGGATAATTGTATCTTCGGTCTCCTGCATGCTGCTTATTATTGATTCATAGAGAACAGAATGAACTCCTTGTAAAGGTATGAAAATGCTTTTAAATGTCCATTCTCCTTTCCTAAAATCACGGATGCAGCTATCTGCTTTTGTCACTTCCAGTCCTGCGCTCTGCCAGCTTAGCTTTTAGGCTCTGGCAGGCAGAATAGAGCTTATATTTAACAAAGCTGACAGGCTGGACAGTAATGTAGTTGTCTGGGCTTTTATTTCTTACTTGGGATTGGATTTTGAAAAGCTGCAGCACATTAGAATAAAGTAGCAGGAGGAAAGTTGAACTGCAGCACTTTGTTCCACTGCAACGAGTAAAACCTAGTTAATTTTTAAAAGGTAACAATTTAAAAATTCTGTTTATATTCTGCAAATATTGAATATTCAGAACCATTTGCCTATAATAGTGACCTGCAGTTTGACTTTTAAGTGAAAAGCAAAAAATAAATAAATAAATTCAAAAACGACAGCTGGCTCATTTTACTGTGATGAATATCAATAAACAGAAAAATTATCTAGAGTTCCTGAAAGGGACACCAAAGGTTGCAGTGAAATGTTATAATATATTGTTACTGGTATAATGTTGTTATTATACCCTTTTAAATGAAAAATTTAATTCATAAAATTTGACAAATTAATGGCATCTTTTTTATATGCAATTAAAAAAATATCCTCATGAAGCAGGACATTTAAGTTTAACCCTGACAGAGAAATATTACTATTTAATATTACTGTTATCAACTACATAATGTGTGATATGATTTATTGTGTATAGGGATGGTACGGAATGATACAAAACATTAATGTTGGTTGGATATAACACTGGATTGTCCTGGCTGATGCTAATGTTTGTTTTTGTTGGTTGTTTTTGGAAGTATTCCCCCCCCCCCCCCCCCCCCCCCCCCCCCGATGCAGCATGAAATCAAACGAATCTTCACTCAGTTTTTTTAAACCTTTGCATAGGTTTCCTTCAACTGAACTCAATCTACCTTTAAACATTTAGTCAATGTAAAACTGATGTGACACAAAAGAAAAATCAGTAAATGTTATCAACAAGGGCATTAAATTGCTGCAATGCTGTTGATAAGCTCTTACGGGTGCTGTTCTTTTAACTTGAAATGTAAGAAAATTATTTTATTTTGGGGTTTTTGTTCATTTGTTTTTGACAATGGCAGAGAGTACTAAACATTTAAAAATGTGGTTACATACATAATCTTTCTAAACTGCTGATATAAGTCCCTCACAAACATGATGAAATACTGAGATTCATCTGCCTACCTCTCAGAATATCTCATCCATCCATCCATCCATCCACTTATCCACACCTACAATTCAGAGTCCCGTGGGGGACAAGAGGCTATCACAGCTCTCATAGGGCAAGAGACAGGATACACCTGGGACAGGTCGCCCATCTGTCACAGGGCTTTCACAGTGCCTCAGGTATTATAACATAACTTTATTGTCTCGCATAGGAGAAATCACCCTGAATCAAACAACTGCTGCATCAAAAATCAGACAACTGAATGAGCATTCAGGCCTTAGAATAAATAGCGATTAATAAATCATTAAAAAACAATTAATCTCAAAAACCTCTCCACTTCTCCGTCACTTAGTCACAAGCTTTTCATTTCTCAGTTTAACTAACAGAAAAACAAATTAATATTTATAGACGTTATACTTACATCAACACAAACTCACAACAACATATGTCAAATAAAAAATTTGAGCTGTTAAATTTCCACGTTACGAATACTAACAGTGTATAGAGTCCATATGTGCACTGAACTAAACATGAGACAAAGTTTCAAAGTCATTTGAAAACCATCTGAACTGTTGCTATGATATTCATATTTTCAGTTTCAGAGCACTCACCAGAGAAGATTTGGGATTTCTCAAGCTAAATTCATGGAAGATGAATACATTGGTAGATTAATTACTCTTTTTTTTCTCAAGTAAAATAATGCCAAGCATGGTCATTTCTAAGCTCTTTATGCCCAACATATATATAATTTCACTATTCATTTCAACACAAACACTCCCAAAGTATTCATACTGAAATTTCACTGCATGTTTCACAACACAGAACTTTTATTTTTGATGAGTTATGGTATGGATTCTCACAACAGATTGTTAATGTCAATTAAGCTTTGTTATATGATGTTACATTTAAAATTAATACAGCCAAACAGAAGGCTGAGAGCTTATGTCAGAGGGCCCTTCTGTTGTAAAAGCATTGGTTTTACTGGTTACCCTGAGTTGAGGCGATAGACATTCTGACTGCCAGGCAGCTGGTCCACTTCACATTCATTTATGGGGACACCCCCAAAAGCAAGCCCCGAGATGCTGACAATATCCCCCAACTACAGCTGGAAGCCATCAGGATGAAAAGTTTAGACTATGGGCCTTCTCTCCCTGGCTAAACGCCCCATGTGCCAAAAGCCAGTCTGGTCTTTGGGTAGACAGTGTTTTATTTGCAAATGTAAATCTGTGATTTCATTTGTATTCTAATGTATTCTTCCCATTTTCCTCAACTGAAGAAACTCAACAAATGTTTTCTCTAAATCAAACCCTTATTTCTTGGATTTACCCTATTGAGGGACATGTCATGAAAATACATGCTACACAAATTGATTTTATTCTCTAGACAATTTCAGTAGCTTTGATTTTCTGATTTGACCTCGGGCCCCCTTATATGACCAATGTAAGAGACTCAACTTCAGAGCAAACATTCCTAACAACCCTAAAGTTTCCTCTTGTTCAAGTCACTGGCCTGACGAAAAGTCGTTAAATGGGGTAAATGCAGGATTTCTAGAATGAAGGATTGAAAATAAGAAAAAAAAGAAACAAGAAACAGATAAGTAGGGTTTTTTTGAATGGTATGAATGAGAATAGCCAACAACAATTGCTTCAATAGGGAAATAGGAAATTACTAAGTATCTTCTGCCTAGTCCATTAATGTGGCTGGGACATGAACCAAGACTTCCTGAATTGACAGGAAGCCATACACATGTTGCCACTGACTGATGGAGTGTGTACAGGAAAAGGGCGGGGCTGGTGGAGGCTTGTGGACCTGGCATGCCCAGACAAAAACATTGTGTGATGAGCGCTACTCAGTGTGTTTAGAGCCTGGGATGGCCATTCATCCACACCAGTCAGGCCTCCATGGCAGTGATTAGCATTGTCATCCTCATTTCCAGGCCCTCTATGCAGATGGCCCGCATGCTGGAGGTGCCAATGAAAGAGTGGCTGTTCTCCCTCACATAATCACTCTCTGGCCTCTGCTCTCATCTGTCCTCTTTATTTCCATAAAAAGAATTCTTGGAAAATTTGTATGGCCGTTTTTATGTTCCTTCATTATAGCTCTGGATTATCAAGAACAGACTTGCCAGCGCCTGTGCTCTGATGAATGTTTCTGGGTTAGTGGTGACGCAATTGTGAGGCTTCTTTTGAGTCACTCGTATTGGCACGGCCAGCATTTGATCGTTTTAATCAAGTAAAATCAGTTTTATGCTGCAATATAAAAACACATAGCTGTAGAAGATGACAGTTTAGCGCAGCCGAGGCAGAGGTCTGATCAGCACACTGCCTGGGGCACTACAGAGCTGCCGTGGGCTCTCAGCAGCCCTCTGTAGATACACACAGCAATTAGGCCCCACTATGAGGCCTGTGGAGAAGAAAGTACTGGAGACAAACAGGATATGGCATGTCAGTTTGATACCATATCACCACGCACAAACGTCTGATAAACTCATTTAGAACCTTTGACAACAACCTTTGACTTGTCTCGCACGGCCTTGTTTTGCCCATCTCCTCTGCTTGGCTCTCCTCAACCTTCCTCTCATCTGAAAGCCAAGATGATAGGCCTAATAATTAAAGCAATTCTGTATGGGCTGGAGAGCTCCAAAGCATCTGTGTGTGTTAGACTCCTGACATGATACAGAGGGACAGCGCAACTATTAAATATCCATCATGCCACGCCACATCAGTTCTAATGCCATCAGAAACACATGACTACGTCGGCTAAGTCCCCCTTCCATCCACAATGATTAAAGGAGTCTTTAATTTCAAAGACAAATAAAAAATGCAGGATCATTTTATCAAAAATGTAAATGACCTGTCTCTTTGCATGACAGTTACCAGAGACAGAGCAGGCGCTAATACGAAAGTCTGTATACTACAGTGAACATCAGCACATGTTCACATGATGGCCATTACTCTCGTGAGATAAGATAGATGTGTGCGCTTCACCTTTTGTTTTTATCCGATGCAAAAAAAAAGGTTTACAGCAAGAAAGATAAGGACAGGGGAACACAAAGTATGCAGTCATGCCACTGACTGACAATGAAGCTATGCAATAAAGCGAGAAATTGTTCTTCTGTAGGTTGTTAACAGGACTGAAGTGTATCGGGCTTCCATAAAAGACTAAAACTGTACATAATTTGAAGCATTTTAATAATCATACTAATCTTGTCACTGCTTGTCACTTGTAACTATGCAATGTTTTCCACATCTTGAATATGCAGATGTCAAATTTGTGATAAGCCATTAAATTCCTATACTCCCACTGAGATTTCATCTTCACACTGACTCACCTGCTCCTTAGTTCCTTACTACAAAAGAAAATATATTTTCTGTCTTTAGCCATCCTCCAAAAATTACCATGTCATTCAACAAGATGAAAGTATTGTTTAGAGAAAACAGTAATATTATTGTCTCTTGTGAGATCTGATCTCCCTATTTAAAGATAAACAAATAAACGAAATAAATAAATGTAGCTCAATGTGAGGGTTAAGTACACGCAAGTTATTTTACTTGGCTTAAAATGACACTTGAATTTGACGGCGCATGCAGCTAAGTGTGCAGGAACCTTTTGGGGGTGTCAGAATTGGCTCACATCCAGTTGCAGCCCACCACCTCCATTGCTCTCATGTTTATGCAGGGAAAGACTGAACTCTTTTGATTCTACAGTGAAGCTTTTGATTTGGAAGTGAGTGTCTGCTGGCAGCCTTTCAACACTGCACCTCAGGTTCACACTTTCATTAATCAAGCTCAGGTGGGGCATGGGATGGGCGTGAGTGTAGATGACACAAATGTATGAAGCTGGTAAAAGGATTATTTGAGAAGCTTGAACACATTTTTCTTTTCAGTCGAGACAGTTTTCCACAGTCCCGTCGCTTGTCCTGTGTTACCCCACAAACCCTGTAACTGCTGTTTTTGCCAAACAGAGGTACTGGAAGAGTGATGAATAATATTGCTTACTCACATAAATTGCATTGAGATACACAAGTTTAAAGTCTTTTTTCCCCCACAAAAACATCAGGACCTTGCCTTACTTTGTAAACAACTATATTCTTTCCAATTTTTTTTTTTAAAGTTTCTCAAAAATTGTAAAAGTTACATTGCTTTTGACAAAAGCTTTCTTCTGGATAATGTCAGGAGAAGGGTGGAACTATTTGGTAAAATATTTTGAAGCTTATTAATAAATTAGGACTATATCATTTAAGTAAGTATGATGGATAGTAACTGAATATTTTTGGAGGTTTTTATAATTTCTGGTTTTCTTGTAGAAAAAAGATGTTATTTATGCAACAACACTTACTGGGGTGTTTACAATTGCATTAAGATCAGAAGTTTTACTTGAATTTAAAACTTTTTTTCATGAAATGTTAAAGGAAGTCATTCAAGACTTTGTGTCATCTCCGCTTTTTATTTGTTTTACAATTCTCCCTCTAACCAGTGTCCTCTGACATTCAGACAAAGTGTCCTGCAAAACAGTCAGAAAAAAAGGAAAGGTGCAGTGAGTAGAGATTTTGAGAGATCTGCTGTAAAATGATTTTTAGACTTTGGTGTTCAACAACATGGTAGCTTTTTTTCATCTAAACTGATGCAGCGTCACTCATACAGCAGTTTTGCTTTGTCTTTTTTGGCCAGAATTCAATTCAATTCAATTTTATTTATATAGCGCCAAATCACAACAACAGTTGCCTCAAGGCGCTTTATATTGTACAGTAGATCGTACAATAATAAGTCGCACACTTTGAAAGTTTTCTTGGTCAGTAAAAGCACGACTTGACTTTAATAATTCACCTTAATTGCCCCATCTCTACAGTGCTTCGGACAGATGCAAAAATACAAGCTAAAAATTGCTCTGCTGTAGCCTCCTCTTGGTTTGCAGGCATCAAGCACCCCCAGATCTTTAATCAGCTGCAAAGTTGAATTTTTACCACATGGTTCCAAGAGTCTGTGATAAAGCTGACAAAACTACATCATGACTTACTGTTTATTGTGTGGATGCTTTAAGCATCCACACTATTGAGTTCCTCTTGGGACTTCCGTACACTTTTTGGCACTTAACTACTTCCGCAATTTTCAGCCGATTTTCACCGTTCAAATTTTAAACTATTCTGCTATTTCTGCTAATGTGTGCTATGTCTTTTGGTATTTTTCACTATTATACTTTTTAAAATATTAAGCTTAATTTGTCCCATTGAAATGAATGGGAAACTTCTGCAATTCTGCTAAAATTTGCTTGTTTCTGAAACTTAACTACTTCCTCATATTTTCACGTAGAACAAGCATTCAAACTTTAAAATGTTCACAAATTATTGGGCTATTCATGTGTGATTCAGCTTTTTCAAATCTTTTACCGTTTTACTTTTATGCCTCTTAAAGTTTTGAGTTGCACAATTGTGATTTTTCACAAAATACATGCGTTGTTATGGTTGCTATGCTCTTGGCTTCCAGTGTGCCACTGAAGCTTTTGCAGTCTTCTCTTCATGTCCGAACAACTGTTTGCTACTTGCTCAATTTTCACTCAACTTCCACAAATTATACATCAAAACGTAGGTATTTTTGCTGGCTTTCAGGAAATGTCACTATCATTGTTGTGGGATTTATAGAATTTTGGCAAATCTCCTCAGACCAACACAAACTCTCAAAACTCTGCATAGAAAGTCAATGGAGAGCTTGTTCAAAATCATCGCTGGATTTCTGTAATGAGAGGCATATTTGAATCGTCATATCTCCTTAACGAAGCGACTTTAAGACATGAGGCTTGTCCCGGTATATCTTCAGACACTCCTGACGCTCACAATTCAAGAATTTCTTTCTCACCTATTACCGTTCTGAAATGAGTTGGACTTGTTTGAGGGTAGGAAATTCGTCCGTCGCACAGATTTCTTCAGATTTCAAACTCTGGAAATGAACCACTTTTTTCTCTCGTCATAACTTTTTGTTGGATTTCCACAGAGACCTGAAAATTTCCATGACTGTTCACCAAAGCCTGCTGTCTCTTACGGTGAAAGAATGATATCAATGCTCCAAATAGATTTCGAGTTACAAAGCGTTGTTTGAGGGCAAGTCAAGGCAGTTTTTGCTTCACTCTACTCAGTTATGGTGCATTACAAGTCAAATATCTTTAATAATTCATATTTTAATGATAAATTGTTAACACTGGAAGATTCCCCCATCTCTTCTGAACAAAACGGTGTAAGAATGACCGCTCTAGCCCCTACGGTTAGGAAATTATGGTCATTTGTTTGAGGGGAGTCGTCACTATGAGAAATAGACTGCAATAATCCTGTGCCTCTCTGTGCTGCCTGTGTAAACAGATGCACCTGTTTTGGCGGGAAAACGTAAACAGCCACTCTGATTGGTGGATTCAAATTCAGCAGCTCCCAGGCTGACCTAGAAACTTACTTCTCTCTCCCTGTGTGTGTGTGTGTGTGTGTGTGTGTGTGTGTGTGTGTGTGTGAGAGAGAGAGAGAGAGAAAGGCTTTTAATGGGATGATCTCATTCTAAGATTCAAATTCAATATATTTAGACTGGTTGACTGAATTGGATCTTGTGTGTGTGTCTCTCTGTGCATGTGTGTTTCCTTCTGTGTACATATTTCTGATTGTGTGGCTGTTATATATTTTTTTTGCTGATTTTTTTCATTTAACAAGTATATTTGAGGGACTCTCAGCATGTTCAGCATTTTTTCAGCTGTCCATTTTGCTTTTCCAATTTTTCTGTTTAACTTATTACTATTGTGCTAAATCAAACTATTTCTGCTATTTTATAAGATTTGTGCTTAATATACTATTTCTGCTTTTAATAGGATTTGTGCTTAATATAGTATTTCTGCTTTTTATAGGATTTGTGCTTAATATAGTATTTCTGCTTTTTATAGGATTTGTGCTTAATATACTATTTCTGCTTTTTATAGGATTTGTGCTTAATATAGTATTTCTGCTAAATGTAGTATTTATGCTTAATCATACTATTTCTATATATTTCTGCCAGGCAGCCAATCCTCTGTGAGGACTCAGACACATATCACATATCAGGGCCTGCACGGCTTCCCAGCCAGCCAATCATGTCTGAGGTCTTCCGTTTCCTCTCTCGTCATATCTCAGCGACGGTTGTACAAAGAGCAATGAAAATCGCAGTCAAAGTACACCAAAGTCCGCTGATTCACCCAGCACAAGAAATATGCCTCTAGTCCACCTAGTTTTTGAGTTACACAACGTTTTGTAACTCCAAAAAACTGCGTTTTTCGCCTCTCACCGCGATCTAATTCTGACTCCTCATCACCCTGTTTTTCAAGATGGCTCCTCTCTTTCCCAGTGGCGCAGTTGGTAATGACACGGGTCTGCAAGCCAAAGATCGTGGGTTCGATTCCACCTTGGTCAACATGTTTTTTTCCCTACAAATTAATACACTGTCACAGACCAGTAATTCATATTCATCATTTATTACAATTCTGCAAACTGTTATGATTTTACCAGCTTTTCTAATATGGACCTCACATTCTTAACACTCCATGGCACAAATACTCTTCCCTTTAGGCTCTGTGTATGTGTGTGTGTATCAATATTTCTCCCATTTTAAAGTATTACTCCTCTATAATTGTATTTCTGTTAAATCAAAGTACTTTTACTACATCTTAGTACTTCTGCTCAATCATAGTATTTCTGCTAAATCATAGTATTTCTGCTACTTTTTGGTACTTGTGCTAAATACAGTATTTCTGCTAAATCATACTATTTCTACTATATTATATTTTTCTTTCTAAATATAGCATTTCTGCTATATAATTGTATTTATGCTATGTTATAATATTTGTGCTAAACCAGAGTATTTGTGCTGAAACATAGTATTTCTGCCAAATGATAGTATTTCTGTCAAATTATAGTATTTGTGCTAAAACATAGTATTAATTTAAAATTACAATATTCATAGTTCATCACAGTGTCTCTGGTAAATCACAATATTTCTGCTAAGTTCTGCTATGCTATTGTATTTCTGCCAAGTATTATGTTTCCTCTAAGATATTGCAGTTCTGCTAAGTTATTACATTTTAGCAAACTTCTTTTGCTTCTGCAAAGTTTTTACAATTTCTGCAACTTTTCAGCTTTTTCAGCTAGTTTTTGCAGACAGCTTCAGCTTAAAGCATCCACACTGCATTTTCGCAGGAAATGCAAATTTTTCTAGTTTACTATTATTTTTCAGTTAATAAAAAAAAGCAACATTTGAAGAAAAGCTCGTTTTTTAAGTTGCTGCGGGACATGCAGTGAATTCCAAATTATGCACAGCTTGGATTCAGCATTAGTGCAGCACAAGTATGGTCAAGATTTCAACGTAGCTTCCAAGAATATTTAAAACTTGTGACTGCAAAGCTTTGATATTTCCATCACGTCCCACAGCCCGGCTCTTCTTTCTGTCATTACCCTGCATTCCTGTTTTCTTAAGTTTGAATTCACATTACCAATAAAAAGAGGCGTTAATTAATAATTCTGAATCCCCATCAAGCAATATCTTCATTTACAATAATGCGACAAACAAAAAAAAACAAAAAAAAAACTGATATGCAGATTGTTGTGTTATATTGAAGCTGATAATCTCCACCTCTAACGAAAGCATACCAATGCAGACATTAGTTGTGCAAGTAAAAATTCAGGTGCTACTGATTGGGGTTGTGAAGAAGTGAATGCAAACAGTCCCATGTAGAGGGGGGCACATGGGGTCAGATACAAGGGAATTGTTATTGAGGAGGATCCCTGACTACATTAGCCAGCACCTCACCTAGAGATCCCCCAAATGATCTACTGAGGCTGTCAACTACAGGGTGGGGCGAGGGGTGCTGGGTCTCAAGTCAGTTAACATGACGAGAGAGCCATACAGATAAATCACAATTCACTCAGGGAGCAGTCACACTCAGGGAATATGTCACACTCAATGACATATTCACTGGTTGGCTCTACAGCTCATTTGATAACGCTCTTGCCACGCCATTCATTTCTCTGAAGGATGAAAGGGAGGCTGAAAATGTCATCAGCTCACTGAGGCAGGGATGCCAGTGACTCAGAATAAAGAGGGAGGGAGGTGCCTCATAATTAATTAAGTTTTTTTTTAGCCAAAGAGACATCCCACTATTTTCCGGGGGTCTTTCAATTAGACATGCGTTGTAATTAAATGCTGTGTCACAGTGTTGTTGGAGCTTGCCAGATTTATGTCCCGGGATAAGTTACTGCCATTCATTATGATGATGGATAGCACAGTGTAAAAGGAATATTGTTAAGGTCCCTGTAGGAAAGCCGTAGCAATTGCATAATAATAGAAATATCTCTTATTCTTGTCACCTCTCACGTTCACGGCACTGAACATGTTATATTTCAAACCGAGGACAACAAAACCAAATCATTTGGTTAAACACTTAAACAACAATCTGCGAAAATTAAAACTACCACATCAAGTTAGTTTTATATATTATAGCTTTGCACATTTTTTATGAGTCAAGACATAAATAAAGATGAAAAAATTAACTGTCCTATTCTTATAAAATACCCAAACTACAGAAAATTGCACTGTTTGCTACTTAGATTTGACATAGTTAAAAAAAAAAAAAGCAGACTCTTCTTCCCTGAACTCTTTTTTTTTTTTAAGATGACAGAAAGGCTTAGTGTGAAGCCAGAAATGCCCGAAAAAATGCCAGTACAACAGAGGCAAGGCAGAGACACTCATCTCTGTTATGTCTTCAGGACATGGTGTTGTCGTCTCAACAGCACAACTTTTGTGTTAGATGTACTTTCAAGCTTAGAATGCCCACCTCACTTCAGAAAAGCCCATGGTCCTTAGTGTCTCTCTGTATAAGATCACACACACAGAGTTGTTTTACTTTGTCTAGATGGTGTAAATCACAGGAACACTATGTAGTTTGTACAAGCCTTTCTGTCATAGATCATATTTGTGTGGATATATATAGAGAAAGAGTATTTACAATGAGATACAAATAATATATGGCCATCTACAAGTTCTATGCAGCATGTATGATTTTAAAAGGTAAAGTTGTTTGAAAAAAAAATTTACAGCTTGTTTGCATAGATGTTTCTTTTTTACAGTTATTAAACAAAGCTTTTTCATGTAGCTTATTGCACTGACTTTTAGAAGTGTTGTGCTGACATAAATAACTGATGTAGTAGAAGTAGTCGTGTCATTTTCCTTTTTTATCCCAAATAATATATGCTGTTTATATTGTTATATACTGCATTAAAACAAAACTTACTGTATGGCTCAAGTGAAAGCACATAAAAATTATATCTGTGACTTATGGGTGGGTGACTGGATAAATATAGTGGCCTTTTTTATTGATTGGCAGAGGACACTGAAAATTTTTAGCATATTTGTTTTTCTATTTTAGTCTGTCTCCTTGAATATTAAATACAACCAATGGTCAAACTTAAATCAGTCAAAACTACAAGGTGGTCTCTTCTTCCTGTTTTGAAAATCTCCACTGTACAACAAATTCCTGAGTTAACCAGCCTTAGTGGAGCTATGGTAAGCTACCCACATATTAATTTTTTACTGGCTTCATCACATATACAGAATAGGTTATCCATATTTGTTCACATATTAAGATTCTACAAGGCGCGCTTCATCTGACTACCTCATTTAGGTGTCTATTAAAAGCAATAACAAGCAACTATGAACATATAGACCATGAACTATCCAGCCTGGTTTCTTGGCAAAATATGAAATAGTCCTGAAAATGTATTTGGAAACAAATGAACGTGCACTTTCTTTTGCAATTTCGAAATTAGGACATTTCCAGTTGAAAAATGTTTAATGTCTTAACGATGTATGTAGCAATTCAATGGGAGTAAGGTCAACATTGCAACCATGAAAAAAAGCAGTAACTGCTCCATTTTATTTCATACCATAACCAGCCAATAAAAACAAAAGTTAACAACAAATACAAGCACAACCTAAAGTGGACACGAAACACCACATGTGTACATGTGTTAAGGCTAATTTACACCCTGATGTTTAATACTGTCTGCACAGCTTTATCACGTTTTTAGAGCACGTTCAGCACCATCTTGTGCTAGTAAAAAACGTGACATCGCTGGGTTTGCTGGTTGACTGACACTGGGAAAGAAAACCTAAGGGGATCACTGTTACTGCCCCCGGCTGTAACCACCCCCGTGACATCACATTCTTTCCTGGCACAAGATGGCACTAAACATGCTCTGAAAACTTTAAACATCTTTTTCATAATTTCATAATGTTCAATCTGTGACAGTTTTTTTTTTTAAAGTGGAGCTTCATGATATAAATTAGCCTCAATACATATAGTGTTTCATGTCCACTTTAAAATATCAAAGTGATACAATCAAGGTATTTCAAAATGAACACATCAACTAATGACTATCAGAGTATCATTTTCTAATCCAAGTAATACAATCGACAAGGTCTTCGTCTAGACCCTGACCAATATAAGAGTTTTACAACTGATTTATTTAATGCTTAAAAATGCATCTGTATGTTTATTTTTCTTTCAGACACACGAAACATAAACAGGTTTCCCTAACATTTGCTAACTCGACTCTGCTCGAATCAGCGGGTTGGTGTTGTCGACGAGGAAGTCATTAGTGCCCTCAGGTGGACAAACTATACAACAGCAGTACAAGGTTGAAGGGTGTTTCTGCCATCTCTTTTTTACTTTTTACATTTTTATTTGATGACCTTTATACATGCTAATACCAAAAGATTGCCATATAGCTTATAATATACCATATAACAAAAAAACTTCTGTGATAAGCACCTTGACTCCTGTTTCCCTCTATCGTCTTACATAATAAAAGCATAAAGCACTGTGGGGTTTTTGTTATTGCTTTTTCACTGTATACTGCACCTTCCGGTTGGCTTCTCAGTGAAAATGCTGCACTATAATAGACTTGGCCATCTGGGGCTTTACACAATGAATTTTGTTGTAATTCCTCCTGTCATGGGGCGATGAATGTTCCGTGCTTTCTTCTTTTTTTCTTTTTTTTTATCCTTGTTTCCTCCATGTAGACAGCAATTTACATGGAGACATTAATGTAACTGTCATGTTCTATCCAAGACCACTGAAGCAGAACTGCTAAAAGACAGCCAAGGAACAGCACTGATGGCCATGGCACCAAAGATTGAGGAGCAATACAAAGTTAATGGAATTAAGTAAAGAATTCCACCATCTACCAAAGAGGAGACAAGAAGAAAGAAAAAGAGCAAAATTGAAATAAGCCTTGGCTCGGAAATAGAAAGAACATTTGTGATTTTAATGCTTATCAAGTGATGAACGTGAAAAACATGTAGTGTATCATATTAGATTGGATAGTGTTGCACCATCAGCCTTTTTCTTTTCTGTGATTCCTCTCTGTAGCTTACTGTTGTCTAAACAAAAAAATGGAAACCTATTATTTCAAATAAATTGCTCAGTTAAGCCACTAGCAGCACTGCAAGCTGCTATCAAGCTCATGTATTTCCTTCTGAACCCTTGCACTTTATCTGTGGATTTTTATTTATTTTTATATGTTTAAGAACGAATGGTGGCAGGGGAGCTCGACAGACAGTGAAAGGGCTTTGGGAAACATGGGAGAGAAACAAGGTCTTGTACCTCTTTATTACATGCTCAAAATTTGCTTTATTCTCACCAGGGATCCTGAAGGCATGAGCAAACACCAAATAAAAGGTCAGCGTGGTCTTTTTTTCCCCAACAACTTTGCTTCTAGAGTCAATAGCCCACAACGGAAAAACAAAGCCAATCAATGATGAGTGTTCAAATTTTTGCAGAGAAACTGGAAGATAGGTTAATCAAAATGAGTGAATAGTTTTAGGGGGTTTACACATTAATTAAACTTACTATAAACTGCTCATGCATGTGAGGTTCTGGTTGTTTTATTGTTTGTTTCTTTTTTTAAACTGCATGTAAAAAATAAAGTTAATTCTCAAAGTAACATCATACTGTGAAAAAGGGTATCCTTCATCTCATTATGCATCTGCTTCATTCTGTTCAGAAGCCAGCAGTTACAGAAGATTATCACTTACGCTTGAAGTCACCTCATTTCTCTGCACATCCATCTATTAACAACACACAACGTGTCAGGCCTACAATTCCTTTGTCATTAATAATTCATTAATACCCTCTGCATTAATTTGTATCTTTTTTGCGATTTGATTCTAATTGCTTGCTATGATTTTGATTTGGATCACAGCCTGTGATCAATTAACTAATTTCTACAAGCAGCCATCTATCGCTTTGTGAGGCATTGCAACGTAATTATTTTCAAAGGCAAACAATGAGGGTTTAGTTATAGCTACTGGAAACAAAATATTGAAAAAGATACTAGAAATTAAACAAAAATCAAATACTGAAGGACTATATAATGATAATAAATATGAAAAGCAGCACTAAAAAAATGTTTTTTTGGGTTAACAGCAACCATGCTACTCAGTGTTGGCAGGTGACCACATTAATGCCAAGTCTACAGGTTGGATGACTGGTGTCTAACCTAAACTCTTTAGCTTTTTAAAATGACGTTCAATAATAATTGAACGTCGTTTAATTTATTACTTAGGCAAGCAAAACCTGCAGTGAAACAATTAGCTTTACTTAGGGACCTGAACTGTATGTGGTTAATGCAGCCAGCTGTTAAAATCTTAGTATGTGATCCCTTAATTATTTCAGCTTTGTGAAAAAGCCATTATTTTACTCAGTGATCAATCCCTATTGATACATTTATGTTGCTCACGTTAACTTATATCATTTAAACTATGCTACTAAACAAAACATGCATTAATTTACCCCAGAAGCATAGAAAGAAATGCACGGAAGCCTCTATCTTTGTCCTATTTAGAGTAAGCTCCTTTGAACACTTAACTTAAATGTATTTTGGGGATTTATTTGAGATTTATTCAAAATCAAGCATAATAAACAAAGCATACTTTCTCTGTGAAATCCAATAAAACTGAGTGCATGTCACAGAACTCCTGACAGTCTTGACTTCAAAAGCGTGTGCTTGGAGATGAATGCAGGAGTAAGGGGGTGGAGGGCATGATTAGCAGCCCACTTGGCTTCTGTCCCTGTCGTATGTGCTGTATATAGATAGCATCAGTCATCTTCCCATCACCTAATTAACTTCTTCACCTTTACACAACAAAGTATCTACTTCAAACTGCTCTGCCTGATTGATTTGACACAAATGCTTTATGAGTATTTTGGAATGAAAGCTGATTTTGAAGATGCAACATACATCACTAATAGTCATCAAATGCCTCAACGGCTATTCCTTTTATACAATGATTAAAGCTGTCTGTGGGTTTGGGAGGCTTACCTGACCCAAATGCCGGCAATTTTCTATGAAACCGTGTGTGTTGTGAGTTGCGCACACAAAAATATATACACACACTGGCTAAGCTTTGTCTTCACACTTGTGTTCACTCTGAGCCAGCAGCAGGTAAAACTTCTGCAAATTATAGCCCGAGGGCAGTCTTTGCTGCTCAGTGTTCGATGCTGTTTGATACTGTCTGCGTGCAGTTTGTGAAAATCCAACTTTCTCTTATTGAGGGTTTTTTTCCCTATTAGTCTTTTCGTGTTAACTGTTTTCCACAAGAACTGAGGCAAAGCAGTGATTGTTTCTGACAGATTACATGTGGTATCAAACTGTAGCTATATTTTCATTTTTCTTATTTTATTGGCATATATTTAATTGCTGTCTTTCATAATTTCTTTGTAACCTATACGTGGTTTTACCATTTATTTGTATCGTATATAACAGTGAATATCAAGGAAAAGGTCTTAAGCTAACATAAAACTTTACAAATGTGTATCAGTGACAACGTAAATCACAATAAAATCATACTGGAAATATTCCAGGCACATCCAAACTGTGAGGAGACCTCAGGGTGGAACCAGAACACCCTGGAGGGATTATATAGCCCACCTGGCTTCTTGATCGCACGCACAGTTGAATGATGATCCAGGGAATTTGCCCCACGTTACCTCACCTCGTAGACAGCTGAGCAAAATGTAAAGATTGATGGAACAACAAACAAAAGAAACACAAAAAGAGAAAAGAAATGAATAATGACGTTGATCATTACTATGTTTTGCCACTCAACTCCAGGTCATGTTTTGCCAAAGCCAAAAGAAGTATAGCTTTCAGACGTTGTTGGTTGTGAATGTTAATTTTAGTTGAGTGCATCTGAGCACTGGGCTTAGACTGAGCTGATAGAAGGCAGAAAATCTGTCTGTTCAGAGTGTACTCATGTCTGAAAGTTTGGCAAAATATTTAACATTCATAAGTGTTCTACTTGTGTGAAAACTGGCATGGATGTACTGCCATTATAGTTAACTGTATCTATTATATTAAAGCAGAAATGTCTTCTGATTTGAAGACAATGTGTATATGTGCTATATAAATAAAAGTGAATTCAATTTAATTGATTTGAAGGGAATATGAGGAACACTGAACAAAGTATTCTCACACATTTTTCTTATTGCCTACAATTAAGAAAGCAAGAAGACAATCTGTGCTGACAATAGGTTAAAGACTTAAATCAAATTTCTCCCTAGAATACCTGAAAGGTTATGGGTGGTAACGCTAACTCAGCATTGAAAAGACCACAACCTGTGTTCCCAGGCAAAAAGTCAGCATCCTTGTGAGTTGATGAGTTATGTGAATGGCTAGGGACTTAAGGGGCAGCACTGCAATTTGCAGTACATTGCTCAAAGTTCAAAGGAGGTGAACAAGGACAAGAAGATGTAGAGGAAACAATCTGACTCCGATGCCAGCAGCTAACTGGCAAAATAAACTTGTTATGTAAATAAAAAGTAAATTTTAGGTAAAGATTTGTATGCGTGTACTTAGCTCATTTTATTACTACTTCTATGTCTGCGTGTTTTTGGGTGTGTTTTGAGTGTAGGGTAGGGGGTCTGTGTGTTATGCTGGTGATCTAGAGCTGATTTCTTTCTTTAAGTGTGCAGGATCTGCTTGGCATGCTCTGCGTCTCCTTTCTCCCTGCTATAGGCTCTGCTGGCTATAGCTTGTGGCGCTCCCGGTGGAGTAAGCTCTTTCCACTAACAAAATGCAAAATACAAAATTAATAAAAACACCCTTTGAAACTGACAAATATGCCTCGGGCAAACTATCGGCCCGCCGGCTGCTTAAAATTTAATCAGTATTTTTTTCTTTATTTATTTATTTTCCACAGCCATGCTCATCTTTTTAATAACATGTTGCTGAGACTGTCTGTATACAAAGTTTTCCTCTGTCAGGAATTACATAGAGGCTGTCAGTTCATGGTCTCTCTCCCTCAGGGGGTTGCCAGAAAATAAGCTAAGCAGATTTTATAACCTCAGTCCTTGTCCTCTTCTAAACTGGTTTTCTCTTTGGTCCCTGTTGCAATCACAGTGACCTCCATCCTGTAAATGAGACTACATTAGGACTCGGGGATCAATTCACAGTCACATCAGTGAATTAAGCTAGAACTCTCTTGTATTGTGTTTTAGTAGTGTGTTTCACCGACAGAGATGACTAAAATGGTCGAATTGTTAATGTTGGAAAGCAATGCTGAATTCCCTGACAGCTCTCCCATCTCGATATAATATTCATGCTCCCATTTATAATTTAATTATATTAACACAGGGTTTCAGTCTGAGTGATGACAGGCCATCAAATCCTTATCTAAGTGTCAATCACACTTTATAGTTGGATATTTATCTCTGCAATAATAGAACAAAGATATAATGAAACAACAAAATATTTACAAGCTACTAGGTGGGATGATTTTATTGTCTCCTGCTTATTTTTTTTAGAATGTGCCAAGTCCTGAATGTGCACTTCAGGGACCATAGACACATTTAAGACCCGCTGACCTGGCTAAAACTAGATGTTTATATTTGACTAAACTGATTTTCTGTATTTGCCCCATAACTGTCACTAAAACTACAACTGGATGCTAATCTTGGGCACCATTGCTCCTATTAGTACTACTACTTTTGTAATTAAATAATTGATAAAGAAAACAATCATGACTCATTGTAAGTGGTCAAATGCTTTTTACCCATGTTAAGGAGAAGATATCCTCTCTCTTTATGCACTGAATGCACATTTTCCAAAATATTTAAAAGGAAAGCTCACTTCCTTTCATTTTATTTTATGCCTCTTTTATCTAACACACCAGTCTTGTGAGGGCCAAATGTTCTATATTCAGATTGTGCACCTGCATGTGTTGCAGTCATTGTACCACTAGACCCTACGTTTTTAACCTTGCACTTAAAACTTCTCAAAGCTACTACTACAAATAACTAAGATTAAATCCTGAATAAGCATATGCAGCACATATGTACATTCACCTGTCAGATGAATTAGACTTGTGATTTTCTTTTCTTTTCTCTTTTTAAGTAGGGGAGGTTCTAATAGATTATAATTTAACGTTTGTTCAACAGATAATGTCTCTTTTGAAATCTGCAATGAATATTTCTTCCGGAGTGCTTTTTTTTTTTTCCCTTTTTTAAATCTTACCCTGAAGGAGGCCAGCCTCTTATTCTTACACTTAAGTGAATCTGAATCTGAGATAAATTCCCCTTGGCAGTTTTTTCTCCTCTGTGTAAAAAGCTTCCAGTTTTGTGCTTCTTCCTCCTTTTCTTACTTTGTTAGTTATTAATTGAAATCATGAGAGTCAACGCTTTCAGCAGGGCTAGTTCAACACAAGAAATGCTTGAACTTCTTTGCCATAAATATTAACAAGCAATATATTATGCATATTATTCTTTAAATACCATATAAAATGTGTTTTTGTGCCTTAATCTTAATTTTGCATATGCTTTTAAGTAATAAGCATTAAATAATAATTCCCATTAAATTGATGGCAGAGGCAGCTTTGGTACTGTCAATCAAATTTGCACAAACCCCCTCTGACACTTTCTGTCTCTCATCACTTCCAGCTGCCAAGCCATCATTGTTCACGCCAGCGTCTCAGAGTGCAGCAGAATCAGCACATACTGTACTCTCTGGCACGTTAAATATACTGTAAAACTTCTTCTTCTTTTTTACTGAGAGAGCAATTAAACTGGAGGCTTAGCAATATTAACTATTTTGCCACTGTGTGGACACGGCGGAGAAGGGAACAGGAAAAATGTTCCTTCCTGTCTGTGATGACGGGATTCTGAAAAAAAATGTAACAAAGTATGATCAACTCGTGAAGTGATCATTTGTGCACAGTACAGTTGCTGAGATGAATACAGGTTACAGGCATTACTAAGCTTGATCCAAACAGTTGAAGCTTAATAATAGCATCTTAATAACATCAGAGACAGAGTTCAATGCTTTATCCTCTCACACAGTGATGAGGAAAAGACAGTCCCCCCTACATCCAACTGAGTTTTTAAAACACAAACAAAAATGGTGTCACAATTGAGGAGAATGCATCTTCAATCAAAACAAAATCAGTGGGGGGCCACCAAATATTTTCCACTCTTGTGTTGGCGGGACATAACTAGACTCTAGTCTGGGATGACCTTCATTTGTAACTCTCCACACAATAATGCCTCTGCTCACAGTGGGCCACCTATTTTAGAGTGATTCTACATTAGACCCTAGCCACACAGGCCTAGAAAAGTCAGTGAAATCACTTGCAACATCCGGTTGGCTGACTGGTTGGCAACTGGTTGCTGATGGTAGCTGGTTGTTGCTAGGAGAGGTCGATCAAAAGAAGGAGGAGCTTTCATATTTCCACTGTTTAATAGATCCAGAAATACCATGATTAGAAAAACAGAATTTTTTTTTAAAAGTGCCACCGGACATCGCTGCACTAGGTTACGTTTCCCGTTATGCCTTAAACATGTCTCAGTTGAGGGACCAGAGCTGCCCCTCCCCACTCTATTCTCTTTTACTTGAAAAGAAGCCCAGCAGTATTTCAAGGGACAGTGCCTTTGATGTGAGCAATTTATAAGGCTAATTATACAAACAGGATAATAACAATGGAGACTACAAGCTGCCTGTGTGTTTACCCTCCTTCTGTTTACACCACAGACAGGTCCTTGAGCCATATGCAAAGAAACGTGCATGCACACGCACACACACACTCGGAGAGATTTGTAAAAACAGCTATGGTAATTCTCAGTTGTTCACAGTGCAGATCATAATAACAACAAACAATGAGAAATGCCTCACATCAAAGAAGGAAGTTATTATGTATTTAAAAATCCTTTAAAGTTTTAGGAAAGAGGCAAAAAGACTGAAAATGCACTGGTTTCCTGCTAGAGTTAATTGATACCACTACTGGTTGTGAGTGCGCTACATAGCTGCAGGACAATACTTGTATTATCATGTGAGCCCCTTGCCCTTGGGTAAAAGATCTCGCTGTTTGCATATTTATTGTGTATTTGTGTATTTATGCTCTGCCTGTTTCTTATCACCTAAATTGGCTCATGTGTCATTATTTCTTGTGTGGGTGGTTGATTGTGCTGTGGCAGTTCTAGGAACAGATCTCCTGAAAAGTCTTTTTGCCTTCAGAAAGGATTCAATTTAAAAGGTCTGAGATAACAAGCTTCTTTTCTCTGACATTTGTTCAAAATCTTGTACAGTCACAGAATACAAAACCTTAGATGTTCTTCAAAAAATCTGGACAACGAATGTAAATTTTTCATTTGAAACATGGATTCTTTTTACCTGTTCAGCCGAAAAAGAATGGGTATGACTGTACATGCATACCTTTCATCATGCAGCATAGCTACCAGGCATGCCTTATCGCCCCATGCATTAGAAGCACATTAAATTTAGAATCACAGCACTCTTCAGGTTCAAATAATGAGCATTTAATTATTGACAGGAGATGAATATTTAACAAAGACACTGGTGGTTCACTTCATTGGCCTCTAGTGGAGTAGTATTAAAAAGGACAAGCTGTCCCCATGACCAAGAAACTACCCCCAAATTCCAGTAGATCTCATATTTAAGTCACTACTTTTAGATATCCATCAATATCCAAGAGCCACCCCTCATATCTTTAAATTATGCTGTGAAAATGAGAAATGGGCACAGCAATATATTTAAAAAAAATGCCCAAACAACATGGAAACAAAGTATAAAAGGAAAAAACTGAGTTTAAACAATTCTAATAAACTTGAAAGTCAAGACAAACTTGTTATGACCACCTTATTTCTTCAACACACCCTGAATTCTCTTATGCAAGCATTATTGTAGTCTTCAGGTATAGCTCTCCAGGATTCTTGAAGGACATCTAAAGCTCTTTTTGTTTGGATGGTTTATGTCTTTTTTCTGTGCTCTGTCAAGATGCAGTTATTGTTTCATAGAAACCTGAAAGCAACCAAGCTCATAATAACCACAAAGCACATGCAAAAATACACACAGTGACAAGAAAACTATGTACTTCAATTGTTTAGGAGAAATAGCTGATAACTGCATACTAGGTTACTTGCATCGTCTGATGTTCAAAGCCAGAAGATGTTATTTCCTTTTTCAAAACAGAGAAAGAAAAACTTTAATTTGCAAGAATGTCCTTTACCAGCTGTGCAATTTTCAGCTAAATCAGGGTGTTTCAATTGCGATGTTTGCTTTTCTTTTTTCTTCACTACCACGAGATCTAATGGATGAGTCCTTTTTACTGAAATCCTGCCTGTCTGACAGAACTCAGGCAGACCACTTTTCACTGCACATTGTGGGATCAGATCGTCTGTGTAATCAAAAAAGAGCGAGACCAACAGTCAGATGGATACAGAGGTGGCGGGAAATAGAAATAACAAGACTACATCCGACCCCCAGGGAATGAAACATTTAACTTTGTCAGTCAGCCTTCTCTTTTCTCAGCCTACATCCCATCTACTTATCCTCCACTCTTTCAGTAGATGAGGGGCTCTTCAGATCTTATCTGTTGTACAAAGGCTCTCAGAAGTGACAACATGAGAAAACAAGCAATTTCTGTTGTTAAATCTATATATTTTTAGGTTTATTTTAATTTCATTTAATAGGTATTTTAGGGTCAGAAAATACTTTTACTTTTTGGTGTAGACCACCTACAGTATTATCAATCTTATACTAAATCAAAGGAAAGCATTTGATCTAATATTTATATTTATCGTGTAAAATTAGAGTGTGCTGCACTCTAGCTAGTTGATGATTAAATGTTAAATTGTTTACATATAGTAGTGCTCATTATGTACTATGTTAGTACATATTATAAGCTATATAAAAATAGTAATCTGTTAATCTGTTTTTGCACTATTGTATTGGGCAGTTATTCTTCTTCACTCTAACTTCACTAGTACAGCACACACTGCTGACTTGATACTTACTTATTTGATACTGTATGAGACAGTACAGCTGTTGACACTAAAAACCAGCTGATGTGTGATGACTCTAGCTTTTTCTCTTTTCCTCCAGTCCAAAACCGATGGAAGCTTTGCTATACTTCTAGCAAATGAACGAGTATTTAAAATGTCATTGCTTTTACAACAAAGCTCTGCATGTAAATCTGAGCCGGGGAGATCTCTCTTCTCTGCATGTCCTCACAGACCCAGCTGGGCTCTTTGTACTGTTGGTGGTATATCTTCCACTCCAGATTCTGTACTGCAGCTGACCTACGCATACTGACATCTTAATTAAATCTTTAGGATCCTGTTAAAACCTTTTACTGGGGGAAGAGACATATGGGTTTGCTTTGCAGTCGGGGAAGACATATATGTCTTCTTGTTATAAGCAGCCGAATGGCAAAAAGCACATTGTATCAATTTCTAGAAAGCTTTGCCAAATGTGCTTTGGGAGTAAACATTTTACTCCGGCGCCTGAATTCTTAACTCTTTCCTCCACACGGTCTCTCTCTCTTTATGGTTATGCTGTCTCTATAATGGTATAATAGTTAATTCATCCCAAAGCGAGGCGCCTGCAATACTTGTGACAGCTGAGAAATGTCATTACAGGCCATAATGAAGAATGAAATCAGTTATACCATCACCACATGCCCAAAATTTAATTAGCACCTCTGAAGGTCAGCTCAAATGCTTTCCTCGTGATGTTTTCGTGTGAGCACAATGTTTGGTTGTAAATTTATTTCCACTTTTATTTTGCATGTGCAATATAGCACAACAAAAGCAAAGTTGCCCCTGTGTAGAAACATATGCAAAAGAAATGTAATTAGTAATGAAGTGCTAACTATATAACTTATGAATGGCCATCAACAAGCAGCAAGTTAACAAAGGCAACTGATAAGACATTGAGATTGAAATGAGGTGTGGAGAAAAGCCTTTTTATCATCCAGTGCCATACCTTCACACAATGTACAATTAGGGCTCATACTCTGGAGTGAGACACAGCCAAAGTGTTGCATCAATTTGCAGATCATTTAGTCTTTTCACATGCATTCGGCCTTGATAAAACAGCAGGAATCAAAGCTGGATAAAGATGAAAATAGAGCATGACAGGAAAAAAGTCATGCAAATGACTTTTGTTATTGCACTGTGATTTTTATTTGAATTGTAAGTGATCATTCTGCCTTTTAGTTACAGCTGTCAGCCCTCATTAATGTGCATTATAAATTGCATCAAAGTGCATAAGGGTGTGTGTGATTAATTTATACAGCTCTTTACGTAGGAGGAAAATGCAGGTGCCAAGGAGCCTAATGATTTGGTTTGGGTGGCACCGCTACAATGAGGTCTCATTCTCAATGCAGTGTGCTGGGTGTCAGCTCTGGCATGTGTCTGTCATCCCAGCAGAGGTTCACAGGACCCGAGGATGAAGATTACACGCTTAGACACAGTGTCCAAAACAACTAAAAAAATCCAATCTTATGCATAATGACAATCTGACCTGATTAGTTTCAATAAATGGTTTTAACCTCATGTCAATTCCAATCAACATATGAAGCCACAATAAAAATTATGAACTAAGAAGGAAAATGGTCGTTTATCACAGAATAATTACACATTTACAGTCTCACTTATTCACAGAGCTCCAGTTAATGACACAATGTGGACACTGTGGGTCATCAGTATTTAAATGCACACATCTGAGCAATGAAAAAAAAGAAAGAGCCAATTAGTACCAGTTATTCTACTTACAGTTTATATTTCTTATAGGTAAAAAAGATGTCATTTTGTCTTACAGTGTGATAAATGTGTTGGGATGAATGGTGGTAAAGTGCTTGAATTTGCAGTATCTTAAAGAAAAACTCTGATTCCAAAAGATAAATAAATAAAATGAAAATAAAAACAGAATACAATGTCACGAACTGACAGAACAGAACATAGAACATGTTTAAACTGAGACATTTTTACTATTTCACAAAATATATCAGTTCATTTTGAATTTAATAGCAGTAACACACCTCAACAAAGCAGAAGCAGTTTAACAAAAGGCTGGAAAAGTAAGCGGTGCTAACTGACTAGGAATTAAAAAAGAAATGGAAGCCTAACCTTATAAACTGTAGAATTTCAGTGTTCCAGTGTTCCTCAATGTAAAATTGTGAAGGCTTTCAATATATCAGTACATAAAATCATCAATAAATTTTTAGAATCTACAGAAATCTTTGTGTTCAAAGGACAAGGCCAAAAATAATTACTGGATATCCATGATCTTTAGCCCCTCAGGTAGCAGTCCATTAAAAATTTGTGTGATTCTGTCATTGAAATCACCGTGTGTAAACACGTGCCATCCACAAATCATGCAAAGAAAAAGCAACATCTGAACATGATCTACAAGCAGTGTTGGTCAAGTTACTTGAAAAAAGTAATCAGTAACTAATTACTGATTACTTCCCCCAAAAAGTAATCCCGTTACTTTACTGATTACTTATTTTCAAAAGTAATTAATTACTTAGTTACTTAGTTACTTTTTAAAAACACAATTTACAACCTGAATAGGTGATAAAGTGATAGATCTTTCAGCCCAATTCTACTTTTTCTGCATAATCCATCATACAAAATGTAATCAAATGGAAAAGTCTCTTTTTAAAACTTTTATAGTTTTATTAATTTTAATCTTTTAACTTTATGCATCAAGCAAAAATTTAATTATATGCAACATTCTCTGACTGGAAGAAATTTGTTTAATATTTAAACCTATTTTCTGCACATTCCAGCACATAAAATTTTTTTTTTTTTGTGTTTACACTCACTCTTTCAAATAGATGCAAGTAAAACACAGCAGAAAATAAATAAAATCAAAGACTAGCGGTCCTGTTGCTCTATTTTCACCTGTACAGCAGGAGTTGGGTAGGCGGAGGTTTACCCTGGTGCAGGTGTGCCGCAGCAGTCAGTGGAAGGATACGGCAGTTTCTCTGTGAGTTTCCCATTACGTCGTTGCGCACTCGGAGCTTGCTTGGAAGTTTAGGGTTTTTTTTCGCTGTAAAAAGAAGTTTTCTTCCCACGCACAATGCTAATGGACGCTAATGTTTTTGTCACTTTTTATGGAATCAAACTCAAAGTAAGGTCAGTACTTCCACGCTTTAAACGCTGCACGCTCATACTCTCTCCCGCACTCGATATATGATCCATTGTTGATCTGCACACAGCTGTTGTCACGAACGTGGCACTCGCTTACGTCACTGTCATGAGACATTCTCGCAAAAAAATCACGGTTTTAGTAACGCAGTAACGCAGCGTTCCTACGGGAAAGTAACGGTAATCTAATTACCGTTTTTGCAATAGTAATCCCTTACTTTACTAGTTACTTGAAAAAAGTAATCGGATTACAGTAACACGTTACAAGTAACGCGTTACTGCCCATCTCTGTCTACAAGCACCACTGTCATCTCTATGCTACAGCTCATTTAAAGTGGACAGAGGCACTACATACCAGACTGAAGAGGAGAGGGACCATTTGCCTTTTTGTTAGCGCACCAACAGTTCTGAAAGGCATATAAAGGTTTTAGAGCAATACATGCTCCTATCTAGACAACGTTTTTTTAAGGGAAGGTCTTGCATGTCTCAGCAAAACAATGTTAGACCACATAGAGCAGTCTGGGTGCTAAACTGCCTGCAATCCTTGTACCAACTGAAACTGAATCTTCCCATAAGAAGAATGGGACAAGATTTCTCCCTTGGTCACTTCCTACATGCTTATGAACTGTTGTTAAATGAAGAGGAAAAGATATACAGTGGTAAACATGGCCCTGAGATGTGTTTCTGTCATCAAATTCAAAATCAGCTAATATCTTTCTTAAAACGGTAGATTTTCTCATTTTAAACATTTTACATGTTTTCTGGGATCGATTGTAAATATAATATGGCATTATCACTTTTGTCAGTGTTCCAACTTTTTCGCAATTCGATTTGTAGAACTGCAAAAAGGGGCAGCGCGGTGGTTAGCACTGTTCCCTTGTGCTAACCACACATGTTCTCTCTCTGTTTGTGAGGGTTCTCTCCATTCCATTCCAATTCCTCTCACAGTCCAAAGACATGCAGTTAGTGGGTTAGGTTAACTGGAAACTCTAAATTGCCCATAGATGTGAGTAGGCGAAATGGCCTAAAATCCGTATCGCGGTATAATTTGAAGCATGTGCGGTAACGACATATATCACGATATATTCTTTTCTTCTGTATACCATATTTTCAGCTCTATAAGGCACACTTAAAATCCTTTAATTTTCTCAAAAATTGACAGTGCGCCTTATAATCCGGTAAGCTTTAGGTCTGAATTGTGGTTATGCTTACTGACCTCGAACCGATTTTACGTGGTACACGGTGCTCAAAAATCTGTCAGAAAATGTTTTAGTATGACTTTGGTAAGCCATGAAGCTGCACCGCTTGATGGACTGTTGGAGCTACCGTAGTCAGGAGCCTCGCGGAGCAATCTGGGTCCAAAACTCAGTCGATTTCAGGTCCCAAAGTCAAACGAACACTGCGGCATCACTGGGAGTTAAAAACTGTCTAAATTCTTTCATCTTTAATAAAATGATTAGTATTGCTGCTTTACCAGGTGTAACAATTAAGTTTAATATCCAGGCATCCATGAAAACAGAATTTATTAAATTTAACGGAGTTAGAAGTTAGCAGGAAGTTAGCTCACTAGTTTCTACCTAAACATGATATACCATGTTCTGACTGAGAGATTAAAATGTACAGCTCTGCTATCACTTCCAACATAAATGAAGACAGAAAACTAAACTAAACTAAATCCTTAAAAAATGACTTTTTTAGGGTTGCCAAAGTTGGACTTGCTGGTATATAATGATGTGCTATGTGATCGAGAGTGACACAGCTATGTTAGCATAACATAAACACAGTGAAGTGTGGAGGAAGCGCAGTGTTTGGCTTTCTCATATTTCAAAACGTCATGCATTCGGGGATGGAATAGATGAGTTCCCCAAAAAACTTTACAAGTGGAAAAAAAGCTGTTTTTCTCTTCCCCAGAATTCACATGATTCAATAAATGCAATATTTTTTTTTCATTCAAAATATACTTATCCATTTAGATAGTTGGTTGGTCTAGCTTAGTCCAAAATAACTGCAGAAGCTACCAAGTGACATTGTTTCCATATTTCATGGCGTAGTGATGTGATTATTTTTGTGCTTTTGCCATAAACACAACCTTATGCATAGATACTCATGCACTCGCATGCCCATTCTTATAATGCATACATAGACCCACTTACAAACTCATACTGCTAAAACACTTAAATCCAAAGTTATGGATCAAAGATGAAATAGACCACCTTTTACTACTACTTCTTCTCCTTTTGGCTACTCCCTTTAGGGGTCCCCATAGAGGATCATCTGCCCATCTTAACTAACCTTAGCATTCTTTTCTGTCACACCAACCCTCTGCATGTCCTCTCTGAGGTCTTCCTTTTCCCCTCCTGTCCATATATATATACATATTATATACAGTGGCTTGCAAAAGTATTCGGCCCCCTTGAACTTTCCCACATTTTGTCACATTATAGCCACAAACATGAATCAATTTTATTGGAATTCCATGTGAAAGACCAAAACAAAGTTCAAGGGGGCCGAATACTTTTGCAAGCCACTGTATATATAAAGAAATTCCCCTCTCGCCCTTGCAGGCAATCTATCCTTCAAGCTCGGGTCCTCTACCAGAGGCCTGGGAGCTTGAGGGTCCTGCGCAGTATCTTAGCTGTTCATAGGATTGTGCTCTTCTGGACAGAGCTCTCCAATGTTGTTCCTGGGATCTACTGGAGCCACTCGCCTAGCTTGGGAGTCACCACACCTAGTGCTCCCATGAGCACTGGGACCACTGTTTACTTCACCCACCACATCTTCTCGAGCTCTTCTCTGAGCCCTTGGTATTTAAGTTTCTTGTGTTCCTTCTTCCTGATTGCTGTCATTCAGAACCGCTACATCTATCACTACAGCTGTCTTCTTCTGTTTGTTTACCTTGGCTGGTTCCATGGAGAACAGCTGCTTTATTCTCCTGCCTTTTATCTCTCTGGTCTACCTCTTCAAGCAGCTGGCCAAGACTGTAAGTCTTTGCATGGCAGTTTCCAAGGCCTCAGGTATGGACAACTTGTTCTACTTCTTAGGCACCTTCTTTATCTCACCTTTCTGGAGCTCCAATAGTTGGCTAACCTCCCTCCGTGCTACCTTGATCTTAGCCTCTAGTCTCCTTCTCCATGGAGGGTACTGCTCCTTGTGGCTGTTCAACTTGGCCGTTCAAGAGTCAGAGACAGACCATCTCCTTGGTAGATCCTGGGCTTGATGCTGACTTGGGCTATGGGCTTGAAGTTGGCCTCCAGTGTTGTATGCCATGCCCCTATTGAGTTCCTGATGAAGGCTCTTAGGGCCCTGTTGATCTTGTATAGTTCTAGGCATTCCAGGATCCAGGTTTGGGGCCTGCTTTGGTAAGTCGGAGGAACTGTCATTTATACAGTTTTATATATAAGGCGATACTTGGGTTGCTGCCTTCTTATATACAGTATGTTCCCTGCTTGTAATGAAACATGCTGGTCGGTATTCTCTTCGTCCGCATGGTTACTTGTTGCTTTCTGTTCCATTTGCCTGAACTGAACTTGGTAAAAGAGCTTTTGTCCATTTAGCACCCTTGGCCTGGAACAAACTGCAGAAGGAATGGAAAATGACTGAATTCATTTCATTAAGTGATTTTAAATCTAAACTACGAATCCTTGAGGCCAAGTCCATAACATGCAACTGTTTCAATTAGATTGATTATCATTTTAACTGACTTTTTTATTTTATTTGAATTTTATTGAATTTTATTTTTTATTTTATTTGTATTCTTTCACTTATTGTTGCATGTGTGTTGTTGCTGCCTGTGTTTGAGTAATTTCTGTAACTGTGAGACATCTGCTGCTGCCTATCTTGGCCAGGTCTCCCTTGAAAAAGAGGTTTTTAATCTCAATGGGATCTTCCTGGTTAAATAAAGGTTAATAAATAAATAAAAATTGAGTCATAGGCCTTCTTGTAGTCAATCCAGTTAGTGCACAGGTTGGTCATCCTAGTCCTGTAGTCTCAGCTGGCTACTATCACTCCTCTGCACAACCTTGCTTCTGGTGCTCAACCTGAGCTGTCCCTCTGATATACTCATTTCTAACATTCTTCTTTTTTTAACTTCCAAAAATAATTGCTGATCATTTGGTTAGTTCTGACCTGTAATAACAGGGCTGTGTGCAATACCCAGTGCTTTAATATGTGTACGCGATAATAGATTTCTGCTTTTGGCTTAATCCAGTAGCAACAACCCAAAATGCCTAAGATATCTGTTCAGTGACAAGGGGTGTAGCTTTAAGATAAAAGAGAGAACACTTTAACTTGCTCTTTTGATAATAAGTTCAGCACATTTCTTAAGACTTCAGGCTAATGCATTAATCTTTTCATAAGAATAGCTCTCAGACACAGATGTGACCATAATAGAAATTTAGTAGGTAATACCAGTGGAATTCTTGATACTTGATATATAATTAAACATAAATATATCCTGCCCACACCAGTTCCAGAAGAGTTGCACTAAATCCAATAAGTACCATTGCATTTTGTGATTTCTGGTATTGAAAGGTATTGATAGTGCATGGTCTATTGACATCCCTATATGGTATTTTTATGGTGAATCTATGTAGTACATGAAGCATAACCAGTGGTGCTGCCAGCATTTATATCTTTAGTTATGTTTTTAGGGAGGTGCACGTCAGGTTGTAGCATATGTTAAGGCATAGTGTTACAGAAAGGTTTTGCAGTTACAACATACTTGCAGCACATTTAACAATTACAGCACTTTTAACACTGAAGTATTAACACAATTCATCCCGTCTTCTTCAACTGAGCCTTCACAAGAAACAGAGGTGCAATTTTTATCATTGTTTACCATTTTGTCTCCATTCCCTGTTCCAATTTCATCTGCTTGAAAAAATAAATTATTAATACACACATACAAACATGCAAAAACACACACACACACAAACCTCAAGGCTATTATTCAGCCATGAGAGTTACAAAACCTACTAAAAGTTTAAAGTGTTAAATGGTTTTTCTGTGAACACTGAGATGCTAATGACTTATATAGTACAGTACACAAAAAAGACAAACTAATTAAGTTGGAAGATTAATTAAATAGCTTTTAGACCCTTTCTGCTACATTCACCCCTTATTCTCTTCTGCCAGTCTTACCAGATGACTATTTAATTCAGCAGTTCTGACATTTAGCTATAAAGCAAGTAGTATAGCAAGCCCAAAACAGGTCTTTGTCTTTGTCGGAGGAAAAGAAAGGGATTAGCTCTGAGATGGTACTTTGAAGCCCTGGAAATTTGTAATAAAAAATTTAAGCTACAAGTGAGCAGGATGGGAAGGGTTTTAGGTAGGCTAAGCACAGCAATTCATTTGACTCTGCATATATGAGGGGCCGTATTTCAAAGGCAGTGCTGTGTATTTTGTAATTTTAGCTTTAATAAATATTTTTCCTTTGATATACTAGTTGTCCTGTGGCAGGCCTGCGTGGTGGTAGAAAGGAGGGCTAGAGAGAAAGAGCAGCCTCCTGGCACTAATGAGAAGGTCATAGCTCTCTAATTATCATAGGTAGCTCAGTAGCATCCTTCAAAAGACCCCAGGAGAGCACCGGTTTCAGACAATATTCTGAAACAGCTATATTCAGTTGCATGTGTAAGCAAACACAGACGTCAACAAACACCTACTGTATATTCGGTCCCATATGTTAGCAAACCTGGAATCAATAAACAACATTTAGCACTATATGTAAGCAAACACAGACTTTGACTAACAAAATTACTTATTTTAACCCTGTATTTATTTGACTGTATGCACCTAGCATACAAATGAGATAGATCCATACAAATGTCATAATACAAGACCACTCATGTAAACAAAAGGATCACTTTACAATCAAAAATTCAAAAAT
The DNA here is from genome assembly GCF_057382095.1 of Aulonocara sp. 'chitande type north' Nkhata Bay. NCBI lineage: Eukaryota > Metazoa > Chordata > Actinopteri > Cichliformes > Cichlidae > Aulonocara > Aulonocara sp. 'chitande type north' Nkhata Bay. Next base: position 21,609,529 of record NC_141344.1, on the reverse strand, counting down.
AACCACCAATTAATGTTTAAGTCAATCAATATAAGTCAATATTTGTTGGTTACCTGCTTGGAAAAATGCTAATAAAAACATTTTCAATGATGAAAAGATGTATATTCAGACAAACACGCAATGTAAAGATTGTTCATGTCCACAACAAATAATGTATGTAACCTGAAATTTACACGATAAGACATCCGAGGATAACGTTACTAAACTTAAAAGGAATTGATAAGGCAAGCGACAGAAACTACTCACTGATAGCAAGTATCACCTTCATAATTCAGCAACTGCTAGTCTAATGTTTTGGTTGTAGCTTAGCAAATGGGCAAATATAGACATATATATATATATATATCTATACATATATAGATATATTTGGCGTTAGATGAAGCTGAATAGTTGCATATAAAGAAAAAACAATACAAATGCATTGACAAGATAGGTGTCAATGTGTTTGTAAAAAAACAAAAAACAACACAAAAAATCCGTTCAAAAATCTGAAGGCTACTGATCATATTTAAAAGGTAACAACATCTTAACAGGAAGAAGCGAATATCATCTCACTCTTGAAAGCATCTCTGCTACGACCTTAACTGGAACACCATTGTTGCCATCACCAAATATGATTACCAAACACGCTCCTAATGAAAAAAATGTATTAAAAAATAAATAAATAAACTGCACCACAAGAGCTGAAAAGTAGATGTGCTAAATATAAATTTTTAATGGAGGAATAAGCAGTATGCTTTGGTTTAAAAAAATATTTGTTCTCGCCATTTCAAAATATGGGAAACTGTCCTGCCTCACAGCACAAGATGCTAATCATTATTCATATATGATGTGAAATAAGCATAAAAAAGAGAATGCAAAATACATTATTAATATCATGTTCGACACTTAAAAAAAAATATACACTTAATGTGCTTGGACCCAAAAACATGCTGCTGTTTTGACTGATTTGTAAGGAAGATGAGCCGCTCTCTCTGTCTCTCATGCAAAATTTTAATAAATGAAGAGAGAGAAAAAAGAAACGCTGTAAGTGAATAGCATATGGACTGGTTCTCGTAGCTCCCCGGTAAATTACTTGTAAATTAATCTAATTAGGAGACCCAAAGTGTGACTCAGTGTGCTGTCACTGAGACTAACAAGTCTTTCATAGTTTGCAGCAGTGTCAAGTATTTAAAAAAATAAGATCTGTAAGAAGTTTTGAAAATATGAGAACTATAAAACCTGTAAAGAAAAATGACAGTAAAGGGAGAATAAGTACATTCAATGATAAACAGATCAAATATACAATAGACGTGTTTAGGTAGCAATTGGCGAGCACTGTAATGTTCTTCAAAAGCAAAGTGAATATCAGTCTATTGCCATTTTTGAGAATGTGCTATATATCTTTGTGGGCAGTGAGACAGCTTCCATTTGACATGTTTTGGATTACACTGGAGACTATTTTCAATTTTCTTGCCATTTCAGAATAAAAACTTACAACCCATGCCTCAGAAGTACAATCATAATATAAGACATCTCCATCAATTTTCCACTCTACTTCAGTTTGCTTTAACAAGTCCTTATGGGGAGTACAGTACAGTCGGGAGATAAAAAGCTTCTTTTCTTCCCCTGCTTCTGCCTCACTTCTCCCCCTGCCTTATCAATCGACCACCCATCCTGTGTGCTTGCGACCTCTAATGGATTTCACATGACAACAGGCCTGGGCCAGACAAGAGCGCAGGCCCTCACCGACTTGACAACCATTAGTCTGTGAGGAGGCAGCGGGGAGGGGAAGAGGAGGGGTGGGAGGGTCTCTCAGTGTCCTGTAGCTGATGTGTCGTGCACTGAACCATCTCCCTCGGGTAAGGCACGGATGTATCCACTCTGACAAGCGTCTCGCTCCTTTCTCTGTGTCCCGACGAGCCTATTATCATGAGGTCCTGTGAATGCTGTGCATTCTGGGAAGTGGCACATAAAAGAATGATCAGGCAAAGCTTTCAGACAGAAGTTGTTCGCGCAGGAAGGCTCTTTGTTGAACAAAATGGAAATGCAGCAATGAGAGGTGCACCTGTTGAGCGTCCTTGCGGAGACACATGCACTCACACTTGGCATTATGTACCTTATTATTTATATGGGGCTGTCAGCTAATAATGCATGGGTCTCTCACTAGAGCACTCTCTGCCATATTTGAAAGTCATGGCAAGAGGCACCCATGGTTTCCTGAGACGTCAAGGGTCCTTTCACCAGGGTGTTGTCTAAAGAAGTCATTCCCACTTAAACTGATATAATGCACCTATGCTGCTGTGCATTGAGACCTGGCTTCTTTATCTCTGTTCACTGATTTGCTCCCTTCTTCTGTTCAGTGCATTGGCTTGCATGTTACCACTGGCCTGATGATTGTAAGACTTTTAATATCACAGCTCACACGGGCCAAAATAATAGTGAATGTTAGCGTGGGATATTCCATTTAAAGGGACTTGTATCCAACCATCACATAGCAACACTGGCTCATTTTATCTTAACTTTTGCAAAAATACAAAACGGAGTCATATCTATCTTCCCGTGTTTCATTATTCCCATAGCTGATAGCTGTAATCACTGAGGTTGGGCTGAAAGGGTTAAGGGCATTGTTCACTTATCGTGTGATAGGGACATTTTTTATCCAAGAGCGAGCCCTGATTAGAGGGTGAGTTTTAATGACAACTAATTAGCCAACCTCTTTAGCCTTGGCATAATGATCAAACGAGCTGTCATCGGGTACCTGATACAATGATCCTCTCACTCTTGATATGATATTTTATTCCTCTGCAATTATGCAGCCCCCACTGCACCACATGTGTTTATTGCCTCAAGCACACATGTCAAATTAAAGAGCAGCTTATGCACCTGATATTTAATTATTGCCTGCTGCACCACCATGCACAATGGGAAAATGTCAAAGCCAGCAATCTACAGTACTTCAAGCAGCAATCGGTAACGCTGCGACCGCCGAGCACATACACAGACACATTGATAGGAATTTGAATATTGAATATAATTTGTCATCCTCTCTATGCTCTGCTGGCTTTTTATGTTTCCCTTTGTCACTGTAAAAGGGATTTTTGCGTATAACAGCATTGGTTCTCGAAAGGAAAAGTGCAAAGTTAATTAAACAACAGCAACAAAACCGTTTGAAATATATTGTCAAATACATGTTCGATTTACTACATTAAAACTTCATACAGCTGCTACATTTTTCACTACATTTCAGTCCACTATTTTTTTCCAACAAGCTTTAGTGGCAGGTTCATAAATTAATAAGAATATAACTTTCCATATCAGGAAAATTAAATTCAGCACACTTTCTTCAAGCACTCTTCTTAAAATGATCAAACATACAAGAGTTCTTGATATATTTGTCCTAAAGTAGGTAAAATGTGCAGAAGCGCATCATTTATCTATATAAGTTGTGAAGAGAGAGCAGGGACGTGAACATATTTTGAAGAGAATGAGCATGCCTGAGCATGCCTCCATGTGTTTGTAATGAACGCTGTTGTGGTAAAAATCCCGCTATAAAGACTGCATTTCTATGGATAATTCAATTATTTCGCAAACCATGAAAGTTTAATTATTCTTGAATAGTCTTTGAGATAATTTCTAGGTCTTTGTCTTCTCTGCAGTCCCTTGACAAATTTACAGCTCTACAAAATGTGATTCTGATTATTCTTCTGCAGCTAACCCAGTGTTTACCCCATCTTTTATGAACTGAAATAGCTCCTTTTAATTGACTTATTCTTCCCATTTATTCAAAAACGATGCTGTGGTCATGCTCTAAGTGTTTAATTCTTTCCGTTTCCTTCCTCTGAAGAGCCAAGTGCTGTTCTATTGATGTTAAAATGTGTTGGTCTCCTAATTACACACTTCTTGAAAACAGATTGTCATCTTGGCAGTGTTTCACTTCATACTTTCTGGCTTATTTAATTTTTTTTTGTCTCTGCTTTGTGCACATTAAGCATTATCTCTGTCTCCAAATCTACAATAAATCACGCAGTTACAGTGTTAGAAAGCAAGGGGGAAATATTAAGGAATGTTTGCAAATGAGCAGGCAATATACACACAGTACCTCTGGAAAACATTTAATTTGTCAATAAAACTCACTTCTTGGTTTTTTTTGGTTTTACACTCTCTTTACCGATTGCTTACTTTTACTTGACTGTTTAAACACTATAGAAAGGGAGTTTGTTCATTTTAATGTAAATTTCCAAATGACTGTCACTGACATATATTTATATGCAGAAGGCAAAGCAGGATCCGTCTGTTTCATGGAGTCAGTGGTTTTATGAATACAATTGATTAATCTCTCCAGCTCCTATCAATTAGTGAGGTGACATCATTGGAATGATTGAATTAAATGCCCCATTCATGTATAATTGTCATGTGTAATAAATCAGAAACTGAAATATGAAATAAGCCTGTGTCCAGGTCACGCCCTGTAAGTTTGTGATTAACTACTTCAGCTGCCATAACTTCTTTCATCGTCATTGTTGGCTGCAGGTCAGGGAAGGTGTGGAAAAACAGAATAGCGGAGAGAGGCCTTTGATTTGGTAAGAAAATAAAAGTGCACATTTACAAACACCTACAGAGCCAGTTTGGAAAGATTGCCAGGTTCTGTGACAGTTGCCATTCTGCTGCACAATAATAACATGTACATTGAGGCTCTGAGTGGTTGTATGACAGAGCAGCACAGCCCTGCAGTAGGAGGCATCACTTAGCACTGGAATATACACCACCCTGACTAGGAGCCTGCTGGCTGCTCTCACTGGTCCCCAGTGTTCAGTCACCACCTGCTCTGCTGTATGGTTTGTGACAAATGTTGATAGATGTTGCAAGTTTATAGAGATAATTGATTGTTTAAGCTAGGGAATCCCCATACGCAGGCTTCATTTACCTATGGCGTGTTACTGTCATTTGCCAATTTGCCATTTGGCCCTTTAATTCTGTGTATGTGTGTTTGTAGGTTCTTGTCTATCTGTTCGTGACAGGCCTCCATCTTTTATTTTGAGCGATCTATTTTCCACATTGATCAGCCCCTGCCAATCCAAACTTCTGTAATAGTTAATAAGATATACTTAGCGCTCTGTTGTGTCGTGCTTTCAATGAAAACAGTTTAAACAATAAAAACATGAAGCTGCTGTTTGTGCAACTCTTTTACACTCTGCAAGTCAGTAATTACCCTTTTACAAACATGCTGTGTGTACATAAAAGCTTTAACAGGGAGGGAACCATGTGGTTGGCTAAAAAAGCCCTCCATAGGAGAGCAGTGTCGCAGGGAGCACCTGTTCAGTAGATACAAGGAAGGAATGTGGACTGAGGAAGTTTCTTTCAGGGTGCCCCAGATGCCAGTATAACACAGATGTTGTAGTGTTGCTCCAAGACCACAATCACAACATATGGTAATTGCTGCAGAATTATTTTCTGGCCAGCTCTCCAACCAGGGGCTGATAAAATGGAGAAGTAAGCTACCGATGCTCTGCGGAATGAACACCTGCCAAATCTAACTACATGAAATGTCAGTCCTGTGAATGAAGGTGCCACCAGGTAAAGCCATTAGAGCTTGTGATAGCCACGGCAATCTGAGAGGCCATGGGTGAGTGAATCCCCAGATGTTTCTCAGCATTCTTCACAAAGTTGATTGTTTGTGATCCTTCGTGCGCTGACCTGGATATCAACCCTGAGCCTTTTGTTACGCTGTTAATTTTAAATGTAAAGATCCAGGCGCTACTTAGTTTACCTGTGAGATAAGAGTACCTTAGATCCAAAAGATATAAAGAAAATGAACAGATAAAATGTGGACGGAAAGAGGTTATCTGAAACAGACTATGCAAATGTTACATGCATTTTTTAAATTTTATCTTGTTCTTCATGTCCTCCGCTTAATCTCTAAATCATTTCACTATGAGTATAAATCACAAAGATACATCACAATCTCTATGGGCAGAAATCTGTGCCATCAGAAACTGAATTTGAATAAGTTAAATTCGAATTTGAATTGCTCGGATTGAATCTGAATTGTAACTTGAATAAATGCTTTTACAAACTGAATTTGAATTAGCCTAATTTGAAATTCAATTTATTGGTTTGAAAATGATCATCACTAAATCGAAATTGAATTTTATATTTTGAAAATGAATTCATTTGCTTTGAAACTGTATTTTATCCTTTAAAAATTTAGCTCTCGAATAATTTCAGATTCACTTTTCACCATTCAGTTTCAGGTCTACAATTCAATTTCAGTTCCAAAATTCAGTTTTTATGGGACTTACATCTGGTTCCGGTTCAAGAGTAGTCGAGCGCAGATTAATAGAACTACGTTTTACTAGCGGGCCGAAAGTGTTACTGACGGGAATCTACAGCGTCTTGAGCTGAATTAAGACTTCAGAAGTCATTCGTCATGTCGAATGACCAGCGGATAAACTCTCAGGTTGGTAATAAATGTATTACATGTATAAGAACAAGTGTCATGTTTACAAATGATAGCCGTACAGTAACTTTTATGCTTTTTGTAGCTGTTAGCTAAAAATGATAATTTAGCGTAGTTTGCCCTGGATTCAGCTTTTACAAACAAATATGATGACAAACACCATAATGGAAGGCCTTTGTCATCACATGCTTAAACTCATCATATATTTTTGCATATGCTGAACAGGCAGTCAGACATGCTGTAACTGTGGGGTAGAAAACTGCATGAACACTATACAGCAGGGGTCTCAAACTCCAGTCCTCGAGGGCCGCTGTCCTGCAACTTTTCCATGTGTCCCTGGTGCAACACATCTAGTAGGTCATTAGCAAGACTATACAACTTGACTGCATGCTGAGTTGGCAATTCAGCCATTTGATTCGTGTTACATACATTTACTTAAATTTACTTGGGCGACTGTGGCTCAGGGGGTTGTGAAGCGTATCTGTAACCGGAAGGTCGCCGGTTCGATCCTTGGGCTCTCTGTCCTGGTCGTTGTGGTCGTCCTAGTCCTGGTCGTACTGGTGTTGGTCAGAGGGGCCGATGGCGCGATATGGTAGCCTCGCTTCTGTCAGCCTGCCCCAGGGCAGCTGTGGCTACAACTGTAGCTGCCTCCACCAGTGTGTGAATGCGAGAGTGAATGAATAGTGGCATTGTAAAGCACTTTGGGTGCCTTGAAAAGCGCTATATACAGTGGGGCAAAAAAGTATTTAGTCAGCCACCAATTGTGCAAGTTCCCCCACTTAAAATGATGACAGAGGTCAGTAATTTGCACCAGAGGTACACTTCAACTGTGAGAGACAGAATGTGAAAAAAAAAATCCATGAATCCACATGGTAGGATTTGTAAAGAATTTATTCGTAAATCAGGGTGAAAAATAAGTATTTGGTCACCTCAAACAAGGGAAATCTCTGGCTCTCACAGACCTGTAACATCTTCTGTAAGAAGCTTTTCTGTCCCCCACTCGTTACCTGTATGAATGGCACCTGTTTGAACTCATCATCTGTATAAAAGACACCTGTCCACAGCCTCAAACAGTCAGACTCCAAACTCCGCCATGGCCAAGACCAAAGAGCTTTCGAAGGACACCAGGAAAAGTATTGTAGACCTGCACCAGACTGGGAAGAGTGAATCTACAATAGGCAAGCAGCTTGGTGTGAAAAAATCAACTGTGGGAGCAATCATCAGAAAATGGAAGACATACAAGACCACTGATAATCTCCCTCGATCTGGGACTCCACGCAAGATCTTATCCCGTGGGGTCAAAATGATCATGAGAACGGTGAGCAAAGATCCCAGAACCACACGGGGGGACCTGGTGAATGACCTGCAGAGAGCTGGGACCAAAGTAACAAAGGTCACCATCAGTAACACACTACAACGGCAGGGAATCAAATCCCGCAGTGCCAGACGTGTTCCGCTGCTGAAGCCAGTGCATGTCCAGGCCCGTCTGAAGTTTGCCAGAGAGCACATGGATGATACAGCAGAGGATTGGGAGAATGTCATGTGGTCAGATGAAACCAAAGTAGAACTTTTTGGTATAAACTCAACTCGTCGTGTTTGGAGGAAGAAGAATACTGAGTTGCATCCCAAGAACACCATACCTACTGTGAAGCATGGGGGTGGAAACATCATGCTATGGGGCTGTTTTTCTGCCAAGGGGACAGGACGACTGATCCGTGTTAAGGACAGAATGAATGGGGCCATGTATCGTGAGATTTTGAGCCAAAACCACCTTCCATCAGTGGGAACTTTGAAGATGAAACGAGGCTGGGTCTTCCAACATGACAATGATCCAAAACACACCGCCCGGGCAACAAAGGAGTGGCTCCGTAAGAAGCATTTGAAAGTCCTGGAGTGGCCTAGCCAGTCTCCAGACCTCAACCCCATAGAAAATCTGTGGCGGGAGTTGAAAGTCCGTGTTGCTCGGCGACAGCCCCAAAACATCACTGCTCTCGAGAAGATCTGCATGGAGGAATGGGCCAAAATACCAGCTACTGTGTGTGCAAACCTGGTAAAGACCTATAGTAAACGTTTGACCTCTGTTATTGCCAACAAAGGTTATGTTACAAAGTATTGAGTTGTATTTTTGTTATTGACCAAATACTTATTTTACACCCTGATTTACGAATAAATTCTTTACAAATCCTACCATGTGGATTCATGGATTTTTTTTTCACATTCTGTCTCTCACAGTTGAAGTGTACCTCTGGTGCAAATTACTGACCTCTGTCATCGTTTTAAGTGGGGGAACTTGCACAATCGGTGGCTGACTAAATACTTTTTTGCACCACTGTAAATCCAATCCATTATTATTATTATTACTTGAGTAGGTAGGGTTAGGGGTTGCCACCTCAGCATGCAGTCAAGTTCTATACTCTTGCTAATGACCTACTAATTGTATTCAGGTGTGTTGCACCAGGGACACATGGAAAAGTTGCATGACACCGGCCCTCGAGGACTGGAGTTTGAGACCCTTGTCATACGGAATATGACAGGTGTGGTTGAACTGCATGAAGACTCTGAAGTTTCTCTTCTCTTCTGGCAGGACAGGAATGTGGCCTTGTCCTGTGAGCCACTGTAAGGATGTACTTAGAGTAGAACTGGACTGTCACCGGCCTCAGGCTCTTCACCTTTTCAAAGACAAAGCAGTCATTTAGATAAAATATTAGATATTGTTTACCTGTAAATGCACAAAGAGAATTTAGAAATGTAATTATTGTCAAGAGTGAACAAGCACTGATAGTGTAATCTACAGCTGTGGCCAAACGTTTAGAGAATGAGAAGTGTTGTTTGTTTATTTACAAAGTTTGCTGTTTCAGTGATAGTTGTATATCATATTATAACACTTCAAACAGAGGTGATCCAGTAATGCTGCACTAATGAATTAGACTAACTATTCACTTTAGCTAAAGTTATTAAGTTAGCTAAAGAGTTGGGATGCTGTGTAAGACATAAATAAAGCTAAAATACAAAGGTTTGGACACCGTTTTGCATGTTTCCCTACTGTAGGGGTCTCTGCAAGCATACAGGGCTCTGAGAGGGTACAAGATGACAACTCTGGAATTCTACTAGAAACAGTCGATCATATTTGTTTGTCAAAGCTGAATTCAGTGCAAACTACGCTAAATTAGCATTTTTAGCTAACAGCTACAATAAGGATAAAAGTTACTGTACAGCTATCATTTAAGATAAGATAACCTTTATTAGTCCCACACGTAGGAAATTTGTTACACATGGGAAATTTGTTAACATGATTTGTTAACATGACACTTGTTCTTATACATGTAATACATTTATTACCAACCTGAGAGTTTATCCGCTGGTCATTCGACATGACGAATGACTTCTGAAGTCTTAATTCAGCTCAAGACGCTGTAGATTCCCGTCAGTAACACTTTCGGCCCGCTAGTAAAACGTAGTTCTATTAATCTGCGCTCGACTACTCTTGAACCGGAACCGGATGTAAGTCCCATAAAAACTGAATTTTGGAACTGAAATTGAACTGAATGGTGAGAAGTGAATCTGAAATTATTTGAGAGCTAAATTTTTAAAGGATAAAATGCAGTTTCAAAGCAAATGAATTCATTTTCAAAATATAAAATTCAATTTCAATTTAGTGATGATCATTTTCAAACCAATAAATTGAATTTCAAATTAGACTAATTCAAATTCAGTTTGTAAAAGCATTTATTCAAGTTACAATTCAGATTCAATCCGAGCAATTCGAATTCGAATTTAACTTATTCAAATTCAGTTTCTGATAGCATAGATTTCTGCCCATAGATCTCAACAAGTTATTATTTATAGCTTTGACAAGACACTCATTAATGGCAGATTTCCATAAAATGCATTTGTTTTCCTTCTAATGTGCAGCAAACAATTAACAGCTGGGCAGTATACAGATTTTTTACATACACTTACATTTCGTCGAACAAGATAAAGGATAATACAATGCTGCTGTTGCTCTAATTAAATGTTGCATTAAACCTCTTTATCCTTTTTTTTTTTTAACACAACCCCACTCTGTATTAGGCCCCACTTAAATCTCAGTGTCAGTCCAACAATAAATATCTTGATGTTTAGAGGTGCGAGTGTGGCAGCAGCTGAAAAAATTAGCTGATTTTCAAAAACAACACAGAAAAAAAAGAATTTGCTCTCTTTAAAGCCATCAGACTTTTTGGACAAAGCCAGTCATTTTACCTCGCAGAACACAGGTGGTGCTGATCTGCTGTGTAACTTTGGTGTTTTAAGTCCCATGCCTGTGCTCTCTGAGGTTAAATTACTTTTTTTGTTAACAGTGCGGCCTTTTTCAGTTGCCTCAAATATTTTTCTCCTCACTCTCTCCATGGCACTACATGAGGGTTTGCAAACCTCTTAAACAAACCTAAACAGACTATGCATAAGTACTTAATGAAAATGCACTACAAACAGTGTCCTTATCTGTTTTAAAACAGTTTACCATGTGAAACTCTTATTTTAGATATCAGAATGTATATATGCATATATACATGTCACCATTTAGGCTAAAATACACAGAAAGGATATCTTTCACCTTCCTAAAAGGAAGTTTATTTAAAGGTATTCATGATCATTCAGGGATATTTTTAACCTCTTCACCATGAAGTGAAAACTTTCAGGTGGGAGTCTTAATGTAAAATATGTTCTATTATAACATATCTATATCATCCCTAGTGGAAGCAGGCCAAGTTTGAGGTTTTGGCCCCTCATCGCCTCAATATTTTAACATTTTCTGTGCCTGTCTTGTGCATCAAACAGCTTCAGACAATAATATGGGCAGTCTGGAAAAATGCACTGGAGCCAAAGCAAATGTTGTACAATAAACTGGAAAATAATTTTTAAAAAGCACTATTAAAATACCTGTTATTGTCCAGATGTTGCAAAACTAAATATGTAAATATGAATTTAAGAATATATTTTATAAAACTCCAAAATTTAGAGTTGCATCTTAGGAAATATTGTAACATACAGTCTGAATTTCAATTTTTAAGCCAAGTGCTACCATCACAGAAATTTTCGTTCTTGACATGTCAATGCCTATGTTCCCTGTGCTCTCTCACTACAAACAAATGCTGCTCCCTTGTCAAATTGACTCATTTCCCAATGTTGAGGCACATCTAAAACATAGTTAGGGTTTTGTGAAGCATTCAGCAATATTCAGGAGCAACATTTTATTTCATTCCGAAGCGTGACTTACCAGTCACCCGGACATTCAATCACTGAGCTTTCTTAATTGTAAATGTTCACATGTGGTTGTTTTGCTCTGGCTATTAGCTTTGCAGAGTGTGTGGAATGTGTTTCTGTTTCAGTACAGTTGAATTCAGCCATTATTCATCCATAGCCCAGAACCAGCCGACGGGGTTGGTTAGAAAATGAGCCCTGTTCTCTGTTTCTCAAGTGAGTGTTTTTAGTCAAGGGTAAATACACTTGCTTTTATACACACGCGCACTCACACATACCTACGCACACACGCGAACACACACACACAAAGTCGCTGCAAACTACAGAGCCATCCAAGAAACTTGCATTAGGACAAATTAGAAATCCGGCATGTTCTCCTCTGAGTTTTTGGCTCCACCATCTGGTCAACGCTGACACAATTCTCGATCCAACACTTGTACTATTCATTAACATTACAGCTTATACATCAAATATATTCAGGAATGTTATTATGCTGCATTTATAACACAATAACTGAGAAGATTTTCTTCTTGCTTATGGAAAAAAAATACATAAGAAAGAAGAAATTCTGTTATAATTTCAATGATGAATTAATTGCTTAATTGTTTAACTCTGACTTTGTATCAGGCAAAAGAAGATCTTTTTGGAGACCTTGGATGTAATGACCTAAATGGCCAGGAAAGGAAGTAAATGCCCTGCAACTGTCAGTTCCACTGTCAAAGGAATTGCACATAAATTATTACCGGATATTGTTTAGCATAGCATTTATTATCTCTGGTATGAATAAGAGTGTAATGTTTGCTTGTATTTTGCAGGGGAGGGGGGAGACAAAGCTGTGGTGTTGCTCGGTTGCTGGTTGGTAAAGAGCGGGTTTATCCTCACCGGGGAGTAGGCTGGTAAAGGAAGGGGGGAGTCTCACTTAAAAAGACCTCATGTTATGGCAGCTGTTATTAAGGCTCTTCATTTGCTTTTGAAGACAGGCTGGGGGGGGATCAGTCATGGCAGGTTACAGATGCGGTGTCTCCATTGCTTATTCACCTACTGACAACATCCTTTGAAAAAAAAAAATAATCTGCTTGTATGTGTGCCATATACAGGTAGGTGTATGTATGTTGGTTTTATTTTATTTTTTACGTTTTTGTTGAGGCACTTTTTTGAGTAAATTTAACAATTAACACCCCAGCTCTCTTATTTTTAACCAACAATTTGTAATTACTTTATGTGACTTACTTTGTTCAAAAACATTCTTTGATAATGTTCCATCATTTAAATAGAAACCAAAAAGAGACTTCTGCATATGAGCTCTGTGAAAATCACACAAAATCATGCTGTAAAAAAGGACAGCATGAGGTTGAAGAAGGCATTAAATAAATGGAATTTATCATGTATTTTTAAAGATCATCCACTTTCAATCTATAGTTCTGAGATCCTTACACTGATTACCTGTTTGTAATCTTGACTTTGGGCCCTTCCACTCTCACAATGTTAATAGGTTGGTCTTGAAAATATATATCTCCATTTATTGCTATTCCTCATGTGTAAGTACGTGCCCATGCTCAACACCTTTGGTCCACACTTCTTCTTTCCATTTCCTCCAAATCCAATGAACATTTTAGACACAAGTGCCAATGTGGATAAAATTAAAAACGCTGGTCCAATGCTGTAAAAGCGTGAGTACATTCACATGAGTGTCTGAATGACTGTCGTGAAAATTTAACATGCAAAGTTCGCAAAAAATAAGTGTTTTTTGAATGTCTTGATGGAACTGCTACAGACATCCACAGACAGAAGAACGTCTTACAACTGCTTGAACAGGAGGACAAATGCTAATAAAACGTTATGATTGGATTTAAAATTTTTATAAAAGTTAGCAAAGGAGGCCTCAGATCTATTATGATTCTACTCTTCTTGTAAAAAAAAAAATAAACTGTGCTAAAACTGGGAAATCTGGTAATAATTGGAACAGACTGATGAATAGACTCAAACTGCACATTAATCTATAAAAAAAATACTGACTTAAAATTGGGTATCTTAATGCCCTCATGTTTCCTTTTTCCTCTCTACTAACAATGGAAGCAGAAAGTCAGGCTTGTTTGTTTTGAGGAGCATTCAAGCACTTCTCCCAAACACGTTCATGCTCTCCCCACGCGATGCTGCTGTTACCGCTGCTGAGAACTGGCAGAGTGGGCTGCCTTCCATTAGAGCAGCATTGGGGAACTAACCATGCAGAAAGCAGCAGGCTTGAGGAAAACTTGCTTCTCTTTTAAATGGATAGGCAGTAAACACTCTCCCTAGTGACTGCTTTCTCCTGACAAAATGATATTTGATGCTTATACCAACTGACTAGACCCAGATGAAGCCCTCAATAGTGAGGTCTCCGCCAGACTCAGGGCTCAGTTGGACTTTTTTTCAAGATGAATTAATTTTTTTACATGTGAAGCAACAGTTCAGCTGACCTCAACCCCTTCAGAGCAAACATTAATAAGTCTTTCATGTTCAATAAGCTACACAATTTAGCTTACTAAAGTATGTAAATTATAAACTGCATGAGTAAGCACACCTGGAAAATAGTATTTTCATATCGTACGCACATATTCACCTACATTTTTTACTGTCTAGGTATGGCTGAGTTTGTATAAAAATGTACTGCAAAGGAATGTCTTTGCAAGACAACGATTAAGCCCAGCTGAATGTTAATGACAGTGACCAGGTGACAGATTTAAAAACAAAAATTTACTTGCATTTACTTGCCATGAAAACAGTTCAGCACAAGTATTTGTGGCTGGAAAAAAATGTAACAAAAACCCACAACCACATTTATCTCCAGGCTTAGGGATGCAGAAACAAACAGATAAACACAGTGTGCGCACTTAAGTCAGACACATATTGGAGTTTTATGACTGATATCAATATGGAGATTTGGCGATTTAAAAATGCGATCTATTTGCCGATTTCATATATATTTAACATTTGTTATGTGAAGTTTTTTATTAAAGGTCTTTACAAAGACATTATGACAATACACTTGTTTTATTGTCACTGCAAGTTGTGGATTACTTAAAGCTCTGCTTGACTCAGCTTGTTCTTATATAGTGCTTTTCGATTATAATTTAACACTGAAAGCTTCATTCATCCAATCACACATACAGCCCTTTTATCTATACCTAAACAAGCTGTCTAGCATTTGTGCACACACATGGATGCATCCATAGGAAGCCCAGGGTTCAGTATCTGGCCCAAGGATACTTTGACATGCAGGCAGAAATAGTCAGGGATTGAACCCTTGACCTTCTGATTGACAGATGAGTCACTTCTACCACAGCAAGTGTTTCGCCAACATCTGCTTTACATTTTAAATGGTCATTTAGCAGCTATCATAAATGCAGATTTAATATATCAGCATATAGTTAATATCATCCAATAATCTATATTTGTTGTAAACCTAACCCACATTAAAACTGCTGGGACTATTTGCTTTATCAGCACAATTCAAGTTCAAGCACAACTAAATATGAGTTTATTGTTGTTAACACTATTAAATTAATCTGGAAGCATATTACCATTAAATAACTCAGAGGAAGGAAATAAACAACTTTCAGATTCTTACAAAACGCATTAAAATTGATGGCTGTGGGTTTGATGCTATTTTTTATTTGAGGGTGTGTGTGTGTGGTATCCATTGTACCGACTGCAGTGTTTTAAACATAAAAGTAATTAGCCATTTGCTAAATACATAATCCATCTTGTATCCTGTAACTGTACAGTTAAAAGGCTCTTTTTTATAATTACACTGAAACAAGAAGACTCTAAAAGCGCTAAGCTTTGTTCTTGATCTCCCTGATGATGTTGCCATGCCTTTGTAGGGTTCAAGTCCTTTAACAATGTAAATCAAGACATAATTATAACAATGTCTTTTTTTTTGTTCTGTAGTCGTTTTTAGCCTTTGAAAAATGAAGAGTACAAAGGGGTTGATACTTATTCAGAACAGTATAGTCATGAAAAAATAACAAGTTTATTTGCCTTAAAACATTTATAATCACATTATCCCTAGAGGCCCTCCCCCAGATGAGCAAATAAATACCATTGTAATGCAGTACAACCCTGCCCCCGATTTGAGGCAAATTCCCCATTAGGAGTATAAATCTGCAAGGCTTTGTGGGTAATTAGTGAACATGCTCGGGAATGTTAGAAGGGTTTGGCAGGTGCGTTTGATCAGTGGCAAGAGGCAAAATCACTGTTGACAGAAAAAGATGGCAGGAGGATGGAAATGGGAGGGCAAGTGGGTGGAGGAGTCAAAAGCATGCTGGCTTAGGGGCAGGTTTTTCTAAACCTTTTTTTTTTTAATTACTGACAAAAAAAAAGTGGCGTTTATATGAGGTTATTTACTGGGCAAGAACAACAGGAGTCAGTTAATCGATTAAATATTGTGAACATTGTTTTACATGTCACAGTGATCTGTTATATCTATCCATCTCTCTCTCTCTCATATATATCTATATATATATATAGATAGATAGATATATAGATAGATAGATAGATAGATAGATAGATAGATAGATGGATGGATGGATGGATGGATAGATATGTATAAAGGGAGTGAGAGAGAGACAGAGAGACAGAGTCCATTGACAAGTGAGTGGGTCAATCAAGCTCAATCTAATTTATAGTAATAATACAGACCTTTAGAATTAATTATTACAGTTTAAATATTATGGCTTATATATTTTATTTATATATTATCACGACTTAAACAAACTGAGTTTCGGAACTCAAACTTGTCATCTTGTTTCATAACGAGAACTTCTCCAAACCCCAATGAAATCCATTAAATTTACTCTCATTTTAATATTCATGATCACCTCATCATTGAATTTTCTTCTGACCTAAGATTATTGTTTTAATAAACTGCAAAGGTGAAGTGTTTCAAATTATTATAATGTGAATGAAATGCAAGCTAATGAATACTCTTAAATGCATCTTATGCTGCTGAATTATTTATGTTATTGTGTGTGGGTTAGCTTGGGTTCAATGAGGCCTAATTAGAGGAGATACACTAAGCTAATTTGCAGACGCCAGAAGCATAGTTTATATATAAGAACTAATATTTGAAAGTCAAATTAAAGTTGAAAAGGCCCGTAATAACTGTTAATTAACTCTGGTTTTGTTTTTTCCCTTTGACAAACTTGAATCGAGTACAATATTCACAAGGCTAGTGCTTAACATTTCGGACCACAAAGATAAAATTCAAAGCTTTGAATTATTCGTTTGATGTGGTTATTCTCTGTAGATTAGATATTATTTTAAGATCCCTTTGTTCAAAAATTCATTTTTATTATCGCTGCATGAAATGCACGGCAATTCCCCACATAACTAAGCATTCGTGCAATTAACATCTTCGATCGGGTTCATATTCCTGATAATTTATACAGACTATGCACCTCCCCTGTGATCGCTTGCAGGGTTTGACTTTTCCACAGCCCTCTTGCATTTACAGAATCAGCCTCACACTGATGAAAATGGAAAGTGAAAGTTTAATGAACAGGACTCAACTGTCAAGATAATAAAGACTTTGAAACAACACCGAGGCCAGCTCAACAAGCAAGCCGACAACAGCGCCAGTGTAGTGACATCAAACCAATTAAGACTGACGATAAATATTAACAGGAGTGGGTATTAACAGAACATAACTGGGAAGCCAAGCTGTAAACAAGTGCTGGATGGCTGATCATTAAAACTGTGTCACACAGTGCTGCACAGTTTTGGCGAGCTAGTGATTTCAACACGATTACTGATTTTTCTTCAGAGCTGAATGAAGCACTCGGTATTATCCTCAGCCAGAAGGGAAGCTGGTCAACACCACTGGTTGCTCTCACCTATTAAATCTATCATTTATTGCATCATTGTTGAGGGTATAAAAAACAGCTAAAAACGTAAACCAACTCCACCATAAACAAATACTGAGGCCCCACCCCATCATCATGAAATAGTAGCAACCTCATAAATATTGCCACATAAATATAGAAAAATAGAACTGCAAATGTTTCTTGCTGTTAGGCTGCCCATACACACGCATCGTGTGAACAATAGGGTGGTGTTAATTATTCTGATTTGTCTTCAAAGGACAGTTAAAGTAAGTTCACTTCCTATAAACCACAGCCAGGATAACTGTATGCCTGAAAGTTAACCCTGCTCCCTTCAACTATACAAAGGCTGAAAATGGGAAATTTTGAGTGCTGGTGAATGTCACGGTTGCTAATAAATAGGCAGGATTAACGCATACCTATTAATATTCACGCTGCTTAATAGGCTGACAGTGTTGAATTATCTATAGGTCTCAGCGATTCAAAAAGGACCATCAAACCCAAACTTGAGAGCAGTGTCTTGTAATTGAATAATACATTACATGTGGCAATTATTTCTGTTAGAAGCAGACTGAGAAATCAATAACCAAGGGATCAAATCAAGGACTGTGAAGCTCTTGTTTCTATTCCCCTTGTGACCAATTACATCACCACAGTTTAAACACCTGCAGTGTCACAGCTCACTGTGACACTTTCTTGCACACTCTCTGTCTCTCTCACACAGACACACACACACACACACACACACACAGATAAGTTGTGTTAGGCAGCTGCTGAAGACTTTGAGAAAGGAAAGGTGCCTTTATCAGGATCTAATTTAAGTCTGTACTGAAATGTGCGCTGTGCCATTTAATATTTACATGCTGAAATCTAGTCTGCCTGATTGTTGAACTATTGTGTGCTAAATTGACTTTGCATCAAGACATAATTGTAAATATGAAATGATGGGAGAGTAATGCATCTTTGTTGAGATAATATGCACTCATTGCACAGCCTGACCTGGAGTTATAAATTATGCACTAGTTTTTAGCTCCAGGCACTGTGCTCCCATGACATGTGTGGTGCTGATTAAGAGGGAGTGAAATGGGTCTGTTTTAATGAACATATCCCATTACACAAAGGCATAGCTCCAGTATATCACTTGGAACACACAGGTGACAATGAACCTCTGACCACCTCACAGTCTGTTTGTATTGGTGAATACAATTTGCTTTTATCTGAAATATTCACAGCTCCTAAAATGGCTGATATCAGGTCTCATTAAATGTTGATGCTCCTGGTGAGTAAAGAGAATACTGGCTACATCAAAGGCCTTGTTATGTCCAGTGAATACTAACTAATCCCGAGTTTTTGCTTTGGGAGCGTCGAAAGCCTGTAAGAGCAGCAGTGTCTGGTTCAATGCTGGGACTTTGTCTGGTCCTTACAGTTCCCAAAGCAGACCTCTGTAACATCACAAGGGAAGTGAGGAGGAGGAGGGAATTGTACAGAGTGAGTGAAGGTGATGTTTTCTGTAATTATCTGCTCTAGCATGTGAAGCATTGTGTTTCATCTAGCCCTTTATGATGTTCAGTGGCCTCATATGCTTCCTCTCATCTGAGAATGGATTATCAAAACGCGAGCAGTCAATACTGCACAACACACATAGGCTCACCCAAGCAATAATAGCCTGGAGTCAAAGGATACGTGTTCCACGGCTGATTGATTATTAGTCCCATTTGGATTACTTTGTTTATGTGAGACAGAGAGACAAGTGGATGCGTATGTGCCTGTCTGCGTATAGAAAACATTTTTAGCTGCAGATAAACTAACTTCTTATTTTATTGATAAGAATTCAGTGTCCACAATAGGTTTTTTGTTGTTGTATTTTAAGAATTAATTAAGTTAGCGAACCATGCCCAGCTTAAACCAGTCAATAAAACAGAAATGAGGCCATCAAAACATTGTGCGAGAAAGCCAAAGCAGGAAAAGCGCCTGCAATGTTAACAGCAGTCATAACAGGTTGTTGGTGTCAACAATCATAACCGGGATAGTGAACTGAGAATAATAAATGCTACGGTGGGCACTTATAAACCTCAGCAAAGAGAAATACAGTGTTCATGAAATAAAAATCATGGGCAGATCTGCAGACCCACATTACTCTGATGTAGAGAGGGAGAGTGCGGTGCTGGAGCAAGTTTTACAGAAGGTTAAAACATCCACGGGCTAGTTGAATGAAGACATGCACAACCAAAGGACTTAACATCAAAAGAACCTGTGTTTTCAGCTATTCTCTGTGGTGGGCTTGCTTTGCATATTTCATGGCGGAGGATTTCATATCTAAGCCCACCTTTCTATTGATAAGAGCAAAGCCTTTTCTATTTTTCAATTAAAATGTGGGCTTTTTTTTATTTGAAATGATAATCTGTTGTTTTGGTTTAAAGCTGTAATTGCAATTGTGTTTTTCTGCCGTGGGGAGCGATGCTAACACGTGGAAGCCGCCACCCCTGTGCAGTTCTTACCCCAAAAAATGTAGAGCAAAAGTAAGAGCGCAGCGTTTGTTTTTCTCTACATAAAAGCCTCCAGATGACCTATGGTTCCAGCCAGACCTTTAAAGAAATGGAGAACAATCAAAAGGACAAATGTGACGGGCCTCCTGTGTGAGGTACAAGATGAATGCGAAACAGTGCGTCAGTTCTGTGATGTCTTTGACCTGATAGTTCAAAGCTGCTCCTGGACTCTGGACCCCTGTTCAGTATGTGAGCACCTCAGACAAAGGCTTTGTTCATAATAA
Organism: Aulonocara sp. 'chitande type north' Nkhata Bay; assembly: GCF_057382095.1. Taxonomy (NCBI): domain Eukaryota; kingdom Metazoa; phylum Chordata; class Actinopteri; order Cichliformes; family Cichlidae; genus Aulonocara; species Aulonocara sp. 'chitande type north' Nkhata Bay. The sequence continues at coordinate 21,589,221 of NC_141344.1, read as the reverse complement.
AGTAAATCCACCACATTGTTCCTTTGAGCTGAACATCACCATTTCAACCGGGAGGACACTTTCCCGACCTGAGCAGAGCATGAATGTGTCTACAAATACATCACAGGCGCTGACATCTTTTAAAAATCGAAAAAGAAAGAGAGAAAGTTTAATTTTCATCGATTTTAGACCGTGTGATGTTCCCTTTCAAAGTTATGCAATTAAAACCTTCTTTTTAAAAACTCTCCATCTGATATGCAAACCTAGTCTTCTTTATGATTAGACAGTGGATGATATTCTCATTAAAAATCTATGTTTAGCCAGCCTCGTCAAGAACAACTCAGTACGCAGACTACCTATGCTGCAAGCAGAGAGGTAGTCTTATAATAGGTTGCATAATGCAGGGGTCAGATTCTGCAGTGGTATGGCCCAAACCAGTGTGCTGTGGAGGTACAGGACACCAACTCTCCCTTCCACCACCTCCACTCTGGTATAGAAGGCATGGGGTGGTGCTCCAGCCTGCAGTCATAGTTAACCATGGCAAGGCAGTGAAAGCTGGCTGCTATGGTGCCTCCATTCCTCCTGAGACACAAGGGTGAGCAAGTCTTTGAAGTTAAAAGTGTGGCTGGAAGACAATATGAGCAGCATATGAACATCTATCTGTACTGTGTGCTGTGTAATGTTAAGGCCAAAGGTGGGACGAGTGATGTTGTTCTTGCTGTACAATTGAGCGAAGTGTGAGTACACCGTGGTAATAGGGATGTATCTGCAATGGCTGATTTATAAAGCAGTTGTGTTTTAAACCATCCAGGCTTTAAACATATTGTTACTTTTAAGGAGTAAGATGGCAAGAGCTATAAAGATTTATATTTCAGGATCATGCAGATTCATGCAGTTCAACTTTTTCAGTTCCTAATTTTATAATAATTTTACTTGTATAGCGCTATGAAAATTAATAACAAACTGATCATTACTATTGAAATATCACAATATAAGATAGATTTTTCCAGATGTTTGCTCCAAATATTTGACAACCACTGAATCTCTATACACAATCTGGTGCGCAGAAGTCGTCAATATATTTATATAGGCTGGAGGCAATATAGCCAGTTGTGGTGCAAAATTATCACAAGCTGCTCAATATTCACGTACGATCAGGAGACACACAAGACGACTGTCAAAGAATTACAGCTATTTCATTATCCAGCGAGGTCCCATGACACTGCCCTAATGAGAAGTCTAACAATTAGGACTACATGTTGTGTGTGTCTTCTTTAAGGGAATATCAGAAAGGCATCTTTATCAGACATAGTTCTTTATAAATCCTTCTGTCACTTACAATTAAACAGATGAACAGCAGGAGCGTGCATATCAGAACAGGAAGCCTGCTTTCCTTTTCAGAGTATACACAGGGCATTCCTATGCTTACAAAGGGGGCCTTCAGAAAGAATGACTGATGATTTGAGATCAACCTAAAAAGAGCTATGCTAACTTGCATTTGATAACTTCGGTGTTAAGGTCATACTTAAGTATCATAGGCATTCAGAGGTATTATAATCCTAAACAGCAGTACCACAATACGCTCATTCAATGCTATACCGATAAACTGACTTCATTCTGATTTTCTTGTGAAACTGGCTAAATGCTTTTAATTTATACCTCATGAAGACTCGACTCTCGAGGTATGAAAAAAGCTGAATGAAACAACACACCGCCGTTTGATGTTAATTTTGCTCATCACAGAGATGTCAGTTATCAGTTTTGTCATTTTGATTTAGTTACCACACTCCTTTCTGGTTGAATAGGTTATTTGACTGGACAGTTTTACTTCAGGAAGAGAAAATCATTTTATCCATTCTGTAAAGTATAAATCCAAAAACGAAATAAGATCAAAATTAGGATATTAAAAAAAAGGCAGAATACTGTTTTCATTCTCTTTGATAAACATAAAACTGATGAGTTGAAAAGTGGGGTAGTATGGCTGTTTGCTGCCATCTAGTGTACATGAAGATACATTACACTATTAAAATAAAAGCTTTGCTTTTTACAAACGTATAGCAATAAGTTTTTATGAAGTTAGTTCAGTCTTTGGAGAAACTCTCAGCACTGACTACTTAAGTTAATGACCATAAGGATTTACAGTACACATGTAAGTGGCACTCGTTATTAGCGTTTCATATATAAAAAGACTATATTATTAAGGTAAGAAAAATAATAGTAGGCCATTATAAATCTTACAATAGCTCCCCTGTATTTTTTTCACCTCTTTGATATCTAAGTTTTCATTTTTCTGTTGCACAATTAAAAGCCATGGGATTATTTTTCTCTTTGAATTTAATATTATGCACAAAGTTCATCTCGAAATCTTGAAAATCTAACTGGAGGGTATCTAGATCAAATACAAACGTTTCATTACCACTGACATGTAGGAAGCCAAATTAGGCCCTAAAATTACGTTAAATTAAACCCAGCAGACTTGGGCTCACTGTTCACTGTAGCACATTATGAATATAATATGAAAGTGTTGTATTATTGAAAAGGCCCTTCAAGCTGGCAGAATATGTTTTTGGAGCTGGGAACACTTACAGCTGTGTATTTGGCAAACCAAGACCTCACTGATAGGACAAATTCAATCCAACGCAAGGTGTCACACATGTAACACTGATGCACAGATGACCCAGTGGTCCATGTCTACGTGAGCAGTTTAGAATTTATGAGAAAGATTTGTTATCTCACTGTAACAGATTCAGATTAATTGTATTTATATCACACTAATTCACAATAATAGTCATCTCAAGGCACTATACAGTATATGTAAAGCAAAGATACTACCAAAATAAAGACAAAACGCCCTATGAGCAAGCACTTGGAGACAGTTGGAAAGAAAAAAGAAAAAGGAGAACCAGGCTCAGGGAGGGGCAGCCATCCACCTTGACCAGTTGAGGGTGAGGGGAGGGAGACAAGCCAAAAGACACACTGTGGGAGCAGCAGTTAACAATACAAGAGTTTAGTAGAAATCTAAAATCTCACTATTAACCTTAAATGAAGATAAATATGCTTATGATAAAGTGTACAGGATGATGGTTAGCCAACTCCATATAAAGGTCATTTAGTCTTTGACTGAAACAAAGTGCAGGTTACCAACAGTTTTACAGTTATTGTTGTAAATGTGAAAAATTGCAGTATGTCTAATTATTATTTGTCCTGACCAATGCCATTTGACTGCGTTACTCCTGTGTTGTGTTTGCATGTGAAATATCTTGACTTGAACAGAGAAGAATCGAAGCATTTTAATCAAATTGAGTGTTACGGCCCTAGCAGGGCCTCTCTCCTCCTGAAGGTGCCTGTGTGGGCGTGTCACACTACCTCTTCTGCCTGAGGTGCCACCTTTCCCTTTTGTGCAGCTGACTCTCGTCAGTAATCAAGGAGATTTAAGCCCAGGGAAAGGTGAGCTCTGGGCCAGAGTGCCAGTAGTGTGGTTACAGCTTGTGAGCTGTTGTTGTGTTTTCAGCTAGTGAGCTGTGTTTTTGGTGGTTTTCAGCTAGTGAGCTGCTCTTTCTTTTTGGCTTACGTTTTACTTTATTGACCAACGCCTGAGTTTTGTTTGTTTTCTTAAATGGTGATAGCGGCTTGTCCGTCTCTTTTAGTTAGTATAAATTGAAACTTTAATAAAACTCTTTAATTTAACCCTTTTGCCTCCTTGACTCCTTTTTCTGACCCGGTCACTTTTGTTACTTCCCCCTCCTTGCCTAGACCCCTCAGGGGAACGTAACATGAGTAAAGATTAAAACTTTTGCACATAGGTTATCAGATTATTTGGCTGGATTAGTATTGTTCAGCATTTTTAAAAATAAATTGGAAATCAAACATGTGAGGTTTGGTCCTGGCAGCTAAACCTCTCAAAAATATCATTCTGCATCAATAATCCTAAATGTACATTACAGCAGCCATCTCCATTGTTGTGAAGCACTTTGGATGCACCAACACACATTTTGAGCCACATGGTGGCATTGTACTGCAAAGAGAAGGAGACAGTGTTTTTCCCTCTGATTTTTGTTGCCATGTGTATTTTGATATGCAGTGATCCATGTGGAAAATGTGCCTGTTAAACTATGTGCCTCAAATTAAACCCTGACCGCTTATCAGTCAATGGAAAGATATAACAATCAAGAAAAGAACAATTTTAAAAGATCTATTAAATTTGCTACATTTCTAAATGTATAAATACAAATATGTGGCAAGAAAATTAAAACATTTTTAAAAGTTTAGCCATGTCATAATGTCTAGTTCTAACTACAGTAGGCGGCAGCTGTATTCCAGCAACTATATAGTTAGAAGCCAGGGCAAATCTGGTTGATTCCTCCACTGCCAAAATACATCACAAGAATTTTAATTTTTAACCAGGACAATAATCCTATTGAGTTTCACAAAACATAATGTTAAGAAACGTCTCAACGTCCGCAAATATCCTGATGCAGTGTGAGTGATGGCTGGACACTACTAGAAAGGTTTATAAATAAAAAAACATAGATAAGAAACGAACTGTTCCTATTGGATCATATTCAGTATTGATATGTCAGAGTAAACTGGTATGGTGGTATGGTATGGTATGATGATCTGATCACTGTAAAAACCACATTAATTATAATCATGTTGACAATAACCTATAAGGAAAGAAGGCCAGTGCTACTAAGGCTAAGATTATACACACTTATAGTGTTTTAGTTTAGACTACTTCATTGCTTATTCAGTTATTTATTTGTAAAAATGACTATTTAGTCACTAGGGAAACCTCTAGTTGTTGCTTCAAAGACACAACACAGCAGAAAGGATTTCGCTCCCGATACAGCAGACTGGTGTTTTCATGCATGTGGACTATAATACTTGACCTCAATACAACATTGTATTTCACTTTGGCAAAAGACTGGCAATACTGTTAATGCGGTTTTCTGACAGTATTAAAAACTATAGCATAAGTTTTTCTAAAAACCAGTACAGAAATACGGTGATACCATCCAATCATCTTTACATTATCTTCCACTTATGTTATTCCAGTTGGAGCCTATCACAGCTATCAATGAGGCGAAATCTAATGTACACCCCGTCCTGGTCACTAGTTAATCACCAGCTTAACACACGTGTCTATTCACACCTACAGCCAATTTAGACCAGTACATAGCAATACTGCTAATCTAAAGACATTTTCTGTCAAGTGTAATTGCTCACAGCAAAGTAGGGCAGAGTATGCAAATTATGTGTCAACACAACACAGCCCTTGAAGAGCCGAGGTGCTAGAGCTGTCCTGTATATCATTTTCTCACTATTTTCTTTCCTTCACAGAAGTCCAAGCCTTCATATGAGTGCAAAGTACAAGAACAACACATTCACAGATGCTTTCTGTATTTTCTCTCAACCACTCACTGAACAGAGTACACACAGTAAGAGGCGAGCCTGCAGCGAGAGAAAAAGATCATCCTTGAATATTATCCTTGCAGAGTAAAAACTGGTGACTGCTTAGCCAGTTCAATTCAAATCTGTGCTTTCAAAAGAAAGTTGCTAAAAGAATATGATAGGTGGTGAAATCAGTGATTTTTTTTTTTTTTTACATATAGGACAAATTGTGCTTCGTTAAAGACAAGCTGTAACTTCAACTTCAATGAGGATCTGGTTTAAGTGTGCCTACTATCAACCATTGTTACAGTAATGTTAAGGCACATTTTCATAGTCTTGAGCAACCCCCTATGAAAATGGGAATTGGTGCAGCAGTTTATTGGAACATGTGCAAACAAGAAATAGTTTTCAAAATTCTGCTGAGCTTGAATGTCAATAATTGGTGTGACCACTTTTGTCAACACAGCCTGAAGTCTCTTAGGAAAGTGTTATTGTAATTTCTTTAACCCGTTTTCAGGAATAGTTCTCCAGGCTTCTTGAAGGACATTCAAAGCTCTTCTTTGGATGTTGGCTGCTTTTTGTTCAGTTCTCTGTCAGAATGATCTCACATTGCTTCAATAATGTTGAGGTCTGGGCTGTGGGGTGGCCAATCCATGATTGATAATCTTACACTGTGTTTTTCTGTCCAGGTATCCTTTTACTTCATGCTTTGGCAGTGTGTCTTGGATCATTGTCATGCTGAAAAATACAGCCATTGTCAATCAGAAGTCTCATGATACTTTAATGTGTTTACACTTTCATAATTCCATCAACCAACAAATATCAGTACCAGTATCAGTCAGGCTTTACATAACAGTTCTGTATACCTAACAACTGGCTGGCACACACAAGAAAATATGTGACTGTTTCAGCATTAAAACTGAGTGCCAGTTTTGTATCCAGATGGTGTTGAGACAAACGTGGCAGATGCTTGTCCCCAGATGCTCAAAAGTTGTGGCATCTCAGCTCCACTGAGACTTTGAACCAACTCGCACACCCACCCTCATCTCCCTCATTAGCTTTGATTGGGAGTTTACACATGGCCACTCACATTTATGAGTAGACCAACTCTCCTCTGTCTAATCAACCAAGATATGTATGATTCATAAATGCTCAGGGGAGAACTCTAAATGTAAGAAAGGTCATGTTCAGATTTATGGTTCTATAAATGTAGAAATTCTGAAATTCTCCTCTTCTATGTATATTATGTTAATTTTTTCTTTCTTTCTTTCTTTCTTTCTTTCTTTCTTTCTTTCTTTCTTTCTTTTTTTTAAACATTATGGTTTCCTGCTTCTTCGATACTAGGGTTTTTAACCAAAACCTCTGATTTAGACATCTTCGATTACAAAATTCTGAAAACATGGCAGTACTTTTTTCGTCATGGTGGGGCTATGACTACAAGTTTTCTTGCCTATCCTGAAGAAGCCATCCAGAAAAAGAAGAAGGATGTCCATATAGCACAGCAAACAATATTTGTGAAAGCGTTGGTTGTTCTAAATAAGAAACTTCTCATTAAGCAAGATAGAATTTATGAGCATAGTTGTTGTGGTGCAGTGCACAAAAGTCACCAGTGCTCCAAATCTCTGAAAATATCAGCACATTAGCCCTCTATCAGATTGCCAACCTTACCAGGGTGAACCCGCCTCTCACCCAATGGCAGTTGGGACAGGCCCAGCCCCATCACAACCCTGATAAGGATGAGTGGAAGAGAATGGATGGATGGATGGACAAAAATGTTGAAGCAGGAGTTTAATGGCACAGATTTCCAAGGCCAAACAGCTCCTTTACGTGTAATGTTTTGGTGGCCTAGTACTTTTTTCCCAGTAAGAAGTATGTATCAAGTCTCCAGCTGAATGATATTGACTTGGCTGGCTATAAATGATCCCATTATTAACACTGAGTAGTGAGTTGTTCATATATACTCTACACAATCAGCAAACACCACATATCCAGGCCTAACATTATGTTAGCAGTTCAACATTTGTATTTTAATGTTATACCTTGACATGATGCCAGAATATATTTAGACAAGGAGGGAAAAAACATGTGCACACATTTTGTCAGCTATTCTCCATAAACACGCATTTTCCACTATTAATATTTATTTTAATGTTGATAAATACATTTAATATGGATTGCAGATAGACAACAGTGAGTAACACTTAGATTAGGTTGAGTTTCATTCAGCTGAGTTACCCACCTTTTCTCCATTTTGTATAACACCCAGTTAGAATTTCACAATGTTCAGAACCAGACAGCATACACGGTGCATATTAGTGTCTCTGTACACCACTGTATATTCACATAATAATCTCCTGTTGTTGATATTTCAAGTTTAGAAAAGCACATTCTCCCAAAAGAGACACTAGAATCAAGAAGTCAAACAACTTGTACAACAAACATGTCAATTAGCCAAGACTAGCAGCCATGAAGTTAAGGGTCTGTTACACAAGAACGCTTGAGAAATGTGGCAGTACTCTAGGGTGCTGTTAGGTCTGGAACAGCAGGTTCCAGGGGATATCCTTCATTATGAAGTAAAAGGACAGACTAACTACTGCTACAACACAGTAACCGTAAAAGTCAAGGGCCTAATCTCAGACAAATGTGACTAAAAGAGCAAAAGTCAGATTTATTGAGTTTGTCACTAATAATTACAAGATGGCTAAATTTAGCCTCGAAGGAGGACACAAGTAAATGATGAATCAACATCATGCTTCTTACTCTGGAACAAAGGGCTGCAGAAACAGAGCTAATGGTGAGACAATAAGATTTTTTGTCAAGGTTGCTCAAGTGGCTAAAACTTTAGTCATTCTGATCTATTTAAATGAAAAAAACACTTTCATTTTTTTAAATAACACTTATCCACCAAAAATTACTGACCCTATGTTTTGGTTTAACAAAAACAAACGAGTTAATTATCCAATCAATGCCTACTGTACATGAGGCACAGTCCCGCCCTCTCCCATAGAAAAAGCTTAGGGATTGGCTTTATTTTGTTTTCGGTTTGTTTTCTAGATATAGCGATATACACACGCATATATATCCGTCTATATTGTGCATATTTTTTACATGGATTCTCTTATACAACCAAAGGGCAATATTTGATATTCAAAGCACTGTTTTTTGGGAGTGTTTTCTTTGCATCATCCTGGTACAGTAAGACACAGTAATCCATGCCCCGGCTCCAACCATACCGGCCACCAGTCGTACACCAACAAAAAAAGAGCAAACATCATCGTTAAATGTGGGCAAGCGAAACCAAGTTCAGAGCAAGTCACCTTCCTACTAGCCTTGCACTATCACAACCTTAGCCTGACATCAGAACATACAAAGTACACTCATATCTTGACAAGACAGAAAACATTTTCACTATCTTGTAAACAATTATGTAAGAGTGTCATAATTTGAAATCAATATTTGCCGGCGAGAGATAAACTGAGAATACTTAGCAAGATACCGCTTTTAGCAAGTCATGCTTTTGGGAGTTTCTGTTTTTATGATTTTTTTTGCTTTGTTATTGTTTTGAACATGACAACGATGATTTGACAAACATAGCAACGCTACAGAGAAAGACATTCACTGAAGCTCATATCAATGGGGCAGCACTCTAGTGATAAAGGTGAATTGATATTTAGTTCCTAGATCCTCCTCTTGTGTAATTCTCTCAGTGTGTACTCCACATTGACATAATGATCTGCATCATTTAATCCAGGTGTTTCTATGTCAGAAGACCTTTCAAGCTGTCTCTATCCATAATAATTTGCGCTTCATGCCACATTATTAAAGCATTACTTTCTTTTTTTTATAAAAGTATGTGAGCTCACTTTTTATATTAATGTGGTTAGGCTAATTTTTATGGTCCTATAATTTTTTTCCAAGTTTAGATAATTTACCATAAAGAAAAAGCAGGAAGTGTACAAGTGTTTGTTTTTTTTATGACTGGCTCTAATCTGCTGCTAAGTCTGTTTCACAGCGCTGGAATTGCAACTGCTAGAAACACAGATCAGAAAATTGATCGACTACATTTTTAGGCTATTTAATCACCAAGAATATTCCATCAATAAAATTAATTTCACTTTGATGTGGTGAAAAACTGTTGAGGTGCCCAAATCCTTTAGTAAGCTATGGGACAGAGTCAAAAATGAACACACTAAGTAACCTGTAATGTTGTAAATTGCATCCATTTTAAAGTTACGGAGCTCTAACGTAGAGCTGTCGCGTTAAAAATAAACAGCAGCAGAGAGCGCACTCAGGGGTAAAGTATAAATACATTATGCACAGTGGCTTGTGATGATCATGAATTCATAAGATTAACACCACTATCCGTAGCATTACTCTCTTATTTACAGCATCACTGTTGCATTTTGCAACTACAAATTTTTTTGTAATCTTTATAGATCTCTATCAGCCGCTCCCTTATAACGTCTGACTGAAGCAGGCAGGGTTCAATAGATCAATTCTATGCAGAAGAAAGAAGAAATGACTGTCAAACGCCCCCTTTTTTGCATAAGCATGCACACAGGCTGAAGTAGAAAGCCTGGGTTAACAGAAAAGTTGATAAGTGTGCTTAACAAGGTTTCAGGTTTTGTCAAACCAATTAAGAGAGCCTGGCAATGTTGAACTTCCTTTACAACAACTTCCTTTACAAGAATGCATATCAACATGTACCACCAACCGCCATAGAATAGGTCTAATTTTTTTTATGTATTCTACTCTTTATTGGGTAAGGAATTTGGTAACTTCAAGGACATTAAAACTGGCCTCCCCATCCCTCTCTGTGAGGTTGTGGTACCACATAGATTTATCTCAGCCAATAAAAAAAACGATCAGGTTACATGACAAATAGTAACATTATTGCATCTGACCAATCAGCAGCGGCCCTGAGCATTTGAAGACTTCACTGTCCTTCCAGAATTCAGGAAACTGGGTTTTTGGCCCATGCCTAACCCCACATCTTTATGTTTATGATAGCCTTTATAACAAGGAACATTATATATTAATCGAAAGCCCTGTTCACCTAAAACTGGGTCAAATGATGGTAAATCAATATTTACACCAGATCCATGAAGCCACATTTGTGTTATTTAAGTTTACAGTAGAACTCAACAGTATATTTGATGTTGCCACAAGTTAGTAGAAAATTATATATGGATCCACTTATGCACATTGTCAAGCTATAAATATTAAAATATGTGCTTTTGTTTGTTTTATAACCATATGTATGTGTATTTTTTTATTATACTCAAATTGCATATATTGGTATTTGCTTTTTGTTTATTTTTTGTGAGTTTTATTTACTGCTAAAATTGATTTAGTAGTTCAATATTTCTGTTTTATTTAGTTTTGATTGAATTATGTATAAGAAAAAAACAGCTAACACCAGTAGTTAAAACACTATTTTTTTTACTTCTTGTTAAACATTTACGATTTTCCATGTCAATTTTTTTGTTTGTTTTCAGTAGATCTACACTTCACTGTTACTGTTTTCCTTCAAAGTTGGATTGATATTGACTCAAAAATGTACTCTTTTCTCTTGCAGCTGTCTAGTCGACTCTTTAATGAAAGCCTGCCCATCAAGTACCATGACACAGAATAGCACAACTGGAATTTGGGTCTATATACACATGCTATGTTGAAGAAATGAATTTAAATCTTTGAAGAGAAGTACATAAATGTTTAGCCACATTAATTTACTGGAGATTATTGCCACCTTATATCAGCTTCACAAAGCACTATGAAGCTGTTGCCTTGAACTGGACAGAACTTCACTTTGATTCTTTATTGATGTTATACTGTATTTGTCAAACTTGCACATGTGAGTCAAGAAAAATGTTCCAAAACGTTCCTTTAAGTTTATATGTCCTACATTTTCACATACACACTTTTTGGGAGAAAAATGTTTACTCTACAGAGCCATGAACTATATATGTTAACTTAGCTGAGCTTGAGCTTGTGCCTCCCCCCCCCCCTCCCCCCCCCCCCCCCGGGAAGGCACAAAAGTAAAAAGAAAAACCAAATCTTGCAATAAATTCCACTAGCACACTAAGGTTAAAAATGTGAAATTCCACGTATTTCTATAAAGGGTTAACATGTTTCTGTTAGCAGCACATTTTTGCAATCTATTTAAAATAAGTTTACTACCTTTGGGTGAAACTTCCCTCCCTCACAAGAGCAAGGACTATTCTTGGGTCTTCTTGGGCCTTTTTATCCCACCTCTTCACAGCATTATCTTTAACTTATGGTACAGCAATTAAGTTAGAACTTGCCTCCTCCTGGTATGATGTCATTACTATACAAGTAAAAAAAGTTAAAATATATATATATATATATATATATATATATATATATATATATATATATATATATATATATATATATATATATATATAAAAACACCCAGCACGCCCCTGCGGGCGGTTTATCCTTCAAGCTCGGGTCCTCTACCAGAGGCCTGGGAGCTTGAGGGTCCTGCGCAGTATCTTAGCTGTTCCCAGGACTGCGCTCTTCTGGACAGAGATCTCCGATGTTGTTCCCGGGATCTGCTGGAGCCACTCGCCTAGCTTGGGAGTCACCGCACCTAGTGCTCCGATTACCACGGGGACCACCGTTACCTTCACCCTCCACATCCTCTCGAGCTCTTCTCTGAGCCCTTGGTATTTCTCCAGCTTCTCGTGTTCCTTCTTCCTGATATTGCTGTCATTCGGAACCGCTACATCGATCACTACGGCCATCTTCTTCTGTTTGTCTACCACCACTATGTCCAGTTGGTTAGCCACCACCATTTTGTCCGTCTGTATCTGGAAGTCCCACAGGATCTTAGCTCGGTCATTCTCCACCACCCTTGGGGGCATCTCCCATTTTGACCTCGGGACTTCCAGGTTATACTCGGCACAGATGTTCCTGTACACTATGCCGGCCACTTGGTTATGGCGTTCCATGTATGCCTTGCCTGCTAGCATCTTGCACCCTGCTGTTATGTGCTGGATTGTCTCTGGGGCATCTTTACACAGCCTGCACCTGGGGTCTTGCCTGGTGTGATAGACCCCAGCCTCTATGGATCTTGTGCTCAGAGCTTGTTCTTGTGCTGCCATGATTAGTGCCTCTGTGCTGTCTTTCAGTCCAGCTTTGTCCAGCCACTGGTAGGATTTCTGGATATCAGCCACCTCCTCTATCTGCCGGTGGTACATACCGTGCAGGGGCCTGTCCTTCCATGATGGTTCCTCGTCTCCCTCCTCTTTCTTGGGTTTCTGCTGCCTGAGGTATTCACTGAGCACTCGGTCAGTTGGGGCCATCTTCCTAATGTATTCTTGGATGTTCGTTGTCTCATCCTGGACTGTGGTGCTGACACTCACCAGTCCCCGGCCCCCTTCCTTCCGCTTAGCGTACAGCCTCAGGGTGCTGGACTTGGGGTGAAACCCTCCATGCATGGTAAGGAGCTTTCTTGTCTTTATGTCAGTGGCTTCTATCTCCTCCTTTGGCCAGCCTATTACCCCAGCAGGGTACCTGATCACGGGCAGGGCGTACGTGTTGATGGCCCGGATCTTGTTCTTACCATTCAGCTGACTCCTCAGGACTTGCCTGACCCTCTGCAGGTACTTGGTGGTTGCAGCTTTTCTAGCGGCCTCTTCATGGTTCCCATTCGCCTGTGGGATCCCCAAGTACTTGTAACTGTCCTCTATGTCTGCAATGTTGCCTTCTGGTAGTTCAATCCCCTCAGTTCTGACTACCTTCCCTCTCTTTGTTACCATCCGACTACACTTCTCCAGTCCGAACGACATTCCAATGTCATTGCTGTATAGCCTGGTAGTGTGGATCAGTGAATCGATGTCTCGTTCACTCTTGGCATACAGCTTGATGTCATCCATGTACAGGAGGTGGCTGACAACTGCTCCGTTCTGTAGTCGGTATCCGTAGCCAGTCTTGTTAATGATCTCACTGAGGGGGTTCAGGCCTATGCAGAACAGCAGTGGGGACAGAGCATCTCCTTGGTAGATCCCGCACTTGATGGTGACTTGTGCTATGGGCTTGGAGTTGGCCTCTAGTGTTGTACGCCACATCCCCATTGAGTTCCTGATGAAGGCTCTTAGGGTCCCATTGATCTTGTACAATTCTAGGCATTCCAGTATCCAGCTGTGGGGCATTGAGTCATAGGCCTTCTTGTAATCAATCCAGGCAGTGCACAGGTTGGTCAGTCTGGTCTTGCAGTCTCGGCTGATTGTTCTGTCTACCAGTAGCTGGTGTTTTGCGCCTCTGGTATTCTTGCCAATTCCTTTCTGTGTCCCGCTCATGTATTGACCCATGTGCCTGTTCATCTTAGCCGATATGATGCCTGACAGGAGCTTCCATGTAGTACTGAGGCAGGTTATTGGTCGGTAGTTGGAGGGGACCGGTCCCTTCTTGGGGTCCTTGGGGATCAGGACCGTCCGGCCTTCAGTTAGCCATTCCGGGTGTCTCTCGTTAACTAGCAGCTGGTTCATTTGTGCTGCCAGACGCTCGTGGAGTGCAGTCAGCTTCTTCAGCCAGTAGGCGTGAACCATGTCGGGCCCTGGTGCTGTCCAACTCTTCATACTGGAGACCCTTTCTTGGATATCTGCCACTGTGATGGTTACTGGACCCTGTTCAGGGAGGTCGCTGTGGTCAGCCCTCAGATCCTCTAGCCACTGAGCATTGCCGTTATGGGTTGCATCCTTCTCCCATATGCTCTTCCAGTATTGCTCCGTCTCCAGCCTTGGTGGTGCTGTTCTCTTATTGTTCCCTTGCCACTGAGAGTACACCTTTGCTGGTTCTGTGGAGAACAGCTGGTTTGTAACTGTATATATATATATTCACCTTAAGACTTTTTTACTTTGTCTGGGGAAAATACACTTCTCTAAACCAAACAGAAGTTTGGTCCAAACTTCATAGCCTGCTGCAGCTAGCTTAATTCTTTAGCAGTAGCATCATGCTAACATCTTCATAAGTATAGGCTCTGATGGCAGCTCTGATATCTTCATACCAGGTCAAGGATCAACATTGCACCTGACCAGTCATGTTGTCTGAGCATTTAGTTAGCATTAGCCGAGATGTTAGCTAATGCTATTAAAACTCACAAGTAAACCAGCATGAGTAATCAAAATTTGGCTAACAGCAAATTTAATGTGTATTCTAGAGAAGAGGGGTTTTTTTTTATAAACACGTATTTTAAAGCCAAGACTTCAAAACAGTGGACCAGTATTAATTTGATGATAGGAGTAGCATGTGAATAAAAAGTCTGACAACAATAAACCTACCCAACTCCCATTTTTTTCAGCAAACCGACTGATAACACAAAAGCAGCAGTGATGATGACGCTGGCACAGTTTACAAGAAGGCTAGTATGTACAGACACACACAGAGACGGTGAGCTCAGGTAGAGCTAAAGACAAGGTGTTTTTGGCCTCTAAGACAGTATTTCCTGCAAGCACATATGTAATAGGGTGTACTACACATGTTAACTTCAAGGTTTTTGTAACAATTATCATATTGAAAGTGAAATAATATAAAATGAAGGCTTTCAGTGAACATGGTCACTGTGGTTCTTGCTGATACTTTTCTGTAGATCTTGGTTTCAACTGGTGGTTTTCTGAATTCTACTGCCTTGCTATCAGCTCGAAGCAGTCATTTCTTTTTCCTGACTTTTTACCCAGAGAACCACTGCTCACTGGATATGTTCTCTTTTTCAGTACACTGTTTCAGTTTCTTAAATACTAAGACCAGCCCATTTGGCACCAAAAGTCATACTCTGTTTAAAGTAACTTAAATCAACTTTTTCCTCATTCAATGCTCAGTTTCCACTTTGGCAGGTCATCTTGACCAAGCCTGCTTGCCTACATGTATTGATTGAGTCCCTACCATGTGTTTGGCTGATTAGATAGTAATGGTTAAATAGGTGTGCCTAATGAGGTGGCCAGTCAGTGTGTATCAACACAAACAAAAGCTTTTCTGCAATTTATTGCCACACAGTTAGCTAGTTCTTTCTTTTTTCTCAAAGTCTGTCAACTTATGTAGAGCTTTATTTTTATAAGCATGTTTACTTAATTTCTAACGTTCCACTTAGACCTACTCAACCCGTTTAACTGTTAAGGGAAAAGCATAAATTTTTTTTTTGGATGGTTTGGTCTGACAGAAACGCCCTCTTCACTAAAAGTACATCTCCTTATTCTTAAAGCGCTGTCATTATATTACAACAACTTTATCTGTGAATTTAGTAATATAGCTCAATTAGACTAAAACTTTAAAAGGTTGCTGCAGCTAAAGTCTGAAAAGAAAAAGGCAGAAGTCTCAGAGGATTAGATCTATATGATCAGGAAAGGCCAATCGGTTTTATTGTGGACGTTTGCCAGATGGTGCCATTTTCAAAGGCAATTGATTGGTTGGCAAATGATGCTAATGTAGTTATGTAAGTTATTTCTCACCAGAATAAAATGTGAACCGCCAACAGGAAAGAAATAACACAAGTGTTGTGCTTGCTTTTGTGTCACATGACAAGATAAAATGAAATAATAATGTATAACTCATAATTCAATACTTACTCTTTAATTAAGAATCAAGAGCATAGTTTCGTTTTCTCAACATGCAGATTCATTCGCTGTGGCGACCACAGGGAGCAGCTTCCGAAAGAAACCAACTTCATATTTTTAATACAACTTAAATTGCACCTTTTTAAAAACAAATCAACATTTCTTTGTACATTTCTTTGTCCATGAGTCGATCAACAACACAGTAAGACAGTAGAGTCTAATGTAGCTAAAATACAATTTATTCCTGCATTTTACATTTGTATTTTTCACGATAATTTAATTAAAGTGTTTTACAGCAGTCCACAAGAAGGTGAAGGTGGTTTTAATGTAGATGGATACATCAGCACAAAATAGAAGCGCAGCTGAGCCACAGGCTGAGACAGAAAGAAATCCACTCTATTTTATCCTATTGAGTTACCTTTCTGTAACTGTAGTTATTTCTCTGGTTTTAAGCACAGATTAATCATCAATACTATGGAAATGTTTGTTAGCCTGAAAACAAGACATCAGTCAGTGTTTATGAAGTGTGTAAATGGATTGATGATGAAGTTGATGTCACCCAAGGAAAGAGGCACTTTGTCCTAAAAAAAAAAGAGAAGACAAAACAAAAAAGTTTATCTTTTCTGAACTTGCAGTGAATCACAACACGATGTATAAGATCCAGATTTTTGCGGTGAATTTAGGATTTTATATCAGACTTTAACAATAGAGTGCAAAATAAAATAAAATATGACTAGATTACAGAAGTAGATTACACCAAAAGTTAATCTTCTGGAGGAATTAATACATTAATGAGTTTTAATACGATTATTCTGACACACTAAATTTGTTTACTCCCTCTCTTAGTCTAAGGAGCTTGGAAAGAAAAGCGTCTGGACTTCTTTGAGTTGCTTGAAGACGTTTCACCTCTCATCCGAGAAGCTTCTTCAGTTCTAATTGAAGAAGCTTCTCAGATGAGAGGTGAAACGTCTTCAAGCAACTCAAAGAGGTCCAGACGCCTTCCTTTCCAAGCTCCTTAGACTACGATGACCTGGATGACTGAGAACCTTCACAGACATACTCCCTCTCTTATACTTTATTTTCAGCTCAATCTCCGATGAGTTCAGCCGTAAAAGAAGTACAGAGCATGGAGTCCATGTAAAGACGGACATAGCCTCTCACTGGTCAGTGAAGTCCCAAATTTCAGACGTGTATCTGCAAGTAAGACCTTAAACCAATCAGATGGTACATCGGGTGAACTGAATGTTTTTAACATAGACTTTATAATGCATACTGTATATCTTTTGTGGAGTCAAAAGAGTTGCACCCTGCTTGCAATTAGAAAGAATGCAGATTTTAAAGAACTTTTTATTGACTTCATTTTTCAGATCAGCGAGCTTTATCCATCTTTTACCTGCAGTCGATTGTATCCAGTGACTACATACCGTTTATCTGGCAATGTGCTCACACAGAGATGAACCGCTTCCGTCTGCCAAAAGCCTGGGCACCAACGTTGGTGGGAACAAAGTTGCTGTATCCAAGTCCCCCAGACCGACTCAAATAGTCTGCTAGGCGGTGGGTTACACAGGTGGCTGTGTTGCATGCCCGCTTTTGTGCTGTTGCATTGCTTGTAAGGAATAGAAACAAGACAGCAAATTATGGTATTCAAGATAAGACTGGAAACGTATGTGACAGACATTAAGCAAACAATACAGTCTGGAATTGTGAACACCAAATTAAAGGCACTGAAAAACTGCTTTGAAGTAAAATATGAATTTATTATAAGAGAAAAATGCCAGGAAAAAAATTTACATAAGAAAATTTTTTTGTAGAATTACTACAACTTTATAGGTGATGAAATCTTCAGTTTGCTGTCTAAAACTAGTGTAAGCACTGCCATTAAGCTCTTTAAGCTTTTTTTGTCCCTTTGTTTTAAGGTGGTCATACAATACATACAATCCTATACATGTAAACGTATATATCTGCAAGAAAATGTTGACTCAGATAAATGTAACATAAATGGGCTAGCGCTGAGAGCTTCAATTGTAAGAGTTGCTGTAGTTTTCATATTTCTCAAATAGACTTCTCTTCTTGCCGGGTGTTTCTGCTCCCACGTCAGTGCGAGGATGGGTTTGTAGTTTGTGAATATCCTGGGAGAGTTTTCCCAGCACACAAGTGCTTAAGCCTGTGCAGCGCTTAGACATGGGTCTATCCAAGCTGTTAGAGATGGAGACAAACATGCAAAAACAGGCTTACAGTAACATGCAGATAATTATTACTATTTACATGCAGACATATGGGTTTTTTTTCCTGAAATGTCATGCACCAGCAGAAAAGCTTCAATTAATATTTCAAAGGCATGCTAACGGTTTTGAATGCATATAATGATATCTTATTAACCAAAATAGCTTATGCATGTTTTCATGCTATTGGTATAATCTGCTCTAAGGCTGGCTATCATGCATGTTCCTGTATGTATGACATCATGCTTTTCCAGTGTTGCGCCTATTCCAGGCCTATTCCTGTTCCAGGCATGTCATTTAACATTCAAGAAATGAATGGATGAATGAATAATTGCTGTCCATGCATTAACAGATAATGAAAATGTTTACAGATCTCACTCTATACCTTATTAAGTAATAAACACAAAGTTGGAGCTGTTGGGCTTATCCAAAAGTGTAGTGTAACAATATGATAGATAGATAGATAGATAGATAGATAGATAGATAGATAGATAGATAGATAGATAGATAGATAGATAGATAGATAGATAGATAGATAGATAGATTAAAAAGAGTCATACTTGTTCCTATCAGCTGTTTGTTGGGCTTGCTCCTCTGAAGTTATCTGCATGAACTCCTTCATAGCTCTGAGCAACCTTTGGGCGTCATCATTTGATAGTGTGACTCCATCTGACATGGATTCCTTACTGGTTCTGAAAATACACATTCAATTACTGTACAGTGCATTGATCTCTCAGGCTCTGCCAATGCACTTGCTCATAAATTATAGGTGTTGTCCAGCGTAAATACAATAGCGCACAAAGTAAACCAAAAACTATGTGAAGTGATTGTTTGTTTGTTTTTTTACTGGAGTACACTAAAGTAGCAATATTTCATTCAGCTTGCAACATGTAATAATGTATGTAAATACAGATGATTATCGTACTTTTTAAAGGTCAATATTTTATTTTCATAGGAATAATAACACAGTTCTCACCTAGTTGGAGCTGCCTCTGAGACATACATCTGGCAAATGATCAAGGCATAAGCAAGAAAAAGCGTCCACAGCTTGAACATTATCATTATTCACTGTGGAAGACACATACAATACAAAACAAGGTAATTAAATATGATCAGGAAAAGGTTTTGTGATTTGTTTTGGAGGGTTTTCCACATATGCTCACAAGATTTTCTCTATTCCATACATCCACAGCTGTATGAATCCCCTTTCTCTCTCACACACTCACTGCCTTTCTGCTTGAAGTCCTTGAAGTTGCGGAGGAAAGCAGGAGAGTTATTAGTAACTGCATGTTCCCCCAGAAACTATACCACCAGCTTTCCGTGTTAGCAAAATTAACAGCAGCAAACCAGAGACATCCTAACAACATCACACCAGTGGGTGCCAGCTACTATCCGATTTACCCACCTTCTTAAAATCTGCTGTTTCTAAGACTGACAGCACATTTTTCAGTAAAACCAAAGTAAGCAATCTTTTCTCTACTTACCGTACAAGATTTTTCAGCTGTTGAAGGTTCAAGTGATGGACCTACTCGTGGATCTGCTGAGCACTCCCACAGTACACGCTTTTATATATGTTCCCTATGGGTTTCAGCATCAAGTGAGTGAGCACTCAACGGTAGCTTATTGGCCAATCAAATGCTTTACCTCAAACTACCAGCCAATCAGAAGTCCTTTGTCTCTTAAAGTAAGCCAACAAAAGTGCCTCTGTGCAAATGACATCACTACACAGTCAAATTTACTGTGCTGTCAAGTATTTGTTTTTTGTTGGTGGTGGAATTTGCAGTGTAGTCAACCTTTAACCAAAAGAAATGTGACTCTTCTGCATAAAATTCATCAACTGAGTGCTTCTTATGCCAATCAGAGACATTATCAAAGCAAAAATATGGCTCTTGAAGCCAATTTTAAACTAAAACTCTAATTATAAACCGCTCCAGATCAGGTTCAACATATGATTAGTACTAGTTGTTATTGTGAATTAGCTAAGACAAAGGAGAGTGACCTTTGTGGCACTAAGAACTCCGACTTTAGGTACTGGACATTGTTCAGGAGAAAAGCTAACCCTGACACTTACAAACAGAAGACTGACAGTGAAAACAAACAGGAAACAGGCTGTGCATGACACAAATGTATGATAATGTGGTGTTCATAGATCCCCCGTACTGTTGGTTACTGAATGTGAACAGGTTTGAATGCCATCTGCAGAAAAATGCTAAAATACCTCTAAAAAATACATCTTGATTATCTATGACTTAACAACACAGCTGATTAAACATTCTAAACAATTTACGTTCAGTTAAAACCTCACACATTAGTACTGATAGCAAGAAAATCTAAGACTCGTAAGAATGCATAATATGCGTCTAAATTGATTTATTATCACGGTAATTTATTTTTCTACCTCCTGAACTGCCAATCAGGTTATCTTCTTCTAGCTGATCTTACGATTGACCTGGCATCATGAGGTGTAGAGAAATACTGAACACAATGATGTCCCATTTGACAACAATTTAAATGTAATGCTGTAAATCAGTGAATCTGGAGTTAATTTCTTAGTTGTGTTAGCTAGTTAGGCAGTTGTTTAATACATGGAAATAGCATCACAGTGAGATACATCGATCAGCTAAACCTCCTATTTCCTGGTATCCATCCTGTTTCTCCGAGCTAATTACTGGGCTGTTGGTCTCTGGCCATCTTCTAATTCCTCTTATGTAATGATATTGGATGAGGTATCATAAACCATCCTGCCTCCTAGTTATTTTTTGCGTCACATGGAAACTCATTAGAGTAGATGAGCCTTTTAGTACTATTGTGCAGACCTGCAGCCTCTTATACCAGAAGCACTAAATTAGTTTCCCCCAGCTCCACATGCTGTCAGAAACTACTCCTGAAAGGCTGAAGCTTATGAAAACGAAAGACTTTAAAGCAAGCAATCCCATTCACAATGACTAATGTTAATTATCTTGTTCTCTGCCAAGACATTTTAATTATATATATATTTATCTTTTAGGTAACTGCTCATCCCCAAGTTTAAGTGCAGCGTTAGCCAAGTAGAGCACATAATTGAAAATTGAAGGGCATGAAAATACA
This sequence comes from Aulonocara sp. 'chitande type north' Nkhata Bay, assembly GCF_057382095.1. Lineage (NCBI taxonomy): Eukaryota > Metazoa > Chordata > Actinopteri > Cichliformes > Cichlidae > Aulonocara > Aulonocara sp. 'chitande type north' Nkhata Bay. The sequence goes on along the minus strand of NC_141344.1, from coordinate 21,567,965 downwards.
AGAATCTGGAATTCGATGCTACGTCTTGGTTTTCTCAAAAGATGACAGTTAATACCGAAGCCAAGAGTTTTGTAATAATGATGTAAATCTACACTGAATCATTCCCAACTCAGAAAAGGATGTAAGGTGCCCCCTCTAATAAGCCAAACAGATCAAATACATATTGTATTAGCATGTGTATAATTAAGTATCATTCACACTGTTTTGGACTGACGCTTAGAGCCCCAACTGGCCACTATCTGGTTGACCAGGGACACCAAATGAGGCAGAGAAATTACATTCCAAAGGGAAAAGTGCATTGTCAAGATTGCAATTAGCTCACAATATTCACGTTCGCTAACGTTAAGCATGATTTGGCCTGGAAGATTAATTGAAACACAGGAGAATGTTCATGACAGCTAGGGCAACATTAGGCTCGGCGCGGTGCTCATCACTGACAGTCTCAGCAGAGTCACTGTGAATGTAACTGTTCGGAAACAGAAGTAACTCTAGTCTTCACAAGAATTATTCTTTCCAAACTCCTAATGTTTGCTTATATCATTATTTGTGCAGGCACCATGAGGAAATGACCACATAATGAACAAAAATTGCTGAACAAAAATTAAGTGAATTTGAATGTATGCATTTTGTTAAAGAGATGGTTTCTCTCTCTCTCTTTTTTTTTTAATAATAGGCTTATATGCAAAAAGTAAAGCTGCACTGAAGCATTGAGCACAACTAAATAGGCTGTGAGTATAACATGTTTAAATATGTTTTAAACCCATGGTCAGAAATCAAATGTCAACCTATCCTGTAAGAGCTCAAAAGTGAAAAAACAAAAAACAAACAGTGGATAAAAGAAATATAACTGTAGAAATGGTGTTATGCAAAGTCCTGGGAAAAGAGCAGCCCGAGGAGGACATTTACAGATTGCTCCGTATCTTCAAATGGAACATAAAATTCAACTTCATGGAATTATAAACACAAAGAAGTGAAGTATGCTTCAGCAGAGGTACTTCCACCTGCTGCTCTCCATTAGAAAGCTAACCAAACTCAATTTAACATTTAAACACCTGCCCAGAAGTTGCAGAGGGATTACAAGAGCTCTTGATGTTCCTGCCAGCGTCATTATGTTGTTAGAAAGACGAGGTTCTGGACAGTATTAGCATTAACAGAGAAGGCCAGTTATTAGATTTTCCACATGCACTTGATAATTCCGGTCATCCAGATGGTAAATAATTTACTGTAGAACCAGAGTAGTCAAGAGTCCCACCCAATTAAACTAGCATGCATGCACACAGTATAGCAAAGCAGGAAGAGCACTCCACAAATAGCCTCATAATATGCAAACTGATGTTTCCTACAGCACATATGGTAACTGCATTGATATCCTGTATACTAGACATGACTAAAATCTCTCCAGGATAGGGCTATATTTATATATATGTATATATAGTGGTGGCTACCTCTTTAAAAACTTTTCATAGTATTAGGATCTTGGGTAATGTGCCATAAACTCTTTTTTTCTTAACTCATATGAGGTTCTGCCAAAATTTTGTGGGACTTCACATATCAAGTAAAGTTAATTTATTTTATAAAACTGGTGATGTGAGAAAATGTATTGTTACATTGTTACAAGTCTGTGTGAGAAAGTAACTGTTGAACCAGACCTAACCATTTTTATGCCCTCTGGTGGTCATTTTGGGGCTGTTTATACACGGGCAGCTATACTAATTATGACATTTTTCTTTTCGTCTCCTTCTCAGATATTTACTGGCACCCTGTAATGCTTGTATGCTTGTGGCATTTGTTGTTTTCTACATTTTCTACTAATAACATTCGAATTTCAGACAAATATCTTTGAAATAAAACTGAATCTGCTTTGTCTGAATCCAGTGTAGGCTTTTTGAGTGTCCGTATTAAACATCTGGCCACTCTTGTCTCTTCTGTTTTGATTAATCCACTAACAAGGTACAGTAAGAGAACATGAGTTTTGATTAGATTTGACAGATGTTTAACACACCCAGACTAGTCTTTGATTCAGGGAGATGGCAGGAAGCAAAGACAAAATGCAAGATTCTCCTTATTATGTAGTAGTTCTAACAGATCTGAATCAGAGAGCTCTGCAGAAAAAGGATTTTTTTTTTAATAAAAGAAAAAAATACCAGCTGTCTTAGCAGGAAGCAATGGCAGGGTAAACAACTTCATGTGTAATGAGGAGTCAATCAGGACAAACTTGTCTAGCGGTGTGGCCAGCAAATTTTAGAAGTATTTTGTGTCTATAAAAGCTATAATGACATAATGTGAGACCTATGTACTTTTACCAGGTAGGTTATTGTTGTTTGTTCCCACTTAGGGCTTTGTTTTATTAAATAGAATTTCATCAATCATTGTTTTATTGTCCTGTCCTAAAACATACACATCCAGTAATCCTGAAAAGATCACACATAACTTCACAAGTTTGGAAAGTGGCACATGCCTTCAACTTTACCCTCTTGAATTAGTCCATGACCTAACCTTTAATGGGTTGAGGTAAAAGAACCTGCAACAGATTACGGGTGTCAACGTTTATTTGCTTTAAAACCTGGTAACGTACCTGGACTCCTCAGTAAGTTTGATGAATCCAGAAGCACTCTGTGAGCCGTTAATTTTACTATCAGTGAGTTATGATTACACAAGTAAAAATGAAAATGTAAAGAATGCTAGTACAGCAGCTATCATTAAGACAACTAGCTAAATAATCCATCAAAATATTAAAAGATTAAAGATTATTCTTATTTTTGAAAACAAAATGATTTTTTGTACTAATATGGGCAAATAGGTTGACACTTGAACCTAAAACTTGAAGTTGCTCATTTCCTTATGGGTTTTTTGTTGTTCTTGTTTTTGTTTGTTTTTTTGTTCCTTTAGTTCATTACCAGGCCTCTGGAGAACTTCAAGACATGTTGAGGAGGTAATTTATCCATTTAAATCAGATGGGTTGGACCAAGCACACATCTAAAACCTGCAGAACACTGGCCATTGAGACCTGGAGTTCCCCACCCCTGCTTTAGCACAAAAGAGGACATGGGTAACAACCAAAATATAAAAAAAAATAATACCAAAACAAAAAATACAAACTAAAACATAATGAATAATAATAATAATCATAACTATTATTAATAGTTATGAGTAGTTGGTGGTGTCAGGAAATTACATTTCTGTATCATGGCACTTATTATTACTAAAGTTTTACACTCCAACTTCAATCATTTGTTCTCATGCTTTTTAATAACGCACGAGTAGCCTACCTCTTCTGCTCCTTTCACTTTGTTGAATGTGGATTCCAGTGTTGCCATTACAATTGATTTAAAATATCAATGCTGACTTCCTTGCTTATATTTCTTGCTGATAAAGTCACTCTATCAAGCTATTGATAATGTCTCTGTACTATGTGTTCATGGTTAAGGAGTACCCCCTCATTCAGATAAAGGAATACTCCTGTTATCTACAACAAACTTCCAGTCACATACTCAATGATGCTAGACCCTGATGTACAGCCTGTGGTCCGTCCAGCTCACCGCATCCCCGTCGCGATGCAAGAAAGAGTCAAAGCTGAACTTGAACGCATGCAACGCATCGGCGTTGTAACACCAGTCACCGAGCCTACTGACTGGGTGTCCTCAATGGTGGCAGCACACAAGAAAAACAAGCATGAGATCAGACTGTGCATAAATCCAAAAGACCTCAACACACCACTGAAAAGACCCCATCACCCAATGCGCAGCGTTGAGGAAGTGGCAGCACAGATGTCAGGAGCGACAGTGTTCTCAGTGCTAGATGCAAAAAACTCCTTCTGGCAAATACGGCTTGACGAGAAATCCTCAATGCTGACCACATTCAGCACCCCATTTGGGCGATACAAGTTTCTGCGGATGCCCTTTGGTATCAACTCAGCCAGTGAGGTGTTCCAGCGCTCCATGGGACAGCTGTTTGCCGGTTACCCGTGCTCTGTCATCGTGGATGACATCATCATCGGAGGACATGGAGTGGCCGAACATGATGCCAACCTGAAAAAAGTGCTGACACGTGCTCGAGAGATCAAACTCAGGCTAAACCCTGACAAGTGCAAATTTCCCCTAGATCAAGTGTCATATGTGGGCCACATCTTCACAAGGGACGGTCTAAAAGAAGACCCCTCCAAAACCACAGCAATAGGAGCAATGCCGGTGCCCACGGATGTCACGTCGCTACAGCGCTTCCTCGGTATGGTTAATTACCTTTGGAAATACATACCGAACCTTGGTGAGATTGCCGCACCCCTAAGGAAACTAACCCACAAGGAGACTGCGTGGTGCTGGTTCCCACAGCACCAAGAGGCTTTCGACCACCTCAAATCATGCCTCTCCAGCCCGCCAGTATTGGCGTATTACAACGTCAAGGAGCCAGTCACACTGACATATGATGCATCATGCTATGGGCTGGGTGCCGCGTGTTTGCAAAATGGCAGACCGGTGGCCTTCGCCTCGCGTGCTCTCACTGACACAGAGACGCGATATGCTCAAATAGAGAAGGAGCTCCTCACTGTGGTGTTTGCCTGCACGAAGTTCAAAGATTATGTCTATGGCAAAGCAACAATCATTGAAACCGACCACCAGCCCCTGGTGACCATAATGAAAAAGCCAATCCATGCCGCCCCTGCCCGGCTCCAGAGGATGTTACTGCGACTACAGAGTTACGACATCAGTCTGGTCTACAAAAAGGGGAAATACATGTATCTAGCCGACACCCTTTCAAGAGCCCCGCTCGCCCCGCTGTCACGCTGCCCGGTTGAACACACTGATTATGAAGTGATGACAGTGAGCTACATCTCCACTGCTTGCCTGGAGGAGCTAAGACAGCACACAGCACAAGATGATGTGCTACAAGCGCTCAGCACAGTCATTCAGCGAGGGTGGCCCAGCAGAGAGAGCCAAGTACAGCCCGCTCTGGCTCCGTTTTTTCCATATAGAGATGAGCTCAGCATGGAGGATGGGATCATCATGAAAAGCCACAAAACTGTCATTCCCCAGTCCCTGCACAAAGAGTACATCAACATCGTACACAAAGGCCATCCAGGTACCGAAGCAACCAAGCGCAGAGCTAGGAGTGTCATTTTTTGGCCAGCAATGTCAAAAGACATCGCAGAAGAGCTGCTCTCTTGCACTGTGTGTAACAGCACTAAGACACATCAGCAGAGAGAACCGCTACAACTGCACCCTGTTCCAGCCTTCCCAAGGTCAACGGTGGCTGCTGACATTTTTACCTGGCATGGAAAACAATACCAGGTCCTTGTAGATTCCTATTCAGGATGGATTGAGATTGACCTTCTCCGTGACTTGACCACAGCAGCGGTCATCTCCAAGCTAAAGAGACACTTTTCAGTTCATGGCACACCGCACACGCTCCTCACTGACAATGGCAGACAATACACTAGTCAACAGTTTATTGATTTCGCAAAACAGTGGGACTTCACCCATTCAACCAGCAGCCCAGAGTTTCCACAGTCAAACGGTCTTGCTGAGAGAGCGGTGCGCAGTGCAAAACAGCTCATGGAAAAATCTCACCGAGATGGGACCGACGTGTTTCTTGACCTCCTAAACCTTAGAAACATTCCCCGTGACACACAACTAGGCTCCCCTGCTGAACGCCTCATGTCTCGTCAGACACGCGCGGGCATTCCTGTGTGCAGCAAGCTGTTGGCACCCATTGCAAAAGACACAGGACAGATCTGTGACCGACTTCGCAACAAAAGACTCAGACTGAAGCGTCACTATGATAAGTCCAGTCGCACGCTACAGCCGTTGCAAGACGGACAAGTGGTCCGCGTGCAGACAGAGAAAGGCTACGACAAGCTGGGAATTGTGGAAAGGAAGAGCAAGGAGCTACGATCCTACATCATTCAGGTCGATGGAAGAACCTACCGGAGGAATCGCTGCCACATCCTCCCAGTGGCAGAACCGCCTCCGCCACCACTCCATGACTATGACCCTGAGTGCCAGGACACTAACCATTCTACAATGGACAGTTCCACACTCACACCACAATCACACACACGCTCAAACGAAGATTCACAAAACACATCCTCTCCTCAGCCCCAACCTGCTGTGCAGGTGCCCGGACAGAACATTGTGAACCAGACACCATACACTACACGTGCAGGTCGCATCTGCAGACCCAACCCAAGATACATGTAAATGGAAAACACTAGGATGCCTTAGGTGTAATCAGTTTGTTATCAGTATGTTGAAATATGATGCTTGCTATTTGCATTTTTCATAACTGCTGTTATGTTAAGGTGTGGGGTTACTCCGAGCAAAAAAACATTGTTAAGTTAAAGTTGTGTTAGAAGCACTGTTTAGAAACTTGTGAGTGAATTAGTTTTGTTAGGTGCTACCAGCTAAATGGGGAGGATGTAGATCATTTTGATCACCAAGCAATATTTGTTTGTGCAGACCTGCCATAACTGTGGGGGACTAGTCCAACCGGAATAGTATGGTGGGGGGAGTTTTGTTCTTCCGGTGCGGTCTGTGTGTTTTGTCGTGTGCTGGAGTACCATTAAAGTTTTACAGCGGACTAACATCGAGAGTGATTATTGGCTCGTCGCATCACACGAGAGTGCTACACCTAGAAATGCCTTTTTAACCAAAACCTTGTGTTTTAAAGTACTCCCAACATTTAAAGGAAGCGGCCATAGCCACAGTCCCCAGCTATGAATACCCAGAAACTTGCACAGAGCCTGAACCGGTACCGGTCCGTGAGTCGTTTGGTACCGGGCCGCGAGAGTTGAGGCTCGAGTGTGAAATGTATGGTTTTCAGGGTTTTTATCGGTTTTTAGCGTTATTTTGTTATCGTTTTTATCATTAACTCGGTTTTCCTGGGTCTTTTCACGTGTGTTATGAATAAATCTTCTTTTTTTCGGTACCGGTACTAGTTTTATTTTGTTGTATTTATCCGCCACACTTTAAAGGCCGGTCCGTGAAAATATTGTCGGGCATAAACCGGTCCGTGGCGCAAAAAAGTACATGCTGAACTTCAAATAAAAGCTGACAAAGAGCACGTACATCTGCTTCATTGTAATTTGGGTGAAAATTACCAAGAAGTCTTATTTTGATACATCATACTCGTGCTCTATAGCATATTCTATATCGATAACTGAGAGACATCTGCAAGCTATTCAGTTGCATGTGTCCATATGTTCACTAGTCTCTTCTACTGTAACGTCATAGATTTGAAATGAATTTAGATGAAATTAGTGTGTGACTGTTTTACATCCTCTTTTATTCACATCTTCGTCTAATCGAATACATTTACAAATGCATTTCACAACCATAAGCTCTAAAGCATGTTCACAACCAGTAACGAGAGGATGAATTGCAGTTGTATGTTGCGCTACCTCCCCTGGAAGTGAATGTATAGTTGCCAAAACTCCGTGTAATAGCCACCGAAATTCTTCGGATCATTGATCGATAGTTGAACAAAGTTCAGCCAAAGTCACACTGATTTTCTGACCAATCTTAGCCTTAGAGGCGGGGGATAGAAACGTGAAAGAAGATACATGTGCGCTTCGGTTGCTCAGAGACGAAGCCGAAGTCAGCAGAGTTGATCTGTTAGGGGAAAAAAGTTTGTTTGGTTTAAAAAAAAAAAAAAGATGATTTCAATAAAATCGCCCTGCGCGCAGGCTCTGCTCGGTGTGGGCTGTTTGGCTTTCGCCCTCCTCGCGTTCATGCTGGTTCGCCAGCTCGTCAAGCAGAGAAGACCTCCTGGTTTTCCTCCCGGTCCATCTCCCATCCCTGTGATAGGCAACATTTTTTCTTTAGCCACCGAGCCGCACGTCTTTCTCAAGAAGCAGAGTGAAGTTCATGGACAGGTAATGCCCTTACGCGCACTTTATGAATCTAACGCTTTTACTAGTTTGCAGCGTGTACACCCACACCCACACACCAAGAGAACAAAAGAGACTCGCCTTAATGGCCTGGGAACAGCTGGAAAGCGTACAAGTCAGGGCCTCCCCCAAAACACACACACACATATGTATGTATATAAATATATATAGCGCTATTTCTACCGACCTTATATGACTCTCTTGGAAAGGTGAATAAAACTCATAATGGCAACCTGGTAGTTTGTACGTCAGTTTATTTCAGAACACAAACCATGTCACAAAGCTCAGATCATCTCAAACTGGTTTCTTGGACATGACAGTGCGTTCAGTGTACTCGCGCCCCATACTTAACAGCCACCAGATCTCAATTCAATAGAGCTCCTTTGGTGGAACAAGAGATTGACATTAGGAATGTGCAAACAAAAAATCAGAAGCAACTGTGTGATGCTATCATGTTATTGGCAAGGTTTACCAAAAAAGTGCCCACTGAGTGTGTGTATTATAAAACCGTTTGTCTCTCTATTGAATACCAGGGAACTCCTTCTCTAGTTCAGACAGCCACTTTGGAAAGAACAGACCAGCAAAGACTTGCAAATGCAAATACATTTGTCTAAAAAATAGTACATTCCTCTAACAGAGGCTTTAATGTGGATAGAAATGTGTGTGAAGATCTAAATGACTGCAGTGACTGCTAATAATGGAATTCACACCTTTCAGATTTTCAGCCTTGACCTGGGAGGCATCTTGACTGTGGTGTTAAATGGATACGACTGTGTCAGAGAGTGCCTTTACCATCAGGGTGAGGTGTTTGCTGATCGGCCATCACTACCTTTGTTCAAGAAAATGACCAAAATGGGCGGTAAGATGCTTTGATATAACAGTGAATGCCGTTTTTTGCAATCTAAAAAAATGTTATTTTGATTCAAAATGATTAAATTCTGTTTTTCTCTTCCAATGTCCAAAGGGCTTCTTAATTGCAAATATGGCAAAGGCTGGAACGAACACCGCAAACTGGCATGCAGCTCTTTTCGTTACTTCGGCAGCGGCCAGAAACTCTTTGAGAAGAAGATCTCGGAGGAGTGCATGTTTTTTGTTGATGCCATCGATGAACACAAGGGAAAGCCCTTCAACCCCAAACATCTTGTGACCAACGCAGTGTCCAACATCACCAATCTGATCATTTTTGGCCAGCGTTTTACCTACGATGATCGCAACTTCCAGCACATGATTGAGATATTCAGTGAGAATGTGGAACTAGCAGTGAGTGGCTGGGCCCTCCTCTATAATGCCTTCCCTTACATTGAGTATGTGCCCTTTGGGAAACACCAGAAGCTCTTCCGCAATGCTGCTGAGGTTTACAACTTTCTACAGGAGGTTATAAACGGTTTCTCACAGGGCAGAGTGCCCCATGCACCACGCCATTATGTTGATGCCTACTTGGATGAGTTGGAGCAGAATGCAGGCATTCAGGGGTCTTCCTTTTCTTATGAGAATCTCATCTATTCAGTGGGTGAGCTCATTATTGCTGGTACAGAGACTACAACTAACACTCTGCGCTGGGCCATGCTCTACATGGCTCTGTATCCCAACATACAAGGTCAGTTGTAGTAGAAACCCCCAAAAATGTTTTTACTTCTAATTATTTAGTCTGAGTTTGCTCTAAATTTAATGGTTATATAATCTCACCTAATAATCTGTGTTTTTACCTACAAAGAGAGGGTGCACAAGGAGATCGACAGCGTGCTGTCCAATGGGAGGGCGCCCACTTTGGAGGACAAACAGAGGATGCCATACATAGAGGCTGTGCTGCATGAGATTCTACGCTTCTGCAATATTGTACCACTTGGGATTTTCCGTGCCACGTCCCAAGATGCAAAAGTCAATGGGTACACAATCCCCAAAGGGACCATGGTGATCACAAACCTCTACTCGGTGCACTTCGATGAGAAGTACTGGAACGATCCTGGTGTTTTCTCACCGGAGAGGTTTCTGGACAGCAGCGGCAATTTTGTGAGGCGCGAGGCTTTCCTTCCATTCTCCTTGGGTAAGGCTTCGTTTCTCAAAACCAGCATTAGCTATGATTGGTTAAACCAAATTATTCCTCAAAGACTTTCCTGTTTATTTGCAGACTTGAGATAATTAGCCAGATGCAGTGTGTGTGTGTGTGTGTGTGTGAAAAACTAACAGTTTTTTGTTTTTTTTTCAGGGAGGCGTGGGTGCCTGGGTGAACAGCTGGCTAGAATGGAGATGTTCCTCTTTTTCACAACTTTGTTGCAGAGGTTTCATCTTCAGTTCCCTCCAGGAACTGTCCCAACTGTCACTCCCAAGCTGGGCATGACCTTACAGCCCAAAACTTACTACATCTGTGCGATCCGCAGGCAGCAGAAAGTTCCCTGCTCTTGATACACTCCTTTTTACAAGTAGTCAGGTGAACATTTTCAATGGCTTGTTTAGCCATTATGTGTTACACTACTTTGCACAACAATGCAATTGCGTGATAACTTAATCACTCTGAAGTTTCAATGCATTGCATTTTTCCAAAGCATCATTTATGGCAAATACGGCTGTACATCTGATTATTTAATCCACTTTATCTAATTACTATTGCTTCTCTTTTTTTAAAATGAGCAATATGCATGTTTGCACAATGCTCTTTTTGGAAACAACTGGTGAGGCAGCAAGTGATGAAAGAACATCCTGGGAACATGAGTGTCATATTGATTCAGTTCTCTGAGCTCAGAGACTGAAATATCTGTGAACCCTGGGACAGTAGCAATGAGTAGCTTATATGCCAGTCAATGACTTACAGTATGTGCACCTGTGGCGGTTCAGGATAGCACTGGGTCAGACAGAAGACACCAGCAATTTATGTGGGTCACACAAAATGGGATGAACAGACTTTCCAAGAACGTTCGTAACACTGTGTGCTGAAGATAGACGTGGGCCAAGATTCACATCATGTTGACTGACACTGACCCCTTCTCCAGGCATAACGGTCTGTGGAAAATCTTTCTCTTAGAAAGCAAATGCAACCCTGTTTTTTTCTAGAAACTGACGTTGCAACTAGGGGTGGGTTCTTATAATCGATTCATCGATTAAAATCGATTCTGGCTTGGATAACGTAAAATCGATTCATTAAAATCCTGAATCGATTTTTTAATATAAATTTATTTTGCCCAAAATGCCAGAATCTCAGGTGAAATGGTGCTTCTCAGTATGTACTGAATTTAAGTGGAATGTTAACATTTGTTTGTACTTTATTTGTTTTGTAATGCTGGTGTTTTTGAAGGAGCTTTATGCACATTAATAAAGTATTTTCTAAAAAATTAAAAGACCCAACATTATTCATTTCAAATCTATAAATCATGTTCATGAGAGTGAAAAAGGAACCTGAACATAAACATGGTGCCAAGTGTAAAAAATCTGCCTAATCACACACGCACAGCTACTTGCTGCAACTACCCCTTGTGACAAGGGAGCAGTTAAATTCAGTTCAATTTTATTTATGTAGCAAAAAATCACAACAGTCCCCTCGAGTCACTCTAAATTGTAGGAAAAGACCCTAAAAAAATAGAGAGAAAACCTGCAAAATCAGACGACCCCCACCATGAATATATAAGCAAGCACTTGGTGACAGTGGGAAGGAAAAACTCCCTTTTAACAGGAATAAACCTCCAAGAGCTGAAACCAGCTCCTTTAAAAATGTTTTTCTACCTATAATTCTACTCATAGGTAGAAAAACTAAACAGGCACAGTATGCCCCCTTTGTTAAAGGTGTAGAGATTGAAACCATGGAGACAATCCACTCATGAGTCAAATGATTATAAATCAAACTACTAAGATCAAACCAATACATTGAGAGACGCTCACATTTTGTGTACTGATCTTGTGTGGAATTGAAGTGACCTGATCCTTCGTAAATCAAGCATAGTTTGTACATGTACTGTTCCATAAGAGGAAGTGAATACACAGTTGGTATATCTAATGTCTTTAAGGTTATTCTCCTGTTTTTATGGGGTGGCATGGACAAAAAATAAAAAAGAAAATAAAAAAAAAGAAAAGAAAGGCGTATATATTTTGGGCTCACACAGACAAACACAGACACCAATAAAAATCAATGAGAACTGCTGATACTTGAGGGATGGTGTTTTATGACAGCTATAAATAACAACAAAAATCTGTTGCCTCCACAGTGTAGATAAGGGTGAATGGTTACATTAGACAAACGTACGTATATTGATGCTACATAAGGGTAACAACCATTCATTGATGTATTTATGGCACAATCATCAGAGGACACTGTGGTTTGAAGGACTGCACAGCGAGAAGCCAACAAACTTTTACAACTTAATGAGCTGGAATACGTCAGATCAGGGGCTACCGATGCTTTATAGTCCAGCACGGGTCCATGTGAAAAAAAGAAGAAAATAAAATTATGACACGTTTGTCATATTGTTTATGGCTCTGAGTCCACCCGCTATTCTTAACACTGTCACTGCCACTTTGATCCCAGTGGAGTATTTGACACGAGCTGCTTCTCTTTTCACAAATGGTACCGGAGCAATTTTTTTGTGTGTGTGCGCGTTTTGCCAATCAGCTCATCACGGCACACAAATGAATCCATGTAGGTAACGTTTGGCACTAGCTGGGTCAGGTGATAAAGACAGGGACAGAGAGAGACGATGAAGAATATAAGAGTGGTTATGATACAGAACAGACAGACGCTGAAGTTGGAAAAATGAAAAAAGCTAAATCAAAACACCAAGCCCCACAGTTCCACACCTGGAAATAGAAGTAGATAAAAACTTTGGAAACACAAAGGTAATTACAGGATCGCAATGTACAATATGTCAGCTGTGTGTAGAAAACAGATGCATTCATTTGATTATTTTAAAAATATATCTTTATATGCACATACTCTTTTGTACAGCGGCTAAACACTTGTTTGGTATTAAAATGTGCACATCTGTATCTATTTTGTGTCTTTAAATATTACTATCTCAGTTTGCACTGCTTACTTAACATTTTCTCCAAACAATATGATTCAATAAGGTGAGAAAGGAGCTAGGTGACAGTTCTAACTTCCCTTTGATATAATGTCTTATTCTAGTGGAATGCCAAGAGTTCTTTAACCTTCCTCATGGTAGGTTAGAATATATATTTATATGTATATATATAGAAACAAAACCAAAGTGACATGAAACTTTGGATCCCTTCTTTGCAAACTGGCCAAGTCATAAGTGTGAACAAAAGAGAAAAGTTTGTCTATCTAAGGTCTGCATTTAGATACTGTTCTGTTAAAATGAGAGTTTGAATTTTAAATCATTTTAAAATTCAATTAAAAAAAAACCTAAAAAAACCCAAACACACTGTTATAGCATGTGTGCATGATGTGCTGCTGCTACAGAAGACACATTTGCAGTCTGCTGACAACCAAGAAAGGCCTTTCTCCAGTGAGATTGTAAAAAGGTTACGCAAACAGTGTATGGATGGCCAAGAGACGGCGCATACCGCATGTCCCTCTGTCACAGAGGATTTCTCGAGGATTGCTTGAATTTGTTTGTAGTCGAGTTGTTCATTGAGAGATTACAAACTACTTCAGTCACCCAGATTTTTAATCTTCTTACGTTTGAAAGTGTATTTCATATTAATGACATAAACTCTTGCAAAATAATTATTCAACTTTGCGTGAATCCTGAGTAACCTTTAAAAAAATACTTAGAATCAAAAAAAAAGGAAAATGAAGAATCCATTCATTGAATCGGCACTCCTGATCTGAATGCGACATGTTAAACACCAACCAGACGACATTTCACTGATTAGAAATCAACTGTTGCTAACAGGACAAACAAACATACATACAAATTACATAATAAAATAATTAAAAATGCGATCTCTTTCTCCCTGCTCATTCTCTCCGTCACATTCCGGACAAAAATGTTCACACATTCAAACGAAACAAAGGACAGAGAGAGAGAAAAAAAACAAAACAAAATCCAAGAAGACAGGTGGTACGCATGAGTAAAAGCATCAAAAATGATGCATATATAATGCTATTAATCAGTCAACATTTCAATACTGTCTCTGTGACTGAGTCTGATACAGTGTTTCGTGTCACCAGCAAGGAGAGAACTACACAAGCCTAGGCTCTGGGCCAATATGGACTTAGTAAAGGTTCAGACAGGCACATTTGCTATATATATGTATATATATATATATATATATATTTACATATATATAATTCAAAAATATACCTGACATTGAAGCTGAAACAGTTTCAGTCTCTTGTCTTTCCTTTGGTAAAGGGTATCTACCACTTCATGATGTCATTTGCTTCAGTATGTTTCCTCTACCTTTCCTTTTGAAATACACAGAAACTGTTTTTGTACCTAAGGGAGGTGGTAAGTGTTAAGCGCTTTGCATTCAAGGCAGCATCACAGCCAAGTTACCATGGAGGACAAGTTCATCCTGGACGTCAGTCCACGCTCTTCTTTTTCTGCACCTTCTGCCTCCTCAGTCCTGGTGCGTTTCTCTGGGTGCACTTGACTCTCCATGGGGTGAAAGTGCATAGGAGTTGGGCCCCCACCGTTGCAGTAAGGATCCGCTCACAGTAGTAAGGCCTTTTTGTTTCTCCAAAAACCACGTGACTGCTTAAGCATTTGAGTGTCAGCACAGTGAATCTTTCAATATGTTTGTGTGGGCGTGTGTAAGAGAGAGGGAACGTGTGTTTTATGTGCATTTGTCAAATGTTAAAGTCGGTGAAAGGCAGGTGGTTGAGGGCCTCGTGCCCTTGTACTGCCTCTCCTTTTCTTGTCCACGCGTCTGCTCCTCTTGCTGCTACTGACGCTCCTCCCCTTCTTCCTCCTCTTGGATGACCTGGATGTCATCTGACGGAGAGGTGGGCAAACTGTCTGGCTGCTGCTGTTTGGCAAGCTCTTTGCTCTTATCCTCCTCATCGATGACCTTCTTCCACACCTTGTGGTTCTCTGTCAGGTGCTGCATGATGCTGCAGAACAACCTGCGCCGTTTTTTCCTCCTTCCTACAACAACACCAAAAATAAAAAAATAAATGTGTTTAGGGAATTCCACACTGGTGTAACTGTAACGTAAACATAAATGATTCTTTATTTTCTCAACACATCAACCGACTCCCCGTCTGACCAGGGTGGGAAATAGTCAGAGTTTGGTGCCCTGATCATAGACTGTAATTAAAGGATGGACGCACAGTGACATCACTCATTAGTTTGTAAAGTCCCATTTATAAGCCTTGATTATTTATTTTTAAAATTTCACCAGACATCACAGGTGGAGGTGGATCCAACTAAGAAACAAGAAACACTGGCCACTCTTATGATTTTTTAAAATCACAACAAACAAATTACATAAATAAAAACAATGTTTGATCAACTAATTATAAAATTATGTACTAAATAAACATCAACATGCCGTATGACTTGAAACCTGGGACTGAGACTGTAAAAGTTTCACAAGTGCTATAAATTACATTTTACTTTCATACAGATGGTCTTTAAGAGAGTCGGCCCCTGCTGGCTATCAGGACGAATGAGATATTTTGCATTGCTTTAACTTTTCAGACCTGCAGGCTTTGTTGATATATATACAGTGTATGAAACTGACTGTGCAACCAGGAATAGAAATAAATGCAACAATCAATGTCAACTAGGAACATTTCTGAAAAAATTTTGAGTGTGCAATTAGATAATAATTATTAGATAATAATTACTGATATAATAATTATATAATTACGGTTTGAGTTAGTAGCAGCCAATACTGTTAACAGCTTAACAGCTTAGAACAGAAAGACAGACAAAGTGGAAGTGCTGGTATAGTTTGGTGTAGGTATAAACTCCAAGTACAGCAAAAGTTTTAGCACTGGTTAGCGTAAAGGGACGGTTTAGGTTGGTAAAGACGTTGAAAATAAAGAAAAAAATCATTGCCTTATCATACAAGGACTGTCAGCCTAACAAAACGCATTGGCAGCAAGAGGAATCTTCTAGTGCAAAACACTGAGCAGACCGAGGAAGTTGGAAGCAGTTAAATTTGACCAAAACAAACAAAATCGCTCTCAACTGTAACAACTATCATGGAAGCATGTAATTTTCTGTCTGTATATATAACAAAGTGACAACGGAGACTGAATGAGTTGATTGTTCTTCAATGTGGAGGGGGTTTTTTTGGACACAGTTCTATGCGAATTTCAGGAAAACTATCAAACAAATCGGTACCAGGAGTTATAGCGTGCTATTCTCGACACAGTCACTTTGATATAACTTTTACTGAGGTTTTCTCAAAGCTGCACAAGGAGTACAAAATAGTACAAAAGTGCTAAATACTTTAGACTGTTACACTAAATTAACCAATTAGCTTAAAAACAGGGAGAGGTAAATATCAAAATGTCAGACGAGTCAATGTCATGCCGTTAACAGTCACATGACCACAAAACCCAAAATACTAAGAATACCTGTCTCATAACGACACCTGAAGTGGCTTTATTTAAAATTTGTGGGTACCACATCTTACTTGGTGCCAGCTCTTCTTCTAGCTCATCTTCCTCATCTTCATCTTCGTCTGTTTCGATGTCCACCTGGCCCTCTTCGTCATCATCATCCGACCCCTCTTCAGTGATCCAGTGGCCAGGAAGTAAGCCAGCAGCATCGTAGGAGTTACAAAGCGGTCCTACAATGTGTGTGATGAAGGACTCCTGCAGCTTGGCCAACTGAGGGGAGGAGCGGTCCATGAAGGGGCTGATGGGTAATCCCAACCTGGATTCTTCATCTCCCTGCAGATTAAAACCGCAGATTACAGACATTTAGAGATGAGATTTGATATTTGATACAAACTATATCACAATCAGAGGAACAGAAAGCGTTGCGCAGCTCTGACTTTTTTCCTCGTATGACCATGCGCACACAAAAGCAGATTTGACACAAATTTGAAAGGTTTTTTGAGTGTTGATATTTCTTGATATTTCTTCTTTCCTGGTTTCAGGATCAGTTTTACAAGAGGGTGCATTCTCATTTTACAAAAAAGTTCAAATCTTCTAGAAGGAAATGCTTAAAGTTTAATACAGAGATAAAAATCTATGATCTATGATAACTAAAAACTCTCTGCAGCATTAGCACGCAGTCTGTACCTGTTCGTAGAACTCATTGACGATTCCTTCTGTCCATTTGAGGTGCAAGTCACGGACTTTGGCTGGTCCATTGATATCTGCCAACTTTATGCACACTTGGCACACCAGCAGTCTATCGTTCTCGTTGGTCCAATCAATTCCTGGACTGTTCACATCGTTCACCTGTTTACAAAGATGGATGCCTTAGTACAACTTGTATCGTAGACTCATTATGCCATGTATTGCTCAACTGATTTTTTTTTAACTTAACAACCTCTCAATGCTTAAATCAATGTTTTGCAGAAAATTATACTTTTTGTAAGCTGTCTGTTCAAAATAATTCATCTCAGACCTTGGAATTGAATTCAGCCAGGAAATCAAAGTGCTTCTTGAGGTCTGTGGCCAGTATAGCCTCGATGACGAGGAAACGAAAACGCTTGAATTCCATGTGATCCAGGTTGACGAGGAAGTTGAACTCAGGTTGGGAAAGGTAGAGGCTCCAGGCAGATGCTGCATGGTGGTTCTCCAGCACTGAGCGGTCATTGTACAGCACAGCCTACAGCGCCCAGGAGGACAAAAGCACAAGGTGTCAAAGTGGCACACTAAAATGATTCCTAAAAAGTTCTAAAAGGTTAATAATAGGGTTGCTCGTGTTGTGCGTATGAGCTGCATAACTTGTATTGTGTATAAAATCGCAAAGGTATTGATTTTTAAATCCCGGGTGATCGTTCTTGAGTTATAGTGTTCACTGTTTAATAACAAAGTCCTTAGATCTCAAGGTCAAAGGTCATTGTTATTCAAACTAATCCAGACTCTTAGTAGATTCACCTATTGCATCAAACTGTCGACAAACTGTCAAGTCAGGTGATGGAGAAGTGATCATTTTGCCTTGTTCTGCAGCCACAGTACTTGTGCACTTGGCAGTCAATGAATCGTCCATAAAGTCGTCCGTATAACAAAGTATTGTAGAGGCAAATGTGAGGCCATCATTCTCAAGCAGCTAAAACCTGGCCTAAACCGGATCATGCAGCAGGACAATGTTACGAGCAAGAAAAAGAAAAGAATCAAGGCGTTTAATGGAGCAGTCAACGTCTAGAATCAACCTGACTGAAATGCAGTGGCAGGACCTTTGAGAGAGCTGTGCATAAATGAATGCAAACCTCAATGAACTGACACAATGCTGCAAAGAAGAGACAAAATTCAATGATTCAGAGGTGGTTCTATCAGCTACTGAATCGTGGGGTCACCTTAGGTTTTCACATTCTGGTTCTGCATTTTAGCCTAGTGTCTGTTAAGTAAATAATGAGACAGTGTAATATGTCATTTTCATCTTAGATCAATCTTAGTATGTAAAACTTTTACTGTGACAAGCAAAGGCGCAAACACAGCTGAAAACATCTACTGGTTGAAAGGTATCAAATGATAACAAATGTTAAAACATTTGATACCACAAAATACTTAAGATCCTTTCAACAGACATAGTGGTCGTCAACATCGTTAGCAATCAATAGGTCCAAGGTTCTTTTCTCCTTTTCTTTTAACTCACTTTCCTAGCACGAAACCCAGACAGAGTGAGCGCTATCGCTGGACATGTCGTCAAAATACAATATTTAAACTGGGGCAAGTGGTTAACTGTTTCATCGCTCATTTACATAACTCACCACCAATGAGGGAGCATTAACTGGCCATGTGGTGACAAGCTAATCTTGCACATGATCTTCATTTGTAGAGATAACTAAGGAAGTCTCAGGAAATCAAATAACACCTCAGCGTAAAATAGCCTGTCAGACAAGCACAAGTGTGGCTCGTGTGTCACGCAGCGGTGATGTAAAGAAAAGTTAAAGATTAACTGAAAAACCGGACACTAACTACATAAAGACAAACCACAAAAAATACCACGTGAGGCAATCTGATACCGAGGTGCATGCAAGTTAAAATTTAACATTATGCTTACATTGCTGCATTAGCTGTAATGCTATCTCTAGTGTAGGAACCTAATGTATCTGATGTTACTATATTGCTAGTAATGTTAATATAATAAATCATACATCTTATGTCCAGTGGCAGTAAGTATTCCTTGGGGTGGAATCGGAGGAATGTAAAAGTAAAGCCACACAATATCCGTCGGGTGACACTTCAGGGAAGCCCAATCAATGCTGCACAGACAGCCATGTGAGTTTCTGTATGTACACGAGGCTTGTCTCAGGCCAAGTGTTGATATTTGCTCTTGGGCTGTTGGTCTTCAGGGAAAACAGGTTCCAGCGCCTTTCAGGCAATGACCATCAACAGCCAGTGAGTAATTCACCCTGCAGACTTTGACATAAATGTATTTTGTACTTTGTTTTATGGAAGATACTGTTAATTTCCACAGGAAGCCTAGAGGACTATATAGACTGGCCACCAACTCTGAGTGTGAGACACCATATCTAACACTGCTGTACTAGCAAACAAAGCGCAGGACAAATACTAAGTGATTTATCCGCCTAAATAGGGGTGTAAGCTGAGTAAGTATAACTAATAACAACATTTTGTATACTCTGTCTTCACCACTCCATTTTTAGCAATCCATGAAAATGGCACTTTGCCTTAACCCATATTTTGAATTCATATTGTTATCCTCTGTTTCTGTTATGTCTGCAACCCTCTGAAGTACAAGCAGAAACTGTACGCTACCTGAGGTGCATTAGTGGCTACTAGAA
This sequence comes from Aulonocara sp. 'chitande type north' Nkhata Bay, assembly GCF_057382095.1. NCBI lineage: Eukaryota > Metazoa > Chordata > Actinopteri > Cichliformes > Cichlidae > Aulonocara > Aulonocara sp. 'chitande type north' Nkhata Bay. Next base: position 21,548,251 of record NC_141344.1, on the reverse strand, counting down.
AGGCATTTGTGCGACCAGGGTGGTCATAGTCGTGCATTGCAGCTGCTACATAAAGGGCCATGAGCTCCAGGGCAGGGATGTTCCAGGACAGGCAGCCATAGCTGTCATCTGAAATTGAGGAGCTCTTGGACGAGGCGTAGGATATCCTGCCTGGAGAGATTCCACTGTCTGAATCTGGAACATAACAAACAAGACTGATGAGTCTCAGCAATAAAAAAAATCAGACAGATTACACTTTTAGCTCTTTTGTAATTAAGCAAAACTAAACTGGAGCTAATGTAAAGGTCTCCATACACCTACATGCACACACACACACACACACACACACACACACACACACACACACACACACACACACACACACACACACACACACACACACACACACACACACACAGCGTTCTATGCCAGCGTATTCGCTGTTTTAGATTTCATTTCCCAGATCACTTCCATTTTCTCACTCCCCCTCTCCTTATCAAATGACAGCTGCTCTGGCAGCAGTGGGTGCACGTCAGTGGATAAGCCTCAGATAATTTCTAATAGAGCTTAAATATCATCTGCAGAAACGAGCCTGGGAATCTCTGCCATTTGAGCCAAACCATCTGCTTTCTTTAAACCAACCCGTGAGGAAGAAACTCTTAAAAGCATCAAGCAGCAGTAACAGTGCGGGCACTTCCAAAGCATGCACACTTTAGCTAAGTTAACACAACAAGGCTAATTATGTTTAGTTGGCTGTATTTTTTTTTACCAGAACAGAAAAAAATGAAACTTAGAAGACCAAAGTGTTTCTGCATGTTAATGACATTTGAAATTTTTTTACAGTGTGAGGGAATCACTGGGAGTCAATGTTGTGCGACCATGTGTTTGGACTGCAAACAGCATTGTCTAGAGCAGCTTTCGCACATGCACTACGGCCCTGAACTTTTCAAGACACGGAGTGAATGTAAATGAATGTAAATGTTCAATTCAGGCAGATCAATCGCTGACTTTACTCCGAGACCTATTAGTACAAAGGTCGGATAATATCCGACTGAGCGCAAATCCAGGCCCTGTGTCCTGTCACCTGCACACTCTACCCCGGTGCCTCCCTCTGTCTAAACCAAATGGCAGTATTTCCAGTGGAGGAAACTGGTATGCATGAGAAAAGTGATTTATAAGATTATAATGTAATAGTACAAACTGTTGTTTACCTGTGTCACTCCCAGTCACATGCTCACTGTGGATCTGCTGGAACCCAGGGATTGGTCGAGTGGTCAGGTACCAAACAGCGTGCAGCACATCAGTAGCATGTACCCGATTATGATCTGTGTGTTTTTAACCATAACAGTTTAACTTAAAAATTATTGTGCTTGATTATTGCAAAAATAAACATAACCATGTATAAGATTTTTTTTTAAGTCTTAAACACTGCACAGCGCAACACTCACAAGGAATGTCTCTGTATCCATTTTCCAGAGCACAGAAGTATGTCATGAACTCCCTCACAGGGATCTTGAAGATCTCAAAGAGACACATATCCTGGAAAAGGGTGTATGTCACCTGGGGAAAGAAAAGGCAACTTTACTAAAACACCCATCCGAAAACAGGAAAGCCAGCGACATCACATCAGTTTAGTGCTACAGTAAAACAAAGTAGATTCCACAAGTAATAAAGTCCACAGTTGGCTCAAACTGAATCATACTCATAATCATAATCAGTCATAACTTAGGGAGGAGGTACCGGAGCATCCAGGCTCCACTAGACTGCTGAAAATGTATGAAGCTGTGCCTCTGGGGCACCTCTGCTAATTCTGGTAATCAAAGTTTACGAAAAAACTGGACATATTCACTTCAGACTAAAAGGTTTAAAGTCTATCCAACAGGGAAAACAATGGTCATTATATGCTACTAGCAGAACTGCTTATCAGATATGTACATATTGGGTTTGGAGTTGTTACTAACATAGCTTAGGATCCTTCCGGTCTTCCCTCCTGTTTTGTCCACCAGGTCAAAAATCTGGAAGTTCCAGGTGTTCATCCTCTCCATGAGGGTCTCGTGTTCCTCAAGCATAGGATCTAGCATAAACTCCTGTTCATCCTGATGACACAAGATCATTAGGCTCACTATAGACAAACAAACAACAAAACAATGCAGTATTTTCCTTCTGATTCTGCAGCTAGCCTGCTGACAGTTTGATCAGAGATTTGCAAATATTTTGTTTGCTGGTCACCGCTAATGTACCCTTCTGCTGATAGCAGGACCTCGCATGGCGTATTAAAACGGTGCTAAACACCTTGCTTCGTATCTCCGATAAACTCCCAGGAAGTTGTCATTGAAGGCTTTTTACAGCTTCTTTGGGCATTGCATGGTCTGACCTTGGGAGGAATTTGCTGAGATATCTGATCCTCGAAAGCCTGAGCAATAAGACCAGTTTTTTGGTCTGACTGCTCCAGACCAAAAAACTCCCCAAACGTCTCACACTTGTTGATGATCAGTTCTTCAAGTGCATTTGATTAGCAGTATCTGGCTGCTAATCACCCTCTTAACTTCTACGGGAACAGTGCACTTATGTTTTTTTCACAGGTTGTTCTCCGGTCGATAATCACACTGTGAGTAAAAGCCCTCTGATTAAGCTCACCTCTGATTTCTGAGTCTGCTGGTCTGTGCTCGTGCTCTTCTCCTTCTCCTCCTCTGTCAGCCTCTGGTTCCCCCCATCGTCTGGGCACCCATCTTCAGACACATCCATCTCCGAACTCTCCTCCCTGATCAGAGGTTCTCCTATGAACTCTGGTCCTTCCCCTGCTATGTATAAAAACACAATGTAAAACCACCCAGTAATGCATCACATGCAGAGAAAAACATTAGCACCTTACGCAGCTTATAGAAGTTTTATATTTTCAACCCTAAGACTCGAAACTGTGCCATTGTTCCATAACATCTAACTATATGTACCTGAGCGTCTCCGCTGAGCCTCAGTGGTGTACGGTTGATGGGATTCCCCTGTATCACTGTTGCCCTTGAGCATCTGACGACCACAGCTAATAATCACAGACATAACCAAATGCAATCCATCATATATCTTAACAGCAATCGCTGATAGACTGGATAAAAGATGACAGTGTGGCGTGTCTCTTCAGTTCTGCAGGTCTCACCTGGTGCAGAGAGGTAAGGCGGAGCTACGGAAATCAGGGGAGTTTACTGTGTAGCCCAAGGGTTTATGCAGGTTCAGATTTACACTAGGCTTCGTCAAGAAGTCAGCCGTGTCTGGGAACTCCACAGGCAATCGAGGAACAAGGGATGATGAAGAACCTGTGCCTACAGTGGGAGGACTGTGGCTTGGAGAGGTGACGGGGCTCAGGCTCGGTGATGTGCCTAGAGAGAATAAAGGGAGTGCAGGAAAAGACAAAAACAGAGTCAAACATGAGTAATAAACAGACGTGCAGTGAGTCCGAGGAGCTTTATATTTAAGTCTCACCTGCTCTCCTGGGCCCCGCATGGTATGTGAGGGTGACAGAGGAAGATCTCTGCTTGGGAATGGTGAGCAGGTTTGCATTAGGCCCATTGGACAAACCTGAGCTGCAGGACAAAAACACATATATTAAACACGGGATTTATCAAGAAAATATAAAAAGGGTTTCTTTTTATCAGATGTTATGCATTATCCAGACAAAGAACAACAGTTCAAGGCTACTCTGGCAAGCCAATCACGTTACACTACAGAAACAAAGACAAAAAAAGGTGCCAACATAGCCAATCCTCTCCTGCCATCCAGTGGAGACACACGGTAACAGGCACTGCACCCCACCGTCACTATGGTAATTCAAACCAATTTTGAAATGAATTTATTTAAAGCTTCTAAACCCATTTTTAACACTGAAGTGTTATGCTATAATTAATAAGTCCATTTCTTGATTGTGCATCAAAGAATAGATTTGCTAGTCCTTGGTTCATCGAGGTAGCCTTAGTTAAAGAAGTGACAACTGTACTAAAAGTACAGTGATTTATTTACATTTGGGTAAAACTATCACTGCACTTACTTTTCATGATAACTTTCATTATGACTTTCTGGCAATAAAAGGAACACGTTAGATCCTGCAAGAAAAGCAATTTTATCTGCTCCAAAACAGGAGAGATTCAAGTAAGAGATAAATAACGTGCGCTAGCAGCTCTACAGATACTCTTGTGTTTCTGCGAGGTGGTAAGGTAGACGGTTGAGTTTGTGATGAGTACCTGATCAAGTTGAGGTCAGGGTGGGGTCTCTTGCCGTTGTTACGTTCCCACCGTAAAGAGGCGCAGTCAAGAGAAGGGAGTGTGGAGGATGCAGATGAGGTGGAGCTACGCCTTGGCTGAGGGGTGGGGAGGCTGTTTCTGCTGTTCAAACCCTGATTGGTGAAGAAAGATCCAGTGATAAATATATGTTTTATACAGTAACATTAACATCATAAGTTAACTTGGCTGACTATTTGAAACTAGTAATCAGTTTTATGGCTTCAGAACTATTTCCCATCACAAACCAGTGCTGGTTAAAACTATTAATAACTGATAAGGGACTAGTTTTGTGCAGTAGTAACACTTGTTCCCACCTTAATAGGTTTCCTATCACTCCTCTCTACAGAGTCCTCCACCTCATCGCAGGAGTAGAAACCTGGAAAGGGGGTAAAAGGGTTGACCCTGGGGCGGCATGAGCCTGAAAACGTCCCCATGAGGCTGGAGATGCTGCGCAGAACTGAGATAGTGTGTGGAGGCAGCGACGAGTCCATGAGCAGGTCTGACACCAGATTCCTGGCCTCGTTGATGACTGAAAGGTCCACACCGTTGCCGCTCACTGCACCCTGTTGTAAATGCACATTCACTGCACAGGTTAGGGAGCAGAGCTGCAAAGGCAGACATAAAATGACAGTTAAAAGTTTATGGTTTGTGGTGTCTAGTAGACTCCTGCTGGAGTGTGAGTACTGGTTTATGGCAGATAGGTGGCCAGGAATAGTATGAGGTTTATAATCGCGTTCTTTATTTCTTCACGCTCTCTTTTATAAATTCCACTTTCCCATAAATTACACATAAACTGTGCAAAAACATGAAGAAGGCATTTTAAATGATTCTGAATCCGGTCCTTGACGATTTTGGTTTCCACTGACTGTTATGTCTTTGTGTAAATTGCACAATGTACATCAACTTTATATACAGTCACGTGATAGATAAAGATAACGTTTTCACAGGACTCTATTCATCACTGTAAAAAACTAACAACCCATGACTCAGCCACTCGTAGGTCTACTTTTAACAGCAATAACTTGAAGTTATCGTTTTCTTTATGACTTTATCCATCTCTTACATCATTGTTTTTTTTACCCACTTCCTTTACAGCATTGCTTCAGTTCAATGAATTTTGGGCATTTGTGCACCCACAGCTCCTTCAAAGTCACACCGTTTCAACCAGGTTGATTTTGGACACCTTGATGCTTGTCTCTTCAGCCATTCTGCTGCTGCTCTGTTTGGGATTATTGTTCTGCTGTTTGGCCTATTTTAGGCTGAGCTTTAGCTCTCAGTTAAATGGTCTCACATTCACTGATAATTCATTGTCAACCCAATAACTGCAAGGTGCCATAATAATGTGGCTGCTAAATCATCAACCCTCCACCACCATGCTTGACAGTTGCTTGTGTAGTGTTTGTGTTGATGTGTTTGTGTTTGGTTTTCCCCAGATGTGGTGAAATGTATTACAGCCAAACATCTCTACCTCGGTCTCATCTGTGGTTTGTTCGGATGCAGTTTTGCAAACCTAAGCAATTTTCTTCTTAGAGAGAAGATGCTTTGTTCTTGCAACCCTTCCAACGAAGCCGTACTTGTTCAGTCTTTTTGAACTTTAGCATTTAACATGCTAACTGTGGCCTGTTAAGTCTGAGATGTAGCTACTGGGTTTTTTGCAGTTTCTTCAAGCATTTCACGCTCTGACCTTGGGTTGAATTTCCTGGGATGTCCACTCCTGGAAATCTTGTGGCATTTTGTAACACACACTTGAATGCTCCAGACTAGAAACTAACTTCTTCTAGAAACTTCTGCGTTTCTGGTGCCGCTCACACTTGCGTTTACATTTAATCAAGTACATTTGATAAGCAGCACCTGACTGCTACTTACCCTCTTAGTTCCTATGGATGGACTAAGGGTGTACTTAGTTTTTCACAGAACTGCAGATCTGATGTGTAATTTAAGTGTTCCCTAATTGTTTCTAAACACTATGTATTGTTTCCAACTTCTTCTTCCACATGATTTCTATTTTCTTGTCTCCTTATCCCTCTTCTCTTCCTCTAGCCTTTTGCACAGCAAGATAATAAAAATAGTGTACGTGGATGAAAACACACTGTCTAGACCAGAAATTTGGATTATTGAAGTGACATGCTATTGTCTAAAGTGAAATCCCCAAAATTGTGAGCGCAATCTGTTACAGGGTTTTATCCCTTCTTTTTTTTAGAGCAGATTTCATATGAAATGCTGTTGTTTGTGAGACACAAGAGCAAAACCTGACGAAAAGGTTGCTGTAGGAACAAAATGCGTGTTTTAACTTAACGCACTAAACCTGAATTACTCTCTGTGGGTGGACTACAGACTGACTATCTAAAAGAAACTATATAGGCAGTGTGTTTCCTGAATTACCCACAACCTTAAACCCTCATAAACATGCGAGCTAAACAAAGCACAGCACTGACCTGATACTGTGGTTTGTACCAGTGTTTCAGATCCCAGTCCCATAAGATCATCTGAAAAGAAGAAACAAAGGAAACGTCAGTCAAATGTCATCTTTGTATGTTGTGTGTTTATTTATAAAAGAGAATATGAAATGTATCTACACAGATGGAGCTCGGGCTCTGACCTATGCTCCACTTTGAGCACAATGCTTTATGACCTTATAGAGCAGGCGCCGGTGGGCCACAAACAGACAGCTTCTGCTCGTCTGTTCTTCATGTTATCTAAACATTAAACACAACAGTGTAGTCGCAGATTACATTAGGGATTCCCCGTGCCACAAAATACAAATTTTACTACAGGTATGCTAATGCAGTCTGCCTGAGTGACGGCAGACAGAGGCCTCTCACTGAAAGCAAAAGCAGAAAAGCAAACCACGAAAACCACCAAGGTGCGTCTACAATAGAGCTATGAGATCTTATCAAGCCTCAACTACGTCAATTAGAAGCGCTATCTGTTGGTAACTACAAAGGAGCTCTCACATATTACAGAGCTGCACAGTCAAAGTGCTGTGCAAGTTGTTTAACAGTATGTTTCAGAAATAGCCTAAAGCTTTATGACAGCATATACAAATGTAGCAATTTGTAAGTATTTGAATTTAGTTATCCTCTTGCACATTTTCTGTTTTCCTAACATTTCAGCCATGCACTTTATAAAATATATGCATATGCATTTCTGGGTAGCATAACAAATCACAACGTGAAGCTTACGAACTGGATAAATGTGTGCCAAAAAGTGAACTTTCATGTGTAAAAATCCAGACATTAAACATTTCTTTTGCAGCACCAGCATGCAGTCTCACCCCGCTCCACAAGAGGGAGAACCGCAGGGGAGTATGCCTCACACAGAAGCAGCACAAGTCTCATCTGATCATGTAAACACGCATGCAGCCATGATACCATCAGACATAATTAGGTCACAATCAGCAAAATCAAAAGCAAATTTTTATCATTCTGAAATATTACTGTTACACGGGACTGAGCAGAGGAACACTGAAAAGCAAAAAGTTTGCGTTTTGGCACTTAAATGCCAAAACTAGCTATTTTACACTATATTTTTTACCAGCTGCAGCATCATTTGTTGATTATGTCCATACAGTAATCTATTACTAAGCTTGATAAATAGATCAGTAGATCCATGCCATCTCCTCTAATCACTGACTGTTTCACTGATCAAAGTGGGATGATGGGTGTTTGTCATCAGCATCTGTACAGTGCTGCCAAACATTTAATATGGCAAATAAGCCCTGCCATGGCAACCCGACATAGAGGCCAGCAAACAATGCTCCATACACCATGGCAACGAGATGGCGGGAGACAGCCTGAGGACAGAGTTGTTGGCCTTCTGCTTGTTTACAGAGAGAAATAGAAGGGCCGAAACAGAGAGGGAGATGGGTAAAAGCTGAAGGAGCGGATGCCATTAAAGCCGGGATGGAGAGTAAAGGGCTGAGACCTACAGAGAGAGAGACAAAAAAAAAAACAAAACATGTGTACAAAAGCTGCCAAAACCTCACAGTTACACTAGTCTCTTCACTTCTCTCCTTCTCCTCTGCCTTACCTGAGCGCATAACGCACAAGAGCACGGGCTCCTCCGTGATTCTCGCTAAGCTCAGAAACAGGAATAGCTGGATGAATCACTGCTAGCGCCACAACCGGTAAAGCTTGTGTCAAGAGGCACGTGCTCCTTGTGCACGTGACGCGATAAAAATCTTTCAATGAGCACGAGATATTGTCTCCAGCGACGTCATGAAATCATAGCATGGGGAAAGAAGCACAATTCAGCACACGTAGACACCTTTACGCAAGCAGCCGCACAGGCACAGCAAAACACAAGTGAAATGCCATTCACCTCTTTCACCATCGTGCAAGCATTGCAGCTATACTCGTCAAAAGTATTGTGCAGCATGGATATAACACGTACATGTTTATCCTTATGAAACAGTAATACACCGATAATAAACATAGTTAATATAGGTAATATGCAACTTTCCCTTCTAATTTTAAGTACATTTTGATACAACTTATACTTAAACGTGCTATGACAGTTTTTCACATTGTGGTAGAGTTTTGTTTTGTTTTTACTCAAACTAATTAAAAACTAGATTTGAATCAAACTAAACTAAACATGCTTGCAGCTTAATTTGACTTTTTCTGACATGATGCCGATTATGTCAGACCACCTGCTTATCTGATTAATTTAATTAATCAACACATTTTTTACGTAGGAGCAGTGACACATTAACAACTGAACATATCGCCTATATGAGGATTATTTTATCTCCAGGACGGAAATTATCAGACGCACGCATTTTTAACAGTCAACTACGGGCAATGCAGGACATATGACGTCCACTTGCTCGCTGTGAATTATCCGGATAATCTTGCATTGTTCTCACATGGAGTTTGTACTAGGGAGCTGCCAACTGACGTCTCCAGAGTTTTTGAGCTTCTCTGCATGTTTGAAGATGGCTAGAAAGCGAGCTGTACAGATAAGAACACACATCAAAACACACTGGCAAATACTGATAAACATGGCATAACATGAAATGTGAAAATAACTCCTCTCACAGGTCATAAATATTTCCTAACAGGAGTCAATAAAACTGTGCGGGCCATTAGGCCTCCGGCTGGTTACACCTGTGTGTCATATTAGCTGGGCTGTGTGGCGCGAGAGGTGCTAGAACTGATAAAAACATGCTAATAAGAGTGCGTGGGGAGGGCAGAGAAACGGTATCAATGGCAGCCAGACAGGAAGGGCATTTGCATGTAGAGGAGCGGGGCACTGCTGACGTCAGTGTGCAGCGACACACACAGCGTCAGCAGCCCTCTGCACATGCACTTGCTGATAATGAGGGCTAAGCTCTGGCTGTCAAGACCTGCAGAGGGGGACAAGATGATACAGCCTGATTGTTTTTAAGACTATATTCAGGAAAAAAGTGCAATAGGGGTGGGGGGTGGAGGCACATCCTGAACTGACAGAAGTGTGCCTGTAGCTTAGTGTAAGAGCTCAGGCAGGCTAAGGAAGAAGCAGACTGGGATTAAAAATTGTCTCTGAACTTCTGACCTTGACAGACTTGCTACAAGGCTTTATCCTACATTCAACCGCAGATAAACTGGAAACCTGTGTGATAAAATATTTTGCTTTACTAAAATTCTTCAAATTTAGCATGCATTACATCACAAGGACGGATTTTCTAATTGCACTTTGTAAAAACTCAGCTGGACAGCCCACAGGGCCAAAGACTTTTGCTGGTCTCAACAGCAGCCCCATAGATCAGCAAGTCCAATGGGAAAAATCAGGGGCCTCCAGATGGCCAGGCCGCCTATGGCTGTCACCAGTGTTGTCAGGGCGACCTGGCAAGGCCATGGAAAATTCTTTGACTGTGGAAAGGAGCTCGTTCAAAATGTCATTCCTCTCTTTCACACTCATCTACTACTTCACTGGACCTGGAATTGTTCAGCGCGTGCCTTGCGCAAGCAAACATCTGCAAGTGTCCTTTGGAGTATTTTTAAATACTATAAAACTGGTTTCTTGGTATTTGTATATATCAGACAAACTGTATTCTACTACAAAGAATACAAGTAGAGTTGCTGCATCCACATATCTTAGACTCATATTTTATATGCAGAAAAGACTTTAAAAGAATTAAATTGGTAAACAGACGTCACCAATTCAGTGTCTGACCAAAGATGAAATATGGTCAAAATTCAGGGCAGGGATAGCTCAGTAGGTAGAGTGGTGGCCCCATGATCGGAAGGTCGGGGGTTCGACTCCACTGAACGGCTACCCTGAGGTACCCCTGAGCAAGGTACCGTCCCTACACACTGCTCCCCGGGCGCTGCACTGGCGGCTGCCCACTGCTTCACTGGGTGAATGGGTTAAATGCAGAGGAACTATTTCCCTATGGGGACTAACACGCACACTTTACAATTCCCTCTTGTGTTCCTGAGCTGCAGCTTTAAATAATGGCGAGTGTGTTTTTGCAGCAGATTGCTATGAAGGCAAGTGAATTTGACCCTTGACCTTGTGCATATCAAATGTCATCACTTCTTGAGCTATGGCTTTTGTTAATTCACAGCGACCTTGATCTTTGACCAACTGATTCCAATCAGACTGAACTTGAATCCAAGTAAACCTCTGTGCAAAATTTGAAAAATGCTCTCTAGACATTTGAGAGAAACACACAGAAGACAGCAGCTGTTAATTCAATGTCTCACTTCACCTCACCATCATTATCTCTATGCATTTTCCACAATAAAAACATCTAACATCTACTATCGTCTGATCCTCAAGAGTGTACTTGCACTTTTTTATCTGGAGTTTAACAAACTACACCACAAGAAAGCATTTGAATACAATATTCTAAAATGCAAAAAGAAATTGAAAGTGGGTTTTTTTTTAAATTTCTCTATCAGGTTTCCCCTTGATATGGCAAAATTTAAATTGGCAGACTTTCAAAGAGAGATTTCTGATTTCCTCCGTATCATCTGACGTATCATGTGATGTGTTCATAGAGCATCTTTGAAAACAACACTCCTGTTAGCTAAGAACAGGAAACTGAGGCAAGAGTTTGCATGGCCTTGTCGAAATTGGACAAGAGAAGATTGGGGGGAGGAAACATTGCCTGGTCTGATGAGTCTCGATTTCTGCTGATAACATCGTGAGGGCATGGATCCATCCTACCATCTATCTGTGGTGTAATGGTGTGGATATTTTCTTGGCACACTTGGCTCAGTACCACTTGAGTACCATTTAAAAACCAGAGCCTACATGAGTACGATTGCTGACCATTGTCTATCCTTTTATGTCCACAATCTACCCATCTTCTGATGGTTACTTCCAGCAGGATAATCAGCCGTATCATAAAGCTCATCAGCCTGGTTTCTTGAACATTTAACAATGAGTTCACTGTGGCCGCCACAGTCACCAGATCTCAATCCAATACAGCATACAGGATGTGGTGAAACTGGAGAGTCCCATCAAGGATGTGCAACCAACAAATCTGCAACAACTGTGTGATGCTATCACTTCAATACGGATCAAAATCCACGAGGAATGTTTCCATGATGAATTCCGGCAAAAAGGGTCCAACCCAGTTTTAGTACCATGCAACTAATGGCCATGTGGTAACCAGTGAGTTTTTATGAATTTGTTTTTGCTCTTCCCAATTACATCACCATATGGTTGGTTACATTTACTACAGACTCCACTTCCCACCCTATTGGGAACTGTACACTGCAAATCTAACTGTGTGATTACACCTTTTAAACTACTGGGAACTGTAAAGGCAATCCACTGGTCCATCCTTAATGTAACATCCATCTTATGAGGTTAAGGCTTTAACAATCTCTAATGAAGATAAGCCTAAACAGTTGGTCTTTAGCACTAACACTATAAGAACTGGTTGTGTAAACTACAACAACTGGTACATGCTACATGATACGATAAGATAAGCCCCATTAAATAATTATCCACAATATTTTAGGAGGCTAATAAAGGAGCAGCCCGGAACTAATGGCAAGTACACAAATAACCTCCTAAAAAGTGTCGTAAATAGAAGAATGAGGAGGGCAGATGAGGATAATTGTTATTGTAGCTATTTCTCTCTATTTAGAGTCATTACTGAAAGCTGATCTAAAAAAGATCATTTATAAGTCCAATAATATTTCTTTGTCTCACACTATTATGAGAGTAGGTCCTTTCACATTTTTCTCATGCTGCATAATGTTTTCTTTAATTATTTCTTCATTTTTATAGTCATATAGTTTAAGAAAATCCTAAAGGGGACACTTATATGAGTAAATCATAGCATGAGATAAGTCATGTACAACATAAACATTTACTATAGCTCTTTTCTATTTCCATATGGGTGTTGCTACCATCTTGTGAACTATATACTCCATTCAAACCAGTTCTACAGAAAGCTTTTACACTCGCGTGACCTTTATCACAGACCAAGATACCGTGAAAAGTTCCAAATCCTCCTTTTTATTTGTCTCCTTCTAGAAAAACATTGTTGTTTGTTCTCAGAGGAGTATAATTCGTTTACTCTAGTTTCCTTGATAAGTTACAGATGCCTTTTCATGGGACCCCACCAGCTCCAGAGTGTACTTAAGTGAACAACAAGCAAGAGCAAGTATCCACAGATGTGCATGCAAAACCATGTTCAGCCATGTTTTGTGCTGGGCTTGTTTATTTTTAATGTATATGTGTAACAACTATTTAGAATATCTTTGTGGAGCTTTTTGCAGTTTGCAGGCCATTTGTAACATGGTAGACCAATGTGCCTGTGTTAATTCAGCTCCATATTATTGTGTGAAGTTGCACTGGGTTGGGAGTGGTTTTGTGTGTGTGTGTGTGTGTGTGTCACATTTTTGGTGAGCCAATGGCTGGAATGGGGTTGGACTAATTAGAGGCAGGTGTACTTGATTGCACTGATACACTGGTCTACTTATAGCCCACACTACAAACACTGCTGTGTCGTTTTGTCTCTCTGTGCAGGTATGTAATGTGATGAAATCAGATATGTTTGGGATGGATGGATTTTGTGCTATGAATTCTATAGTGAAAGTGTCGTTTTGTCTCTGTGCAGGCCAGGGCCTATTATATGCCACAGCCTAAAGGCAGCAGAGTTGCAGAGGCTGGAGTGACCACTGGCTATATGCTTGCAGGGTGGTGGGTCTCCAAGGACAACTTCTAACCCTGTTACAGGCAACACGTGGAGTGCAACTGGCCGTGTGGCATAGCTGGCTCTGGCCTTGGGACTGTGTGTTTTTTATACAATTCATAAATGGGACACTGGACTGTTTTATCTTTTATCTCTTGATATATTTTTTTGTCAATAAATTATCTTTTAGAATTTTATTGACTGTCATCTTTTTGCCCACGACAGAGACGGTTGGTCAGACCTAGAATCTTTCTTTGGGTGTGTTACACATTTTTCACCTAAAAAGCAGCATTTCCAGATTTCCGTGCCCTATAGATAATAATAGTTTTAATAACAAGCGTAAGTGGTCCCAAATGTGATGTGACCACATGTGCCCATTTGTCAAGATTATGTTACAAATGAGACTAATAAAATTTTGTCCTGCAAAAATCACATGTGGGATGAAGCAGCAGAGCAAGACTTTACTGTATGTTGTGAATTAAATGTGGAATGTGAATTTGTCCTCGGAGATGTAATGGAAAATGAGTTTTTATAAAGTTAAATAAATACAACTAAAACTACATCTAAAAATAGCAGCAAAAATAGGAAAAACAGGAAACCAGAGGAATTTGGACAAGACCAAGTGATTGATCAGCTTCAACACTAATCCAACATCCAAGCATGTCTGGCGTACATCAACAAAGCTTTGTTTAATCAAAGACTAAGGCTAAAGACACTTATGGTCGCTCCTTGCAGCTGCAGACTGATCTTCTCATCTTCTATCATTGAGGCCTAGCATGTGATTTTACTATGGCACTTTGTTTACATGAGTTTGTAGATGTGCGGCACACAGCCTGTGCACACGCAGGCGCTAATTCCACAGGGGAAAATTGTTGCTGCTGTCTGTGTCCCCACAAAAAGCAGATGGGCTGGACAGAGGCTAACAGAGAAAGAGAATGGAAGAGTTATAACTAAGCTCAACTTGACTTTTGGAATGTAGAAGGAAAATTATGCGTGCCAAGTTGGATACTGCTGTCAAGGCGTAGAGACTGGACAAGCCTGAGGCATGTGGAAAGGGTGTTTTTTGTCAGATAGTTCAACTCAAAATATTAGATGACTTTTTTTTAACTTTATGTGGCACAATCTGAGGTACTAAACTGACCCATTTACACCCCTGTGTGGTGAAGGAAATGGCTATGAGCCGACACTAAGAAGTTACTTTGTGTTCAACATGGTCGATGCCAAAGAAACTGCTGATCAAATAAAGTTTTAGCAAAAGACACAGAGGCCTTACAAGCAAAAGCATGCAGAACACATTGGAGGAGTCTACAGTAAAAACACGTGGCTGCCTAAGGAAGCAAAGGCAAGAGCAGAAATCACTCAGGCAGCTCTGTTTCTGCAGGTGTGTCCTCAATTCAAGAGAAAGTGGCGGTAGAGGATACTTAAGTGTCCCGGCAGACTTTCCACTTTGTTGATTTACAGTACAACACAGTTGACCTAAGATCACTCTTGGATCTCCCAAGAAAAGATACAGGAAGTCTCTTTGTGTGAGTGTTGCTGCTGCTGCAAGAAGTGTCAGTAAACAGCGAGTACTTCTTATGTCTTTGCTGGCTTTTTGGGGGGCTTTTGTTTTTTGTATGTCATCAGTTTTATTTTGAGTAATTGCTCTAAAATAATTTGATCAAAGACCAGAAAGACATTAGAACGCTTCAGCTTTTGTTTGCCTGTCACACAAGGCGGAATAAATAAAACACACTGCACGTAAAATATGGTTAAAGCCAACATATCTACCACATTGTTTGCTAGACTACCATTTTAAAGCCTTGAATATGCCATTTTGCCTATGAGCACCCAGGGTTTTGGGGTAACCATATTTGCAGGAGAGGGTGGAATGAAAAGTTGTCACCGAAAGCTAACTACTTTTCTGCTGGTACAAATAACCACACAGCAAGCCATCTGTGTCACCACCCAAGTTTTACTCAAAGTGGTTATGCACTTAATTGAGCATAACTTTGAAGTCGGCATTATATTCATATGCAGACACCATCTGCATTCACCAGAGATGAGTGTTTTGTCTAGACCATTAGGCTTTCCGCTTTGACAAAGCATATAGTTAGGGCTGGATCAGGTGACCCTGAATCCTCCTTCAGTAATGCTGCTTGGGGCTTCCCACAGTGCACCAAATGTTTCGTGTTCACTCACCTTCTTCGCTCACTATGTGCTTGCACACCACTCTGCATTTAATTATTAGTTATTAATTTCATGCTGTCTTCCATTGTTTTCCTTCCTCACTCCCAACAAGTCATGCTAGATGGCTGCCCCTCCTTCAGCCTGGTTCTGCTAAAGGTTTCTTCCTGTTAAAAGTGAGTTTAATCTTCCCACTGTTGCCAAAGTGCTTGTTTATAGTAGAGATGGACCAATCTGATATTAAGTATCGGTCCGATACTGACGTAAATTACTGGATCGGATATCGGAGAGAAATAAAAAATGTAATCCGATCCATTAAATATCAAAAAAGCACCTCACAAAACTTGCAACATGGCATAACTCGGCTCATAACCGTAGCGCGTCGGAGCAGTATGCATCACGTGATAGAGCGGCTGTGGCGTGCGAGATCTGTTGTCTGGTTCAGCATTTGGAGCCTCGCTACCAAACCGGCATTTCATCTCCGAGAAAGTTATCCCAGAGAGAAGTAAAGAAAGTGTGTAAGTAGAGCAGGGCGATATGGCCAAAAATATTTATCACGATATATATTTGAAAATTTGCGATAACGATATAACTGACGATATAATTGATGCGAGACAAAATACAACTCCACAACATTACTAGCGCAAAAAGACAACCTTCCATTTATTTTCACTTAAACAAGAAGCTGTTTTTTATGTACATTAAAGCTTTATAAAAATTTAACAGTGCAAATGCAAATTCCTTGCTGAAAGTTTAACCAAAAGGCATTTTCAGTAGAAATGGGCTGACATATCCTGAGCATAACCATGTATAATATCCACTGAAGTTAAAAAGAGGTGCTTTGCAACATTAAACTGCAGTGTGCAGTACGTATTTTCGGACCATAAGGTGCACGGGATTATAAGGCACATTAAGCGAAACAAAGCAGTCAGATAAATCAAACTTTATTAAACTCATTCTTCTTGCTTCCTCCACTTCTGTACCATTGATTCATTAATGTTGAATTCTCTGGCAGCTGTTCTATTCCCATGTTGTTGCAGTATATTAATGACTAACCTCGTATTGTGGATGGATTATCTCAGTCTCCTGACTGAAGTTTGGTCCGTTTACAGCATCCTGCCATGCGATTGCATTTGTCTCTAACCATGAGGAACCTTCACGTTAACTTTTATAAGTGGAAAAGTGTTAGTGTTCGTCCTCCAGCTTCACTGTTTATGTTATGCTAACATAGCTGTGTCGCTAGCGAGCACGTAGCACATAATTATATACCAGCTAGGCCAACTTCAGTAACCCTACAAACGTCACTGCTGTTTAGTTTCCTGTCTTCATTTATGTTGGAAGTGATAGCAGAGCTGTACATTTGATTTTTTTCAGAAATCTCTCAGTCAGAACATGCAATATCATGCTTAGGTAACTAGCGAAACTAGCGAGCTAACTTCTGCTAGCTTCCTGCTAACTTCCGCTGGCTTCCTGCTAACTTCTAACTCCGTTAAATGTAATACATTTTGTTTTCATGGATGCCTGGAAGTTAAACTTCATAGTTACACCTGATAAAGCAGCAATGCTGATCATTTTATTAAAGATGAAAGAATTTAGACAGTTTTTAACTCTCGGTGATGCTGCAGTGTTCGTTTGACCTGAAGAGACGGAGTTTAGGACCCAGATTACTCCCAGATTTAAGAGCATCTTAGTCCGACAAATACGACAATAACGACGGCCGCTTGCATGTTCTGCAAAAAATGTGCTTTGTCGTGTATCTGACGGACAAACGCCAAACCAGTTCCACATCACTGAAGTTGCACCATTTTTACAAACCAATTCTGGTTCATCTGTTTCACTCAACAATCGGCCATGTGCGTATGAAAACAAAGGCACTGCGCATGCGCGTTTTACTCATATTCTATGGCAATATTTCATCTTCCTATCGTTGCCTAACATTATACCGGTATTACCGTGAACGGTATAATATGGCCCAGCCCTATGTGTAAGTTCATCTCTGAATGTTTGTAAAGCATTCTAGCGTTACGCTTAACAACCGATATATGGAGCGACTGCCTCTTCTCTCTCCCTCCCTCTCCTGCTGCTACTTCAATCGTGAAACTGATCAATGATCGGCTGATCGGCTTTTCTGTCACGAGTCCGTCTCTCATGTTTATTTATCGCCCACTTCGTGCCAGAAAGAGGAAACCAGCAGCTGAACAACAGCAGCACGTTTAAGCTTGATAATCTGTTGTTAGAATTTATTTAATATTACTTTCTACACCAGGATCCTTTTCTACGTAGCTGACGGCTGGTAACTGTGCAGGGGCGGATCTACCAAAGTTTAGCCAGGGGGGCCGATAGGGCATGAACAGGGAAAAGGGGGCACAAAGACATACTTTTCTTTCTTATTCTCATTTAAAATGTCTAGCTTTTAATAAATCATTTTCTGAATCTTACACCCAAAGTTTTAATCTGATGTAAAATGTATAGAAGTCCATTACTGTATATAGTAACTATTAAGTCTAATATACCCTAGTAAGCTATAGTACTTTTTCCTTTGGGAAGATACCATCTGTGCAGTCTGCAATTCTGTTGAAGAAAGATGTTGAATCTATTTAATTATTCTTGAAAAATAATGGATTTCTGTGCATTTTTTTCACACTGCATCAAATTAAAGTTGATTATGTCAATTAAGCATCATGAGGTGGGGGGTGGTTCCCTATTTTTTTTTTTTTTTTGCTGGGAGTTTTAGAACCGTATTGGTTAGGTTGCTTACTCTTTAAAATACCAGAATAGGAAGGATTGAGTAGGTTTAAGTTTATTAGATTGATCAGTGTTGCTGAACTATGAAATATTTTGGGTGCAGTGTATTTTTTACATACAGGTATAACAAAATAGCTTTAGTGTTTGTTTGATTTTTAAAATTGAATTTGAACTTATACAAAATGCAGCAAGATATTTAAAAAAACAGTTTTATTGATTAAAAAACACACTATATCGGATTCATATCGGTATCAGCCGATATCCAAATTTATGATATCGGTATCGGACATAAAAAAGTGGTATCGTGCCATCTCTAGTTTATAGGGGGTCATCTGATTTCCCTGTATTTTTGTAGAATCTTTACCTCACAATATAAAGTGCCTTGAAGAAACTGTTATTGTGACTGGAGTGGTCACTCAGACCCTGTAAGACCTGCATAAGCATTAGTACAATTTAACAGGTGAGTCACGTAAACATGTTTATTTCTCCTATAAAACTAGTCTTTATGGTTCCATAAGAAATGATTCACCTTTGGACCAGCCTCAAGTGGTCATTCAAGGATATTACGTTTAGGGCACTTCAACAACCCCAGAGACTGCAGCTTGTTTTAAATCCTGGCATTTACATTAGCCCAGAATTTTACAAATACCAAATAAAATCAGAAGAAAATTACTAGTGTCACTTTTTTGCACCCAACGTGGTCACATATTGTTTTTCCAATGAAAACTGTACTTCCTGCTTTATAGCATAGTTTGACAATATAAGCATTTCATAGTTGCACAGGAAACAAGCCATTTATCTTCATTTAATGTTTTTGCTTAACTTATTGTAGTCACTTTCAGTTACAGGCTGATTGCTACCACAGCATTGTATTTTAGCTTCGCTTGGCTGCACAGGCCTCCAAAAAATACTTTAAGCATCAACTCACACAAGCGACAATACTGATTGATAGGACTGTCAACACCTTCTAACTCAGCTGTTAAAAAGCAAAGCACTGACAAATGTAAAAGTGAAAGAAGTTCCATAATGAAACGTTTTAGTTGGGACATACTGCAAGATGGTTATGAATCCAGCTATTTAAAAGGATCTGTGAACTCATCCTGGATCGACCTGGTTTCTGTCAACAACACGATCTTATTGGCTATGAACTTCGAGATGAACATCCACAGAAGGAATCTATCAGCAGCAGATTTTGAAAAAACAAAACAACCCCCCCCCCCCCCCCCCCCACTTTTCTGCATAAAATCAATTCACACTGTGGGGATGTAGACAAAAAAAGTACACACAAGTACTTCACAAGGTGTGTAGTGTCCAAGGCTATGTGTAAAAGTGTATAAGCAATAAGACAGGAGCTGAAAACAGAATTAACTAGTGGTTAAAGTTTGTTAGTTAACAATTTTTTTGAGTCACAACCATCTCTAGTATTTAGAGATAAAGACTCCAAAAATAGAAAATATCAAATTTTCTGAGCGAAAATGCCTTTTGTTGTTACTTATGCAACAGTAACTCAAATGTATGAAAGCCCGTTTCTGCCACTGAAAAAAAAGTATCCATAACTCGAAATTTTGAGTTTTGTTTTTTTTAATTTAGAGAAAAGTAACACAAAATTTCAAGTTAGCGCTGCCAATCAGTAATCTACGTGAATTACTTCCTTATTATTTATTATTTCCTTTTTACCTGTAAGCTGAAGCCCTCAGCTCCAAATACTACAGCTAAACTACCAGTATTACAGCCAGTCATGATGCACAAATTGCTGAGTATTTTCAGCGTGGCTTCACAAATGATGAATCCTTGTGTTGTTAGCTGAATCACATGGCGTTACTATGGCAAACATACTCTCGAAAGCGCCAGTTTGTTGCGTATCCCTCTGTGGAATATCCTTCTGGGCAACAAGAATATGACGTAATTCACGTAGATTACTGATTGGCAGCGCTAACTTGAAATTTCGAGAAAAGTAAGTCACAATTTTAAGTTACTTTTCTCAAAATTTCAAGTTAATAACTTGAAATTTTGAGTTATGGATACTTTTTTTGTGTGTGGCGGAAACGGGCTTCCATACAAATGACCACTTGTTACACTCAAGGTATGCAGAAGAGCATCTCTGAGAGTACAACAGAGCAGCAGCAGAAGACCACACTGGATACCAAAACAGGTCAATAAAAGGCTGAAAAAAATGTTGTCTGGTCTGATGAGTCTCGGTGTAAAGAGCATGAAAGCTTAGATTGGATTATTTCTTATTACTACTTATTAGTAGCACTAATAATAACGATAATGTCTATCCATATATTCTTCAACATGCAGCGAATGCACCACCAAGAAAAAAATGTCAAGCATAAAATAAAAATTCTGCTGAGTTATTTTTCAATATCCAAATATTTTAAATACACAAAAAATACAACATAATCCAATTTTTGTTAAGCCATATGGCTTTAGGTTTTAATGTATATAATTTCAAAACGTTCTGAATTCTATTTTGCAAAGTGAGAAAAGGTAAGACACAGACAATTCAGTTCAGTGGCCTGCACAGCAGACAAAATGGAGCTTGCACAATGACAACCACAACATGCAGGAACAACATAAATGCCACAATATGAGTAAGGTCAACCCTGCTACGTCAATGATGAACTTTTTCCCACAATGGTATGTTTCATGCTCCAACGGCCCTCAACCTTTTGACTGTGCTCTACTACACTGAAACTAAGCAGAGTTTAGCTTGTAAAAAAAAAAAAAACACACTGTACTAACTTATACCTTGGTTAAGATTAAAGTTAAGATGAGCTTCAAGTAAAAGTCAAATGAAAGGGGAACAAAATGTCTTACAGCTTTTAACTCTACACAACATATTCCTCAAAAGGGACTTAATTCATGCGTGACTTCGGCTCCACGTTTACTGGAAACCACTCTGTAAATCATGCCCCTATAAATAGCTGAAGGTAGTCTCTAGTAGACGATATGTATCCAGGTTACATTTTATCTGAGCTTAAATTTTCTGTTGACCTGGTACGCTGCAATTCATCGTTATCACGAGAGATTGGCAAGAATATAGGCATGTATGACCTTTGAAGAGCGGTGGCAGAGAGCCCAGGTGTAAATACTCTAAACAGTGCTTCTCAAAGTCCTTTCTGCTGGCATTGATTTTCTGATCTGCAGGTTCATACAAAAATACTAGATTTACCAAATAGTACCGCACATAATTACTGAAAAGGCAAATGACCTTCTGACACACAGAATGTTTAATCAAAGTGTCATGGCCACTTAAAGTCGTGAAAAAAATGAAACCTATTCAGCAGTTATTTATCGGGGCACAATAAGCAGCGCCGCTTTGTTTTTCAGACCTTACAGCTGTATATCCCTATATCAGTCCAATGTTTGATTTACAACACGCCGTTTGAAACTTTGCATTATCAAAGGCTCGATGTATGCCAGGGACAAAGGTAGGCTTGTTGTCCAAGGCAACAAGCTTCCATCCTGCACACACAGTCATGCAGTATATATTTTGCATATTTTACTGCTTAATGTTACATGCTTGTTTTGCATATGCCAGCATAGAGGTATAAAAAAAATGAAAGCCCTGTAGGTAGAATAAACAAATTAACCTGACAGTACTCGCAGAGCTTCCGTGCTGGCAGATCCATTTGACTGCACAGTATCCTGACCGTCTGCTTTTTATTTCGCTTTTTTAGACACATAAACTCTTGAAATGGTAACAGTGTGAACTTTTACAACAATGCTGTACGGCAAATTGGAAAATCAAATACGGGCAAATTCACATTCCAGGTGGATTACTACATAGTTCCAGTGTGTATGTCACAATTATCTAAACAGAGGACTGAATAATGCCACTGTGGTAACTTTATAGAGC
The DNA here is from genome assembly GCF_057382095.1 of Aulonocara sp. 'chitande type north' Nkhata Bay. Taxonomy (NCBI): domain Eukaryota; kingdom Metazoa; phylum Chordata; class Actinopteri; order Cichliformes; family Cichlidae; genus Aulonocara; species Aulonocara sp. 'chitande type north' Nkhata Bay. The sequence continues at coordinate 21,526,092 of NC_141344.1, read as the reverse complement.
TGTAAAATCCTGCCTCATTTTACTGTAACCTGCTGTCCGGTGTTTTGGCATCTAACAGGGCTTACGTATGCTAACAATGAACAGATGAGATAGCAGTGAGGTAACAATCTCTTAAATACAACAGCTAATCCGTGTGCCATTTCCCTTCATGTATGTCCTAACCCTGCAAAACATTACGTGCAACATCTGCAGCTGCGCCATGTGTTTTGGTTTAACGGTATAATTTAGTGCTGAAGTAGGCAACAGTTCTGATAATTGATTAACTAGTTAAGTCATTTATCAATCTGTCTCCAGTGGGAGAATTAGCTACCCTCTCCTCATTGCAAATTACAAGCCCACAATACTGGATGCACTGCGAGAAAACATGGAAGCAAAGCTGTTACTCTAATATTTTTACACTTCCGTGTTGACAACAACTAGTCCATATTCCTTGCATTTTCTATTAAGGACTGTTTCTCTCTATCAAAGTGCAAACATATGATCCATGCCCTTCACACACAACCTTTTTTGACCACTGCGGAGCCCAAGAGCAAGCTATAGTTTCGAGGCTGGGAGGCCCGAGTACAGAACAGGAAGGTTATACCTGATATGGACATGAGAACTAGATGAGGGAGGCTCGAAGCCTTGTAAGGGAACATCTGGTTTTATCATGGAATCAGTGCAGGCTCCTCTCATAAACACAACCTAACGCCTGAGCCCCAGAGCTCTGGCCAATAACAAGCATGTGAACACAAACGCCATCCATCAGAGCTGAGCAGTGGTAGGAGGAGTTCCCAGGGAAGCAGAGACAGAGCAAGAAGAACAGAGAGACAAGAGCACAACTGCGATTAAGTAAATCATTTACAAGCAAGTGACCAACACTGGCTCTAGGAAGCGTCTTATTTCTCCTTTACGTATCACAGTCACAAAGCTGCCATTAACATTCAGGCGACAGGGAGGTTAAATGTCAAAAAGAGGAGCTTATGGGGAGTTCAAATCAGTACAGTTTGGGCCACGATGAAGCACCTCAACATCGGGCAGGCAAGTTGGTGTTAAAGTTTTTTGGGAACACAGTTAAATAACTCAATAGCTGTACAGTATGAGCACAATTTGACCAAACTCAGTTCATCCATCTAAGCAAATCCATAGTGAGAGGCTGTTCGGCTGCTCCATAGCAACAAAGAGCATGTTTCATCCTGTTCTTTCTTACTCTGTTGATCGTGGTGTGAAGGTCTGGGTTGGATCACAGAAGTAAAGGTCAGCATCATACAGGGCTTGTACATGTTCTTTTCAAAATGCCTCACAGCACTCTGTGAGTTTGTCAACTCCAGCTAGGAGCTACAATAGAAAACTTGCCATTAAACATTAACAGCTGAATTCATCAATACACTAAACTCTTTAATACCCTGAGAATATCTCTAAGCCTCCCGTAGCACCCCTGTGTGGTTTTACAGCTACATATTTTTACTATATGTTTCGGTCTGTTCGGTTCACTCCTCTCGTCTTGTTTGCAATCGACGTAGCGCTCGGTTAATGTAGCGCTATCCACTCACTGTAACACGTGGAGCTGCAGTGCAGACACACCGGAGCTGATGACAGAGACACAGGACAGTTTATCCCCCACTTGCAAAGCAAAGCATGCTATAGCAGCAAGGGATCAGCTGAACCATACCTGCCATACGTGTAGCAGCTGAGCCTTACACAATATTACACATTGGTTTCTTTTTCACTTTTTAATACATTTTTAGAGTTTTAGCAGCACTTCTGAGCTGCTTTAATAAAAATTGTGAGCATGATAATTAAAACATAAATTAGCCAACTTTAAATGTATTTCTTACATGTTAAAAAAATCTTAAAATTACATTTTCTAAAAAATGCTTGGACTCAGCAGCCGGACGCCAGGCTTGCAATACACTGGCAGAAACCCTGCAGAGATAAAAGCTGAACAGTGACTACTGGAAATATATATTCCTCAGAATATATGACTCAAATGAGAGAGGGTGCTTCTCTATGTTTAGATAAATGTTCAAATTTTAACCATTAGAATTTTATAGGGCCTAGTAATGGTTAACGGTGTGCCTGTGAGCTGGGTGTAAGCTTTTTCTCTACTTGTGATCAAGTCCAAGATATATGCACCTCTATTTTTATTATATCCTCACATTCAAAATTTCCATGTACCCACCCCCCAACTTCTTGGTATGCCTGAACAATGGGTAGCAGGTCAGGGACTAAATCCTACAGCAGTGCAAAAGGCTTCAAGATTACTTTTGTTACATTGTCCAAAAGCATGAGAATAATCTACCCTGGCTTCATACGTGATTGCAGCGTCTTTCACAGTGTGGAGTCTCTGGTGTTTAGTACACACATAATGAAGTGAAACTGTCACGACACCGGTACGCTATCTACGACAAAACGTGGAGAAACTGCTGGAGGGAAAACAGAGAACTTTTGTGAATCAAAAGAAAACCAGCAGAAGTCAAAGTAAATGTGTTCACTAAAGTTTAAGGTGAAATGATTCTGAATAGGCTGTATTTAGACTATATATATTGTATTAAACATATATTATATCCCCACAGTGACCAAAAGCACAAAACAAAAATGTTAAATCTTTGCCAGTAAATATAGTTTCCACCTTTACAAATGTTTCTATTAACTTTATTTCGATTTAATTAAAATAAATACTTCTGGAATTTTACCTTTTAATTAAAAATCACTGACTCATTTTAAACTGAAATTCAGCTTAATGACACGTCTCAAAGCGTTTGAACGGGGGCAAGAAAAGGCTCAAAAAGTAAGTATCGATAAAAGGACATTTTGTCGTTGATTAGGTTAATTAGCAGCAGGGTAGTAACACAATTAGGTATGAGCAGAGGTTCACTCATCTGCAGAAAAATGCAGCTACGAGTTGCGGAACAATTTAAGAATAAATGCAAAGGCTTTAAATATCTCATCATCTATAGTACGTAATATTATGAAAAGAGAATTTGGTGAAATCTCCGTGCACAAGGGACAAGTTTAAAAAATAATTATTGCACGCCTGTGATCTTCTGGCCCTCGGGTGATTCTGCATTAATAACAGACATGATTTAGCGATTTAGGAAATCACCGCATGGACTCGAGAACACTTCCAGAAATCATTACTTGTGAATGCAGGTCACAATGCAGATTAAAGCTCTATCGTGCGATGAAGAAGCCGCATGTGAACATGATCCAGAAATGCCACTGTCTTCTCTACGCCAAAGCTCATTTAAAATGGACTGAGGCAAAGTGGAATACTGCTCTGTGGCCAGATGAGTCGAAATCGAAAAGTATAAAATTAGACCTTGGCGAGCATTGCCTACGTCACCTGAAACAGATGCAACATAGCATGAACTCTGACGGACTGTCAGATGAGTCAGAGTAACACAAACAAACCTGAAGTAGGTTTACTAAACAGAGATAAGAAGAACAAAGGTAAGATCTTTGTGTACCCATTTCACCAACATGTGTAGAACACACTCTTTCTAGGTATTAAACTGTGGTGCTGATGAAAAGGAAGAGTCAAGTTGTATAAAACGCTTCTAAAGAAAAATAATAAATACATCAATATAGCAGAAAATTGGATTTATTTCCTTTTTTGCTCAAGACATATATAACTCTTTCATACAACATAGCTATAGCTATACTATACTAAAAAATCCTATTAAATTCTACTTTTAAATACCTTTTATTTCTCAGAAACCTGTGCTGTGGATTTATTTATGTCTCTAAACATTATCTTAACGACCTGATAACTCCTTTCAAACAACCCAACATCCCCTACTAGTTTTTTTACTACCGTCCTTGTCATCGTTCCTGATGGTGTCGTCTAAGCAGAGTTGGTGAGAGAGACTCTCGCATTTCTATCTTTACCCTCCTGTTTGCCTCTTCAACCCTTTGCCTTGATGCCTATAATAAATACCTTAAATATTTTACATATGGCTGATGATTTACTAGCCTTTGGTAAATTTGTGGACATGCCGGCGCTCTGAACCTGGTCCCAAGTCATTGTATATGAAAAAGACAAACCAAAAGAGAATGGAAACAACTCTTACAGCCATCTAGCGAGTTTTGAAAACTGCCAAGTGTATTTACCTCTATTTTTAAATTGAATTTATGCCTGTGTTTTTTGCTAAATGTATAAACACCAACCTGATGTGTCTGTGTTTAGAGCCACAAAACTTTCTATATGATCTGTTCTGAGTACAGTTAAGCTTATGTTGCACATATTTCATCTTTAATCCGTGCCTAAATCCAGCCAACTACTGCCGTGCCTAATGCTCCATGTCTGTAGAGTCGTGCCAGGGAGCCTGCTGTTGATATGTGGCATCAAGTCCACTGCTGATCCGGTTGATCCTTTGATACAGTTGAGACAGATAAGGACAAAGAAGGAGAGTCGGACTGCAAGAGAAACAAGCGGACAACCCCAGAGGTCCACGCACAGACAGAACAGAGCAGTTTAGGAGTTATTCAAGGGGACCTACACATTGCTAAAGTAAACTAACTAAATAAACACATTAAAATTTTGACAGTAATTCCTCTTCCATCATGCCTTGATCCCTGTATATCACTCTCCAAAAAATCCTATGGACATATCATGACGAGACCATCTGAAGGATCAGTAATAATTTGGGGCAGATCCCAGCTCTAACTCCCCACCTCTTAGCTGCAGTAATTAAACCATGTGCGCTACGCTCACTCATTCTGCCATCAGTCAGCTCCATATGACTGCTAAACCCCATAACCCTGTCCATGGATCTTCTGTGTTGTGCTTGTTCCACCTGCAGCAGCCTCTATTAGCCATAATCATTTTGCATCTTTTGCTGTATACAGACTCATGAACTCCTGTGCCATTACTCTGTAATGTTTCTCACAAATATTTTTCCCCAGTGAGCATCACGAAAGCACAAGCTTTTTAGATTAGAGGCCACCTACTAAGATGTTCCTTGCACTGATCTGCTGAAACTTCTGATAATTTCGACTGAGAAAATATGGTTCTGCAAAAACTGTAAACAGCAAACAGACTGTGAGATGGAAACATGTTGCAAAATAATCATAGTAGCACTTATAGTATCTATGCTTCCTTCTGGACGGATGTCACAAACTATGAATATTGACGGCCAAGGATGATGCGCTTCCACGGCAGACGGAGGTACATGCATCACAGATGAAAAACAAAACTTTGGAAGATAAACTCTTAGATATGGAGATAAGATAATGAGTGAACAAACTCAGGCAATACTTACTTACATAAAATACTTAGGTTTGATAGTGAAACCTTAACCAAAGGGGGAAACAACAGGCAATGGTGCCTGGGCAAACAAAAGACATTTTGTAGAGGAAAAAAACAAGTGAGGTTATACAATGCATCAAAAGTGTTATTTGGTTCGCCAGCTGCTGTGGACCCTGGGGATATGACACAAACTGACTGCACCTGCAAGACTAGTGGTAATATGCAAAGAGTGAAGCCACATCAGCTTCCCGGGTAAAACACAAGATTTCATCAAGGAGATCAAACGAGACAACAGTAAGAGCAAAACAGAGCACACTACAGTGACGGCGCTTCGTCTGGGTGTTGTAGTTGTTAAACAACGCAACTTTAGGGACAGTTCTAAAAAAAATTAGTTATCTTCAAAATGAGGGTCCAGGGATATTTACTGATTAAAACAATGTCAGCTATATTACTCCTTTGTTAAAATTAAGGTGCAGAGATGCAGGGCCTGAAGATCACAGGGATTCAATACAAAGTTTTGCCACTGTCGCTTGCGCACAGAGATTTCTCCAGATTCTCTAAATAATTGGCTGATATCATGCCCTGTAAGTGATGACGTACCCAGAGTGTCTGTAATTTTATGTTAAGGGAAATTGTGAATGTATTTCTTTTTTTTCTTTCATTTTTTTTTTCAAATTGGTGACCCTTTGCCCATCTTTAGTTCTTATATACTCTGCCTCTTGATTAAAAGATGCTCTTTTTATACCCAGTCGTGTTATTTGTCTGCTGCCAGTTGACGTAATTAGTTGCAAAACGTTCCTTCAGCTGTTTCCTTTCAGTGCCACTTACTTTTCCAGGCTTTTGTTCCATCCCATCTCAACTTTTTTGAGACGAGTTGTTGCCATCAAATTCAAAATTAGATTTTTTTTTTTTTTTAACAAAATAGTGAAATGTGCCAGATCTGATATGTTTTCTATGTTCTATTGTGGATAAACTCTGGGTTTATAAGATTAGAAAATCATTCTGTTTTTTATTTAAATTTTAAACAGCACCATGACTTTTTTGGAATTGGGGTTGTAAAAAAAAAAAAAATATTAGCAGTGTAGTTTGCACTTTTTATTTCAAATTTGAAAATTTGCTGTCACAGGAGGGAGAGCAGATTGCATTGATGTAAACAATGATACAGGTTCCCTAGGAATTGATTACCTTGAACAACTGCCAGTAGATCAAGAGCAGCCTTGACAGGATGGGGGAGATATCACCCTGAAGCTCCGAGTTAGAGACCTCTGTCCGACACTAAATCTACCTACAAAATCTGACTTGAGAGGAAGGGGGATCTGACATTTCAGTGTGCGTGCGTGCGTGTGTGTCTGTGTGAGTGTGTGTTTGCGTGTTGGGGGAAGGGTAGATGGAGGAGTGGGGGTTAAAGTGAGAAAAAAAGTGAGACAGTGACAGACTGAAGAAAAAGTGAAGAAAAGGGGGTGGGGATTGGTCGGGTGCAGTCCCCCCCCCCCTTACAAAAGAATATATATGAGTCTAAACCTCATCATTCCACTTTAAAATATTTACTTTTAAACATGAGTTGCTCTGAATAATTCGTGCACAGTTAGTGCAAATGACGATCTTGTTGGTTGGAGTTAGGGTTTTCATTGCAGTGACTAATAGCGCTTCACAGTTTTGCCCTTTTCAGTAGGATCTGCCCTCAGCTGCTAAACACACACAAGCCCTCCTCTGTAGCTGCGGCTGACGTCAACCGTCACTTAGCAACAGCCTTTTGGTGTAAAAGCAGCAGTGCTGACACCGTTTTCAAAAGAGGCGCACACAGAGAGACAGAAAGAAACTCAGAGAGAATGAGAAACAGATACTGAGCGAGAGAAAAGACGAGGGAGAAAGATTGCAAGGCAAAAAATGATAATTGTAAGAACGAATCACCAGCAAAAGCTGAAAACACTTTAAGAACATTGGAGGAAAAGATTAGGTTATGTCAATAAAGTTGTCTGGAGACTATTAACAGTCAGTAAAACCCATGGCATGTGCTCTTTTACGTTAGACTGAAATTTATTACATCCTTAACCTCTCCTTCTCCACGCTTAAATTCTCACAGGGGGCTCCCACCATCTATGTCACAGCAGTCAAATTTAACCCTACCACGCTGCTCACACACCATCACTGGACTGAGCAAACAGCCAGCACGTGAAAAGTTCAGCTACCTCAGCCTGAACCTAAAAAGCAACGCCACCTAAAATGTTTGAATTGTGGGGAATCTCGTGGTGTATTTAAGAAAACCTGAGCAGAAGCCAAGATATGCAAAGTATGGGAGGCTGGCACAACAGTTGCAGATTTTTTTTTTTTTTTTTTTTTTTTAATGGCCCAGATTTATCTGATGGCAATGGCTCCGCATCGCTCTGACCAGTCCAACATTCTGGGCCTCAACAACACACAAACTCAGCACAAATAAGCTTTGTATAGATAATAATACAGGCTGAGACAAAGTCGGGACAGCACATTAAGGCTCATTAGAGACAAATAAGAAACAGGGGACATGCTGCCATAACTAATCCCTCAAATAACTGTAATTTATTGTTAGTCTTGTAAACAAAATGTTAAAAAAAATACAACAACAACAACAAAAACCAAAGAAAATAAAACTATAAATTCATAATTTTTTTTCAGCCCCCTTTTAGACAGTGACTCCTCAGACACCAGAGTCATTAGGCTAAGCTCTGGTAGACCTATCATGAAAACTAAAGAGCTGCAAGCTAATTGCTGGTGATCATGACGCAAACCGTTTCCAGGGCAACCCGAGTTTTGGAGTACCCGCTCCAGCATTTCCTCATCTGTTTGCACTCACACCAGCAGGCTGACAATGCAGTCGCTGCATCCTGTTTCACTCTGCGCCTCGCACAAGTTAACCCTTTCTAACACTTCTGCCGCTGCGATGAGAAATTAAAAGCAGCTACGCAAACTAGTTTTGACTTTAAAGAAAGCGGGCTGGGAGCAGAATTCACAGAAGCTATCACGGCAGCCCATCTGGATCCAATCCCAAAAAGCAAGAGTTTTAACCAGTGCAATTCCCAACTGGGGCTTGCAAATTATACACTTTTCAAACAGAAACACCTGAAGAATTTCCATCACTCATACGGACAATATTACTGATTAATTTAATATTTATAAAATTGTTACCTATATTATGAAAGCTACCTGTGGAATCAGTGAAAAGTTGCTACGTTGAGAATTGGGACATCTTGGTCTTGATATCGCAACTGTTACACAACCTCCTAAACACACAGTTTACCCCTCATGTATCACTCTCCTTCAGTTCAACAGAGGCTCAGCTTGGCTCACAATTTGTCCCAGAGAATTATCACTTTCGCTAAAAATGGCTATTTCCATTTCAATTTAGAAACCAAGAAAAACACAATTCCTATATTTGAAAACTATTCTTGTCTGACTTGGACTGAGAGGGAAAAAAAACAATGATTAAATTTTTTTTATACTACACAAACACGTCTACTATTTTATTTTAAATTATTTTCTAAGTTAAAAAAAACAACAACAACATAAAACTACATATCAGTGCTGTCTTAAGTGTTCACGATGCATCCTCTGTAAATATCAGGCCCCGAGTGGCCCAATCTCAGCCAATCAGACTTGATTTGATTATCTTTTATACAATTAAAATATGAGATATATATGCTTTTTTCATACTTAATACCAAATTGAAAAAGATGCAATGACCAGGATTAAATGTGTATTGGAACACAAAACAGTGCTTGTTTCAGCATGCAGTCCACACACACACACACACACACACACACACACACACACACACACACACTACTCCTGAATTTAATATACATTGCTCAGACAGTGTTTCAGTTTTGATATAACAGCAAATCAAAGGGGGGGAAAACTAAACGTGCATCAAGGGTTTACATCTCCACAAACAACACATGAAGAGGCTAAAGACGCATAACAGTAAAAACGTACGTTTTTCACCACGATTTGATCTGTAGATCAACTGCATTTAGGCCCGAGCAGATTACAAGCACTGATTCTCCAACACATACGTGACTGCTTTTCTGAAAATACTGATAAGGCAGGATTTGCTCAAAGTAAACATTAACTTACACAGTGCTTACAGAATTAAATAAACTGCCAGCAAAATATATGCATATATCAAAGCAAAGTATAATTACAGATAAATATATAATTTCTATATATTTTGGACCTTTATGTGATTTTCTGAATGAATAAGTTGATATGAAGTAGATTCTTTTTTTTTTGTGGCACCTTTTTTCCACCAAAACACACTTCATACTGCACACTGCCTAAAGACTGAGTGCTTCGCTCTTTCTCATCGCTGCTGGAGACAGACATTATATACTACCAGGCAATTAATAAGACTTGTAATCCCCCCCCCCCCCCCCCCCCTTCTCTGCAATAACCCTGTTGTACGTCACTTGGTTGTGACGTCAATGTTATATCATTCCACATGGCTTTACAGCAAGCTAACGTGACAGCTGAGAGCTGCTCTGCGTTTTCGCTGCTCTCCCTCCAACCTTTCTCTCTACAGCCTGCTTCTCTGTTCCTGTCTGCATGGTGGGGGTTGCGCTGATGGGAGGGGGGGTTAGTTAAGTGTATTATTTACTTCTTCTTGCCCCCGTGAAGTGGTAACCACACATAAAAGGGCTGTCTCCCTGAATTCAACACTGGCCTGCTAATACAGCCTCTGAGGTCTTAGTCATGAAGCAGAGCTTTTAGATTTCTGCCATGAAAGCCCAAATACATTAATCCTACTTTAAAAAAAAATTAAGTCTACTTTACTCTCTCCGTCTCAAAATACCTCAGTTGATCTCACAGACGCACGCTGACAGAGAGGGTTGGACAATAAAATCACTGTTTTGGAAAAACAGTCATTGGAGATAAATTATTCTAAAGGCCCATAACCAAATATGGAGCGGTTAATATAAATTTTCACTTGGTTTGTGGGTTCTTGGGTTTGTTTGTTTTTTCCATCCGGTGACCCTTATGACTATTAGACAGTCTCAAAGTGCAAGACTGATCCCACAATGAAATTAGCGAAATATAGTTTTTACTAAGTCAGATTGAAATCATTGATCTGTTTAAAATATCTATTAAATAAGAATTTAACACACACAGTTAACATAGTAAATCAAAGATTCTGCGATTGCAGTTAACCCACAATGCTTTGGCTGTGCAGATTTTGAGTGACAAAACGTAAAACTGAGAGCACAAGTTAACATTAACTGAAACTAAAACTAAGTCTAAAATTCATAGCCTGAATTTAAGGTGACAGCAACCACAAAGGGTTTTCCTATCTTGTCAATCTGACACATTCAAGGATCACACATTACAAAAAATCGTGTTCTCAACTAACAACAGAAACTGTTCCCATACAGTCACAAGCAGCGAGAGCTGAGAAATTGGCTTTCAAGAATAGTAAAGTAGTTTTTTGACTCAAGGTGAAATCCTGATGATGTCCTCTCATTTTTGCATTTGCTTCTTGCCCAAAGAAGCGCTGACACTAGTGCAGTTGGTACAATTCTATTTAAATTGTAGAGTTGCGGTTGACAAAAGATTAAGTAAGGCTGTAACGGCAAAGTCTATTTCATTTTTATGCTTGCCCACTACCTGAGAGTATTTAAAAAATGACAGATAAAATTTACAAAGGTAGTAAACAGTATACAGTTAAAATAAAAAGTTCATGATTTGAGTGGACACGAGTGGAACCGTGAATGTGCTTAAATGTCTTCAGAGTCGGAGGTGTTACGTAGCTAACATATTACACCTGTTTGGAGGTTCAGTCTTTTCAAAATAAAGCTCTTCCAAAGCCTGTCACTTATGGCAATGAACCAGTAATTACAAATCAGTAGTTTACTAAAACAAAATGCTTCCTTCATTTTCTTTGTATAACTCCGTCGTACAGGACACTTTGCCACTCCACATAAATGGACACCGAGTCAGAGAAGGCTTCAGCTTTTCCTGATTTTATTTAGAAAGCTTTACTTTGCATTTTAGATGCAGTATTGAAATGTATAAACTGATTCAGATTACACATTCAGACATCAGGTGATCGGATTTTCTAAAAGGTAATAATATTTGACTGGACATTCAATTTTCCATTCACAAACATGATTTTTCAATTCTTAAACAATTTGTCGAACCAGGATGCTCCTTTTTTAGCCAGTCATGATACTTGACTTGCTGTTGTATTGTATTCCATCAAATATTTTTTATGACTACAAACCTTTTCATTAATTTTCAAATGCCAACTTTTGGTAACTGAAATTAGGGACTGAATGATTGAATTTTTAATTCCAAATTTAATTGGGAACACAATTGTAAATCCTGATTTTTGCTATCTAATAAACCCATGTCTCCCAGTCCACTAGGGTCCGCTTCGGTCAGAGCGACATAGATTCTGTCATCAGACAGTGAGGGCAAAACTCCTTTCAGATATGCCTGCTGGTTTTTTAGGGGCTTTTCCTAGAGAATTTACATTGCAATGGACCAATTAAGCATGCGCCCCAGGCACCGGACTTCAAAAAACTATAACAGGAACAGGAATAACTCCTCGGCCTTTGGTTCTGTCAGGACTGCAACGGAGTGTAATAGCAGTGCATACCCTAAGTTCAATTCAAGTTATTCTACAGCAACTCTGGAGTCCAAAATTCCTAACTTTACCTTTAAGAAACAACGGTGATGGCTTTTGTCTAAACATCAAAGAAATACTAGTTCTACACAATTGTTAACCAATTTCTGGTACTGTAATGTACCAGAAATTGGAATAATACCTTCAAGTGACTGGGGACTTTGTGAGCAATACTTGGTGGCTGACATAACACTTTAAAAGAAAAACATCTTAAAGCTTTAAGGTTAAAACAGTATGTTCATAAATGTATCCTCACATTTAACTCACAGAAGTGATTTGTAAACGAGATTTTAGGGGGGGAAAAACTAGGTTAAAACTGCTTTTATTACCATGTTTTTACTCATACTGTTCCACCTCCACCAGTGTAAGGCCCACGGTGGAAACACAATGCAAAGCAAGACAAATAAAATTTTGGGAGCCAGCTACATAAACAATATCTGCACACCAAAAAACTATGTACACTGTTTTACACAATTTAAGGAAAATCTGCTAGAATGTGCATATTACAGACAGTACTTGTTATGTACATACATTTGAGGTGTAAAATTAAAATAAGGCTTTGCATAATGAACCAAATGGATATAGAAGTATATATCTGTGGCACCTGTAAACCATCATTATAGTTCTATCTTAGTGATACCAAAAATACCAAAAAGAAAGATCAATGATTAAATAGTAGGGTACTTTTAAAAACAGACTTTTGTAATTTGACTACTTTGCAATTGAAAATAAAACTTAAAGAAAGAGAAGACAGGCAAAGAAGGCAGTAAAAAATGCCCTAACATAAAGAAAAATGATTTTTCTCGCTCATAAACAGTGATTTGAAAGAAGTTAAGAAGTTATTACTGTCTGACGAAAATATGTTGTGGTGTAACTTTAACAAAATCAGAGACGTTCTAGAAAGACACTTAAAAAATGATTTAGCACAAAATTATGTCTCTCCTCTCATGAGGCGTGATCAAAAAGTTTTGGGAACGAGCCCATAAAAGTCAAAAACCATACATAACTCTAATATGACCAATGATCCATGTCAACACCATCTCGTCGTACATCTCTCACTTTAGAAACGTTTGCTTTTTTTTTATTGCTTCCTGGAAGTCCAATTACACTCTATTTCATTGTGCACTCTGCAACCTCATCATGGACCTCTTGGAAAGGACACACAGCAAAGAAAGAAATTTTATATAAACACGCCCGACATCTGGTGATAAGAGCTGGATATCTAGTCAAATGATAAAAGGAACACACTGGACCTGGCGTGTAGCCACAAGCATGTGCTGTGTAGCATTTTGTTTTCAACATTCATCAGGTAGTACATGAATTTGTCTCCCAGAGGCAGATTATAATCATATACCTTCTACTGTGAGGTCCTCACGTGTCTAAGACAGAACATCCAGCAGTAACGATCTCAAGCAAAGGGAAACACACGGTGCTGACTAAAGTATGATTTTTGGCCGCATCAACAGACGTGTTGCCATAGTTGCCAGATTCACTTCTCTGTGAACCTCAATACCATGAAAATCAAGTTAAAGGTTGGCTTTTTTTACATACTAGAGGAGATCCAGCACTCCTCAAAAAGGAGAAGGTGAAAAGGGAAACTGCACAAATTGTTTTTTAATATTTTATCTTTTTAGGCCCAGGCACATCTGAGCGTAAGAGCTGTGAGTCAGCTTCCGATGATGATTTAGGACCAAAAAAGGGAGCTACTTTAACAAAGCACGGGAATTTTGCTGGGTGAAGACACACTTTTTCCCCCACTTGAGGAAAAACCACACCGTTGACTACAAACAGGCTTTGAAGAGGCAGATACTATCCGCTGGTGACGTGCAACTGAAATATGTAAACAAATTACCCCATCGAGCGCTGCCGGAGCACTCGCTAGTGGCGCTCCATGTGACAGGAAGAGCCAAGAGTGGATGGAAATAACTAATATGGTTACATAGTGATATACATTTTTCAGTGGTATTATGTGACATTATCGTGCAGACTTCCTACAAGTTACAATGTTAAGTTATTTTAATTATTGTTAACTTAAAAGCACTAAAGTTGTTATTTTATGCATTTAATTCAAATTTCCAGGGAAAATTCTTCTAATTCTATGTTTCGTCACTGGATATAATCTTGTCTCATTACTATTGCAATATAATGCCACAGCGGCTGGGATCTTGTTTCAATAGATTCACATTTCAAATTAGGAAGTCTGTCATCAGTGACATTAGCTCAGTGGAAAAGAAACATGGAAAATGTCCTTGATTTACTTACACTTATTGTAAGCACCAATTAAACATTATTCATTATCTGCTACTTATTGTTGTTAGAAACATGCGCCTAAAAAGGTATAAATATATATCTGACTGTGGTGTCTCTTAGGAGTTGCACTGTCTGAAGCTGCCTTTTTTAAGGGTATTCATGATGGAACAAGACTAATAACAATGGCGCGTTATTGAGAGCATATCTGCTAGTTCAATCATGACTTTAAAAAAAGCTTCCTACTATTGTGAATAGATGTATTGTAGAAAGACTAAAGGCTGTTTTTGATTTTTCTGACAGAACCCGCTAAAGTCACCAAACACAGGATATAGATGAGTCTCAACTTTGCAAAATTCCACTTGATGACAAAAAACAGCCACTGTTGTGCGCTACATCCTTTTCTTTCTTTTTTTTACACAAGGAGTATCATAATGTAAAAATACAAATAAAAAAAACATACGGAGAAATGTGACGCATCAACTGGAATGTCCTCTATCTGCTCCATTATTTTCTGCACTGCCACAGTTATAAAACGGTCTTTTATCAGAGATTTAAAAAAGGGAAGCTGTGTTTACATCATTATCTGTTTTGTTAAAGGTTGTTGGCCGTGGGTTTAAGCCCTGACGAGCCCCATTTCATTAATGGAACTGTTATACATGATGGTGCAAAAAGCACTGATGCTGAAGTTAGCGCTAATAAAGTACATAATAGTTCAAATCAACATGCAGTTTTGCGTGCGATGAGGGAGCATGATAGCATGCAACTGTGATCTGACAATGATTCTAATGTTCTGTTTTGAGATTTGAAAGCACAATTTGAATATCTTTAGTCTGACTCTAGTCGCACACTCATGTCTGTAGTTCTGATCCAGAGCATCTTGACTTGTGTCTGCATTGGGGTTGAACTTTAAATCGGTTTTCCCAAGGCGATAGACATTTTATATTGAAAACCACATGTTGCTGCAAACAGAAAAACAACCTCCTGTCTTTGCAACTGAAAGACAGAAACCAGTACCCTAGTCAGAAATGCAGAACTGTTATGAACTGAACTGTTATGTGAAAATAAATAACGTGTTTGACATTACCAATGAACCCTGAGTGTTTTTATCTGTCTCTGTATTTTATTTTTTTTTAATCTGCATCTGACACAGAAACGGTCAGGTCTTTAAATCATTAATTATTACTTATGTGCAATATAAAACAGACACAAACATCCCTGATAGCTCTTCACTACACACTCACTCACACATTGACAACTAACGGGCAATCCAGGCTTTAATTCACCTGACTGGCATGTGTCCACGCAGCAGATGGAGAGCACTTAAGCTGTTTGTCTCTTCTAGTCACAAAGAAAAACTCTTTGCTTTAGTGTTCACTGGAAGAGAGGCCAGGATACTGTGATGATAACATGTGGGAACTAAAGTTTATTATTAATTTGTTAATTTGCAATCAGTGTCCCGTTTTTACTTTTTAGCTGAAAGCAGTATTGCCCAGTAATTTTAAATTAAATTCCTATCAGCAAAAAGCCTAAAAACTAACTGCAGGCACACAGCGAGGCAACAGTTCTTTGCTTTTGTTGGGTTGACTTTGCAAATTTCCACTTCTATTCAAATATTTTTCCCAAAAATATTTAAGGTCAGTTCTTATAAATAATAATAATGAGAAGCTGACAAATGCTGGAGCTGAGGCCTTAATCCCAAAGCCTAATTCACAGATATTACAACCTACCATGTAACTATTCACTTCTCCATCATTTTCAGCAACACACAAGGTGCATTCAACTTTTCGGTGCTCTGTTTGAGGCCTAGTGCAATGTGACTATCAGGCTTCTAACGGCACACAACACAATGAGGTTAAAAACAACTACTGGAAATAGCACAACTGAGACAAACTGGACATATATTTTTAGTTCTCTTATCATTTCTAACAAACCTCGAAGGACACAAAACAATGTGTGTGAACTGATGGCTTGGCATCCACTAAAGAATAGCACTGGCAACAATAATGCTGGCATTTGTCTACACTGCCTACACTTAAATTAAGGCGACGGGCGGCGTAAGCTGTTTGCTCCCAACATATTGCATGCAACCTGATAGTCTTCATTTTGTACGCATATCACTCCATGTGGGTGTATCAGTTTTCAGAAGTGCTGCAAAGTGGAAAGGAGCACCGCAGGCTCTGCTGTGGGATTGTGGACACTGAAAGATGCCAGTGCGCGCTCGCCATCATTTTGTGTTGTTGACTGTTTGTCATGTGGGACTGAGCCCACATCACTTGCTTTGTTGCTGGCTGTGCTGTTATGCTGCCAGGAGGATGTTGACGTGCACTTGCATTTTATGGCTTGTGTGCCACACGAGCTCTTCGGTGAGGACATTCCCACGAAAATGTGGAGAGACAGCACTGCCTAAGTTTTGTATCCGAGTGCACTTCAAACCAATGGTAGCATTGTGTTTCAGGGTTAAAATCGGGGTTTTGGCCATTTGCTTGACATTATCGATCACAGATTATTAGCATTAATATAAGAATATTATATACGTGTTAGAAGCAACCTGCAGCAACCATATTGAATTTGGAAAACAAATTCTACCAAAGTGACTTTTGTAAATGCTCTGTGTGGGCTTTAGTGATACAGTATTGTGCTTTCAACTTGTGCACATGTGCACTCAGAGTAGCTGTGGATGAACAGTGGGCCTACTTTTGCAACAACAACAACAACAACAGCAGCAACAGACGTGGTCCTGCAGGGGGGAGACCTACCTGCTCTCTGGATATACAGGGCAACGAAGGTCTGCGAGGCATTTTACAACTGCCATAATAGCTGGTCGACGTCTCCCCCAGCGACACGCAACTGGACCTTCTCCTAGGTCTGATCACAGGGACCTTTTCCTCCGCGCTGGAAATCCCACTCGGTGCTTCCCTCGACGGGTAGTAGCGGTCAAAGCAGAGCCCCAACAGGGAGCCAGAAACCCCCGCAAAGCAGGCAAAGAGCGGTCTGAGCAGTGCGGGCAGACCGCTCAAACTTGTGAAAGAAACAAGCCACACAACGCTGGCAAAAACCAGTATGAGAACACTGTGTTTGAGTTTTAGCGTTGGGATCAGCGTGAGCAGACCCACACATCCCAACACGAATAACAACCTGCCCACCATTTGCATCTGGTGCTGGTCCTCTCCCCATTGTAAAAACCGCAAGACCAAAAAATCCCCGAGGTAACACGATGCTGGCAGTGACACCAGCCAGCATTTGGTGCTCTCCTTCTTTTTCCTCCTCAGGTAAAGTGTCAGGAAGAAGAAAGCACATCCTATGCTGAATAAAGGACTGATGGACTGGGAGAAGCCCGACAAAAAAGTCCGCAAATCCCAAAGCGAGTCACTTTGCAAGCTCCTGGAAATTAGAAAGGAGACCGCGAAAATCACAAAAGCGCCCACGTACAGGGCAGAGACCTTTAACAGTTTGGAGCTGAGAATGTCTTCGTTGCAAAACCTGCACACGCTAAACAAAAATCCCCTCTGATGGTCCTGTTTCAGGGGGGTGACGCAGCTCTTCACATAGCCGTTCCTGAAGCCTTCTGAGCTGTTTACACTTCCAGCTCCGTCGTGGTGCCTTGTTTTACTGTGCAAAACCTCTCCTTCCTCCCGTGCAGCCATGGCTCGACTGTGGCTCCTCGTATCCACGCGAAAGTCCCCCTCTCCTGCTATTCACGCCGTATTAACGCTCAACTACATGACAGCAAACGCACTCCATGGTCACTCAAACGTGCTCCAGCACTTGGACTAAAGAAAGAAGGTGAGATGTTGTTTTTACAGAAATGGGGCTCTCTGTCGCCGGCTATAGGCCACAACTCACACTGCATGGCTTATTTTTGCGATGTGGAGCGCTGAGCCCACAGACCGAACCAATCCTGAGACTTTATAACCCAATATTAGCAGCAGTGTACGATTAGACAGAAGAAGCTCATTAGAATATAATATAGCGAGGAAAACTGTTAAATTTCCATCGCAGGATGTCCCACAATGCAGTTTACTTGTTTTGTCTGCATCCCTTGTGTGCACGGGAAGTCTTTGTTAGTTCACTATTCATCTTATATGTGTGGCAAAGGCTTCATGGAAGTCTTCGCTTCATAAATAAACCCACTAACGCAGAGTTTCTTGTAGTGTTGACTCTTTCTCCTCTCTCGCTTATTATTAGATACAAATAAATGTAATTTAATTTAAATAAAATGATACTGCACGACGCCGAAATTGTTTTGGTCTTCTGGTTAAAATGTCATCGCTGCTTTTCGCAGTCGTTGGATCCATCGACTTGCACTGTGATCGTTTGGTTTGCCTGTCTTTAGCTCAATCGATTCTCGATTTTATCGATCTGATCAGGCTAAACCAAACAACAGTGAATATCACCCATTATCCACGGACGTAATGTAGACGTATACAAAATTATGCCGCTAAAACATTTAAGGGGCACTCGGACCATTTTTAACATTTATTATGTATTTATTTATTTTATTTTTTACAAATTACACAGCGTTTGTTAAAACATTTTTTTTGATCTTGAACATTTAAATCATTATGATTTATGTGTGATTTAAGTACTCCCTTAATTATTTATTTATTTATTTATTTAGCTGTGGATACATCCACTCTCAATCAAGCGTTTGCTGTGGAGGAATTTTGGCTCACTTTTATTTGTAGGATTGTTATAATTCAGCCACACTGGAGGGTTTTCAAGTATGAATGGTCTGTTTAAGGTCATGCCAAAGCATCCTGATTAGATTGGAGTCTAGACTTTGACCTAGTCACTCCTAAAGAAAAAAAAAATCCCCAAAGTGCTGGGGATCATCGAAATGTTTTTTGGGAAGTGTGAGACAAGCCTTTGTGTTCTTTTTGCTCAACAGTGGTTTTCCCCTTGGAGCTCTCCCACAGATGCCATTTTTGCACAGCCTCTTTCTTACTTTCTTACTCTGACCTTAACTGAGGCAAGCGAGGCCTGCAGTTCTTTAGATGTTGTTCTGGGTTCTTTGACATTAGTCAGTGTTCCAGACTGATATCAGAACAAGGGCAAATAATTTTTCACCATAATTTTGCACAGTAAATTTCTCCTTTACTGCATGGTGAATAAAGTCAAAACAGGTTAAAATCCTAACTGCAAATTCCAAAGTGCAGCTTATACAAGTGTACTTTATTTCACTGTATATATTTTAAATAATGTCTGATTTAAACTACAAGTGATGAAAACAGATCTATATTCATATATAGATTCTTAAAAATTACAAAAATCTGCTGAATGTAGTTTTTTAAAAATGTTATTTTAATGTTATTTTTTATGTTATTACAATTGTAAGTCTCACTAGGGACAAGGATTGCTGGTATTTATAAAAGATTAGGTCTTAAAAACCTTTCACGTTTTAATTCAACTGTTTTAGCATTTGTTACAAAACCATACTGATGGTTGTTTTTTGTAGCCAGCTTGTGAGCTTTGTTGTTTCTTTTTAGCTGATGATAGGCTTAGACATCTCTTTGAGTTAAAAATAAAATGACTTCCTGGTTCGAGCGAGCTGTGGTTAAATTACTATTACTGTGTAGAGATCACCTGCACTGAACTGCACAGAAGGCATTTCCCCATTTTCATTAATATGCCAAATGTGCAAAGAATGGCAGAAACCAAGAAATTGGCCTTTAAAAAACTCCTTTCCACTGCTAAGCATTGCTGAAGTCCCATGAATTAAACTGACAGTCTCAGGTTACCTTAATCATGCAGAAGAAAGTATGTTGACGCCATAACAGACTATTCTTAGAGCTGCTATTTCTGTCATTTTTCCACCGACACAGTAGAAAATCACATTTCATTAATAATATTAATAATGACTGCAGTTTCCTTTAGTCAGTCACAGAGCCCTTAAAGTGTTTCCCCTTAAAATGAAGGCATTTGTAATGTAGCCCTGATTGGTTACATCTTTGTCTCTGCAGCGGAGCTCAGTGGAAGGGCAAGGTGCAGACAGAGTTTGTTTAATTTAATAAACTGTGCTTTGCATGAAAATACACACAAGCAAAATGAATGAAAGTCAGCGCTTATACTGGCAACTACGATTATGTGAAATATAAGTAACAATGACCTTTTATATTCCTTCTTAAGCTAATCTGAATGGTCTGGCACAATATGACGTTACTGCCCCAAAAGTAAGCATGCCCGTTGAACAGGATATGTGTTAAATGCCAATCCTATGATTACTTATCATTTCCAAAAGGCTCATCATCCATCTGTATGAAGCAAACATGTATTTTGTTCCCTGGCTGGCAGGGCTCTTTGTGATAAGTGTACTTTGCTCTTAACTTGAGCCATAAATCTTCTTTATCAGCTTCAGTTTGAATTAGCGCAATAAACGGGTCTGTGGAAGTGGGAATTAATCAGTGTTGGGATCAATTTTGCCTACTGTGGCGTCTACAACAGATAGTTTGCAAAACAGCGTTGTGAAAGCCTGATATGACAATTTAATTCAATTCAATTATATTCATATAGTGCTAAATCACAACAATAGTTGTCTCAAGGCATTTTATAATGTAAGGTAAAGGGCTTAGAGAATACAGAGGAAACAGAGAAAACTCCAACAATCAGATGACCGCCTATGAGCAAGTGCTTTGGCAACAGTGGGAAGGAAAAACTCCCTTTTAAATGAAAGAAACCTCCAGCAGAACCAGGCTGATGGATAGGCAGCCATCTGCCATACTGGTTGGGGGTGAGGGGAGGAAGACAGCATAAAGACATGCTGTGGAAGAGAGCCAGAGATAAATAATAAGTGGTGTATAAACACATAGAACCTGACACCTCAAAAAGTAACAATAACAGTGCCACATTACTGTACATGGGAGCATTATTCTTTTACTGGGCGTTATTCTGCCATAAACCTACTGACCAAATAACTGCTGTTTAACAGACTTTTAATGGGACTTGTCTATTCACCATCTGTGCGTATAAAATCACTTTCAGTCATGGAAATTATTAATAATTAAATAATTAAGTATTCAGATTTTTAAAAATATATCCTAATAGTCTCTTTGCTTTGGTGCTGTTGGCCATTGATTGATGCATGACTGAAAAGTGATAATAATGGGTGGATGGAAGATTCTGAGGCACTCATATGATTCACTCAAGTCTCTGCCCATCCAATGTGTTACTAAAGTAAACACTAAAACCTTCCACTGGAGGGTGCTGCATACTGTTATTGTTAAGGTACTCGTGTTTTAATTCGGGGTCCATCCATACACGCATTATCTATGCCTGAGCAGCTCTTGTAGGTGTAGTGTGTACACTCAAAAAAATCTGTTGTTGGATGAACACAATTTAATCATGGCACCCTTTTTGCACACAATTTAACCAAGTACAATAAACCCTTTTCGATCATGTCAAACCAACACATTTAGCATTTGGTGGTTTAATGTAATCAGATTACGTTGGATCAACATACTATACTTACATTGATTTGAAGTGATTTATTTAAGTATGTAGAGTGAAATTTGTTTTAATTCATTCTACACAATTTAAAAAGTTTAGGAAAACAGAATTAAATTGTTGTTTCAACAACTACTTTGTTAATCAAGGCAATGATTTCACTCATTTCAACCAAATTATTTCAATTAGATTTGTTTACATTTGTTACACATTTAGAAACCCACTACTTTACAAAAAAAGTCACAATCAGATTATGATAACATTATCTTTATTAACTGGATTTAGTGGACAATATAAAAGCTTACCATTTTTGTACACCTGCAAGCATTATGCCACTTCAAAAGGTAAAACGTTAGAATACTTATTTACATAGGTAATATGTTGGAACCAAAGCTTCCACAACTAAAAACAGATGCAAAATTTGCTCAATATATCGACTGCATTTTAAAAAATTAAACTAAAAGATAAAAATACATCTCCCACTTGGCAAGTTAAAACATGTGACAAAATAGAAATGTGTGAATTTGGAAAAATAAAATAAAATAATTAGAAATAATTTGGGGGCAATACAACAACAACAAAAAATTCCATAGGTGATGAAAATCTATATTTGTTTGGTGTATCTCATTGAAATAATTATTAGTTTGACCAATTTTTATATTTCTGTATTTATTTTTTTAAAATTTTGGTTGCAGTCCTCCACAGCTAGCAATATAGTTTTGCTGTGTTTTAAAACATGCTAGCAAGCAAAATGGACACAATAATACAGTAAACTTAACAGGTGGCAGAGGTCTTAAACTTTACAGGCCCTTGATACATAAACACAACATAGTACTTCTGTCAGTACTTCTGATCCATTTTGAGCCATCTACTGTATATAAGGACAAACAAAAATCATCTGCAGTGCTGTATAAAAGGTGAATTGCCCAACAGAGAGAATCCAAAAACTTAAAAAAAAATTTAAATGAAAGAAAAAAATATAAACAACTCAAATATTAACATTATATATTGGAAATCACCATTGCACCAATGAACCATTCAAGACCTATCAGTCATTTTCAAGTGCTCTCACCCCATAAGCTTGTTTTTCAGAAACTGTACCTTTGAAGACAGCTTTTGTCCATCAAGATTTAAAAGTATCTTCTGGAGGACTTCAAAGGTGCATTTAAGTTCTGGTGGGTAGCTCAGGTTCAAACAGTATATGAGTCCAAACAACAGAGCACATGCTTGTGCAATGTTACCCAAATCAGTGTTAGCCTCCACACCCTCAATCAGGACACCAACGTCCTCTGGGTCATCTTCAGGTTCAGCACCCTCCTTCTGGATGACGTACACCCCCATCACAGTTTGCTCCATGCAGCTTTTTCCCTCGCTGTCCGTATCCTACATGAAAAAGTATAAGACAACAAAGTAAAATTTAAGAGATTGTTTAAACAACTGTTTCTATGCTGTTCATAAAATCCAAGTAGTCAAAGTAATAAACAGAAAATTACACCACTAAAGTAGTTGTTAGTAATTACTCCAATACATAAATTATAAAATACACCTCTCATGTCAAAAGAGGTGGCATAATTGACCTCTCACCGGCCCCTCCCCCGAAAGGGCCATTGTCCAATTACACATTATAGCAACCGTTACTGTGTCTGACAAACATTAACCTCAAGCAAGATGGTGAAGCAGTGTGCCCACCGATACGCCGAGAGATTGTGTCTGGAGGAGTTGTGTTCTTTCCATTCACAAAGTCAAAAACAACATGAATGGATTAAACAGTGTGTATGGCCCCACTCCCAGGTAAATGTACCGATATGAATATGAAGCATGTCTGCTTGCACATTTGGGTACCCATTGGTGCGCAGAGGAAACCATTTGTTTGTCGGACGTAGCAAGAGTAACTTAGGGGGACAGGACTCGAGAAAAGGCTAACTCAGCTGCTAAAATAAAACAGGTATAGAAGTGTTAGTACTAAACAGCTCAAAGTTCATAGACATTTCTATTTACAAATACTGATGACCATAGCAATGAAAAAACAACAGGACTTGTTTTAATCCAAGTACAGATTCAAAAGCAATATTGTCTTGATGCATGTTAAATGCATTGTATGTTTGTGTATCAAGTTTAAGTAGGCATAAATTTCTTTCCTTCCAATACCAAATTCCAGAAATTCTTTATTGCAACGCTTAATACTGTTTGGTATTCAAGACATCCTTTCCCCAATACCAGGTGTCTTGTTGCTAATCTCAAAATTTTAATTTTAATGATTTGCATTTGAGGCAACGTCACAATTTGTATGAGAATGTTACAGACAACATGCTGTCACAATGGCTCACCAAGTACTCCTTTATTAACTTCTCATAGTCTTCGTTTAGGTGGATGCACAAAGACTTCAAGATGCATGCTCGTCTGGTATGCATGTTGTCATGCTGGAGAGGAGGAGGAGATAATATGAGCCAAAACCAGTCTGTTTTTCTTAAAGCTAGGGTAATCAGTTAACTTGCATAATTATTCTTTAGGTTAGAACCTGGCATGTTGTTAAGCCGAAACAAAATTGACAACTTCATCTCCAAATAAAAGTTATTTTTGCTGCCTATGACAAAGTCTACTCAATCCTAATACAAACCTTGGAGATGGCAAGCATGAGACCTCTTATTTTCTTTCCACGTGTCCCTCCTTTGGTCAGAAAGATTTCCATTAAGCGTGGCGCGTATTGGTCAAGCTCGGCAAAGAAAGTAGATAGCAGAGGCTTTGTGGTGATTCGCAGAAACTCCTTGTCAATCTGCAATAGAGAACAAATACATTGATTAAAAACTCAACTGTATATTTCACTCACTTCACATCTAAGCTGACTAAAGCTGCTTTTAGAAGACCATGCGGACATCAGTGCTGTCTGTGTAGAACATGAATCAGTCTGTGTCAGATCCTGAATTTGAAATTTCCACTAAAGTCACAAGTAAGAGGCAAGTGGAACCAAGATCTAGGCCATTTGCTTTTTGAAGTTTGCAAAGACTGCTAAATTGCACCAGTGGTAGTTCACTCTTTGCAACACAGTACGCTGTTCTAAACAGATTTTTCAGGTTTATTTTTAGTATATTATTTGCAAGTGGTGTTTGTTCTGGGAAAGATATTGCAGACTGACCAATAATACGTTTCTTGCATTTCTCATGGCTTCTAATGGGGGCCTTTCTTAAAATGACTGGTCCCAGTAACAAAGGCGCTTGTCGACTCAGAAATCGAGAGAAAACCAACAACACACCCGGCAGAACATTATGTTATTTACACGGGTGCACATAAGTGGTCCGCATGTGCGCATTCGCTGTCAAAATAAAAGTCGCGCACCAGATAAGAAGTTGCAGCGCGCGTTTGCGTCCATATAAAACGCAGTGTTTTTGTCCTAGAGTGGGATTTTCACGGCACATTCCGCACCACATCTCTGTGCGTTCATCATTTGTTTGAAGCCAGCTCACCTCCTGCAACCACTTTTCCGAGAATACGCGCTTCTTTTGTGGTTTGGACTCCTTCTGACATTTCTTTGGAGGTGGAGGAACATCACAGTAATTGCTTAAAGGAGCTTCTTCGACATCTTTAAGAGTTCTAAACAAATGTCTGTCCTCCTCCAGAAAATCTTATGTACGCAAACACGCGTTGCAACTTCTTATCTTGTGTGCGTTTTTTATTTTGACAGCGAATGCGCACCTGCGGACCACTTATGTGCAGCCCTGGTTATTTAGCTCGTCATATTGCTTTGGTTTTCTTTCTCTCCCTCTCTTTCTTTCATTCTTTCTCCCTGTCCTATCCCCCAGTCATGTCTGTCCCGTTTGTAGCAACTGAAAATAAAATAAATTCATAATTATAATAAAGGTCAATCAAATGGACCAATATGGCAAGGCCATGATGATCCACTTGGTAAAATAAATCCGCTTGGCATCTTTCTTGGCCTTAAGACAACAATTCTGATGGCTAAAGATCCAAACGGGACACACACACAAAAAAAATAAAAAATAATAATTTGTACCTACTACTCTCCCTGATGGAACAACGCTTGCACTGCCACATACAAGTCACTGAAAGAAAAAAAGAAAAGCAGTTTTAAGGATGGTTTTATTGGCACCTTTTTTTCACTTTGATTAAATCATAAAACTATCATAAAAAATATATGATGGTAAAAGGCTTACCATGAGGAGGCACAAACAATCAGAAAAAGGGGTCAGCTTTCTTTGTGGTGTTACTATGGTAAAGAAAACAGACAAAATTATTTTATAAAAATTCCACAGTGGATTTTTTTTTTTACTTTGTTGCAAATGTATAAAAAAAATACAAATACATATAAATACCTCTTGCAATATAAAATTCACAGATAAATATCCAATCTGTTGCCATATGTAATAGCAGTGTTTCACACTATGCAATAAAGATGCTGGTAGTTGCGGTAAAGGTCCGACAGGCAATTTTCATAACTATCCACCATTGCCTTTTCCTCTGACCTCGTGTTTATGCTCTTTTTCCCATGCACTAGCGTTCAAGTCAATTCGAAGGATGCAGCCCCTGAATTTGAACACAGCTAATATTTAGCAACTCGCGCATGCTAGTTTAACTTGCATTACTGCCAGAGGCCGAATGCTTAAAATAAAAGGAGAGAGAAAGAAAGAAAGAAAAAATGCAAATGATAATAAAAGAAGTGAACAAAGACCATGTCTTGCAATAACCGTCATTTAAAACCAAGGTGAATGCTAACAGAGCTAGGCAGAAGTTCAATGAGACAACCATACTAGCTTTAGCTAACTTCATTTACTTTGAAAGTGAATTAGAAACGTGTTAAATATTGAATTAAACATATCAATAACCGCTAAAAACTCTATAAGACTAACTGCAAAAACGGGTAAAAAAAAAAAAGAAAAACAATGAAGTGGAAATGCTAATAATAGTATAAATATACCCAGAGCGGATTAGAAATCAGGTATTAGACAGTACCGATTGGCACCGTCTAATACCAGATTTTCACTGTATTTGCTCCACTCCCGCTGTCTAATGACAACTTACACATTTGGAATTAAAAACATTGTTAAACAATTAACGGACAGAACAACTTCGTTTGACTAAGATATTTTGAGTTATTTATTACTTACCTGTATTGTGGAAGATTCCGCAGAGGGAAATGGCAGTCCACTGAACACATATAACTTTCTCCGCTTTCCCGCCTCTTCACTTCTGGGAAGTTTGAGCATGCGCACTAGGCATCGGTTTTAGAGTTGTTGATTTAAAATAATTATATTTAATTGAACTGAAGAATGCAAATCTAGTTCATTAAACTTTTTGTTATTTTATGTTAAACCAACAACTGATAATGATTTAAAAACCTAGTCTCAATATGTTCATGTTAAATAGACAAATGTCGTTTGAATTAATCAAACAACTGCCTTAGTTGACTTTTTTGAGTGTAGGTGGTTTATCAAGGTGAGATTAGGCAGACTTCAGCAGGTGGGTATTACTATTAAAAAACACATATGTTTTTGAAAGGAGACCTGTAGATACCCAAAGTCTCAATTAGCATGTCTATCAAAGCCATCATCATCACTTTTTCTTTTTTTTCTTTTTTCTTTTTAACCAAATTTTTAGTTAGCTTTCCAAGTTGACAAAATAATTGTAATTTAAAAAAAAAAACTAAACTATAGTTTTCATTTTTTTAAATTCGTTGACAAATCTACTGTCAAAAAATATTTATCCCCAAAATGCTAACTTTAATAATTTGATTTTAAGTATGTGTTCCGCGTAATTTCTTACATAACTGTAAAATGTAAAATGTAAAATTTAATGGAATATGGTCTAATTAAATGTACTTGATTGGTATGCATTCAGTTTATACCCATTACTTTTTTCTTAATGATTCATTATTTGGATACATAAACTGTTGATTTTATATATTTCATTTGCATTTCACTCAACATTATTGCTTCATGTTTATGAGGGCAAGAATTATTTATTCATTGTGTTGTTTTAGTTTAATTTTAGTTAACTATAATGCCTTACTTACTTACAAAACAGCTTAAAAAAGTAAACGTATCTCAACCATAGAAACAAGGTGACAGACAACATACATAACAATATATTCATTTAAAGTTGGCAGTATAAGATTAACGGCCTTTCTCGTGTTATTGTTAAGCAGAAAGAGAGGACCAGCTTGTTAGATTTTCTTTTTGTTTACTGATTGATTTTATTTTATTTTATTTTATTTTATTTTATTTTATTTTATTTTATTTTATTTTATTTTATTTTATTTTTTCATTTTTTTGCGTTTGTGTTGCACAGGCGTTCGGTTTGAGCCTTGTGGCGCACGGTAGCAGTGATGTGGCTCTCGGTAAAGTAATCTTCCACGTCACTAGGAAGTAGTGCAGAGCCGAGGGAGTGAGAGCTCGCCTGCGGGAGCTTTTGAGAAATTTTACAGATGTAAATATCTCAAACTGCACATCGAAGGTCACCTGGGAGGATAATAGTCCTGCAGATAGGTAGGTTTTGGGACTTATTTTTAACCAACATGAGTGACATTTGTTTCGCTGTCTGGTGGTAACTCATAAGCTCGTTAGCTAACGTTACTGTCCTCCATTTCATTGCTAACCGAAGCAAAAGCTAAACTCCTGTCAGCTAATTCTTGATAGTCAGCAGTTGGTTCTGTGTTTTAACCTAGAAAAACCAGCTTTGGGGACAACTAACTAATAAAAATGAGCAAAACCTTGCTATTTTAGCATTTTTGTCTTTACGCATGTAACGCCATTTAACCTGTTAGAAAGCTTATTAGCTGCGTGTCACTATTTTTTGACTTGTTAGCTTATGCTGTTTTGTGATGAAGGCAACCAAGATTTTCCGTAAAAAGCAGCTGAAAACTTTGATCTGACTTTAATTTTGAGAAGTAATTGTCGTTTTCAGGTTTAATCCAGACGTAGACTGAACACCAATCACCTGGTTCTCCAGGTTTCAGCTAGTAGTATGTTTTGCAATTCAGTTGTAGCTCTATAGCTAAATTCTAAAGCAACAGAAGTTAGCACAAAGTGCTTTACTGACACACTCATTTGTAATACAGGTCTCCTAGAACCCAACTAAAAACATGGAACTCACAAAAACAGACGGCAAAATAAAACTGCAGTTAAGGAGAAGCGAGAAACTAAGAATAAAAACATAATTAGATTTCAATATTGGTAAAAACATCCACACACGCACAAAAAGCAATGGAAAACATTTGCAATACGTTTGGCCAAATCATGATGAACTCTACTAAAAGCAGCTGAAATTGGGTATACCTTAGAGGTTCTTGTCCGGGAAGCCAGACTGCTTCATCGACTAGGGGCAATAACGATGGTCCAGTCACCTTAAGTTTTTAGGTGAGAAGATGGCACTTTGAGCAGTTGTTGGGAGGATGACCTCAATGACTTGAAGGCAAAATATCACAGATTTAAAAGATTTCGATATATAGTGCAACCAAATCCACAGAGGGCCTTAAGAATGTGTAATATAAGTTTAACATTTATCCAAAACTGTACCCAGTGCAGCTGAGCTATTAAGGGAGTGGACTGATGTGCTGTAGTTTCTGAATATCTACAAGAGAAATTCTAGGACAAATTTATCCTACCACAGATTACCAGGGAAATGCTATTTGGAAACAGAAAAAAATGTGTACAAAAAGGCAACAACTTGATCTGACTAACTCAAACTACCACAGCTTTTATTTCAGATATAGATCAATTATAAGTATAGGACTTTATCAAATTGTGTGTATAAAATCTATGTGCTTTTATCTTGTGTGGAAACATGTTGATGATCATAGTTAGCATAAACAAAGAGGAAGAACTGGCAAACGTATTCCATGAGATTAGATTAGTTTTGACTTCACTGAGATTTTTTCACCAGTGTAAATGTTTTCTCCATCACTGACGAAATCTGTTCTTTTTCTGTTTTCATAGGTATTATCCAGTGAGCAACATACATTTGGATTCTTCTAATCTGATACAAGCACAGCAGCAAAATGACGGCTGCAGAGAACGTTTGTTACACTCTGATCAATGTTGCCTCAGACTCAGAGCCCCCTTCTGAAGTCAGCCTAAAGGCAGATCTAGGTAACCATTTGCTGTAAAGTTTAATAACTTACCTCAATATACAGTACAAAGGGAAAAATAGCCTTTCTCCACTTTTTTCTACATCTTAATGCATTTGTGATGTATGAGTGTTATTTTTATAGGCCATTATATAATGTCTGGTTTAGGGGAAAAACAGTTCAAATCTTTTTTTATAGATTAATTTTGATTCAAAGAAGCATTGTTGATGTATGACATCAAGCTTTGATCAGGATTGGTTTAACTTTTTTTGCATTAACGTGCAAATAAGTCAGTGTCCTTTGGGGGGTAAAACCTCACAACGTCCTTTGAGAGTTTTTGGTGAAGTTTAGTATCAGATGAATTTAATTCGATGAAGACTAGTTTAAATAATAACTGATTGCTATGCTAAATATAATAATCTTTCTTTAGAAAAGGGAGAGATCAAGGCCAAAACTGAAGCCTTGAAGAAGGTCATCATCATGATCCTGAATGGCGAGAAGTTGCCGGGACTGCTGATGACTATAATCCGTTTTGTGCTGCCGCTTCAAGACCACACCATCAAGAAGCTGCTGCTGGTTTTCTGGGAGATTGTTCCCAAAACAACTCCTGATGGCAAACTCCTTCAGGAGATGATCCTGGTCTGTGATGCCTACAGGAAGGTAATCTAAGTGATATACTATCAGCTGCTATAAACAGTGCATTTTTAAATATACACATCAGGTTACACTATTTATTACTGCATAACTATAGCAATGGGGGAAAACTAAAGGTTAAAAAAAATCAGTTCAGCAATTCTAATTTTAAATATTTCTTCTATTTCAGGACCTGCAGCATCCCAATGAGTTCATCCGTGGCTCCACTCTGCGTTTCCTGTGCAAGCTGAAGGAGTCTGAGTTGCTTGAGCCTCTCATGCCAGCGATCCGGGCCTGCCTGGAGCACCGCCACAGTTATGTGCGCCGTAACGCTGTCCTGGCCATTTACACAATCTACAGGTACTAGCTGCTAAATATTATAACGTATAAATTTTGAACTGTATTCATCATGAACAACAACCAGCTCTGTTTGTTTTGTAGGAACTTTGAACATCTCATCCCAGATGCTCCAGAGCTGATCCATGATTTCCTGGTCAATGAGAAAGATGCCAGCTGTAAGAGAAATGCTTTCATGATGCTGATTCATGCAGACCAGGTCTGTAGCATATTGTCTGTTCTTTTCTTACTGTTTCTACTTTTACTTTTAGTCATACAGTAAATATGCCAAAGGTCTATCTCACACCTTGTCATTCATGCATTTATATGTTGCAGGATCGAGCTCTGGACTACCTCAGCACATGTATTGACCAAGTTCACACTTTTGGAGACATCCTCCAGCTGGTTATTGTGGAGCTGATTTACAAAGTGAGTCACAGCTTGTGGTGGTCATATCTAAACCTTTTAGCACAATGGATGATTTCACATCCAAGTTCTTGTTGTTTTTCTTTTTTCCCCTCTGTTAGGTTTGCCATGCTAACCCTTCTGAGCGTGCCCGTTTTATCCGTTGCATTTACAACCTGCTGCAGTCTTCCAGCCCGGCGGTTAAGTATGAGGCTGCTGGCACCCTT
This sequence comes from Aulonocara sp. 'chitande type north' Nkhata Bay, assembly GCF_057382095.1. Lineage (NCBI taxonomy): Eukaryota > Metazoa > Chordata > Actinopteri > Cichliformes > Cichlidae > Aulonocara > Aulonocara sp. 'chitande type north' Nkhata Bay. The sequence goes on along the minus strand of NC_141344.1, from coordinate 21,494,839 downwards.
GTAACACTCTCCAGCGCTCCCACAGCCATTAAGGTACGTCATCAGTGTTTCAGTGGTTGTGTGTATGTCTTGTATCATTTATACAGTGCTTTATACATTGTATTACGTTTAGATAGATTGGTATCTTTGCTTTATTAAAGCCTGTATGCATTCTGTGCTTTGTTGGACTCTAGGCTGCTGCCCAGTGCTACATTGATTTGATCATCAAGGAGAGTGACAATAATGTGAAACTGATCGTTCTTGATCGTCTCATCGAACTGAAGGAGCATCCCACTCATGAGCGTGTGCTCCAGGTACGTCTCATAATGGCTTTTATTAGTTTTTCTAGCACTTAACAAATAAAGTTGTTAGTGGCTCTTTCACTACAGAAACCATAAAAGGAAAGGAATGGTACCCAAAAGAAGTCTTTTTGAGATCATAAAATTTATTAGAAAATATACAAAAATTGTTATGTGTCAGTACCAACTGTGTTAAAAATTGGGTCTCACTAATACGTTTTCATTCAGGACCTTGTGATGGACATCCTGCGTGTTCTAAGCACTCCTGACCTGGAAGTCAGAAAGAAGACCTTACAGCTGGCGCTGGACCTTGTTTCATCCCGTAATGTAGAAGAGGTCTGTTGACATTTGCAGCTTTTGTGTATTTTTGTTGTTGCTTTTTTTGTTTTTGCATTGACACCTAGAAAAACTGGAATACAGTGTTAAAGTAGTGACTTCTGTCTGGCTGCTAGTTGGTGATTGTTTTGAAGAAAGAGGTGATCAAAACAAACAACGTAACAGAGCATGAAGACACTGATAAGTACAGGCAGCTCTTGGTGCGCACCCTCCACTCGTGTAGCGTGCGTTTTCCTGACATGGCAGCCAATGTCATACCTGTGGTGAGTTTCCTCTTATTTCCTTTTAAGATTCTCGTGATATCTTTAGATTTCTAAATATACATTTTTATCATAAATGGTCTTTAAAATAAAACATTTTCTATATGTTGATGTTTTACAGCTGATGGAATTCTTGAGTGACACTAATGAGGCAGCTGCTGCCGATGTGCTGGAGTTTGTGCGGGAAGCCATTCAGAGGTTTGACAACTTGAGACCCCTGATCATCGAGAAGATGCTGGAAGTCTTTCATGCCATCAGAACTGTCAAGTAAGTAATCCTGATGAGTCTAAAGAGCAGATGAAAGTCAATTCGTGGTTAAGAAACCATTGTATAGGCTGTGCTTGCTAAAGGGAAGTCACTACTTACTCTTTGATTGTGTAGCACTGTGATTGTTTATAAAGTTCATCACAATTGTCCTGTTTCAGGATTTACAGGGGGGCACTGTGGATCTTAGGAGAATACTGCAGCACCAAGGAAGACATCCAGAGTGTGATGACAGAAGTTCGCAGGTCCTTGGGAGAGGTATGTTTGTTCATTGTTGTCAGAATTACAAGTAACGCACGCTATTTTGATTAAAACGTTTATAATTGTCTCTCCCCGGGACAGATCCCAATTGTGGAGAATGAGATTAAGAAGGAGACCGGTGAGGTGAAGCCAGAAGATGAAGTGAGCGCAGCTCCAGCTCAGAAACTTGTGACAGAAATGGGCACTTATGTGACACAGAGTGCCCTCAGCTCCTCCAGGCCTTCAAAGAAGGAGGAAGACAGGTAAACACTGGACATCATGGAGGAAAAGCATTTTGCTAACACTGTATACCCTTCATTGTGCTGAATTTTCCATCCACCTCGCTCATTAAGAATTTGTTGTTCCAGACCTCCACTCAGAGGCTTCCTAATGGATGGAGACTTCTATGTGGCAGCTTCTTTGGCCACAACGCTGACCAAAGTGGCTTTGCGCTATGTTGCTCTTGTTCAAGATAAAAAGAAGCAAAATGTAAGTTATTCTTCCTTCATTTCAATAAAAGCACTTTTAATAATTTGCCCTACCTTTGCTTCTTCTGACCCCTGCTGTCTTGGTGCCCCCCCTTGCAGTCTTTTGTTGCAGAGGCCATGTTGATCATGGTCACTGTGCTGCACCTGGGTAAGTGCTCTCTGCCCAAGAAGCCAATTACAGACGACGATGTGGATCGCATCTCACTGTGCCTGAAGGTCCTGTCAGAGTGTTCACCACTTATGAATGACATTTTCAACAAGGAGTGTCGCAGATCCCTGTCACACATGCTGGCTGTCAGGCTGGAGGAAGAGAAGCTGTCACAGAAGGTAATGAAAGTTGACCTAAAACTCACCAACCTCGTTACACAGAAAATGAGCAAATTATTGGTGCCAAATTTAATACGAAACCTGTGATATGTTTATAAGCCAACTTTTGTTTTCAAGAGCCTGCACCCTGATAGGTCTAAGGAGGAGTGTAGTAATATCACACCCCTAGATGATCATTTAAACCTGATGTGTATACACATAAGACTTTTGGGACTGATGGAAAACTTTTTTTTTTATAGTGCACCAGTTTCTCTTGACAGCAGCATTGTCTCTGTCTTTCCAGTTTCTCTTAGTTCTGCACAATAACATCTGTTTTTATTCTCTTTCTGTTGAACAACTGTTTCTTATGTCTTTTTTGTAACTTGCTATGCTGTGTTATTTTCACTATACTAGACTACATTATAGATACTTTTGTTGTTGTTCCATTGGGGTTGTTATTTCCTCCAAAAATAACCACATGTGTTTCTTCTTCTGACTACAGAAAGAGTCTGAGAAACGCAATGTAACGGTCCAGGCCGACGATCCAATATCCTTCATGCAGCTCACGGCCAAAAATGAGATGACTTCCAAGGAGGACCAGTTCCAGCTCAGCCTGCTGGCTGCTATGGGCAACACTCAGAGGAAGGAGGCCGCCGATCCTCTGGCATCGAAACTCAACAAGGTGCACCATACTTAACCCCTAAAAGCCTTTCCATAAAAGGAAACTGGAAATTAATGTGAGAGATAATGTTGGAGTAGTGCTTTTGAACAGAAAAAGAGGGAAAGGGACTGATTATTGCTGTTTGCGTGCATTTCAAGTTTACGGCTTAGTCTAACTTATTTACTGTTCATATTATTTCATATTATTGGCAACATGGCAGCAACCGCTGCTGAAGCCCTTCTTGTGCACATGCTTTGCTTTTAATAGGTTATTAAAAGATAATAAACTAGTGTTTAGGGAGTGCTTGTACTAGGTTGTTTATTAATCATTAAATGAATGCATTTTGTCCAACTTAGGTGACCCAGCTGACGGGCTTCTCAGATCCAGTCTATGCTGAAGCCTACGTTCATGTGAACCAGTATGACATTGTGCTGGATGTGCTGGTGGTCAATCAGACCAGTGATACTCTTCAGAACTGCACACTTGAGCTGGCCACTTTAGGTTAGTGTAGTTTTTTCAACTTCTGTGAAAATATGTTTTTTTTCTCTCATTTAGGCTGTACACATTTGGGTTTCTACTATAATGTAATTCAACTTTCTGTCCTGCAGGCGATCTTAAGTTGGTTGAGAAGCCTTCACCTTTAACTCTGGCACCTCATGATTTTGCTAACATCAAGGCCAATGTGAAGGTGGCATCAACAGAGAATGGCATTATATTTGGAAACATCGGTAAAAGAATTTTTGACTATTTTTAGCATCACATCTCAAGTCACACCTTTTTTTCTTTCTTTTTTTTCTCTAAATGCATTTTTTAAATTAATTGTGGGGATGTCTGGATTCTTCTTTTCAGTCTACGATGTGTCAGGAGCTGCTAGCGACAGAAACTGCGTTGTCCTCAGCGACATCCATATTGACATCATGGACTACATCCAGCCAGCCTCCTGCACTGATGCAGAATTCAGACAGATGTGGGCAGAGTTTGAGTGGGAAAACAAGGTAAACTTAAGGGGTTAAAACACATTCCTGAAAGCTGACTCGTTTTGCAAAAAGTGGGACATGTTAAAAGTTCTCTCTCTCTCTCTCTCTCTCTCTCTCTCTCTCTCTCTCTCTCTCTCTCTCTCTCTCTCTCTCTCTCTCTCTCTCTTTTTTTTTTAAATGGGTTTAGTTGATGCACATTCAACTAACATTGAGCACTGATTGTCCTTTCTTTATTGTAGGTGACAGTGAACACCAACATCACTGAGCTGAACGAGTATCTCCAGCATATCCTCAAGTCCACCAACATGAAGTGTTTGACTCCTGAAAAGGTTGGTATGAGAACATTTTGTAAACCACAGACTAAGGAAAGTAAACAACCTTTTAAATCTTGGCAGCTTTCCCAAATACAAATAACAAGGGTAATTAAAATTTTTGGCACCAGTGCACATCGGAAAGAATCATTAGCGGCCGTATAGCAGGATAGTTTCTTGTGCTGACTATATAAAGAATATATGTAAACATAAGACATGCCAGTGCTTCCTTATAAGATGAATGTGCAGATACTGTGATGTTGTTTGTTGTTCTTAACCAACGTTCTTCTCTCATAAACAAGGCTCTGTCTGGCTTCTGTGGCTTCATGGCGGCCAACCTTTATGCTCGTTCTATCTTTGGAGAAGATGCCCTGGCTAATGTCAGCATTGAGAAGCCTTTCCACCTGGGGCCCGATGCACCTGTCAATGGACACATACGCATTAGAGCTAAAAGTCAGGTAGGTCACAGCTGCCACACCATGAACTCTTAAGAATCTGAGAGGTAAAGGCTAGGTGGACTTTATTTCCCCTCAGTAAAGCAATGCATCCATTTGTAAAAATATCACATGACTGATTTGATTTGAAATAATTGATCAGTTCTGCAAGTATTTGCACAGTGACACAGTTTTTGCCTCTCTAAAGTACCCCAAGTGTGGACTTTCATCCTTAAATGCACGCAGTTAACAAAAAATTTGCATTTATTAATCTCCAAATGCTGATGGATTTCACTGTATTTTAAATATGCTAATATGTAGCATGTGTCGCAGCTAACCCTCTTTCCTTTGTTCCACAGGGGATGGCCCTGAGTCTGGGTGACAAGATCAACCTCTCCCAAAAAAAGGCAAATGTCTGAAACAGCTGCTGTTCTGTGTCACCTAACTTACTGTTTGATCATCGTCATAGCAGATATGAACTATTATATGGTCAGTTACTTCTGTGCTCTATATTTTTTAACATCACCTCTTTCTGAAAACTACATCTCAGCAATGTGCTTTCGCTGTCCTGTTTCATTTTCAATAAATGTATTGAAATAATGTCCAAAAGATGCTCTGTGGTGTTTTCATTGAGTTAAGAGCCTTTTTTTCTTATTAAAACCTCATTATTTTTATTTATTTATTTATTTATTTTTTTCAAAATAGTGCAATTTACAAATGAAACTTAAGACAGTATATGCAAAAGATAGGGAATTCCAGTTCAATTCAGTAAGAAAAGGGTAAAAAAATTCTCTAGTACCTCCCAGAACCACTAAGGTTCATATTGAATTTGATATTCTTAAAGGCATAAGACGGAAAAACATCCAAACTAAAACAATGATCTTTAAATAAGTGTGTACCCTTTTTATAGGGTCAGTATAAGGCTTCCTGGGGTGACTGTTGATGAGATTTGGTGCTTTATAAATAAAATTGAATTGAATTTTGGAGATGGCAGGGAGGAGCAGTGGTTAGTAATAGGTTTGAATCAGCTGGCTGGAGCCTTTCATTGTAAAGATTCTAAATTGGGCATAGGTGTGAGTGTGACCGGTTGTCTGCTTGTCCCTGTGTTATCCCTGTGACAGATTAGCAACCTGTGCAGGGTGCACCCCACCCACTGTGACAGCTGGGAGCATCTCCAGCACAACGGTAACCCAGAAATGTAGTTGGACTGTATGCCTTCTTTTGGAAAATATGGAAAGTTGTGCTGTACCTGCCTTAATGTGCATGACAGTAGATGTTTAGTAATAATCTTTAAAGAAGCTGTTACAATTACCTAAAGGACGTTGTGCCCCAAAGTGAAGAGAGTGTCTAGCTTGTGATGGTAGCTCTGGGATCTAATTAGAATTCCTCAGATTCCTTCCACAATATCTCCCACAGTGGGGTAACTGATTGGAATTTGTACTGCCAGTACCTCTAAACTGACGACATCACCTTGAAAATGTCTGTCTACATGCATAACCTGGGCAAGAACATAAATTCTTTTAACCTCAGGTAATATATTGCCAAGATTTGAATTGAACTCTGAGCCATCTGCAAGTTTCACTGTCAGCGTGATAATGAGATGGAGATAGATTAGTGCTGGCACAGGCCTCCATATTCCACTCGTCCTCCAGTTTATTATTTATGAGTAAAGGGATATTTCTGGCAGTAGGCCAGATTAAAGGGTCACCACCCCAGTCATACATTTACAGTATCTGTAAAAATCTCCCCCCAGGGTTTTTAGATAAAGGCTGAAAGGTGGCGTTGAGGTCAGACCTTCAACTGTGAAAATAAACAGCCAACTCCAACTGCCGTGTGCACAGCACAGACTGTCTGGTTCGGGTATAGTTATTATGAGAATCACAGCTACACCTTCTAACACAAGGCATGACTTTGGCATTGTGCTTTTGGGTGATTTTCTTGCTTTGCCACATCAATATGTAGACACAAAGTGTTCATGCTAAACACAGGATCACTGTCACAATTCCTCCAAATTTTAAGAAGGTTTGGGTGATATAATATTTTGTATTATATTTTAAAACCACTCTGGTACGACTGAAACTGACAGCACTCACCATGTAAACCATTTGGAGGGAGTCTTGATGCATGCTCAATCATCCAGTGGGCTAGTTTCAGTCATTCTGCAAATGTACTGTTTATAAGATTGGGGAAACCTGCAGTCAGCTGAGACTGAAGAAGTCACTTGGATGAGTGACGAAACGTTTCTCCCACAAAACGCTACGTCCAGATGAACAGAATCAACTTTTGGAGATTTGGAGGGAGTTTTTTTTAAGGCCCCGCGTTTTCTCTTTTCTGACACCGGGTGGCGCCACGGGTCCCAAAGCCATGTGGTGTTTTATGTTTTGTTGTTGTTGTTGTTTTAATGCAGTTAAACATTGGATTTAGCACGAAGTGAGACACGATTTACGCGCTGACAACACAAGTAGGGACTTTTGCGCAATGAAATAAAAGGTTGTAATTTAGACGAACTGGTATGAGTCCGTTTCAACAAGGGAAAAAACAAAAAGAAAACACAAATCACAGTCCACCACTTTCAATTTCCACCTGCGTGATGAGTTATGACGCCGCATATAAAGTGCACACATGTGCGCATTTTATAGTAAATTGCGGGGCAGCAGCAGGCGTGTGTGCAGCGTGCAGAAATACTCCTGCAAACATCACTTTTACTGCATTTCCTCCGTTTGCTTTATCTGTCCACAAAACCTATTTTTCCCCACTGTGCTGGAAAAGGTTTTTTTTTTTTTTTTTTTAAATAATTGAATATTAAAATAAGTGATTTTTTTCTAATTAAATCTATCTAAAATTGGATGTCGCGCACAGCACAAATAAAATGTTTAAATCCGACTAAGCTGTGGAAATATTGTAGATAACATATCAAGAAACGTCACCCTGAGTTTGTTTTTTGTTTTTACAGTTTTTATTTTTTTATTCATTGGACTGAAAAGTAAAGAAACTAGTAACTTCCAGCATGTTTAAACCATATTTACGTTGCGACGACGACGGCCACGGGGCGCGTTATCGCTGCGTAATTGGCTGTAATTACAGCGAGCAGACAGCGCAGAGCCATTTGAGGACAGGAATGTGACTGCAGGGTGCATGATATTAGTGTCAGGGCAGAGCTGCAGAGTGGGTTGAGGTCTACTTGCGTCGGTGTGTGTGCGTGCAGGAGGGTGTTGAAGCAGTTTGCAGACTGCCTCTAGAAACAGCCCCTAGCGTCAGACATCAGTATTAGCCTGGCTGATTACTCTTAACTATCGGATCAGCATCTTGAACGGTGCAGTGTTGGCGAGCCCGAAACGCGGTCAGGCGTATGGACAGTCGGTGGTAGCTCCGATCGGGATCCCTCTTCGTTTACATCCCTACAACTAAATAAAAAGAGAAAGGGGGGCTGCTGCACAGGCGAGACTGTTTCGGCACGTAGCTGGCCTCTGTATCTGCGTTCCGGTGCCTCCAACTACGAGGGCCTCTTCAGTTTACAGGGGGAAAAGTGGGTGTTTGCTGCTTCACTGGTGTTTCGGCAGCGGCAGCGGCGGTGGTGTCCTCGATGGCAGGCTGGAAGGACGGCTCGGTGCAGGAGAAGTATCGCCTGGTTGTGGTCGGAGGAGGTGGCGTCGGGAAATCAGCCCTGACTATCCAGTTTATTCAGGTCAGTAGCGGTAAACCTTGCAGTTGAAGCGAATGTAAGCCTCGCTCTGATTTCCACGCTCGCCCGAAAAAACACGGCCAAACAAGGAGGGAGAGGCCGGACACGGGTTCCGTCCGTAAACGGACACCGGGGTCTGTTTTTCCTCACTACTTTGCCGAGGCCTGCGACTGTCGGACGGATGGGGAGGTTTTGGAGAATTAAACGTCTGTCACTTTAACGCGACGATTTCCGAGAGGACCACTTCCACTTTGCAGTTTGTACAGCCGCTAGTCATAAGAGAAAGGAAAGTGGGTCTTTGGAGCTTAAAGAGTTGTCCTATTTTCTTGTACCTAAGTTTCCCTACAAAGTAAAGCAGCGGATTTAGAGTTCGTGCTAAGTTGTTAGAAGTCCTGTGATTTTCTTTGAGAGGGGGTGCACTGGCCCACCAAGCCACACAATGTAATACTTCAAATAGAAGGATGCAAAAGCTGTACAACGTTGGTACATTGGTGTCTCTCTGTGTCACTCTCAAGAGGAAAAAGTGCGTTTGAGTTCTTTTTAAGTGCCACCAAAACGGATCCTCCAGATCTCACTGGAAATATGTGAACTAGACAGAGAAAATCCGTTCAGGTTGGGTGACTGTAAAATAAGCAGCAGCTGCACAAAATGTCCAGTGAGAGATGATTAACTTTTGTGCTCTGATGCAGAGTCTCACCAGGTCTGCTGGTTAACCTCGTTTCAAGCTGAAACCAAAGGCAAGCAAGCGCACTAATATAGATAATCTATAGAAATGAAAGGTTGCTTCCACCACTCTTAATCAGTTTTACAGCAGCCTGCTTGAAGAAAACTTGCTGGGTGTCACATATAAAAGGCGTGTAAACAGTTTACCTCCCTGTAATGCCTGGTTGCATTCCAGCACAGTGCAGACACTGCTCTGACCTTCCAGGCTTTCATAATCGCCATTTAGGAGAGGGCCCAAACACACACACACACACACACACACACACACACACACACACACACACACACACACACACACACACACTGTAAGAAAGAGATGACATTCTTTGCCCTTTGCCTTGTGTGTGTGTGTGTCCCCACCATGGTGTCACTGTGTTACTGATGCTTGCTCTGGATTGCAGGAGACAAGACAGGCAGGCAGCTGTGTGTCTCCACACTGACAGACAATAGTTGGGGGGGTGGATTGTGAAGCTTGTGAGCAAATGTGTGTGTTGGGTGGGTGGGGGAGAGTTGTATCCTAATGAGGGTTCAAAAAGCTCATTAACTGCATACCAAGTAGGAAGGGATCAGATAGACCTGAACTGGGTGGAAACACTTGAGATGTTATGGTAACACCACTGGAATAACGCTGATAATGTCATTGTGAATTTTCTCATTTGTAGTTTTGCTTGTCATATGTAATAATCGTTTAAAACGTGCTTCATATATTTAGTAATAAAGTTTTCTCTAAGGTCTCACAGACTCATTTTCAAATCAGCTAACTGACTGCTGACTGAGGATTTTGCTTGGATGTCCCCTTTTCAGTTAATCACCGTGTGTGTTTTTCTTACTGCCGGCTTGCATGTCTTGTGCCGTGATGGTGATAGAAATAGTAGGGTTAGGGGAGAACTGACAAACTCTTCAGAGGTTTCAAGAAGTCGCCTGCTGTGCTGTGTTGGGGTGGACCTGACAGCTGGTTGTGAAGTCGAGGCGATACTCAGAACTATGCTGAGTGTTGTGAGTTTGAGGGTGTGTGTGTGTGGTGGTGGGGTGGGGGTGGAGGGGTCGGAGGGTGTCTGAGTCAGCCTGGATGGGTTAATGGTCACGGACCATGTGGAATTTGGCCCTTTGGCAGAGGAAGTCCCTCTACTGCTGCTCTTAGGGCCTCCTAGTTCTGTATGGAAAAACATGACCTGCTTCCTGAATCACTGGAATTCTGTGCACGTGTGCGTTTGTGTGTGTGTGTGTGTGTGTGTTAGTTGTCACTTTGACTAGCACTAATTTTAGTTTTATGTGTTTTACCAAAAACATAAAATACTCGATGAAGTGACTGCAAGTGTCTCAAGTCTCAATATATCCCAAATACCCTTCTTTGGTTAGATTTCTCTTTAGCAAACGCTCTTTTTCCACTAATAGATTTTTCCTACATTGCTCATTAATGTGCTTTTAATCACCTTCATAGTATGAAATATTGCTCATAGTTTTAGCCTCAGCTGCTGGTGAAACAGGTTAACGTCATTTATTATCTTGTCAGTAACCCTCTGAGGTCAGAGTCGTCATCAGTGACAACTCCAACCCTAACCCTGACCCACATCCTGTACTATCAGAACTTGTTGTTCTACGGTTTCAAAAAACAATTGTTCCCTCAAGTGTTTGGAATTGGGGAACAAAAAAAAAGTTTGGATTTCTTTAGAAAAGTGCGGTGGGTTATGGTTAGGATTGGGGATCATGACAGATTAAGACTGTGACTAGAAGATCTACTTCTAATAAACCAGTAACAATGAGATATTTATGGTATTTTGTTATCTACTTCCATTGGATCCATATATTTAGATCATCCTCTTGTGGCATCACAGTTTAGAATTTTGTTTGTGTGCTGAAATGTTTATCGTTGTTGTTCGTGTGTTGGGGTGGCTGTGGGTGACCACAATGCACCAGCACAGTAGCATTTTTAAAAGCACTTCGTCAATGTGGCCAATCATCTGATGTCAGCTTTTATATTTATTCCGCGAGCACATTTTAATCACTTGCTAGTCCTAAGGTGTATTAGCTAATGTTGATCTTGAGGTTCCCGAGCAGCTCAAATAAAAGACTTTTTGGGGAGTCAGAACATGAAAGATGATGTCGCTAGCAATAACAAAGAGTGGCAGGTCCCTGGCTGCTGGCCACCCTAATGCCAAGCATTAGACTCAAGTTGAAATAGCGTTAGGATGACATAACATTGAGTCATCTGACAAAAGTTGTTGAACACTGCGTGTTGTTTAATGTGACGTCTGCGGGGCAGGAAGCATCCCAAGTAAGGGAAAAGATGACTCACATTAGCCATGTGAGCACTGCATGTGGGTTGCGTCTGTGCCTTTTTTGTGCCTGAAATAATGGTATATTAGAAACCCTTCTCAATTTACTCTGGGTTACCAGAGAAGCCGCCAGCATGAGACAGCTCTAGAAATGTTGAGGTGAAGCGTGGTGTTGTTTTCTCACATGCTTGCTAATATTAGCATGATGGCAGCCCCTGGCCATGGAGATTCATAAATGAGAGCAAAACATCCTGACTGATCAAGTCCAGACAGATTAGCTGAGGATTTATGTAGACCTCAGCTGGATTTACAGCTAAAGCACGTGTTCTCCAGTTTCTTTAATACACACCCTCATTACATGCATCTCTCATAACTTCTAAAATGGATTTGATTAGTCAGATATGAAAACTTTCAAGAGACATGTTGCCAAAAGTAGCAGCTCAGTAGGGGGAAAAAAGGCTGGATTATGAGGGCAGCAGCCCTGGTTGAGCATGTGGAGGCAGGATATGGCTGTAATAGTAGTGTTTGAGTAGAAATGTGGAGGGTGCCATTTCAGAAACAGCCACAGGTGTCTGGGCTTTGCAACAATGTTTTGGTGAATGTGTGTTTTGAGAGATTGTTTTATGTATTTCCACACAGTGCATGCTCTCAGCCCATTTTTAAATACGGGCGGTTTGTAGCTTTTTGTAGGGCTTAGTCATATGCCAAATACCATACCAATGAGTGCAAACAGCTCCATTCACTGGATATTCTGACTGGTGTTTTTTCTTTTATAAGGAAGTTTATGTCTTTTTGTTATGTCTCGTGCAAGCTGAGGATTATATTTGCTTTCAGATGCAGACACGGACACCTGCAGACACCAGACAAGTAGTTATTTCTGTCTGCTTTTTCAAAGACCGCTTGAAATTTTCCTAATAAACTCCACTCGGCTTTGCTTTTATGAACTTTGGGATGCCTCCATAGGCAGAGGCGGTCATTTATCAATTGAAAAATCGATAGGTCAGCGGTTTGATACCCGGCTGCTCCAGTCTAGACATTGAAGTATCTATAGGCAATAAAGTGCTGTATGTGTGCATGATTGCATTGGCTGTGGTAAAAAGTTCTTTGACTGCTTAATTAAAGTAAAAAAAAAAGTGCTTTATACAGGGAAAGTATAACATTCTCCTAAAACTGACCAGTATAACAGTAAACTCATTTTAAGTGTAGGATGTGGCAGATGTGTGTGTGTGGGGGTAGGTGAGGAGAATAACTGTTTGTTTAACACTATTGAGTGGTCACACCTTGGCTTCTCACAGAGTGGAGCCTCAGTGAGAGCAAATAAGCCCCTCAGTAACTTTCACCATAGACTCAATATTGAGTCATCTTATGTCACCCACTGGTTTGAGATGGCATTTTGGCTGCTGGAGTCTCCATTTCGGAGCTTGAAGTGGACATATTAACAGAAGAAGATTGTGATAACTTGCTAGCTTGGTTAGCAAAGCTAGAGGTGGGAATTACTAAAACCTGCCATAAGAATGTTGCAACCTGTTCAGTCTCCTTGCGATCAAAAGTAGTCATGAGTGTCCAACACGCAGAAGGTCTGGGCAACCGTTTAGTCACTACAAGTTGGAATTGTTTCTCCAGCCTCCGGATGATGCCTCTTATTTTTAAAACAAAATAGAAATGTGTATAAAATATTAGCAAAAGAAAATTTATCAGAAAATTATGGACTTCAAATTTCACGCAGCACTATCCCTCAGAAGTTTAATTGTAAACAATTGCCATAGACCTACTGTTTTTGCGAGCGGTTTCACAGCCTGTTTGTCTATGAATCATCAATCAAACAGACAATATTTGTGTTGTGTAAACAGCAGGCGGTGTGCACTCTATATCATAGCTGGCTGGAAAGAAAAAAATTAATAGTGGGTAGTTGTCATTCTGGTGGCTTACTGAGAGTCAGATTACTATAAGCGCTCAGTGCTACACTCACATCAATACCTGTTTCATGTTTATGAGTTCCAGTAAGATTTAGACTGCTGGGTTTAAAGCAAGTTTCCTTTCCACCTTCTCTGCCGTATTTGAATCTTTTGGTGCTATGTTATTCTCAGTCTTTATCACTTTTCCACTCAAATTCTCTGTTAACACTTTCCACTTGCTTGGGGTCGTTCTGTAAAGATGGCAGATTTCATGTTTTTTAAGGACAGTGGACCAATTCTAATATGGCACCATAGCCAGATGTGCTCAGGTTCTTCCAGTGTAACTTCATCCACTATCCCTTGCTGATCTTAAGCGGTCAATTTGTATTCTGCACTGCCGCTCTCCTTCACTCATGTGAAAACAATATGCAAGTCTACATACTTAATTATACTTCTTAATGTATCTCACTTCAGTGAATATTAAACTCTATCCAGATATAACCTGTAAGGCATACAGTTAATTCATAAATGCTTTTTTTAATGTGACCAGCCAAGTATGAATTCAGGAAATCATGTCATTTGTGCCTTTGTAGCGCTGCAAGAACAAATGTTGTAATGTATAGAGAAAACATAACTGTACACATGAATGCCAGAGGTTCTTTGACACAGAGAAACATCAGTTGTTGTTGCAGTGCACTGTTGTATCTTTACTGATGCTCACCGATGGCTGAGTGTCAAGCTGCAGATTTGTGCTGTCCGATTTGTCTTTGTGTCGTAGGCTGCTATGAGTATTTCAACATCAAGATCCCCTAAGTAAGACTTTAAATGCAGGGGATGAACGCAATCCCATTGCTGAGGTAATTTAGCTGTATCTGGCAAAATGCCTAGCAACACACCAAAGGAATGTACACGAGAAGAAGTTCAGGATCCATAAAGACACTCCCACCCATCTGGGAAAGCTCAAGAGACTAGTAGGTCATTCCCTTTGCTCCACGCTAATGAGAACCTAATGACTATCCAGGGAGGAAGACCACTGTTAATCAGCAAAAATTAAATGGGCATCACAGTCATTAATGCATTGCGCAAAGCAATAGGAGTAACCTCTATTTTTGCACTTATACACTTTTGTATTATTGTCAGGAAAGATCTGTTGTCAGTTACAATAACAATAACAGGAGTACATTTACATACATGGGTCACACACATAGTTTACAGTTTTCTCTAGCTCAGGTTTTTGTGGCCTTTATCTTTTTAACACATGCTGGCTGGAATCCACGTCCTCATGTTCCACACATCGATATCCCCGAACAATGGGCATCACTTATCTTCAATGGAAAGTGCGCTTCCTCATTCTGCATGCTTCTTCTGTATATAGTATGTGTTTGTTATAAAGTGCTTCTCTGTTCTCGTTGATTGTGTGACATCGAATTACTGCTCAGTCAAAGAAGAACTTTGTCTCAGGGCCGCACATATGATGCGAGTTCAAGAAAAATGCTAGCATTCTCTTACCTAACCGAGATCAGTCACACCCTGAGTCATTTGTTGCCTTGAATGTCAGAGTAACGGAGCAAATCTGCGTAAGAAGCACTGCTGAAGGTCTCAGTAAAACGAAATCAACAGAATATATTACATTGTGCCGATAACGTGGGAAAAAACGTTGCGTCAGTGATCGAATTTGTATTAAACAGCTCAATGTATCTATTTGGAAGTACCTGTTTTGCACACATTTTTTAGTTGGAGGCAAAGGTGTGATTTAAAATGTTCTACAAAAGGCAACACAGATTTGAGATCAGATAACACAGTTCTTCTTTCCGTCTCCCTCAGTATGTCTGTCTCTCTGTAGCAGCAACAAGCAAGAACCAAACCATAAATCCCATTAATGTAGAAACTAACAAAAGAGCTATACATACATACATACATACATACATACATACATACATACATACATACATACATACATGCATATTGGAAAAGAGAAATTATGGGGGAATTAGTCATAAACTCCAACAATGTAATTCATAAAATAGCATGCAATTACTGTTATGGTCACATTAGGAAAACCAGCGGTTGGAGACTGCAGCATGACCAAAGTTATTGTTACCGTACGCAGTGGATGCTGCCTCTGAAATGGTCACTTCAGAGTTGTGCAGTTACCATCTTATTACCTTTTTATTGAAAAGGTAATAAGATGGACTCAGTCTTCTCTCATTTTGTGATTGAATGAGGTCAAGTTGACAATTATATGCAGTCTTTTTGTGAAAATATAAAGATTAACGTCAATTTGATTGAATTCAGTTTTTTTTATATGCAAAATCACAACAACAGACGCCTCAGTTTGCTTTATATTGTAAGGTAAACCCCAACAATTAGACAAACCCTATGAGCAACCACTTGGTGCGACAGTGGGAAGGAAAAACTAGGAAGAAACTTCTGTCAGAAACAAGTTCAGGGAAGGGCAGCCATCTGACACGACAGATTTGGGTTGAGGGGAGAAAGACAGGACAAAGCTGCAACTAACTGTGAATGATTGTGATAAAAATGCAAAAGTCGCAAATTTGTTGCCATCTGCGTGCAGAGAAAGCTACATTAAAAGTAACTACTTCCATTCAGAGTCCAGCCAGAACCTTATAAATTTGAAACAGAAATTCCTTGACTGGAAGTGATTTAAGAATGGCAGTTTAACTATAAAATGACATAGGCACCCAGAAACCTTGATTTAGGTATGGGCATGCAGATAGAATGCAACCAGGTTGCCACCACCTGAGTCGAGTCCCCAGTTGCAAAGAGATGCATTGCAGATGAGTTTCACTCATCAGCACAGACTGATTCAGACTCGTTGCAAATTGTTGGCAAGTTTGATAATGGTTGCTGTCAATCCAAGAGGAACCATGATTGTTTGGAAACATTTTGCCAATCTGACCTCTGGGCAACCAGTTTGCCACTGTAACTACTTGCAGCTGGTTGCCGAATATGAAAAACTGAATGCAATCACTGAGCAACCAATTTTTCCTACTCACAAGGATGTTACTGCCATGTCACACAGACTTAGAGAACAATTAGTGACACCTGGTCACCACAGGTCGCTAGGGAAAAGTTGCTGACCACTTGGTTGGTTGCTGGTAGTGGCCAGCTAAAAAAAGGATTTATGATGCTGGACCAAAAACCACCTTGCTACTGCTTTTGTTGCTAGCAGATTGCCAAGGTTTTCCATAGTTTGTGACTTATCTGCTGGTGGCATAACTGTGGAAAACAGTGTTCAACTTCAAAGTAAAAGTTGTGCTGTTTGAAATGTGTTGCCTGAAGCTTTTCCTTTGAAGGCAAACATTCCGGTTTGTGTCACACTCTTCCAAGGTTTTACTTATGCTCAGTGGTTAGTTGCCAAGTGTTTCCAAACAAATTGCTGGTTTCCATGCAAACTACAGGTGACCAATTGCCAACCAGTTGTGGACTTCATATTTTTCCCTAGCAGTTAGAGGTTGCCAGGGGGTCGCTGACTAGTCTCTTACCATAAAGACACACTTGAGTTTGCGCCACTGTCCTGATGTCTAGTCTGTTAACTCCACCACTACAGTCAGGGCAACATCTATTATGAATATCTTCAAGAATTTAAAAAGTACTGGACGACAAACCAGCTTTCAAGTGCATGATGATTTCATGGTTAAAAAAAGGATAATTTGCTGTTTTGAATGGTGATAATTACACTATATAGTGACAAATAGTCCGAAAATGCAGCTTAATGTTCAAAAAAGTCAAGGAGGGTAGGATGAAGCAGGTGACAGCTATGATTACTGTTGACTAATCATTACTAATAATGAAAGCAAGTAGGAGTTAGAAAACATGTCAGCGTAATTTGCAGGGTGTAAATATGAAATCAGAGCAAAGTTTGGCTGAACAAAGTAACTTCTCCATGCAGAATACATTATTAGTATTTCCACTGTCTGTAGGCCGGGCATCAAGCTGGCGTAGGACGTGTGCAACGAGCCATTCACACATCATCACCGTCAGCAGTGCCATAAATGACAGTCATTTAAAAACAGCTAATGTTGGTATGTTGGCAACCATGTCCACCCCCATGGACTTTGCGAGTAAACGCTCGGAACATTGTCTCAGATTTCACCTCAAAGCTAGTTTCCTTTGTTAGGCTTACAGTTTTAACGCTGAGAGATCTGAGCAAACAGAACCCACCTGCAGCCTTATGTCAAGTTTGTAATGATGACAAAAAGGCTCGTGCGTCTAAGGTGTGATTCTAGTTTTGTTCATTTACAAACTGTATTCAGTTTAGGGCTGTGCGATATGACCAAAATCTCATATCCCGATATAAGACATCTATCGCCCGATAACAATATAAATTACAAAAATTTAACATTTTCTGTAAATTCTGTGAATCTAGTGTTTCCAGCTGGGCGTCGTGTACCTGGAGTCGAGTGTTTTAACCGATGCGTGAAACTATATATTTTTAGATATAAGTTTCAACGGCCGCCTTTTTCTTTGTAAGTATTTATTATATGGTGTGCTGCAGGAAAAAGCCTGTTCTAATGTTTGAGTCTAAGGTTTATTTTTTAGCACCTGACGGCTCTTTTTTGCTTCTCATCCGTAAATACTCTGCATACTATTTCACGGGGTTCCGTTTATTTTGAAAAGTCTCAACAGGATCTTGAGCTTTATTGTGAAAGGTTTATGTGGAAAATAAGCGGATACGGGATGGTTTTATCGTCGTTTTTGCTAACAACGCATAAAAACAGGTGCTTGTCCGTCTGTTATGTGGTTATATTAAATATAAGAGAAAGAGAGAACTTTAGGAAATTAATATAGCCACTACAGTGACCATCAAAACAAAAAAAATTGTCATCTGATATAAATCGTTATATTGAACAGCCCTAATTCAGTTGTTTACTTCCTTGATTTATTACCATTTTTAAAATTGCATTTGCGTTTGTCATATTGATTGAAAAGCTGCATCGTTTCCAGGTTTTATTTCTACAGTACTGAAGATCATTAAGACAACATTCATTCTTAACTTTATATCATAAGATGTTAACGGAATTTTTCCTTATTTTTCATGCAATTTAATATCATTGTATAAAGCCAACAAGTGACGGATATGATGTGGAACTAGAAATCGCAGTTTTCCTTTTTCAGTTTGGTCCAAGCCTAAATTTTCTACAGAACATGCAGTTACCCATGTATATTTTGTTGGATGTCCTTCTAATAGCGGAAAAAAATTGAAATATACTCCCTTGTTTTCTAGTCGAAGCCCCTCACATAGTCAGACAGACAGAGAGGACGGCGGGTTCATCCGTGTTGTTTTTGGCTATTGTTCTGTATTCACACATCTGTCTGTTTCAGAATAACTACTCACAGTATCAGGTCTCACATCTCAGAGTCATATAACAACAGCTCTGGCTATGGGAAACCAACATGCAGGCTGCTTATTTTAGCATCCCACTCCACCACACCTTTTAACATTTAGCATTTCAAAGGTAAGTCATCTTTTTTATGATAAGCTTATATTTATTAATGGTGCTACAGATAATTCTGCTGACTTTTAAAATAGTAAGCAGTGTTGATTTCATTATTGGCGTGACTAGTTACACGGCTAATTGAAGCGTCTTTTGTTGTTTGCCAAAAGTGAGGGGGACATTTTTCTGAACCTTAGTCAACAGAGCGCTCTGAATGGTTCTTTTTATGTCCGTGTGCTTGTCGCTGATGCCGTGCTCTGAACTGCCTGCCAGGCAGCTGGTGGACATTTGGCACATCTCGAGCAGACAGTGTCCAGAAGCCTGTGGGGCACCTGCTGTCCATCAGGGGGAGGTGAGGCACGGAATGAGACAACCCCTCAACAGGTGACGGTATAGCACTACTCACTGTCCAAATGTGTCTGCGACAATGGCCAATTGGGCCTCGTGTTCTTTCTGCCACTGATAAAATGCAAGAGCGTCAGGTAAGCGCGTAGATACACTCAGGAATATCTGAATTTGGTTTGCGACGCAGCTGTTGTGTGACTGCTGCGCTGATCTGACACACAGCAACTGTATGCGACCGTGTGCGTGACACCAGTTGGTGTCGACTAACCCGAATTTTTATTTGGCACACACCAGTGCGCACAAAGTCAACAGCTGTGTAAAAAACAGCGTGCTTAGTATGTCTAACCAAAACATTGTTGTCTCACAGGCAAGCCTCTTTGGACTTTGGGGGACTAGTTAACGAATGTGACACTCTGCCCCCTGCACACAAAAAAGATTTTAATGATGGCACTTTGAATATATACAGTGTCAGTTGAACAAAAAAAGAAGAAAAAAATCACTGTGGGAGGAGTTACCAACATAAATGACTAAAAAGGTGCATGCATATATCGTGGTCACACTGCCTGACATTTTGCACCCTTTTATTTATATATATATAAATAACAAGTTATTGTCAGATACACAATTGTTGATTCTGACATGGTGTTTGTCAGAATCAACAACAGGGTGACAAGATCAACAGAGAGGAACCGGGAGAAGGTGAAGCGCAGATCCATTAGGACTTATTTATAAGAAGGCGCCTGTTGGAGTAATAACTTTTCTGCTGCCTGTGATGTAGGGCTGCTGGTTTAAAAGCACACGGCACTAATGCTGCGGCGTCTGACATGATGCCAGTCAGTGGACCCATTTCCTGTGACATATCACCCCATGCTAGGAATTATGGTCTGCAGCAGAGCACACCATTGCAGAAATACACACTGAGCGCTTGTCCCAGTAGGGAGAAAAGGGAGAAGATGATAACACACACACTCAGATGCAGTACAGTTAAGGGTTTTAGAGGTATCTGCCTTGTTTTAAAGCAGATAATAAGAGACAAATGTTTATTGTAGCATCGTGTGTCAGCTATAAGCATTCAGTTATAAATAAAACTACGGCCTGTGTATTTTACATCACTGATCAGCGTTACCATTATTTGGTCAGTCATACGGTTTTCCCGAGAACCATAGACTGCGAGACACACTCCACTGAATGACTTTGTGTGGGGTTTCTGAAAGTCACACAGTAGTTTCTCTGTCCTCGTAGCCACTGCGGTAGCTGGTGTCCTCTCGCTGAGTTGTCACAGTGCCGCTTTGTCGATGAGCACGCGTGCAGCGCTACTTCTGCACAAACACAAGCAGAGGAAGAAGAATTGAATAAAGCCCAGAGTGAAGCAAGAACATATGTAAACATGGAGCTGTATTACATGTCGGGTAACCAGCAAGGCTCACGCTCAGTGTATCATTACATAGCTTGTGTGTACCTAAACTAGGAGGGTCTGTGCCTAAACAGATCATAACCTTCATTACTGTTATGTGATTACTGTTTAGTTTTAAGTCGTAAAAAAAGGATTTTTTTTGGATTCTCTTTTGTCATTTAATGCATGATGTCAAGCACATTTATGTCAGCACCTTTCACCTGTAAATGATCAGATCTTTCCAATTTCGTTTGTAAGTTTTGAGGCAACCTCGCATGGGTCTAGTTTTTTCCCCAGCCTCCACAAAAGAAGACATTACGGAAGAAATGTCAAAACAGTCAAAGGGGCTCACTGTGTCTTTTTTAGATATTTTTCGGTTGAGCCTTTTATTTTCTGTTCCCTCCAGCAAAACAGCAAAAAGCCGAAAAGAGAAAACCGGCGTCGATGAACAGTGACTTTAGGGTTTAGGGTTGGCTTAATGCAGAGGGAGAAGGAACATTAGTGAGATCGCACGATCACCTAGAACGTCTCTGAACGACACATGCGTCTGCCACGCGCCTGCTTATTCAAGAGAATTGGCTTATGAAACTGAGATAAAGAAACAGTGTGCTGTGTAGCCACTATAGAGCAAGTAGGTGGCTTTGTGCCAAGTGATCTGGTAGAAAAAAGGCCTTTAAATGGCACCGCTTTGATTCTGCGTCTTTGAGCGGGTTCAAAAGTGTTCAGTCCGGCACGCATTGATATTTAGCAGAGTGATTGAAGTCTTAATGCCAGAGAGGTTAGAGGAGAGCAGGGGGTTGACTGCACCAGGAGTTGGCCTACTTGGTGGGACATTTATCCTGTGCTTTATTCTCTGCATGGGTGCTGTCCCCATATCTAAAGCCATGAGTGCAGGCTGGTCATTCAGCTCGCATAGCCTACTTGACTTGTTTTATCCTAACAATGCGTCCAGAATAGTTGTAATAAATCAATGTAGCGTTCATTTATGCCTCATTAATGGCTACTTGGATGAAAATAGTCATTGTTGGGCGATGACAACAAGAATTAGTTAAGAAGGAGTCAAACAGTGCAAATAACCCAAGCAGGGAAAGAAACCTACATAAAAATCAATGAACATGTCAAAGTAAAAATAGTTGTACTTATTGAAAATGTAGGAGGTCGAACCAAAATGTTGGGTTGTAGTGAGTGACTTCAACTAGTTCTCTGAAAATATAATCAGTGTTTTATGTTTTATTTTACTTTCTTATGTGTGCTCCTTAATTGTGAAGACTTTGTGGATATCTTTGCTGTGGAGTGTGTGGCCATTGGGAAATTATAATAGGTATTAAGTTGCACATAGAGGTTGTAAAGTTAATATTTGCAAGGGACTGTTTTGACCTCGTTAAATAAGTTTCAGACTAGTGATCATTCCAACACTACTATTGTACTTTTGTGGGAAAGTTGGGACTTCAATATCACAGTACGGAATTAATAAAGGCATTTTCATGAAATAATTAAATTATAGTTCAAAATGAATGCTTCTGCCAAAAGTTTCCTTCAGTTAAAAGGAAGTTTTTCCTTCCTACTCTTGTCAAGTGCTTGCTGATAGGGGTCGTCTAACTGTTGGGGTTTTCTCTGTATTATCGTAGGGTCTTTACCTTTAAATATAAAGTGCCTTGAGGCGAACACACACGCTCAAATATAGGAATAATAATAATAGTAATCAAATATTATAGGAGGGCCACAGAACCAAGGCTATAAAAGACTTTACAGTACATGAAAAAGATTAAAGAGGAACTTGTTTGGAGTTTTGAAAAAGAAGAACAAGAGATACACTCACCTACATCTTTACTAAAATAATAAGTGCATGAGTCTGCCACCACCCATATAAGACTGTCATACATCAGCGCAACGACATTACTAGCTTTCCCAGCTCGAGTGATGATTGTTTAAGGTCACGGGTCAGGACAGTCACCACTTTTGCCATTAGACAACTGTAGCGTGAGTCACCTGTAAATTTCTATGTTGTGTAATGTTTCTCTCTTAGAATATTTCTGATCTAATTATAAAAGAACCACCATTAAAGACAAAATCAATGTTATATGCTTTATTTTGACCTTACGTTTTATCGTTCTTGCCATCATTTCAGTTGCCTATGGGGAACTCTGGCAGAACCTGAGCCTGGTTCTGCCGGAGGTTTCTTCCTGTTAAAAGGGAGTTTTTCCTTCCCACTTTCGCCAAAGTGCTTGCTCATAGGGGCTCATATAATTGTTGGGTTTTCTCTGTATGTATTATTGTAGGGTCTACCTTACAATTTCAGGCGACTGTTGTCGTGATTTGTATGAATAAAATAAATAAAATTGAAGTGAAGTGAATCTGAATTTCCAGTAAGGTCACAGTGCTGGATAGATGTGTGTGTTATGTCGAGGGTTTGCCTGTTGGGGTGGGGCTTCACTAGCCTGCTGGCATTTAAGGACAAGGCAATGATTAAAGGAAAAAGACTATTGATCTGTTGCGCATTAGGAGGAAGAGCGCTTGTAGGAGTGATGTGCAGGGGTTCATTTAATTCGGCATCATGCCAACGTTTGGCGCCTGTACCCAGACCGCATTCTCCAACTGTAAACATTCAATGGAAGTCACATTACTATGGATGCTTATTTGGCTTACTTTATAGCAGGGGTGTAGGGCTTTTTGGAAATGACCAGCACTGGGTTTTTTGTTTTTTTTTAATGTTCGAGTATTTCTCTGCAGCATTGTTTACGGTCTTAAAGCTTTCCCAGCTATAACAGAATGCTCCCCCGTGGCCCTTTAAGCCAGTGGACACATTGTGTGCTTTCTTTCTCTCCATGTGTATTAGGTATTGAATAAGTGACCTTTCTGGTTTGTATGAGCTCATGGGAAAAGTGGGTGTTTCCACAGGAAGTTAATGCCTTTCCCTCCCCCTCTTTTTTCTCTCGCTCTCCCTCTCCATGTAGCTTACAGTCTTACTCCCCCTCAAACCTCTTCATTCGCTCTGAACGCCCCCCCACCTCCCACCCTATTTTTCAGGCGCTCCCAGGTACTCGACAGAACAATGCTCCTCGCGGCAATTCTTGTATCACTTGTGTGAAACTTTGTGAACCATGAAAAGAAAGGCGATAACGGAGGGGGACAGGCAGGGCAGAGATTGCAGAGGAATTGGTCTTCATTTCCATCTGTTTAACATTAAACACTGATGGCGGCTATTTGATTGCAGACAGCTGCTCGCAGCCCCGGAGGGTCCACAGAAGGTTAAACCTGCATGGTTTTTCGGACAGGAAGTGATGCCCACAGTCAAATTTCTCTTTTCTTAGACGGCAGTGTTGCCCTGCCGGTTTGAGGTAATCGAGACTTGCTTGATCAAGTATTTGCTTACCGTCAGATTGAGTCCCCCCAATATTTATGCTGTTTTGCCTTTTTGAAGCCTTTCATTAGCATGTACAGTGTATGAATTTACCATGTCTGGCTATGATGTGCTGTCAGAAACGGATCTACACATTCTGTCTCAGACTGTAACTTGGCAGGCTCCAGTCTGTCTGGCGTGGGGTTTGTGTTCTTAATCAAAATTGCTGAACTTGGCTCCGGCCCACCGAACAAGTCTTACAAATGGCATGTCTCACCTGTCAGCTGGGGGGCACGCCCCCGCTTCATGTAGCGACCACTCCTGTTCTACTCCTCGCTGCTGATATTTCAGTCCATCTAGCAGTTTGTGCTTGCTCTGTCAGCAAAACAAAGAGCATGGGTCAGTTTTGTGAAGTAAGCTGAACGCTCACTGTAAAGAGAGCTATAGCTTTCCCTTGACCGTGCCATATAGCTTTTCTGGGCCAAGCACTTTTGATACATTTGGCAAAAGTCCTGCAGTGTGAGTAAGAACTGTTTTCATTCACTCAAATTGTGGTCACAAATGCTCTGAATCGACAAAGCTTGCTCAATTGGATTTGCACAAGTCCTGAGGTTTGCTGCTCACCTTCAGCTCATTCTGCAAAATGCACAAAAACCACGAGCGGCTCATTTTCACGCCCACCTCTTCGTGCAGAGCTATTTTTCTTTTTCTTTCTTTTTTTTCTTTTCTTTTTTTACTTTTTCGTTCATTGAGCACAAAACAGGCGTTTGGGTGACGATCTAGTGAGCATTAAGAACTCAAAACCAGCTACGTTGACAAAAAAAAAAAAAAACAGAATGGCGTGCTCAAGATATAAACAGTTTGTTACATGCGAGGTCGCAATTCCAGACATATCACAAGAGATAGTTTTCTTATAAAATGTAAAATGTTTAGTTGGGGAACATTTTGTGGTAGACTTGCGGTGTGCTGGAGCGGGGAATGAGCAGTTTGGGGAATAGTGCAAATCTGCATATGCTGACTAGAATAACAAGATTTAATGGTATTTAATCTACATTTTTTTCTTTAATTAAAGAATATCTACGGCTGATGATTCTCAAAGCTGAGGTCTGGGAATTCTCATTGGGCATTAAGCCATATGCAGAAGGTAATTAACTCCCAACTGTGTTGATGACTATTTGTTTTAACTCAGCATTCCCTCTCATTATGACAGTCTTGTGAGCGGGTGCACCATGTAACCTACATTGGGTGGGTGTTTTTTTTGTTTTTGTTTTTTAATGAAGTTTTTTATTATGTAGTAAAAAGAAAATCTCAGTTTCATCTCTGCTGCTGCTGAATCAGTGGTTTTATGTTCCGCGTAGATAATGATGGTAACAGTCAAATCGGCGTCTCTAACCAAACAACCAAACAAGCAGGATAACTGAGTGAGATGGAAAAGGGTCTATATTTAGTGTTAGCATAGCTGTTTGTGTGGGGAGGAAGTGGGTGCATAATGCAAGCACTATGCTGATTACACGCCTACACATATCACCCATTCTTGCGTCGCTGGCAGCCAGCAGTCGTAACAGTCGGGATTAATTGCTTTATTTCTTCACTTGTTACAGAGCACAAACTTCACCAGGTGCTTTGGTGTTTTATTCCTGTGTTGAGCAATGAAGTGGCTTAGACGACAAAGCACCTACACGCTGAATTAGCGCTTTTTTTTGTGCGTGGCTCGTGTAGCAAAGAGGGGGGGAAGACGTGCGTCTAAATGAATCAGTGCATCATGTTTTTCTGTTTTTTTGCATTTCTTGGATTTCTGAAAGGATAATTAATCTACAGGAATTTGCGCAAAGACTTGGATTCTTTTTCTCTCTTTTTTGTCAATTATGCAAAAAACAACAACAAAAAAAACCCTCTTCTTTTTAAGAATCTGTTGATTCTCTTCTTCCTGCTTTGTTTGAACATTTTTTATACATTATGTATTGTTTTGAAAAAATATAATATGAAATGGTAGAAAAAGGCATTTTAAGAACATTGAAAACCATTCATCACCGGCACCCAAACAAAAGAAATTGATCATAAAATAAGCAGATCAGAAATCAATCCCTTGTTGTAGCCTATTTTTTTTTAACCCTTTCCTTGACTTTCTCCTTTATATGACAGCTTCTTAGTTTCAGCCCAGAAAACAATCTGTCTTTGTTTCACAATCATCTAGATACAGAACGGCCTCAGCACACAAAGCCGCACTGCTGCTGAGCCTCATCAACTGGGCCTCCACTCGTGGCCTTTAATGATTTCCTGGTGTGAGCGTACATGTGCTTTGTGTGTGTGGCTGGGATGTATAGCTAGAATGCTGGAGGAGGACTGAGCCACAGGATCAGACTTTGCTGGAAAGGCGGGGTAGGGTAAGATGTCATCTGTGACATCACCACCACTCGAAAGCTCGACCGGGCCAGCTCCGTGCTGCAGAGGTGGAGTTTCCTTCCTGTGGAGCTGACCAGGGCTGAGTGTGGCTTGACCCACCTTACCACCGACAGCTAAACTAGACTGGATTTATTTTTTCGTCATACAGTGTGTTGTTGTGTGCTCACTGTTGTGCTGGTTTTCTTTCATATTGTTAAGCTTTAGCACCTTTATTTGATAATTTGTGTCAAATAAACCAAAATTTTGTCCTGCTGCTGAGTGGAGGTGAAACCAAACCATGCTGCTAATAATGTGAGAAATAATTATTTGTTCTTCTGCTGAATTTGTTTGTTTACTCACTTACGAAGAAATGAGCAGTCTCTAATTTTTATGTCATTGTAGTGGGGAGAGACAGAATATAAACCAAAAATCCTAAAGAGAAAAACCCCCCAAAAGACAGGATTACATAGAAGTTAGAAACTGAGTAGGTTCCTTTAGGTTTCTTGGCTGCTGCTTCTCAGCTCGAAGCTTCAGTTCCTTCCACAAATTGTCTAAAAGACTGAGATCTTTGAAGACTGGCGAGGCTACTCCATGAATCCTGGTGTGCTTATTCTTTAGCCGCTGCTTTTTTTTTGCCTTGGCAGTATGGTTTGGGTTATTGTCATACTGGAGGACTCAGTGATGGTCCATCTTCAGTGTTCTGACTGAGGGGGGGGGGGATTTTACACGGCATGGCCTCGTCCATTAGCCCCTCAGTGCGCTGCAGTCGTCCTGTATCTTTAGCAAAAGAAAGAAAAACAGTCCAAAACATAATGTTTCCACCTCTGTGCTTGACTTTGGGATGGTTTTCTTTGGGTCACTAGCAAACTAAATATCCTGCTGGTGCAGAAAGATTTCCATCCGTTGCGCTGTAGTGTATCACGAATGGTGTTCTTTGGGATTGTGGTCCCAGCTGCTTTCAGATCATTACCACTTCCTCACATGTATCAGTTATGGGCTGATCCACCAGCTTTCTCATGATCATCCTCCCCCCATGAGGCAAGATCAGTTGATGGAATTTTTATATTTCTTCCATTTCTGAATAATCACAGCAACAGTTGTCACCTTCTCACCAAGTTTCTTGTCGATGGTCTTGTAGCCCGCCTCCAGCAGCCTTATCTTCCCTAATACATATCTTGCAAACACACACGTCCTGTTCTGGTTTATTAAAGATTTATTACACAAGCTGGTATACTGTATTTTATCTCAGGTTTGCAATGTTGCTGCAGAAAATCTTTAATGTCAAAGCTTTTGACCTCATCTGAATCCGTCTAGTCTTTTCATTTCTGTCTAGTCAAGTCATAATCTGCCTACATTCTTGAAAAAGTATTTTGCTTATCAGTTAATTTATTAATTGTGCGTTGTGCTCATAGCTGTAGGTTTAACATTTTTAGATGAAATACAATATGACAGCTAAAACACAAAAGTAAAAGAGAGCCGAGAGGCGATCAGCACCTTAAGGATACTACCTTTGTGGTGTGTGGTGAGCGTCTGGGAGCTACTGTTTCCCAAAACCTGCAGCTGTTCTCGTACTCGACATGCAGCAGATTCATTTCGTTATAAGGAGCCTGTTTCAGCTGATGAAGTTGTGGATTTATAGGCCATATTACTACCCATGATTCATGCTGGCACATGTCATATAGTTATTGGTAGCCCTCCTGTCATGTTGCACTTTCTCACCTAGCCCATCGCTTTGCTGTGGCCGAGCTGAAAGCCAGCCAGGCTGGGCTACAGCCCTGTTAGTGCTGGCTCTGGTGCTGCTGGCACTGCAAAACAGCCTCATCTATCACGGGAAATGGCAATGAGACAATCGGCCAGAGTGGAGTGCAGCATCTCCATCGCCTGCTCGCGCAGAGGAGGGAGAAGGGAGGAGCAGCCAGGGCAGAGCGATGCTCATCGTAGCCCGAGGTTGACAGAATAGGAATAAGAGATTGACGTGAGGCCGAGGTCACATGCTGAAGCTACAGCTGGGAGAGTGCTAGAGGTGGTGGTGGGCAGGGACAAGAAACATAAGCAGCATTTTTTTTTTGTTGTTGGGGTTTTTTTCTTAACCCCCTTCCTCTCCCTCTCTCTCTCGCTTTCTGTCTGTCTCGTCGTCTGAAGGCACACTGTCAGTGCAGGTTTGCAGTGTGCAGCGAGTTCTAGGATGCACAGTAATACTGATGAATTATTGAACAGCGGTGAACGGATGTGACACAGGCCAGTCTTGCTTCCACGCTACACAACGACAGGAGCGTGCGATGGAGAAATTACCTGCATGTGCAAAAAGCTGCAAGAGACAAAAAATATATAAATACAAAAATAAAGTACCCTATAACTGAAACAGAGCTTGACTAAGGACTAAGAAAGGCTCTATAGAAGGCACGAAATCTGATTATATGCAGTATCAACCAGAGACTTAAAGGCATAAACATTTTGATCCCATGAATATATTTGAGCATCCCAAGATACAATATTCATGGATCATCCGCGATGGAGCTGCAGAAATGATCCAACAGGCTAAAAAGAGTTTTGATAGCATATATGAGCTTCTCGTAGCTTTAAGTGGTGATGTGCTTTTGCAGTTTCAGTGCCACCATCACTTAATATTTATTGACTAAAATGTTTCAGTCCCTCTCAAATGAAAATTACGTTGCGTTAACCGCCTCCGTATTACTCAGAGATGTGCTACTGACAGCACATAGAGCAAGAGCTCTCTGTCTCCTCAGCTGCCAGCTAACCCCAAAATAAGTGGGATTGTGTGTGAGTCATAAAATAACATACAGTTTCAGGCACAAACAACGCCACTGCAACTGTAAAAGTTTAATTTGGCCTATTGTTAGAATGACAGGGAAACTTGTCTGGATTTTTATGTCCTCGTGATCGCGCTGCGTTTTAGGGTGTTGGTTTGACATTCCCCGAGCACTCCCCTCAGCTGTCACCGCTTAACTAGTCCCAGAGGAGAGCGAGAACAACAAAACATGGGAAAAATGTAAAAAATGCACGACCCCCCCGCCTCACCCCACCTCCAACACCGCCCTGGCCCCACCCTTCCAGCTGAGGTTACTAAGAGACCAGATTTTGGCCTCGGAGTGAAAGAATCAAAGCCTACAGCGGTAACGGAGGAAACATCTTGTAAATGAGATATTAGCGTGAAAAGCAGGCTGCTGTCAGAGCCTAAGCGGCTTTTTTTTTTCGTGCAGGTGTCCGCACAGAGTGTGCTTACCTCCTGCGTGCAGCATGCTAGTAAAGGTAGAGGTCAGTGGAACTGTAGTGTGTTTAAACCTAAAACAAAAGGACAAACAGAAGGGGCAGTTTTGAAGCCGCCTGATCAATGCACACAGTCGTTTTTCAGCAGCGTTTAAGCACACAGTGGAGGGAACAAAAG
The DNA here is from genome assembly GCF_057382095.1 of Aulonocara sp. 'chitande type north' Nkhata Bay. Taxonomy (NCBI): domain Eukaryota; kingdom Metazoa; phylum Chordata; class Actinopteri; order Cichliformes; family Cichlidae; genus Aulonocara; species Aulonocara sp. 'chitande type north' Nkhata Bay. The sequence continues at coordinate 21,465,383 of NC_141344.1, read as the reverse complement.
GGTAAAAAGTTAACTCAGACTTTATATTTTTAAACGTGCTGTGGACATGCTTTATGAATGGTGTTGAAATATAAACACATTTTTGTATAAAGACGTACACAAAAAAACATCTAATAACGTCACTTCATTTCATTTTATGTTTGTTTTTAATGTGAAATCTACAAAGATGGAGAAACAAAGTAAATGCACTGTAGGTTGGATGTAATGTTGATATGTCTAACCCGACGCAGTTCCAGGCCTCGGATGCATTCACAAATTCATTATTTCATTTGTTACAAGAAGTAGGCAGAAAGAAAATATTATCCACCTTTATTGTCGTTTTCTTTGCCTCCTACAGTCGTACTTTGTCACTGACTATGACCCGACAATTGAAGACTCTTATACCAAGCAGTGTGTGATCGACGAAAGGCCGGCCAGGCTCGACAGTAAGTGCACTTTGCTGAATAAACACGACCAGTGCAAATACGCAAGTACAAAGACGCACACGTAGCTCCTTTGTCCTGAAGTCTATTGCACTTGAGGAACTGATTTCAGAAGTTTATTTTGCTGTGAGCTACCCTGTGTGTGTGTGTGTGTACTTTTTTTTTTTGTCAACGCACATGTTCATGCTCTCTAGTCCTCGACACGGCTGGACAGGAAGAGTTTGGAGCCATGAGAGAACAATACATGAGGACAGGGGAGGGCTTCCTGCTCGTCTTCTCAGTCACTGACAGAGGAAGGTAAGTGACAGTTTTCATCATGTGCAAACACACACACGCACACACGCCTTGCACATTTCTGTTTACAGTAACATACGCTTGTGCGCTGCTCCTCCTCTATCTCCGACTCTAAAGTAAAACCATAAATCTTGCACCGATACTCTCACTTGTTGCTCTTACTTCCGGACCTTGTTGTTGCTCTTGTTGTCATATTCTTTTGTTCTTCGCACTTACCCCCTTATCCTGTTCTCTTGACTTCACCTTAGCTTTCTATTTAAAGCCTGCTGAAACAATAGCGCATGGGCTCAGAGAGCATTATACAAGTTGACGCTTAAGGGAGTTGACAAGAATCCCGTAGCAATCCCTGCTGAATTCCATCATGTATACAGTAGAAACATGCACGTATGTATGTACTAACAACACTCTGAGGCACAGAGAGTCCTTTAACTTGTTAAACCCCGGTGCATAGCACCCTGAGTCAAAGTAACACTGTCACGGACCTTTAATTTAAACTTTAGTCCACACTTTCTAATTGGTTCTGATTTTAAACAACATTTAAAGGATGCCAGATTTATTTGGTCACCTTGGTAAAAACAAGTGTCATAAATCACTTTTAAGCCAGCGCCAAGCAAATTCATCTTTTGAAAATGAAGACAGGCTACTGCAATAGTGAAACTAAAAAGAATAAAGGGTGTTCCTCCTGTTTATGTAGATAATCTCAGAAACGGCAGGCTCCACCAGTTTCAGTAAAAGCCAACTGACGCCATATAGCAGCATCTAGGCTTCCTCTCTTCACTAATACTATTGAATAGAAGCAAAAAAGTAATAAAAATATGCAGATACATCAGTATGTCTCTGTATGTCTCTATGTCTCTCAGTATGTGTCGCAGCTTACGCCACATAAAATAGTGTTTTATGTGAAACTTTATAGAGTTTATGCTGTGATCTCTGTGTTTCTACTCATCTTCTTCATGCCTGCGTCCCTGCCCAGCAGTGCAGTGAGCTGCATTCCCCTTGCCCCCACAGCCTCCTCCCAATGTTTATGTTGTAAACAGCCTTTCCTTCCTCCATTTATATTAGTGAAGTCCTTCCAGATTTACTATGTGCTCACCAAGCTGTCTGTGGGCCCGATGCTGGAACGCCGCCCTGGGTGCACTGTTCCATTCTGGCCCCCCACCTCCTCCTTTTTTTTACTTATTTTTTTTAACATTTTTATTTTCTGTTGGGTTGAAACTAGCCCTCACATGCTATCTTTATTGTAGTGGCTCAGCAGTCAAGTCAGCATGCAGAAGAGAGCCTTAAATAAATGCATTCGACATTTTTTATATTCTGACATGTTTTAGCCTTTCTGTCTCATGCACGCTGCCGATGACCCTTATCTCTGGGTGATCGTTCTGTTCGCGTGGGTGTGGTAATGGTGGGCATTTGTAGCTACATTCCTTTTGCTTTGAAGTCTGTCTCATGTACATTTTTAGATGAATGCATTCATCGATATGTGAGAAGATATTGCACAACCTGTTTGTTTAGGGAACACGACCTAACACCACATACTATGATTTACAGCTTTGAAGAAATCTACAAATTCCAAAGACAGATTCTCCGAGTGAAAGACAGAGACGAATTCCCTATGATCCTTGTAGGAAACAAAGCAGATCTGGAACTACAGAGACAAGTAAGTCCAACAGATTGCACTGACAGGCTCACATGTACCCAGTTTGATCAGCTGAAGAGATAATACGAACCAGTCGGGAGGATTTTGCATTTGCATACTTGAAAGTGGTAGCGCAGCAGCTGCAGCGTAGCTGCTGAGATACAACAGGATGTGAGTGAAAGAATAAAAGAAGCTGCAGAAAGGCTGGTGTCGAGGGGAGGATGGATGGAAACAGGAGTGTGATGAAATGATGAATTTTCAGCCGCTGGTGTGCAGTCAGGCCTCGCTCCCTTCGGTAAATCCACACCGCCCCCTAATGGTGAAAAAGAATCTTGAATCTTGATATAAATCAAGAATCTTGATCGCTGACCTGTGACTCCTTTTTGACTCCAAAGGGAGTCACGGTTAAAGCAGGTATTGTCCTCTGTGAATGCAACTTTGATTAATACAGATAGAGCAGCAAAAGGAACTGGTCGATGTTGCACACTATACTCATAGAATAAAGGCAAGTATGTGACAGACATATTTGATATTTTACAATATTATGACATTTGTAGCTTTTCAGTAAGTAATAACATTGTTTTTATAAACACAGTGATTGCGTTGATGGATTGTAGAGCATGATCCTTCCCGGACTTCAGTTTACATTGAAGGTTCACGTCATCATTACCATCTTTCTTTTTGCCTCAGGTAACCCAGGAAGAGGGCCAGCAGCTGGCCAGACAATTAAAGGTCACATACATGGAGGCTTCAGCTAAAATACGAATGAACGTAGACCAGGCTTTCCACGAGCTGGTTAGAGTAATCAGGTAGGTGCTTTGTAAAAGTGTGTTGTTTTACATATCGTCCACATGTCAGTCTTTTGTGTTGTATCTGTAAACAGTGTGGAAGCTTTAGTGTTGAGGCATATTGCACATATTGCTTAAAAATAATATGTCTAATCCTCAGAGTGCCCTGTTAAACACACTGCAGGATCTCAGGGTGAATGTTTACAGGAGCAACATTTTTTTTTCTTAAGCTCTTTTGTTTCCTGCCTAGCAAATTACTATAAAAACAGGGACAAGCTATGTCAACAGTTGCTGTAACAGATGAGTTACATTTCTTTGTTTCTGTCTATATTCTTTGAATTTTAAAATATAAATTCCCCACCACTCAAGTATAAAGTCCTAGAAAATATTCCAGAAGGCTTTAGCATAAAACAACTGTATCTGCATTCTGCAGGGAGCAATAGGACAGTATTTCCTTCATTTATTGACAAGGAGTGCTAAAACTAAGCACACAATCTCTGTCTGTGTAAAAGAAAAAATCATATTAGATAAAACTCAAAGGAATTTAAACTTTGGCTCACCAATAATTGTGGTAAAGATGAAGAAATTAATTATTAATTAGGTCACATTTCAATGTATGTGGTCATGGAAGTGTCACAGTCAAGGTTAATTTAAATTTAATGTAAACAGTTTCCATATGTACTCAGTAACAGAGGCCAAGAGACCAGTCCACATATGTATTCCACAACCAGTTAGAAAGTGGTTGCTAGAGGTTGTTGGCTGTCGCTAGGTGAAATCAGTTACAAACTAACTAACTAACTGCCCGGTTCCTTGACTAGAAACAGTGGGTGACTCTGGTAATCTGTTAGCACCCTTGAGGAGGTTTTCAATTTAACCAAGTGACAGCAAGCAACTTCCAGCAACCCGTGACATGAACGTAAATGCTCCAGTAGTTCAGAACACAGCACCTTCTTCCTGTATTTACTTTTAATGTTCCCACCCCAAACACATCTGGACAATAAGCGGACTGAACATTCTCACGTGGTTTGTAGTGATGTGCTTGGGTTTGCTTGTTTTTGTTCTCTGTGTAAAAAGAAAGTGAATCATGTGAAAAAGCTACAAGTTTACAAACTCATCAACAGATTCGGACCAGAAAAAATGAACGATATGTGTGAAAATATCGTTCATATATCGAGGCTGCGTTATGGCAGCCTCGCTTCTGTCAGTCTGCCCCAGGGCAGCTGTGGCTACAACCGTAGCTTGCTTCCACCAGTGTGTGAATGCGAGAGTGAATTAATAGTGGTATTGTAAAGCGCTTTGGGTGCCTTGAAAAGCGCTATATAAATCCAATCCATTATTATTATTATTATTAAAATGCCCTGAGTTAAAAGGAAGGAGATTTAAAGGGATATAAGGTGCTTTTGGTGGATAACATGTTATAGATGATAGTTTAAAGACCGATTAAGTATCTCTGGCCATAATTACAGGGGGAAAAGTACACACTGGGTCCTTATAGCTATGCTCTATCTCTTCCAACTCCCAGGAAATTCCAAGAACAGGAATGTCCACCGTCGCCAGAACCTACAAGGAAAGAAAAAGACAAGAGCGGCTGCCACTGTGTGATTGTCTGAGTTGGCCTTATCACTGTAACTCATGCAGCTACTCTACCACCCCACCCACTCTGCCTGACATCACATCCTAAGTGGATGACTGACCGCTGCCTTCTCCACGTGCATGACTTCAGACAGCCTTTTCTGAAATACTTTGACCAGGAACTGCTGTCCCCAGGACATCGCTATGGACAACTGACAATGCCAAAATTTAACACCACTCTACCTTCAGCAGTAATCTTAATTCACACGAGAGTCCCAACACTAAACATTGCCTTCTAAATCAGCCTGACAAATTAATGTTTCGTACTCTGAAGGACTTCTCTTGCCTTGTAGTGACATTTGTACTTGCTACCGAGATTGAATGAAAACTATGTATCCAGAATGTTAATGACTTTCTTTAGTTTCCAGTGTCTGACCAGAGCAGAGAGATTATCTTATGAAGCTTTGTGTATGTTGTGCCATATCCACCTTTACTCCCATGTGCTAATCTGCTACTGTACATATGTGACATTTGTTGTGATTTTGTATTTCTAATGACCTATTAAATCACCACAGTACAGTGTGTGAGATTGAGTTTGGTTTTACATATATGAACTGAATATATAAGTATGTATATAAATATAATGATAGCCCTTAAAGCTATTATGAGATTAGAGGTTTCTGGCATTTTGCAGTGAATTCTTGATCTTTTTTGTGGTTTCTGCTTTCATTTTAGTCAAAAATGAAGTGTCTACTGTATTTTTTTTTAAGTCTTACAGATTGAAGGATTGTTAAAAATCCTACACTTGTCAAAAAGTAGCAAATCTGTCTGAATTTCTTTCCTCGAAGGTGGCGGTTAGGTCAGCATTGGACATACTACATATTTTTTTCACATTTCTAAGAAGCAGTAGAAATAAAATAACTGGTAGCGCTTTGTGTAGCCTTGAAAACTAACCCGATTTCAGCTCAAAACACTGAAAACTACGTTCTATACTCAGCCTTTGACGAGCAATGCTAGCAAATCCCTTTGTTGCAAATCAAGCTTTCAGAGCTCCATTCAATCTAGATCATTCCAGTGCAAAGCATCTTTTCTGTCAAACATTTAGTCCATGATGTAGATCAAATAACTGTTTCACCATTCCAATAACACAGTGGCAATGTGTTTGTTCCCTTTGTCTTTGAATTATTCTGTAACACGGCTTCCTCCCCCCCCCCCATCCCGATGGTCTGCCAGTTGGAAAATTAGGACAAATGGAAGCTTTGAGATGCACATCATAAGACAACCCATCTCCAGTGGGACATGAACTCAACGGACCTGCCACCTGTGGAGCAGCCATCGCCACATACCCAGTATAATGTTCTGCCTTCCCCTCCCACTTGTGTACTTCTGTTCAGGCATTCAAACAGAGTACTGCAGTTTGTTTTTCACTCATCATCTTGTAATATAAACCACAAAAATTAGACGATTGAAGTAACGGACTTGATTAAATGTTTCTACTCTACTTTTATACATTATTTTCTTATCAGACTAGTTGACAAGTATTTTTATATGTTTATAAGTGAATACATGTTCACAGCACAGCTGTGTATATATGTAAAGAAGAATATTTAATTCTCTCAATTATTTTAAACTGAAGATGACTGTTGGCCCAAAATTGCAAAATTGGATTTGTCACAAACATGTGACCAGGAAGGGTTTTTTTGCTTTTTTTCTTTAGTTGCTTTTTCAAAAAAATCTTATGTGGCTTAGTTATGGAGAGTATATTTATTATGAGGTGTTCATTACCAGCACAGAGTATAATAATGCCGGTTCAAGTGGAGGAGAGTTTGGGAAACTTTACAGAGGAGCTTTAAATTATACAAATGATTATTATAATTGCTGAAATCTCCCATCTTATTGCAAAACCTAGTGTGAACCCCAATCATACTGTTTGTTTTTTCTCTTTAACATCAGTGTCCTTTGCCCTGTGTCTAGCTTTTGGTGCTAAAATAAAGTCTGTCATTGAGCCTGAGGGGGTAGAGAATCTTTTTTTAGCTTTAAAAAATGAGATTGAACTGAAAATTCACTATTTACTGCAGATCTGCATTACTGTCCTTTAATCTGCAGGGGACTTCATTTTGGCATGCTTTAACCGAGGCATATAAATTTCCAGACACCTTACATAATAATACACATGTTTATTCTATAAGTGTTGAAATAAACGTGTAGTCTAGACCTAAAACAGACCAAAAAAGGCCAGATTCAGACAGATCAGTCGCCTTTTCATACTTTCTTCTCATTTTGAGTCTTTGAGACCAAAACATGTTACTGACAATGATTTAATAAGCTCCCCGAACCCAGTTAAATTCACACAACTGTGCAAAAGCAAACCTCCATAAACAGCTACATGCATGTATTTGAACCACAGGGTAACTGTTTGACTAAAGGGAAATGCTATTAAGTACATGTACCAGAACATGGTCAAGGCAATGGTTCTCATTTTTCTCTCATACCTTACATCAGATGATACAAAACACCACCCAACCCACAGTTTTTTTTTCGCCGATAGAAAAAAATGACCCAAGTAAATTATTGAAATAAAGGTCAGTAAGATAGGATCAGTAAAGTCTTACATATAGTAGCTCTGTGCCTCCAAGGGAGGTCTGCCTACACTGTTTGAGAACCACTGGGTTTATATAGAGAGCACATAATACAGAGACATAAAGCTCGATGACAAATTGATGGAAGGACTTAGCTCTTAATAAGTTTTAGCAAAAATAACGGGCTATCATAAACATCTTAACAGCTCCTTGGCATAATTCCTTGTCAACTGAAAGAATTTACATCATTCGTTTACTATAATTTAATGATATTTTGATTTTATAATCACACACACTATGCCACTATTTGTGCAATAGGTTCTAGAGAGTAACAGCAATGTCAAAATTCGAGCATATGTGATATTTGCGCCTGCAAAATAGCAGAAACTGGAAAATGAAAGTTGCTCATTAGTGCAATCTCAGGCGCGTTCCTCCTGAGATTAAATACGAGAAAATGAGAAATTTGAAGGAGTTTGTATTTTTATTTGTTGGCATAAATGGAAGGCTATTACAGGTGAAGCTCAAGAGGATTTCCTGCTTGTCTTTCACCCCAATTGGCACCTTTACTCCGTGGATTAGTTTGCCAAATGAGCATGTCCACGTGTGTGACCAGGTATTCATTTATTTAAAACAAAAAAGCATCAGTCAGCAGTGAGCTGATACATACAAGTATCTTTTACTGTGCAGCTGTCAGCAAATGAGTAAAAAAATGCTTATGCGTTCATGTCCTTGCATGCCAGCAATCAAAAGAAAGCGTAGTGCCATACATCGGTGCGGACTCGTTAATTAGGGTGAAGTGTATGTAGGGCGCAGTCAGTCTGTATAACTAATCGGCGCCGTAAACGACTGAAATTGGTAGATGCGCGTGCACTGGAGCTGACAGCGCTCGCGCTCGCTCCCCTCTCTGTAGTGGTATAGTCCATAGGATAGCGTCTGGCTGCGCGGAGCCATCCGGCTCATTCACTAAACGGCGATTCCATTAGTTCGTCTTTGCCGTGGCAACGAAGAGGAGGGCAGCGTTTGCGCTTTGATTTTTTTCCTTTCTTTTATTATTTATTTTTTTATTTTTTGCCGTCTCACCATCCAGTCCAATCCCTGCCATGGAGGGAGTCAGCAGCAACAGGAGTATGTCTTACAGTAGATGGAGTTATGACAGGTAAGCGAGCTTTCCCATAATGCCAATTGTATGTTTAAACCAGTATGAGGTGTGATGCGTTTCGCATGTACTGTCACTCAAGGGCGATATTCTTAAGGTTTAGGCTGTACATCTTTGGGGGACCCCCCTCCCCTGCGGAATTAGGTTAGTTGGCAGGTGAAACCGAGCAGGAAATGAGAAATGTGATAAGAGTACATCAGTAGCCTGAGCATCGTAGTGTGTTTGCTGTCTGCTACACCGGATGTTTGCTTCACTCTGTGTTGTCATGATGTATTCAGAAATGTCCTACCTTCCCAGGCAGCCCACCATTACCAAAACATTCCCCTGGGAACGGCTGAAGTGTTTATGCTTAAGGCTGTTTCTGTCCACCTATCTATCTAGCTATGCTGGAAACGTGACTGTGTTCGTTCATTACAGTGATCCCAGAGCTTCACTTAATTAGGCAGGAAGTTGGCAGACTGGGTCCCAGTAGGGGTGACTGTGATCAAAACCTCACATTTTGTTAAAAATTAAAACAGGCATGTGGAGTATGAACACAGAAAGCATAAAAGATACACCCACCCTGTACAGCCACTGTTCCTCTCAGCTTCACCGTAGCAGTTTTTAATAAGATGCTCAAATAAGAAGATGAAATGTGCTTGAAAGTGTGCGATTCATGACACATTTGCATGCCATAATAACAAAAACATTCATTTGGTGTGTGTGGGATGGCATTGCCATAATGTCAGTGGTAAGTGTGAATGAGTCAGTCCTTCTGAATGGCCTTGCCCAATGAAAATGACTCCAACATAGCATGCTTTGAGTGTGTCACTCTGTTACATGTTTATCTATATATGCTAAAAAATGCTGGGTTATTTTCACAACTCAATTTCTGGGAAGTTGAAGGGTTGTAGGTTGGGTTAGTATGGCCAAATATCGGTTAAAAAGTCATGACTCAGGAGTTGGGTTGGCGATGTGCCGGGTTCTTTAATTAACTCTACAGCTTGACTAATTCTGTTGGGTCATAGACTCGGTAGCTTTGATCAAATATTGGGTTAAATTTTACCCAATTGGTTGGGTTGAAGACAAGCATCAGAAGAAGGCACATCTTTCTTCACAAACCATCATTTTCAACTAGATCTTATCTTATCTTATCTTATCTTATCTTATCAACCTGATAATATATCACTGGACTTCTCCTCTTCCATGAAATAAAACATGGTAAGTAAAAGGTGAATTCTTACAGTTTAAAAGTGATAGGGTTATTTTTGATAATTACAGTTTATTGGTTTATAATAGAATTTATAATAGAATGATAACAATTAAGTCGAATAGGACGTCTATGTAATTACATTTGATATTAGCACAACACCTGTTAATGTCAGTTATTGTAGCGAGACAGCACACTTACAAGCATACCTCTCTCCACAATATTCAAGCATGGCTCAGTCTAAATTTGCAGTGAGCAAAAGATAAACATAACGTTAAAGGAGTTTTTGTCACTAAAGATACGCTACCACCGTAAAGCTGAGACAAGATTTAAACTAAGCATAAAGCAGCCCGACCTTTGAAAAACATATCTGCAGAAACTTTAGTCTGTAAGCTGCCTTGCATAATCCTACAAAGTGCTGTTTCTATGGGATAATAAACAATTGGGGGCGGGGGCATCTTCTTAAGAGAGACTGGCCAGTCTGAAACTCCAAACGCAGATAAACTTTTAGAGGAGTTTGCATTAGCCTCTGAACCATTTTAAGGATTTGAATCACAATATAGACAAATGAAGTATTTCACCCAGTCTGGATACTTCATACAGCCAGAAGCAGTTCCTTTCCCTGGGTTTTCCTATATGCAGGAAATCGATGGAGAGACAGGGACAGTGAAACAAGTAGCAGTGTGAGACACCTTCTAGTATGTTCCTCTGAAATCTATTTTGAAAGTCATTCTTGAAAGTCCAGGAACAATGGAGAAAATTTTTAAAAAAAACAGCCCTTGAAGATTTTACAGATGAAACATTCTTTGCAAATACTCTTCTTCTTTCTGAGAATTTGTCTTTTCTATTAGCACTTTACAATGATGATTGTGAGATGGTAAATCCACTTGGATCAAAACTATCAGTCCATAAACTAGGGTTGTATCATATATCACTATATCAATAAGTGCATGCCAAAAGAGTTTCTTGCTAGTCTAAAAATCTCACTTCTTATTGGCAGTAAGCAAGACTGATGATGTAAAAACCCATGGAATAAATGCTGTATTGGAGGCAATTGTGAATGAAATTACATATCTGGAAATTAATGGCTTTCAGGTGGAAATCCCACAATTCGAAGGGAGTGTAAATGCTAGAATGGCACAGATCTGTGGGTACAGCGTCGGACTCAACAGCATACTTGGCTACACAGAAAGTTTTGCTGGCAACAGTGTGTGTAGATGGTGTCGGATACACAGAGATGTTCTGAAGGTACAGACAATTGAAGATCCTTCAGCAGTGTGTGATAAAGAAAACTACATCTCAGTCTCTCTTCTACGTCACCAATTTCAAACTGGTATTAAAAGAGATTGTTCTCTTAATAAGTTGCTGTTCTATCATGTCACTGACAATGTTGCTCCCAATATTATGCATGATATCCTTGAAGGAGTTGGGGATTGGGAAATTAAGCTAGTGCTAAATGCATTGATGGACCAAGAAGTCCTGACTATTGAGCAACTTAACTATAGATTGACCAGTTTTGACTATGGGGGTTGTGATAGTCGCAACAAGCCATCAGCTATCAAACTCAATGGCTTAATATATGATTCTGCATATAGGCAAACAGCGATATAGACATGGTGCTTACTCAGACTGCTAACTCTCATTATTGGGGATTTCCAGAGGGAAACCAATACTGGGAGTTACTCATTTTATTGCTTAGCCGTATGGAGTTGATTTCTTTCTCCTTCATTAACGCAAGGAACAGTAATCTTTTTGAGACATCTTATTCAGGAACACCACTGTCTTTATTTGGAGCTCTTTCCTCTTAGACACTTGAAACCCAGTCACCATTTCATGCTACCTTATTCTGGAGCCATCAGAAAATTGGAGCGCGTAGTTCATTTCTGCTAATTAGTCATGTGTACTGCAACTTTCCGAAGATTTATAAAACCCAAGCTTACAGACATCAAATAATGATGTGCTACACTCTTCTTTCCGGCCAGATGCTCGCTCATCGCCTTGAAGTTGAGCCAGGAAGCACCAGACTGCTTGGTGCTGTAGATGATTTTGAAAAACTGACAAGTGGATTTGAGGGAATTTCTGTTTTCACAGAAGGGTTTTTGCCATCTTGGATTGAGTGCAAGGGTACAAACTACAGATCAGGAATGACACTATTGTTGTCTCACTCTGAAGATGGGGAGCCCCTGTTCGGAACCGTTAAGAGCATTGTGACAGTAAACTCCAAACTATTGTAAAAAATTAAAAGGATTTGAAAGGCATTTCTTTGCCTTCAGTGTGTCCTATTTCCGAATTTGTGGCACTGGACACTGAATCCATTGATGACCATCACCCCCTCCATGCTGTGAAACGGCGAAAGGAGAATAGCAATGAGTTTTGCATTTCTTTAAGATGTAGAATTTTTTAAACATTGGAAATTATTTTGCGTAAATGGTTTTACAAAAACTTTTTGTGTTTGTCTTGATCTATGAACAAAAGCTACTTTTTTTCAAATTCAATAATAGAATTCTAATTACATCATTTTGGAGAAAATCAGCAGTTTCCTCAGTGACATTTACATTACAGTGGTAAGTATAACCAGTGTTCATAAAGGTACATGAAATAATCTGAGAGGGAGTTTACCTGTTGCCATTTTTCCAAAGTGTTGAGTTGATTTTTTTATGTTCTTAAAAAACCAAAGTCACCACTTTTTTAATGATTGAGGTTTTTACATGTAAAAAGTTTTACTTGTATTTTACTTTTATTGTTTGATATATTTTGTATGAATTTTGCTGTTTATATTCTATGTGTCATATGGCAATAAAAGTACTTTTTATCTTGAATTATCTTAAATTCATTTTTTTATATGCTGAATTTAAAGTAGGTACAAATCTTTAGATTTTACCCAAATAATAATTGTATTATAACCTTTGTGATGGGTTATGATTTTTTGTAACCTCAGCTTTAAACATTGGTCAATTTAACCCAATTTTTGGATAGTTATCCTAACCCAGTATGCTGGATCAAACCAATAATCCAACCCTGTTGAGTTGAAGCAACCGAGGGGTGGCTCGGCCAAAATTTGACCCACTGGGCTACAAATTCAGTTATTTTTAACCCAGCAGTTTTTAGTGTGTATCAGCTACAAGCACAGTTATTACACATATCTTCAGTAATAGTCCCTGGCACTAGGGCTGGGTATCGTCACTGATTTCTAGAATCGATTCAATTCCGATTCACAAGGTCCCGAATCGATTCGATCCACGATTCGATTTAATTCGATTCGATTCGATTCGATTCGATTTGAATCTGGGAAATTCTGACAGTCAGAAATATTATAATTCAGATCAGTAGATTTACATATTTTTGTATCTGTAAAAAGGAAGCTGACACACGCAAGACTTTATCAAAGGTGTAAGCGTCACAGCAGATGCCTTTGTGTCAAAGTAGCTGAGGATAAAACAGAAAAACATGAAGGTGATTTTTCCTGGCCTGGGATTTTATAAAAATATTCTGCAGTACATCAAAAACGAAAGAAAACCATTAATCAACACATGAACATTGCCTCTGAAGTTACAGAGGTTTTACTAGAGACACGGCTAGCCGTTTTGCATTTTGCATAATTTTAAAAAGTTTAAATTTGCTCAGAAGCCTATTGAACCTATTGAGAAATTAGGTTTTCTTTTCGGAAGTATATAAAACGGAAAAAAAAAACGTCGGCCGACAGCGCTGTGGTAGACTTGTGCTTAATAAACAAGCGAATAATGAAGAAAACAGATTTTTAGATGGGAAACTGTTGTTGAAGTACAGAGAGAGAGAGAGAGAGAGAGCTGTGCATCATGGTCGAAGCAAAACAGCAAAAGTCAGAGTGAATCCATGACGATGTTTATGTGAAGCTTAGTTTGGATCTTCTTTTGCTGCTGGTTCGGTCAATATTGTTTGGAGAGACATCAAACTAACAGCTTTAGAATCAGCGCATAAAGGGCGTGAACACAAAGCGCGGACCTGCCGACAGATCAGAATCAGCAAGCTGTCGGCTTTCAGCCCCGACTGTGAGAAAGGCGACATCTAACTGATTCTGATCCGCGGGTCGCGCTGTGTGTCTAAGTCTTTGTGCAGAATCCATGTTCCTGCTCTCATTTACTGTTTTAGCTGTTTGGTGGTTGTTGAAATTTTGTGAGATGTCACCAGAGATTCTGGCATTTCGGGCAAAATAAATTTATATTAAAAAATCGATTCAGGATTTTAATGAATCGATTTTACGTTATCCAAGCCATAATCGATTTTAATCAATAAATCGATTATAAAAACCCACCCCTACCTGGCACGCGTCCTACAACTGAGTCCTGCCTGCTGAATGTTGGCACTACCTGTTCTGTATATTTCCTATAGTTGGACTGTTAATCCAGCCAAGGCAGATGATCCATCCCTCTATTCATCTATCCATCTGATTTTCTTACACTTATCCAATTCAGATGGAGCTTGAAGCCGATCCCAGCTGGAGGGTGAGAGGTGGGGTTCACCCCGGACTGGTCGTCAGTCTGTCACGTGGAAGAAAGCACTGCTGTTGTTTTTAAAAGTTCGATTAAAAAAAAAAAGTGATTTGACATAAAATCTCTATGCTGTTCGTTAATGAAGCAATTCCTCTTTAGTTCAACTCAGCCAGCAATCTAAAATACAAAATCAATGGTACCATTGCTGTATCATTGATCACAAGCGGCACAGACGAGGTCATACTGTGACAGCAGTAGGGCTCAGACAGTGAAATTAGTATTCTAAATCTGTGCTTGGATCTCCCAAGAATCTGTTGTCAGAGCCACTGGTCCCTCAGCCTGCTACAGTTTGTTCTGTAAAATTATATTTATAGTGTTTTAAAATCATTGGTTTATAAGATGTGCCAGAGTCTGTGCTTTAAAGGATGTGTTTTGGGGTTTTTTGTGTGTGTTTGCAGCAATTTCATCTCATGTGTTTCTGCCCTGAAGCCATTACTTCATTATACAAATGCATTGTTTTGGGCGTGCCCAAATGAGAAGCCTCTCTGCTAATGAACTGCTGCAATAGACTGACGTTCACCCTAGAGGAGATATAGCCAGTTAAGAGTGATTGCTTGTGTGATGTGGATATTTCTTGCCAGCGCAGGACATCAGCATCAGGGGTCAAATTTAGGTCACTAATATAATTGCTGAATCACCAAACCCCAAGTCTCATTTCTTTCTGGTTATTAGTCTAGAAAAATAGAAGAGACATGCACCTGTGTTATGAACAGACTCCCTAATAAAGAGGGATGGATTATTAATTCTCCGACTGATTTCTGATCAATTTGTTTGTGTAGAAAAGAAAAGTAAGTACACAAAGATTTTCAGTATCAACATAAATGTTTTATTATTACAGAGATGATATGGGCTACCATTTTGGAAGCTGCCAAGAAAAATAAACATTGCATAATAGCATGAGGCTTATTTGATTGTTTTATGGTGACAAAGATGCTGATACGTAGAAATTAATTCTCGCTGTGTTTTTACTTTAATACTGGGTGATGTGTAGATGATTCAGTTCTATCATTTCTATTCAGTTTTTATTTGTGCAGCATGCATTTCCCAAAAGATCTCACAACTGAACAGTTTCTTTTTGGAAAGAGAGTCAGGAGAAAAATAAAAATACTCCCTGTAACGGTAACAGGAAGAAACCTTCATCCAACCAGGTTCAGGAAGCCCATCTCTCAAAATTGGTTAAAAATCAAAGAAAAGGGGAAAGAAAAAAGCCGCAATCTTTAATATAAAACACTCAGCAGGTTGGTGGGACCATTATCCAGAGATCAGGAAGATGCATCATGGGAGTCAGTGATACCTGCGCGGAGTGCAAAGCACAAATTGCAGGAGAGAGAAAGGACAAACCTAATGACATGCAATGGTTGTATATAAAAGCCAAGAGAGGGAAGGACGGTCAGAGAGGAAAATAGTTTTGATTGCTGTATGAATGGGAGGTCCTACAGTAGCCTGAGCCTATAGCAGCATTACTGAGGTTGGGTTCTGGCTGACGTAACACAGCCCCTACTCCAAACTTTATCATAAAGGAACCCTTCAAATCTAATTTTAATAGTAGAAGAGGTGTCTAATGTGCCTCTCCAGTTATGTATGACAAGTAAGCCTGTACATTGAGAGCAAAGTGCTCTTTTGGAATACTGTGGTACTATGAGACGTAACGGGTTTGTTCCTCTGTGGATTTGTAGATGACCGACAGGTCTCTACCCGGACAATCTGGAAACACACTGCACGCAGCCAATCTCTGGTTTAATGGGGCTGCCAGGCGGCCTGCCAAGGCTCTCCTTCTCCATCAGGCTCATTTTGGCTGGCAACACGTGCACTGGAAGCTGAACATGGGGAGGAGGAGGATGTTCATCCACATTCTGCCTTACAGCAGTTGGATTGTAAGGTGCAGAGAAGGTGTAGAGAGAGCTTTGCTGATCGCTGGCAACTGCTGTTCATGCCAGAGTGACCAACACAATCACATTGGCTGACTTGTGACAAATACTGGTTGAAGAATGGATGCCATGCCCTAGCAGTATATTACCAAGCTGGTGACCACCATGAGGAGGTGGTGCCAGGCTGTTCTGGTCATGTAATGGTTCTTCCACATAAAACTGAAGTCCCAGTTTGTTAAAGGAATAAACTGTTAAACTTTCGAAATGTCATGTTTCTTCAGGCTTCAGTCATTAAATCCAATAAATGATACTACACAAAAGTCAATAGCAGAATCAGCTGTTTGGCATTGGCAGAGAAGATTTGGCAAGTTTTTCATGGGCGCAACCGACATACTCAGCTCTGCGGTTCAACCCACGAATGCATTTTCCTTACAAATGCAGCATTTAAAGGAAAATAAAAAGCATTTCAATGATATTAGACCTACTGTCAAGAACTGTCGTTATAATAAAGAAATCATACTTTTTGTACTAAGCTTTTTTGTTGTTGTTGTTGTATTAACAAGCAGTTGAACAACTATTGCTGAACGAATTTTGCATCCATGGGAGGATTTTTAGATTTTCAAAATAAAGAATTTCAAAAGCTCAGCCTCAAAATTAATCAATTAGACCACTTTTTCCAGCATCTCTTTGAAACGAGATGGTCCTAATTTTGTCCAAATTGTGCAGATGAAAGAAAGCATTCCTAGAGCTTTCTTTCTCACAGTGTTTTTGGACACCACCATAACGCTACCCAGGGCATTTTCTGTTTTCATTTTGCATCACTGATTGGTTGAACATATTTTGGAAAAAAAAAGGAAGAAAGAAAGAAAAGGACGTACATATACACCTCTAATTGGGTTAAGCGCATGTTCTAGTCTATAGGTTTCATTATTGCAATTATTGCCTGTGGTTACAGGAAGAGAGAAAGAGAGAAAAAAAACACAACAAAACAAAAAAGATCAGATCTTGGAGCCATTTCTGTAGCTGTAGCTGTTGCTCTTAATAGTATGCCGGGGAAAATCTAGCTACATTTTAAACAAGTCGTTTCTACTGAAAGCTGAAGGAGTAAGTGGTGATGAAGAGAAACTTGGGTGTTTACTCCAATTGACTTGAATTTGCTTTTTACAGCTCTCCTACATTTTGTAGGTGTATAGGCGTGTTGTGTGCACGTGCTTCTGCTGGTATTTCATGGTGGAGCCTGTTCAATTTTGGACCTACATGCTGAGGACACATTTTGTTCTCACACCTACTCACTGAACATTATCATAGAGATGAAGGGTCAAGATGGCCTGATAAGATGCAACTCAGAGCCTCCAGAGCTCAGTTTCCTTTCAGCTCCCTTGTGTATATAGAGCTGAATAGTTAGGTATAGCAAATTGGGGAAAATAGCTTATATTGTGTATGTAGATTTCTTCTTAGTTTCCCCATTTAACCATTTAAAGCCATGGAGGCTCTTCCCTCATCTTGTTTTGTTCTTTTTCTTCAATTTTGTCTGTAAAATTGGTTGTAACATTGAAATGCTCCTTAGATATTTTATTTCCTAGTAGTTTGAAAGACTCCTCAACACACTGCTGAAAGCTGGTAACGACGGCAGTCTAGTCGGTGATTATCTGTTGGACAGATGAGAGCAGACACAGCAGCCTATTTCATCTGCATGAACGTGTATGTGTCATTGAAAAACAATGTTGATGAGGGCCACGTAGGAGTAAAGTTGACTCTTTCTTTTGCCTTTAATCTCTGATCACTCATCACAAATGCAGATCATGCAGCACTGCTCTATTTATATTGATGAGTATCCCACCAGCTGTTTTCTGAGAACACAACCAGACATGCAACTGCTGTCCTCAGGTTTCTCTGTTTTTTGTTGGCAGTTGGCAAAACATATTGCATATTACGCGAATGTGCCATCAATCTGTATTTTTTGGAAGTCTTTGTTGCATTGTTGAACAGTACTGTAAAGATTGTAATACTGTGATGGAATTTCTTGAAAGTTTTCGATTCCTGTGCCCGTATTCGATCTGGTGCGTTTATCAGAGGTGTACTCAAACAAAACTAAAACAACTACGTCAGACTCATGTGAAATGCATTGTTTAAGCAGTGACACCCCCAATGTAACTGATTCACAGCTCATTCTAGGTTCGATCGCAGTTGATCAATTTGTGGCCAGGAGTGTGAAGTGCCCATATCAGTAAATGCTGACACTCGGTGTTTATGTGTGCTCTCTTTTTAAGCTACTAGTGTAGAAAGCATGCCATGAATTTCTAGTGTCTAAACAATAATGGATTTCACTTCGTCGCAATCAAAGTCTGTGATAAGTGCCAGATGACACTGGTTTGAAATATACCGAGAGCTTCTGAAGTGGGAATCTGTTGTGTGCTTGGGTCATTGTGGGTGGCTTTAAAAATGAGTCACAAAAGAAGCATGCATTTTACATGGGAACCGCGAATAAGCCAACAAAAAGGATTGAGATTGATTCATCAGTGTCCATGTGAGAAGGCTGAATTTTTCCGCAATAATAATAACAAAAACCAAAAGAAATATAACAAACTCGGGAAATGAGGGTGCATTGAGAAAAATGTGAAAGTGGTTGTCATGACACCTTAATCAGTGTTTGTTGAAATATTTTCCTGTGAACGAAAGTATTACACAGACAGAAAAAATGTATTGTTATTTAGCAAATACTAAAAATACTACAAATCAGTGATCCGTATGTTGCTGAATAATAGCAGGTTATTGTCATGGCTGCCATCATCCCAACTCACGACTTCCAAATTTAGGATAAGGTCCTTAAGACGCTCCCTTGTTCACAAGAGATCGTTACAGCAGGTAGCTCCACATGTTTGATTTGGCAGATTTTTACACCTGATGCCCTTCCTGACACAACCCCAAAGGGATTTGTTGCTCCTCCTGGGATCAAACCAGGGAATTTATGCTTGTTAGGCAAAGGCAAAAAATATGACCAATACTGTGTTTACTGTTGCACACTTTCTGCAATATTTCACCAGCCAGGTGGAGCAGAGTAATTAAAGACACCAGACTCAAAACCAGACTAGCACTGTCAGGACCAGTGATGGGAATAACCGCGTTACAAGTAACAGCTTTACTAACGACGTTACTTTTTTCAGTAACGAGTAATCTAACTAATTACCATTTCTATCGTTACAACGCCGTTACCGTTACTAACAAGAAAAGGCTGTGCGGTGGTGTTACTATTTTTCAACAAACAGACGGTTGAAGCTGTGTTCAGCTTACCGCATCTTATATCAGTTGCACGGAAGTAACTGTAAGTAATCAGTGCGCTACAGCTTTAGCAGCTCCGCGCTCTCCCGCGGACGGCTACCACTTTCTTGCAGATGATCACTTTCTAGCACAACACCTGGAGCTAAGGGGGCAAAACAATGGCATGTTGCTGTTGTTTGAGTGAGGAAGAATGTAGTAGTCGTCGTAAGCCAATCACATGACCACTTCAAGATGACAAAGCAACAAGGTGATATAGCTTTTAAATTGTGTTGATAGGCCACGTAAAACCAGAGTCACGATAAACAATATATACGTGTGTTTTTTCCTCAAAAGTTTCGTTGCATTTACTGTCTAAGGAGTGGTGGTCCTAGCCTGTTTGGCGCCCTGGGCGAACACTCCCTGTGCCCCCCCCCCCCCCCCCCACACACACACACACACACACACGCACACATAAACGTATTAAGGATTGTACATTAACATAAAACTGTTGTCGGAACCATACTGAATTTCAGCAGAGAAACACACACACGCGCACACACACACACACACACACACACACACGCACGCACGCACGCACGCACGCACGCACGCACGCACACACACACATATGAAGAGAGAGTATGCATAGTATGCAAACGGCTACCAAACAGCCATCATAATTCGTCATACAATGAGAATAGGACAAATCAAGAATTGACAATGACTAATTAATATTGTGTTGAACACAGTCCAAAAGATTCAGTAAGCTACATTAGTGTCTACTGTTTACTATCATAGCCAAGAGACTAACAGATGTTTTCACTGTCCCTACTAATTGATGTTATCTTGTTGTATCTCTGTTTTGCTCAGTGCTATCCTCTATGCTGTTGCATGCTGGGGCAGCAGGTTGATCCACAAGGCCAGCAATGTTGTGGGGATGGAGCTGGACTCTGTTAGGGTTTTGTCTGAGAGGTAGATGTTGTCCAAGATAAAGACAATGTTGGATAATACCTCCCACCCACTCCATGACATGCTGGCTAGTCACATAAGCACATTCAGTGAGAGACTGAGATTACCAAAAAGCACCACTGACCGACCGACACTGACTGCCTGTGGCCATCTCCCTGTACAACTCCTCCATCTAACACACTGTGAACCTTGCAATAGTTACACCCTTTTTACACACACTCTTTTCTACTCTGGAATATTCTTGTCAATTTTCTTGATATTTATTTATAACCACCTCTGTTAATCCTTGATATTTATAATTGAGTGATCTGTATATATTAGTGCTATTTCTTAAATGTGTAAAATCTGTAACATAATGTATTGTTTGGAGTTTAGTCTGTTACTGTTACTATTTTTACCATTTCTTCTTGGAGCAACTGTAACCCACATAGTTTCCTTAGGGATTAATAAAGTATTCTGATTCTGATTCTGATTGTTTCAGGACACATGACCTGCCATTATCCAGTGACACATCTGCTTACCTGTATCTTTTGCTCGTTTCTCCTCCTCTTCTTTTCTCTTTTTTCTAAACTGAGCACCTGATGGCTTTGAACTTTTCTTGTCCATCTTCCATTGGTTTTGATTTTGCACTCCAGTATGAACACCCATCCCCCAACTCGAGGATCACCACAACATAACCTAATAGACCTACACCTTAGTTCACAGATTCACTTTGTCTAGGGTTTATTTCTGGGATTTCACACAACCCAGGATTCAAATCATGAATACATAATGGGCTTGGATTTACAACATTATGAATGAAATGTGCTCTATTTAGAAGCAGCAGGGCCCCCTTCCCTTTCGACAGGTTGTGTGTGAGACTTTAAATCATTAAACTGTAAATTATACATTTTAAATTGTCTTTGATCCCTTTACCCCGAGTCCTAAAGTGTACATTTATTTTCTTACTCTTCTTATATATATTGTGTGTTTACTTGCACTGCTGTAACTGGAGCCTCGTCGTCTCGTCTCTATATACTGGACTGTATATAGCGGAGATGACAATAAAGTTTACTTTGACTTCAGCAGCAAGCAGGCGCACTGAGGGCTCTCGCGCTCACTTTTTGCATATAGAATTTCGAAAAAACATCAATGCAAATTATAAGTCTGTATCATAATGTCTGGTGTTTGTTGGTTTGTTTTTATTTTGTTTTATTTTGGGAGTTGGTTATTAGATGCCGCTCCAGCCAGCCAGTAAATCCCCCGCCGCCCCGCCCTCTCCTCCCTGTGCCGCAAGCAGCAGGCGCACCTCGCAAACAGAGGGCGCCCTTACTCCCAGAAAATGGGCGATAGAAAACCGATTGGTGCCTGTGCCATTCCTAATATACGCTTGCATGATGTCGGGGCAGCATGAGTACGAGTAAATTTTTTTTTTTGCCGATGCCCGTGATGCCGCCCCCCCACCACGATGCCGCCCCGGGCAACCGTCCCTGTCGCCCGTATCAAAAACCGCTACTGTGTCTAAGGACAGTACTAGCAAGATCTCTGCTTATGACCAAAAAAACCCTGCCCTTTCATGTTAGTGGAAAAATGCACCATGTCGACCAATCAAAAAATTATATGGCAACATGACATTTGGATGTTTAGAAAGAGGGGGAAGACGGCAAAAGAGAGAGAGGGGGCAGAAAAAGCGAGTGAGCGAGTTTTGAGATGTGAGAGATTTGTGACGTTTAGCATGTGTGTAGTTAGTGTGTAGTGTTGTGGATAGTTTTGTGTTGTGTGTCAGAACAATGAGGCGACTGCTGCCTCCAGGTCAAAAACAGGATGAGTGATACACCTGCTGCTGTCAGGCCTGCAGGCATCAGGCTGTGATGTTCTCCTTTATAGTGGACAGAAATTATTACACAAATAATTTGTGTGGCATCTTATTGAATGCAGAACACCTGATTGTTATGTAAATAGTTTGAAATAGTTAGAAAAAAAAAAGGTAAATGGCTGCAAATAACTTTGTTTGCAAAACTTTTAAAATTGACAATTTATATTTGCATTTAAAGTTATGAAATATGATTCAGTAAACATGTTTAATATAACTTTTTCTACTCAGATTTTATGTTTTTTGTCTGATTTTACATCAATTGTGTTAAGACAGTATGTCAAAATGAAAACATAACTGTAAATTCAGACACGTGAGGTTGTGCTGAAAAGAATGATACCAAACAAGGCAAAGTAAATAGTTTTTAAAGGTGAAATGTAGACGGAAAATCAAAAGTAGTGCCCTGGACCCCAGAGGGTTAAAACATTTTTTTAAAGTAACACAATAGTTACTTTCAAGTAATTAATTACTTTTAGAATCTTGTAACTCAGTTACTAACTCATTTACTTTTTTGAAGAAGTAACTAGTAACTATAATTAATTACTTTTTCAAAGTAACTTGCCCAACACTGGTTAGGGCTGATATCAGAATTGATTTATACCTACTACTTGTACTGACAGGGTGATACAATCAAATTCTTTATTTATAAGGTATTTATGCACTTCTTGGTGCATGCCTATATGCTGAAAAGTGAACTGTTTTTGAGGTCTTACTAATTTTAAAGATAACATTGTGAATTGAGTACACAGAGTTCTAGTGGAAGTGAAAATCAAAGAATTTCTCAGTGGAGATCAGAGAGTGTTTATAAGGACTGCATGGCACAAAGCCAGCCTATTCCTTCCTCTGCAGGTAAAAAAGGAAACTCAGACCAATGTGATAGTAAAGCCAGCTGACCAACCTTAAAGTAAGGACTGACACCGGGTGCAAAGGTGGAGAAGCTCTTCCACTGACATCTTCCTCTGTGTGTTCGCTTGCTGTTGACATGTGGAGAGCTGTCAGCATGTCCTCTGGTGATGATGCTTCAAGGCTAGGAGCTTTAAACATTGCCCTAATGTGAGGCAGAGACAATCTGGCAATTACTGGAACTTGTGTAATTCCCAAAGAGGTGCTAATCTGATTGGAAATGTGGTCAGTTATACAATATAAACATGCAGAAAGATGACTGAGTGGATGGTGAATTGTTCAAACAGCTCTAGAG
The DNA here is from genome assembly GCF_057382095.1 of Aulonocara sp. 'chitande type north' Nkhata Bay. NCBI lineage: Eukaryota > Metazoa > Chordata > Actinopteri > Cichliformes > Cichlidae > Aulonocara > Aulonocara sp. 'chitande type north' Nkhata Bay. The sequence continues at coordinate 21,442,076 of NC_141344.1, read as the reverse complement.
CACACACCCAAAATTGAAAAACTAGAAGTTAAACATTTTTCATTAAAATACAACCAGAAGCATTGAAGAAAGCAACACAGCGACATTAGTTTCTTGCCTGAGAGCTACCTGGCAGAAAGTAAAGCTTTGAAAAAATACAAAGCAGGAAATAATTAAAAGACTAAAGCAAGTGGTCAACACTCAGAGTTTCTCTCTTTGAGCTGCCAAAGACAGTCCCAGTTTCTTACATGGCCCCTTGGGTAAACATATTTACCAGCTCGGTTTATGCTAAAAGTTAGTGTGTAGCATTTCAGAAAGGTCTGCAGTTATGACGTATCTATGCTGTAGATACTAAACAAGATGTCAGAAAAGCACTAAACAACTAAACACGAAAGGCAGGTATTTACAGTAAGGAAAAAACAAAAAATAACATGAAACTATATAAATAAAAATCAAAACTGGAACCAAAACTCGATAAATAAAAACCAAAGTAACCCTTGAAACACTCTCCAAGGGTTAAACCAGCTATACCTCCTGCTTATCTCTCACCTGCCTGGGAATTATTTAGGTCAAGACTATTGATAATCTGCAGAGCAAACAGATACATTTTTATTGGATCTTATAGATTAGTTATGGTCTGACTGTGACATTTTGTGATGTGCAGTTAAATATAGCTCTTGATGGAGATTTATGAAATGCTCACAAAGATGTGATGCTATCAGAAATGTTTTTATTCGCTTCTATTTACTGCCCGCTATGCTGTCCTACCACAGTCTGTGTGTGTGTGTCTAGAAAACACTATAAGCTATGGATATAACATCTTAAACCTCCCCCACTGCTGCTTGATGATAATCTTTGCTCTGAAGTGTTTAAGAAGCCAATCGAAAAAGAGCGAGAGTCTGCTGAATGTTTGACAAGGTTTCATTATTTTCTCTGTAATGTTTAATGTAAAAAGAAATTGATCATTTTTATATTTAATGTTTAAATATTAGATTGGTTCCCAGCCTTTAGGCCAAATGTCTTATTCATATACAGCTTATAGGAATGTTTACATTACATAAAATGCACGCCCTACATAGACTGCATATACTAGTTGCAGTTTCTCCTTTAAGGCTCCATCTGGTTGAAATTTTGATTGAAGAAGCAAATTTGTTGTGGCTGTGTGCGACTTTTAATTTCAGCAACTTTCCGAAGGCTCTTTTCCCTCTTCATTGCTCCACATCTCCTCTGGTGGATTCACATGTCAAAATGACGACAATGAAATATATTCCTTGAAAACAGAGAGTGTCTTGTGGCAAGACGACTCTTACACTCAGTGAAGAACTACCTCAGCTTCACATCTCTCTTGAAATTGGCTGCCTCTGGCATCAACTGTTCTGTTTTGTGCTGGCTTGTTAGTGTGAAGGTTCAGTGTTGGTGCGCCCTTCTGTTTTGCTGTTTCAAGTGTGACTACAGCCTACTACAACTACTCCTGCCAAAATGTAGAATATGAAGAGTTACAGGTCAGATTCAGATGTTCCAATGGGCTAGATTTGGCCTGCAGGTCTTTAGTTTGACATACACTCTAAAGCAGCATCTGATTTTGAATGGATTTGTCTCTAATTTTAAGGTTCCTAATGTAAAACAAAGAACCTTTAGAAGCATCTAAACACATTTCATAATTATCTTTTATGTTATTATTATGATCATATTTCTTTTGTACAAAAAACCCTTTAAATATGTGAACTTTTATTGTCAAAGGGAATTAATGCACGTATGAGTAAGTTCTTCATTTTTAAATCTGCTGATGTAAATCGAGGTTGTTGTTATTTTTTGCTTTGTCAGCATCACATTCTTGAAATGAACGGCATTCTTTCCTTTCATAAATCATAATCACTGTTAAGTGGCACCAGTCTGTTTGTAGCCTCCTCACTTTGACGCCTCCTGTCTTATTATAACAGGAGACGTTACTGGTACTTCTTTACATCAAAGTGGATTTGTGTTGAATTACCCTTTCAGCAGCAGGTGTGCTTTGGAGCAGGAATGTGAAGCAGCATGACAGTCCAGCTGTGCCCCGGGCGTGAAAAGGTGGTTGCTACGAAGAAGAAAAAAATTGCAGAATGCTATTGTCTTGGAGATTGTGCCAAGGAGGACACACATTTTGTATTTGCAAAAAACACAACAACAAAAAAAACTGCATTCACAATGCATTGTGAAAGGGATAAGGGTGTTTAGGTGAAAAATGTTGGTGTTAAAAACCACTCTGAACACATAATTATACAAACGTGACCTTTTTGCATTTGGATGTTTGCTGGCTTTTTCCCCTCTTCTCATACTGTTTCAATAGCGTTTGCTTTTACTTTTGCAAACTGCAAGGGAATGAACACAACTGCACTTGTCATGCAGTATTATAGAGGACACTTAACATTTACACAATACCACACTTCTTCAGCCAGCAACAGCTATGATACAATTTCAAAACGATTCTGTCCAGCCATTGACTTTAGACTGTGGAGTGGTAACAATGTGATATCAGCAGCTGCCTGAAAGGGGCTACTTGTTTCTGCTGCCAGCTGGGAAGGCTTTGCCCAGTTATGCCAGATCGCCCCAGTAGAAATTTGTTGCAGCGGTAATTCACCTCTGCTCAGTGAGGTTATTTTCATCATTTTAGGGCCCCCAATAATATTGATCTTGCAAGTAAATTGGCTTTTTTTCACCCAGCTGCACGAGGCACTGTGGATAAAATCAAAGCCTGCTATAGTGTTTAGAAAATAAAGGTAGTTGTAGCTGTGTAGTTGGTGAACTTTACTGCCTTTAACTACAGAACAGTTGGCATTGCAGAACAGTTTTTCCACCCCGGTGCAGCATTTTTTATTTTCATTCATTTATTCATTTTTTTTTTTAAATATGTGGTTTTAAAATGGGTTTTATCATTTGCATTTACATGTTATGATATGAATGTGATGCTGAAAGTATTACATAAACATACGTGTTTGTTTTTGTAGTTATAGTACATTTTCTCAGTATAGATCAGATCTGGAAGTTGATACATACATACACTACAGCAGAACACTAAAAGAGACGTCTAATACTGTGGAGTCTCTGAACAGTGATTACATGAGGGGAAGAAAAGAAAAATCTGGAAAGATACATTTGCACTGTGGATTTCACCTTTTTTTTCTCGTTTGCATTTGAACTGTATTCTTTGCAGTTTTTCCTGCAAATTGGTTTAAAAGGCCCAAAAAGATAAAATATGGTAATTCTGCTTTCTCTAGCTGGTCTCTTTATTCATTTATGCTTCCTCACTTCCACCACTGGTGAATGTGTGTGGGATATGCCCTGGAGCTGGTTGCTATGGAAAAAAACCATGGCGTAAAATATGAAGTTTTTGAGCAACAAGCTTGTGTGTTTGTGTAACAGCAGTGTAATCATAAATCATGTTTTAAGGCCATATCCATACGTACTGTCATATACATATACTGTGTATATTCTCATTTAATCTCTTTCCAAGTTTATAAAAAAACGACGTCATATATGTGAAAATAATTCCTGTAAGTTAAATTTCACTGTTTTAATGCTTGACCCCACAGCTTTTATACTCCTTGATCAGTATGACTTCAAAAGGGACAGTTGTCCTTAATATGGTGATTTCAAACACACAGTGGCTGTGTGCACAGAAGCACCACCCAAATGCTGCTGCAACCAAATGTTTTCAAAGGACAACTAGTCAGAAAGGGAGGTGAACTATGATGACTTTATTCAGTTGATCCAGTATATGATAAATAGTAATGTATTCATAAATAAATGAGAACTCAGAAAGTTGGACCACATCAACATACCGAGTTAGCAATCCAAGATGGCAGCACTGAAAATAAACAGTACTGTAAAGTTTTAAATCTGTACTGCCACTGTTGTGTATTTTTGATTCACTAAATAAGTGATATGTAAGGCACTGAATAGTCTATATCCATGACGAAGCACAAAAAAGGTTTTATAAAGTATTGCTATTGATATTTGAATGGCTCTACTAAGAGCCAAATGTTCTTTTTCTGATATGTGCTAACTCGAGTTCTAACACCAGAGTTCTGAGGTATCTTGAACATGCCATAGGGCTTTTCAGAGCCAGTATAACTTATCACTGGGTTGAGTGGACAACCCATGTGGCATAAGGTCCAGGTTTGACTCCACCCTGAGGCCGTTTAGTTTCTCCTAGTGTTTCTGTCTTCTCTCCACTGTTTTATTGCAATGAAGGTTTAAGAGCCAATTTAAAAACAGTAAAGATAAGAACCCAGAAATTAGCATCATTAGTGGAGTCAGAAAAATTCAAAATGACATCAAGGGGATGGCAGCAGCCCTGGCAGCCCCTGGTAATCATGGTCAAACACTTGGTAATAGCAATTCCAGGGTGATCCTGAGCTCCTGGTGAATGGGTTGAAGCCCACAAAGGTCCATACATGGGTGGCATGGTACTGTGTAATTATGCAACCCTCATCCATGAGCAGACCGAGTGTGAGCGCGCAGTCTTATCTCGATCTGTCCTTTCATCATCATCAACATATAGTTGTTTATAGCAATTATTGGTCTTCTGATTAACTCAGAAGACCAACTCAAACTCACCTCAGCTGCCACCCCATGTGGGAATGAAAAGACTGAACTGGAAGTGAGTTCAGTCCTTATATAATGTGTGCCAGCTGAGTTCAGGGTAGTCCAGCTTCCTCCCACAGTCCAAAGTCATTCAGCTAGTGGGATTAGGTTAACTGGTGATTCTAAATTGCCCATAGGCGTGAATGCGAGTGTGAAAGGTTGTCTGTCTCTCTGTGGTCGCCCTGTGAAAGACTGGCAATCTGTTCAGGGTGTACCCCACGTATGCCAGGTGGGATAGGCTCCGGCCCCCCATGATGCTGAATTGGATAAGTGGAAATGAGTGGACTGAAAACTATATTCTTTTTTAAAAATATGTATATATATATATATTTATTTATTTCTATTAACCCTGCTTTGTTCACTTTGTTTATTAAGCTGTCTTTAACTGTGTGCCTGACACACACAGATGGAAACTTGCTTGGAAGCACAGAATGTTGCGTAGACCAAGTGATTTGTTTTTTTCACTCCGGTTTTTAATGTGTGATGATGTTTTTAATGTTTAATGAGATTCTCACTGTACTGATTAGCTGAAGTCCAAAGTACAGAATGATTTTTGTTCTGTAATGATTAAGGGATGTAAAAGTGTTTGGTCCACTGACGTGATTAGGTTAGATAAAACAAGACCAGTCAGCATTTCATACTGCTCGGTCTCCAGCACATCTTTTTTTGTGTAATTACAGCTAATTAAAAAACAATTTTTTTCACGTAAACCAATATAGTTCCAAACCTTTTTTCACATAACATACCCACACTTCTTTTTGCTACTTTTAGCTGTTTACCATATCTAATATTTTTCAGATGTCAGCTCATCATTTTCTCTTAATGAATATGTTTACAGTACCTAAACATTCAACAATCACTGTAAGCAGCTTTAACTGTTAATGCTTAACTTTAAGGTTGATTATTTCTTGAATAGCATTTTCACTACTTTAGTTACTAGACCTAACAGTTGTTAATTATGTAACAAGAAATCCCAACTTACTGTCCATAAGCTAGCAATTGCTGCTCATTTTAATCTCATATTTATGTTTGTATCTTAATCCCTAGTGCATTCCTATTGTCTGTTTTAACTTGTGTAGATTAATCTAATTCTGAAAAGCTGTAATTTGTATATATCAGGTAAGTCAAGTTATTAGTACCCACACTTACTTCACTTGCACTCCTGTACTTGTACCCCTGCGTGGTAATAACTGCTGTAAATGGTAAAGAGTAGGGAAAATTGAGTAATTACAGCAGATGAATGAAGATATATGAATGGAAAGACCCAAAATTGATATGGTGAGTTGCATTATCAACGACCGATACCATTGAAATGCTGTTGAGAAAGACCTTTGTTTTGTTTTTACTTTTATGACCTTCATAAAATAGAAATCCTAGATTGAAATTTAATGTCACTGACTTTTATTGCATTTCCACAATTTTCCACAACTCCAGACTATAGTTGATATTACATTTTCACTTTTCCAGCACTCTAAAGACACCCTAATACTTTTCTAATGGGTATATTAATTTTTTTAATTTATGTGATGCTGGTCAAAACCATATGGAAATTTGCAGATTCTTCAGGAACTGCAATTCAAAAAGTTGTGCTATTCTGCAGCACCTCCATGTGTCCACGATTCATCACTACACCCTCCTGTCTGAGTTTGGCGAGTCCCCCTGTTGGCCAAGAAAAATAAACCCTGCCACTGACTGCAGCATCTCAGTAATGTGCACTGCAGGCTCAGCCAGATTTTAATTAATCATAGCTATGGCAACTAGCGAGGTGGTAATGCATTTGTATTTGAGTTTGTGCGTGTGTGTCTTTTCCTGACGTAGATATTGTGGTTAAATAGCCTAGCAGTGAGCTTTTAAGTGGTAATTAGTCTCAGCTGTTGCCATGGTCACAGGAATGAACCAGTGGAGGTGTGTGTGTGTGTGTCACAGGAGGCAGTGTGACAAATAGAGAACAAGAGCATCTTATGCCTCCTCATAAAGAGGCTGTTAGGATGTGATGTGTTCACAGTAGTCCCTCCAGTTTTTGGTTTACATACACAGATTAAAATCATTCATAAGGACTGCCAGGAGTCACAGTGACACAGTCAGCCTTAGTTTCCATGGGAAGGCATTTCAGTTTGAACACGAATTCAATGTGAATCAGCTGACTGTTTGTTCACGTGTTGCTTATGAGGAGCAGAACAAAGGGCAGAAGACAAAAAAAGCACTGCCATTTAAAGCTACAGTTGCTTTTTTATTTGATTTGCAGCATCATGTAGCTCACCATTTCCTGCTTGCTGTATTTAATTACTGGGGAGTGGGGGTGGGTCTGAATTAGAAGTGATGGCACTGCAAAAACTAATTTGTGAGTGAAAGATAAAACCTAAAGAAGACAGAGAAGTGCGAGCAAAAAATCGCTTAGAAACGGTGAGTCACATACATTTAATCCGCTAAAGATAGATACAGGACTCACACACTGTATAGCACCTGACAAAATGACACTCTCATTTAACATCTCTGCCTCTCTGCTGTCTTTCTGTCAGCAGGGTGTGAGGTATGTGCGCACATCAATGTCTGTGTGTGGGATGTAATTCCTATCACACTGTTTGAACCAAGGGCAGGGCTTCAACCTCAGACAGGAAAAATCACAGCAAAGTCATACCTGGGAGTACGCTTTTCTCAGCTTGGGAAAAATTCAATGACTGCACTGAAAGTGTAAGAGCTGGAAAATCACACAGAGGAAAAATGTAGGAAATAACTCATCTGTCCACACTGGGTTTCGTGCCTCTTATAAGCTGTGCATCTCTGTCTGTATCCCTTGGATACAACACAGTTTAGCAAAGCTGGAGACATATAGTGTGAGGGATTTGTTTGATGTCTGGGGTTTATTAAGGCAGTGTTTGTGTGATCTTTAGCAAACATCTCAAATGCCTGTCTGTTTTGCTTTGGAGCTTAAAGCTTTTAAAAAACATTTTTGTTACATTTTTCTTGTTGGTTTCTTTCACAGCGGTGATGCTGGTAAACCTCGCTCCATAAAAGCACAGTAGACGGGGCATCTAACTGATGCAAATTTGCAGCTTCCACCCATGCTTAGTCAGACAGACATCTTTTAGTACATAATAGATTAAGCTACTATTTAGGACTTCTTTTTCTTTCTTTCTAAAATGTCCATTTGCATCCACAATGTGCACGTGTGCATGTATTTACAGTTTACGAGTGCACAAATAAAGCTTTTCTGTGGTTTGGAGGATGGAAAAAAACTTTAGTGTATTGAAGCAGTCCATCTGGTTCCCTCACTGGGACACTGGGACACTGTTTCATCCAGCATGACATTTTCTAATCCAAATCATGTTTTATGCATGCCCTCTGATGGCCACTGAACAATGAGATAGAAGGACTTATGTTGATACAAGAACTATGTATGTTTGTGTGTGTGTGTGTGTGTGTGTCCCACATGCTGATTCCCCGGTGTGTACCCAGTTTTACACTTCCCTAGTTCTAAAGACGCAGAAGAACCAATACTAAAAATGTTGCTATTATAAATGTAACCAAATTATGAAATTGTGAATTTAGATTCCCCTACATTTACATCTACGAGTAAAAAAACACTGCATTGTTCCCCTTCTATTGCTTTTGGGGAATCAATTGAAGGTGCATATTAGATTCAGTCACTGCTGGGCGCAAGCAGTTGTGCCCATTCACTTTTTATTCTTTTCATGTGTAAGCTTACACACAGTTTCTCACTGTGTTTCTGAAGCCGTGAGATTTACTTTTCAGTCACACTCACAAACACACACATAGTCTCTGTTTCTCTCTCCCCCTCTCTCCCTCAAAGATTTACAACACCCCTTAAAAGAAAGATGCCACTGTTTAGACAAAATGCCTCACAGCAACCTTCAGAGGCAAGCTTTTTTGGTTTTTAGCCGCTTGCTGTCGCTCTTGATTTCTTTGAATATCTGTAGGAGTAAAAAAAAGAAAAACCTGAGGAGTCTCCATCTACATCCATCTATAAATAATTATATCATCCAGCGAATTGCAGCTAAGCGTCAGACTGCTGCTGATTCGTATCAGGCCTCGCTCAGCCTCTTGCAGACTCAAAGTGGGAGTTTTCTCTCAGTTAGTTAACGCGTGTAGTCAGCTTTTCCGGCAGTGTGTTCCACAGGAATTATCCAGCGCTTTTTTACTGGGTTTATTGTAAAATTGAACAATCAAATGTTATCTGATTATGACTGAGATTTTTTCTCAAGTACATGGAAGTAGCTTGATTATGCTATCCGCCCTCTTCCATGAGTGATAAGAGGGAACAAAAGGTTGTCTGCTTGCTTTCTTGCAATCTTTTGTTAGAGCGATTTTCTATTATATGCACTAATAGAAATCAGTTTGTTGTAGAGCTGTTTTTCTTATGCCAGTCATGCCTTCATGTGTAAATGCAGCATTGTCCTATTATTCAGAAGCTCTTGACAAAGAATGGTTGACAGTCAAGCATGGCTGAGCTTCCGCAGCCCTTTCTTTCTCTGCAACATCAAGTTGTACTTACTCACAAGATGTTGCACCATCCATGGAAGGCTTGTTACTCTACTGTTTTATCTTGCATAATTAAAGCTCTTAATCCTGATGCATACAGGGTTTTTTTTTTAAGTTTACACCAACATATTGGCTACACAATCCCTTGGCTCTCAAAAATGTGGCAGCTCCCTTGTGTGATGACATAATGTGGATCCACTCAGTGACTCACTCCTTAGCTGAGGCCTAATTACCTCCTTCGGAGCCTTCGATTCAAGGCTGACTACGTCATGAAAGTCTCGAAAAGCTGCTGGAAAATATAGCTTTCTCTAGTCACAATCTGGAGGGCTACAAACGCTGCACAGCACAGCATTTTTTTTTTTTGTTTTTAATGGTGCATCAAACAGGTCCTGGGCTAGATTTTTGTGATAAGGTTATGAACCACTCCTGAATGGATCGCCTCTAAAGCTGGACAAAACCACGTCAGTTTATAAATAATGGAAACCAGGCGTGACCTCTGTAACATGCTGTTGTGCAACACCTTGGAGACATGATTTGCACAGTGAAACTTTAAAAGCATAAATTTGTCAAAATACTTGTCCACTGTTGGCAATTAACTATCACCTATGCTGTACATTCTACACATTCTTCCCAAATAAACTCATAAATTTCCAACTTTGGAAGTTGTACAGTGCACTAACCACTTTGTATTTTTGGGAGGATAGGAATGCAACTGCTATGGTTGTGTACTTTGGCGCCAGCGCAAGGACTTAAATCTCAAAAGTGCTGAAAACAGCCCGATTCTCTTGCACGTTAGCGGCGATGTCTTCACTGCATTCAGTGGTTCATGGAACTGTTGCATTTGAGCACTGTGCTTTTTGGTTGATTGTTTCTGTCACTCATCAGTTAACTTATGACCTGCACGGCTGATGATCAGGCTACTATATTATTAAGGCTGTGCACTCCGCAGCTGTGCTTCAGCCAGTCTGACGAAGGCAAGCAGATACAGGCCAGAGATCCATTTTCACATCAGTGTGCCTTCTATGCCAGGACCATTATTATAATTACTGATACTGTCTGGCCTCCTGTTACCAACAGAAAAATGCCTCTGGGAAGAACTCTGCACAAATTCTGGACTTAAAAAATTTAATTTAAAAAGAGGATCTTATCATTTGGTTTTTAATGCGGTAATGGTTGTAAAGCCAGGGGGAAAAGATGAGGAACATGATGGAAGAATGGATGGAAGAAGGAAAGAAAGAAAGAAAGAAAGAAAGACTGTTTGCTGTAGTCACTAGGAAAGTCAGGCCTCTCAGGACCAGCGCCAGACTTCAAAGTCTTCCTCTCAGCATCAAATATTTATCACAGTCCTGTGCTTACACCTGTTCCTTAGTGGGGTTACTTGTTTTATTTACTTCCACTTTTATCACACCAGCTGACTTGCAGAGAGCACACCATTAACCACAGAGTGAATTAACAGTTCAGTTTATTGACTGTCTTTGACATTTACCTCCTTACCAAGGCTTACAATGCAATGCCGGTTTGCCATACATTATAAATCTCTTGTGCTGTCGTTCTTGGACCCGAGGTGTATGTGAGTCAGTGCCTTGCTCGTGGGCTCAGACAGAGCTGTTCCATTACTGTGTTGTCTTTCCACCAAGATACTGTTACCAGGAAGATAATGCAGGCTGGCATTCTTGGATATTTTCTTTCTTTCTTGAGCTACCTGTTATGGAAAGAGAGAAGGAAGAAGAAAGAAAAAGAGGAGAGGAGAAGGCAGAGAGGAAACTGGGAGCAACCGGGGACCAATGCAATTACAATAATTGTATTTTCAAATGAATTGCAAAACTCAAAACCCAGCGTCTTGTGGGCTGTGAGGAAAAACTACTACTACTACTCGTTCTTTTCTCTTTAAAAGAAAAAGACCTTGGAATGATGATTGTGTAATTTGCAGAAGAAACAGCAGCAGCCTTACTGCCCAATTCAATATAATTCAAACAGTCAACGTTTCACCTGGTGGTTTGATATAGCAACATGTCACTCCTTTTCCAGGGCCAAATAACAAGCTTCCATGTTCAACAGGAAACCAGAATTCTCCTTTATATTCTCGGCCTTCATAAAAAACATACACAAACGTTTTGTCTACCATTTATTCAAACATTGTTTGTGGTTTCTGACGCTGTTGGAAACGACTACATAAGGGATTGATATGTGTGGAATTTTCTGAAAGCTGATATAAAAAAAATTAGTTTACTGAAACATAAACAACAGGCAAGGTGAACCACCTTTGCAACATGACATTTTGGAAAGGCCATACCGTTACAGAATATAATCAATCTTTTTATTGTGCTTTCAGTAAAGCAGCCGCAGTGTGCTTTAATGCTATTGGCTGTACAAGAGGATCAAATATGTATTTATTCATTTATTTGACTGACCGGTTGTATTTCAGACTTTCTGTCAGTTTTAGTTATATAAGGGCATGCTGTTAATACACATGCTGATTTCTGTCACCCCACTAACTAATTTTTCTTTACATGTAGAAACACAAAGAGTGAGAAATCATAAGCAGAATTCATGTTGTAATAACAAGCAGGGTGTTGTGTTTGAAGAATATTAAATCCAAGTCATTCATTTTTATTTTTCAAGGAGCCAAATTCTGTCAAGATTATTTTTAACGCATCTTATTTCTCAGCTGGCTTTTTTTCCCTACCAGTATTCGGTGTGGTGTTTGTTTTTAGACTTGCAATGAATAATTGAGGGACGATGCTTGAAAGCCTTTAAAAGTAGCTGCGCTCTTTGTCTGTCTTTGAGTAACACTTTGCACAATAGTGAACTGGAGCTTGAGCATGTAACAAAGATCTGAGCCCTGCATCAGCCATAAGTTTGTGTGCGTCCCACTTCCTGGCTATTTAGGAGGGAGTCAGAAGGCAAAATGGTTTCATTTGTACCCACTGGAAATAGATTTTCTCCCCCCCAAAAAATAATTTTCAGGATAGCTGCAGGTCATTTTCCACATGGCGTCTAAAAAGAAGATTTCTGCGTTTTCATACTAAACTCACTCCTGCACCAGGTTCGAAACAAGGAAGCCACTTGGTTTAACTGTCTATCGATGGACTCCTGAATAACCCTGGGAGCACAGTCAGTGATGTGTGTTTGTGTGCTGACAGTGAGGGGCTGCAGACGGAGGGCGGAAGCAGATGTGTGTGAGAGAGGTTCAGAGCTGTGGCACTATCACAGGGTGCCTTTGTCTGCCCGTAGAGAGTGTTGAATTAAAGGCTGTTAACACTAGTCTGCACAGTCATATGCTAATGCCTCTTACTCTGAAAGAATAAATAAATTATGGGCCAGAAAAAAAAAAATCTGAATGCCTGCTTATCATGCCTCATACAACACAGATAGTGTGCAAGAAAGATACAGGGAGTCTGCGTAAAGAGAGAGCGAGAGAGACAGTATGTGTAGGGCTGCATTAGAACGAGGGGGTGGCACTGCACAAAAATAGCGCTAAAGGAACATCAAAGATGCAAGACAAAAGGGATTCTCTATAACCTTTCTTACTTTTTGCACCTTTGACTTTGCACTCACTGCGAGCGTAGGTGATGTTGCACGAGCAATAATGAGCGATAGATTGGGCAAAGAGGCAGAGATCGAGATTTGGACCGAGAATAAGGAGGGGAGGGGGGATTTAAAGGGAAAGAAACAGAGGGAGATTTAGATAGAGCCTACAGAGTAAGTGCGAGGGAAGAGAGCCAGCACAGAGAAGGAGCAGAGGCAGCGGATGGGAGAAGAGAAGAGGAGAGGCATTGACTGGAAGCATACACATGGAAGAGAGAAGAAAACGGCTATTTCATGTGTTCACTGTGCATGACTGAAGAGTGCGGCTGTCTGACTGGATTGTTAGTCATCTGCTGCCCCACAACTAGAGGACGTACAAAAAGCACACAGGCAGGCTGGGAATATAGAGCTGTGTGCAGAGGATGAACAGGCGGTGTGGGCTCGCTGGCTGTGATCGCTGTCCTCAGACCCCATAGCCTCTTCCACTGGTGCTGTTGCAGGCCGTTAGCCTTGCAGTTAGACAGCACAGTCATAAATACAGAATGAGCTCCAAGCACTCCTCCGACTGGATTCCCTACAGGTACTGTACCACATTCCTGAGAACACACAGAGGGGGCACAGTGTTCATCTTTTGAAGCATGTGTGATTATTTGAGCGGGTGTTCAGAGATCAGACTGATTAACAGTAACATCGAGCCGGTATGATGACAGAAAAGCATACAGTAATGTGTTTTTTTTTTCTTTTTTTGTGCAGGGTTTTTTTTTTTTTTTAATTTTTAGTTTAGGTGGCGAGTTGTTGAAGTATCACCAAAACAAACAAACAAAAAAGAACAATCCCAAAATGTCAACTGCATCAACCTCTGATGATCTCATATTGTTTCACAACTGTCCATAATGTGATTCAGTGCTGTCTCTGATCAGTTTGGATCCAGTTTGATTGCTGTGCATATCAAAGATAGAGCCACGTTCACATTTGTACATTTATTAATGTCCACTTTTTTAATCACTGAGAAAGTTCTTCACGTGTAAATGTGCATGTTTTATGTCTCCTTTCTTACTGCATGTGCCAGTATGAGCTTCACTGAGCCATGCTGGTGGCAGTCATGCCGTTTTGTAGCTCTAAATCTCCTGTTATAAAACATAAGCATTTCAAGTGTAGTACGAAAGCTGGTGGCTCCTTCCTCTAATTGAATGCCCATTGCCATGGTTTCCCTTGCTTGCTTTGAGACCATTGGCTTATGGTTGCTATAAGTTACGGTGGCAATCCGCAAATTTCAGAATGAGACTGCATCAGGACAACAGCAGGAAGCAACCTCTGTGGGTTTTATTTTGAATAAGATTCCTCCTACTATGGCAAAGTTGAAACAAAAGCATTTAATGAAATGCAGTGAATGCACAGACTTAAATAGCTAGCAGCGCAAATTACAACTATCTCTCCATGGCCTCCTTATCCCTTGACCAGAAAAGCTGTTAACGAATGCTAGGCAGCAAAAATAAATACTAACTAGATATTAACCAGTAAAAGTATCCGTAGCAGTAACAGTACTTGTATATACTATTTGAAAGAGGTCATGCCAGTGAGCAGAATTTTGATTTCATCTCATGAAGCTGACATTAAAAATACATGGGCCTCTTTGCAGGGAGGGTTGGATACAGCAGCACTCTGTAGATCTGTTAGTTCGAGGTATAGAGCGCACAGAAAGCAAGTAAATCAAGGAAACATGTTGCTCAAACATCCACATAGAATTGGTGATGCTTAATTTGTTCTTCTCTGTGTATGAATTATTCATCAAATCAGGGTTGTAGTTTTTTTCCTCTAATGTGGGTATGAAGAAATTATGTTGTCAAAAATCTGTTAATGGTCTGATTCTATTTTTTTTACGTGACCTTTTCAGAAATAACCAATTTAGTAGAGCAAGACATGGTGTCCTATACCACAAAAGTACTTAAAAGCTTTATTATTTACATTCCCACCTGCAAGGTCAATCTACATCTGCACAACGCTCATGAGATTAATTTTCCAGAATTTCATGCATTTCACCATGCAAAGGACAAAAATAATCTTGCTTTTGTGTCTCCATAATGGATTGCCTGTAGTGTTGCACACTGCAGATTCATCAGCCAATTACTGTCACATATTTTAAACCTGATGATGCATGCAAAACTATTTTAAAAATATGAGGGTCTCATAACTTCTATTCTGTTCTCCATCCAGTCCTACATTCAACAGCAGCTAAGGCGTCATTCAGTTTATTTTTTTTTTTTTTAAAAAAGACTGAAAATAGGCAAGCTATTGTTTCAACGAAAATCAGAATCCTGGGCAGTGTACCATGGTATGTTGGTACAGATGATTTGAACCCAGCTGATTTATTGGCAGCCGATATTATCTTGCCACTCTATCAGTATTGACATGTTTAATGGTTAATAAATGAAAAGAAGAAGAAAGACCCTTCAAACATGTAATGAGCGCTTACATTGCATTGTCTGTTCACCAGAGTGCACTCTGCAACTTGCCCGTTTGCTACAGCTGATCCGAGCAGAGCCTAAAGGAGTAAATAAATAACTACAAATGACAAATGTTAGAGAAATCTGTTTATGTTTTGTGCATCTGAAAGAAAAGAATATTGTCCCGATATATCAGAATGTTTGATTTGGAAATCACCAGATATCTGTATTGATATTTGTCTCAAAAATCCTGTATTGGTCGGGCTCGACAGATGATTTCGGCACTACTTCCACAATGTTAGCAACAGTACTTTACAGCATAAATATGTAAATAGCATACATTTGATTTCAGACGCAATTAATTCTGATGAATCTAGGTTTTCTTTATTCATCAGATAGAGCTAAGGTGCCTTTTTCCACCTTAGTATTGAATCAGTCCAGCAGCCAGTCTGTCAGTTTAAAAACCACAATAAAAATACTGAATTTATATGGCAACAAAGACTTTGCAAACTTGCATGCAAGTATTCAGGGATAACCTTTTCATTTCTTTTCAAAAATTGCTGAGGTGCTTTTTTTGCACCTTAGTTTTAAATGATATTTTATAGGTTTTGTAGAGGTGATTTATTGCAATGGATAGGCCCGGATGTCAGTGCTTTACCTGGTCAGTATGCACTACAGAGGTGTGTTAAAGAATGACCAGGCTCTCTACATAATAATGAGATGTTTGACCTGCACTACAAAAGCACGTGTTCATGCCATTATCTTTCAGTCTGATGCCTATTCACACTTGATCAATAGACACGGAGTGCTTTGTTTGTTTGTATGTCTGACAGCGTGTGGGAGGTAAATACTTTTTTATTGCATCTGTGTGGGCATTTGTCATCAAACTAGAGTCGGTGGCACAGCGCTATCAGTTTATTGAATGATTTTACATGGTCCACATTCAAGACTCCACTGACATGATTCTGACACATGAATGAAGCGTGTAAAAAGGTAAAAAGGTTCATCAACAATGCTCATAAAGGAACATTAGTTTATGCCCAATTACTCTATTGTACCTTCATGCAGCCAGTCATAGTGGGTGATGGAAAGAATTTCGTTGAAGTTTCTGGTAAGCAATCTGAGAGATTGGTTAGGGAAAAAACGAGACGAAAGATTTAAACTGAAATACAGGATTGCATGTGCTTTTAAATGTTGTAACTAGAGATGGCACGATACCACTTTTTTATGTCCGATACCGATACCGATATCATAAATTTGGATATCTGCCGATACCGATATGAATCCGATATAGTGTTTTTTAATCAACAAAACTGTTTTTTTTTTTATATCTTGCTGAATTTTGTATAAGTTCATACTCAAGTTTAAAACAACAACTACACTAAAGCTATTCTGTTATACCTGTATGCAAAAAAAAATGTTTCATAGTTCAGCAATACTGATCAATCTAATAAACTTAAACCTACACCATCCTCCCTATTCTGGTATTTTAAAGAGTACTTAGCGTAAATATTAAGCAACCTAACTAATAGGGTTCCAACTCCCAGCAACAACAAAAATAAATAAATAAAAAATAGGGAACCACCCCTCACGCTCCACCTCATGATGCTTAATCGACGTAATCAACCTTAATTTGATGCAGTGTGAAAAAAAATGCACAGAAATCAATTATTTTTCAAGAAATATTAAATAGATTCAACATCTTTCTTCAACAAAATTGCAGACTGCACAGATGGTACCTTCCCAAAGGAAAAAGTACTATAGCTTACTAGGGTATATTTATTACCGTAGACTCAACAGTTACTATATACAGTAATGGACTTCTATTCCTTTTACATCAAATTAAAACTTTGGGTGTAAGATTCGGATAATTATTTATTAAAAGAATCAGAATCAGAATCAGAAACTTTATTGTCATTGTCATGAGAACAACGAAATTAAGAATGGTCCCCGATCATTGCATCATCCCTAGCAATATCAAAATATAAATAAAACAATAAAATTCAATAAAATTCAATAAATAAAATAGATAGAATACTTAAAATACTAGACATTTTAAATGAGAATAAAGAAAAGTGTGTCTTTGTGCCCCTTTCCCCTGTTCATGCCCTATCGGCCCCCCTGGCTAAACTTTGCTAGATCCGCCCCTGCACAGTTACAGCCGTCAGCTGCGTAGAAAAAGATCCTGGTGTAGAAAGTAATATTAAATAAATTCTAACAACAGCTTATCAAGCTTAAACGTGCTGCTGTTGTTTATCCACTGGTTTCCTCTTTCTGGTGCAAAGTGGGCCAAAAGCAAACTAGAGAGACGGACTCGCGACAGAAAAGCCGATCAGCTGATCGTTAAGCAGTTTCATGATTGAAGTAGCAGCAAGAGGAGGCAGTCGCTCCATATATCGCTTGTTAAGCTTAACGCAGGAATGCTTTACAAACATTCAGAGATGGACTTACACACTTGCTTTACTTCTCTCGGGGATAACTTTGTCGGAGATGAAATGCCGGGTTGCTAGCGAAGCTCCACATGCTATCCAGACCACCGACAGGTCCCGCATGCCACAGCCGCTCTATCACGTGATGCATACTGCTCCGACATGCTAACGTTCTGAGGTGAGTTACGGCGTGTTGCAAGTTTTGTGAGGTGCTTTCGTGATATTTAATGGATCGGATTACATTTTTTATTTTTCTCCGATATCCGATCCAGTAATTTAGGTCAGTATCGGACTGATACCGATACGTAATATCGGATCGGTCCATCTCTAGTTGTAACTAAAAAATAATTTCTACTGAAGAAGAGATCAACCAAATTATGCAAATATACGTGCCTCATCATTAGTTGTGTGTCAGGAAAACTGGACATTTTAAAAATTTACAATTAAAAATGAAAAAAGTGCGATATTTAGTCAGAATGTGGGTAATGTTACTGTCACAGTAGGGAAAATAGTGGTGCAGACCTCGACAAGAACCAAATTATTGGGACCGTGTGCAATGAATGACGATTCGAAGATGGGTGGGATCCAGGTCTGCGGCCAATTGCAGCCATCTATCTATCTATTGTGAAAAGTGAAATGACCTAAAAAGCACTAAACTGTAACCTTTTACATACACAGAAATTCACATGAACTACTTGCATTCAGAGTCTGGGCAGAACCTCATAGATTTGCAAACTGACTCAGATCAATTGCAACATGTTTGCAATCTGTGCTTATAAATGGGAAGCCAGTTATTTACAAACCTTCAAATCTGTCTGAGAGTGATTGCAGCCAGTTTGTGTCAGACATGTTTAGAGAGAGGTTGTTTCCCACCAGGGGATGTGCACAATTGCCTTGCAATGGAAAGTGGTCGTCCAGACGTTGAGGGTGTTGCACACTCAAAAAATGCAAACAGATTCAGTGTAGTCACAGAGCAACAACAGATTTTTTCTTTCCCTTTTTAGTATTATTAAAGCCATTAGAGACATTTCGAGGAATTTTGAAACACAGTATTGACTGTTATCACAAGGCCAGAGTGTAATCGAAAGCTCCAGCAAAACTTTACTTCTTCTTGATCAAAAATGTCAATCAGAAAGACGCTGATTTTGTGTAACCTTTCAACAGAAACAAACTTTATAACCATGTAATGATAGTCGTAGTCATACTTTGAAAAATGCTGCAGGGTCATTTCTATGACAAACTGAACTTGCTCCTGCTACAGGGTCTCCAGGTTGGGAGAGATTAAAAGGAAGCTTGAATAAAGTGACAGAAGAAGTATGTTTTTATGTTTATAACACAAAGCGATTTCAATCACAAGAGTGGAACGCCAAATCTGAGCTTTGATTCATCAAACATCAGAAGCACATTTTTCTCTCTATCCTTCATCCTCTTCTCTTCTACTCTTCTACTTTAGCTCATTCTCTCAAGCTGTGCTGCAGGAAATCTCCGATTGCCCTTGAATTAGGAGCCGTGGATGTTTGTTAGAGGTCTCTTAGACGCCTGTCCAAGAGCTGAAGGAACAATCAGTGAGCCTGTGGTCAGTGATTAAAAGCTCTTGTGGTAAAGAAAATAAATAAAAAGTAGAACCAGCTAATCACTGGTGCTGAATGAATCCCGTAGCTTTGTTAGTAGGAGCTACTATTTTATTTACTTTAATAAATTATTGGTATTGGAGAGTATTGGAGAGCAGAGGAAAAGGAAGCACAGCAGGAGTAACAAGTTAACTTGAGTGGGGTTTGATCTTCTCCAGCAGTACGTATGAAGTCCTGATGCCTGTCTAAAATTTGCCTCAAATTTGCACAGTGTTAAAAATGTGTGATTAAAAAATCATCCTGTCGCTGTCTTGGAGAAAAACGTTTTACAAGAGCACAAATGAAAGGAAAGGTCAAACAGAATTTAAGTGCTGTTGGCCGGCTATGAGAAACAATGTTTAACAATGTTACCGAGAAATCTGGCATCTGTCAAATTATAACTTTGTTTGTAGAACACAAATTGTCACAAATACATTCATAATTGGATCTGTTGTCATTTTGCTTTTCTTGATCTGTAGTTGTTTACTCTAGTTACGTAGTGCTTTATGTAACAGGGGGATGGACGGACTACAACACTGACACAAGCATTGCGGGTTGCTTTAAATTAAAAGCTGTCGAATCATAAACAGGCAGTCTACAGTTAATTGCTGTATAAATGCTAAGTTTATGACCTGAATTATAAAACATGCAACTTCACGTTCCTCGCAAAAGGAAAGTTTTTTTTTTAGCTTTATCTAAAAGAAAAGCACTGTCACATCATGTGGACTTAATTTCAAAGAATCATCAGATTAAAAAAACAACAACTAATGGACACATTTTAAAATATGTGGCTGAATATAAAGTGTTACATTGCATCTTCCTCCAGACCCTTGGCATATGCCCATACAATAGTCAAATAGCTCTTCTATTCTGAAGCCCTCCCGAAGGACCAAGCTCCTCATGCTATCTCTAAGGCTGAGCCCAGTCTCTCTATGGCGGCAGCTCATTTCTGCCACTTGTATCTGCATTCTCATCCTTTCACTCACTACTTTAAAGCTTGTAAATATAGGTGAGCGTGGGAACGTATATCGATCCAGATACTGACAGCTTCACTTTCAGCTAGAGCTCGTTTTTCACCACATCATTGCTGATGGCACACTAATCTGTCTGTTCTGGGTACACGAGACATGAAAACTAGCTGTATTCATTTACAAAAATATTAGGAACCTTAACCAAGAAGTTCGTAGACCCCCTTTTGGCTGCAGTTATAATTTCAAGTCTTTTCCAAGATTTACAAACCTCGATCATTGTTCGATTTAACAGAGAGCATCAGTGAGCTTCTATCTTCAGGTTTCTTTACAGATGTGCAGTGCTGTGTAAGTCTGGGCTTTGGTTGTAAGTTTCACAACAGTGTTATGATAAGAGAACTTGGAGTTTTCTTTAAGTACTCCATTTTACTCAATTCATTCTATGCTGTCAGCCTCTCTAAGCCTTCTGTGGAGAAGTAGAGCATCTCAATGCTGCCAGCCCAATGCTGCATCCAAGGAATGGTGTTAGCCAGAACATAAATCCTGTTGGTTAAACTGTTGGGTCCTTGTTTACCTCACAGACCAAGGATATTTGTGATCAGTTACAAAGTTTGTTTCTATAGTCACAAATCCAGGAAAATATGTATTTATAGTCTTGGTCTTTGTCTGGATGTCTGTACAACCTCTCTTGTGTCTCTTAGGTCATGTTTTGGAATTTCTTGGATTCAACTTGTTTTCTGTTAAGGATTTTTGCACCTTGTGGAGTTTGGCTTCCTGCCTTAGTTCCACATTCAGCTGCATTTTTTCCTGAACGTTGACAAGAAACTAACTGCAAATGGTCACAGACTTCATCCCCATCTTAGAAGCAACCATTTCAAAGGCAACAAACTCAAAAGTTAATCGCACAGTTTTGATTGTGCCGTGGCTTCCAACCATTAGCGTGACTGTAGCATAAACAGGGTTCACCACACTGACAGTGCAGCAAGTGTCAAAGCAAAGATAATATAGTCTCATAAAAGAGTTCAGCTTTAAAGTAAAGAATATAAAGTAAACTTGTTAAGTAGATTTCTTAACAAAAGCTTCCACTTTGTTATAATGGGCCTTTCACATTGATCTTCAGGGAAAACTGCAATACGAAACATCCATTTAAAATCTAATTTACAGCACAACAAATTTCTGATATTGATCATTTTTGCTACTGACAATAAGGGAGAGGAATAGGAAAGTGATGACTTGCAAGTAACCTCATTCTTCTGTATCTCCACAGTATTGCGTAACCTCCTCATACTTGTGTAACAATGCTCTCCACATTTTAACAAGCACTCCTCCTTTTTTCCCCTCCCTAAATGTCGAGTATAATCATGATAAGTGAGAAGTCAGCTGTTTGATATGAACAGCCTGTCACTTAGTGTATTAGCTCGTTAATAGCATTTGAATCGGTTTTGTTTCCGATTACTAAAGTAATACACATTGTTCAAATAAACATCGCCTTCCCTAACGTAATTATTACCTGGCAATTATTTTTTCTACTTTTGGTCAGTCATTACTTTAAGCTCTAAATCATGATGTGTATTGCCAACTATTCGTAGTATGAAATGTTATCAGGCTGATTAGCAAAGACTAATCGGAAGCTTCAGTCCTCTTATCATCTTATCAACAGTCTTCATTTTAAACACTTGATTGTGATTGAAGTGGGTTATTTAAAGATGAGTAAGTGGTTATTGGAGTATTGGTGGTAGATATAATATTAATAAGGTTTATGTCCATCCTCTTCCAATTATCTTTATCGGGGCTATGGAGTCAGGGCGTAGAAAGGTTTATATATTTGCAGACAAAGTGATCGTGCATATTCTTTAATCTAAAATTAACAATGCAGGCGTGTATTTTGTGCTTTAGAACGACACAATATCCCAGGGTGC
This sequence comes from Aulonocara sp. 'chitande type north' Nkhata Bay, assembly GCF_057382095.1. Classification (NCBI taxonomy): domain Eukaryota; kingdom Metazoa; phylum Chordata; class Actinopteri; order Cichliformes; family Cichlidae; genus Aulonocara; species Aulonocara sp. 'chitande type north' Nkhata Bay. The sequence goes on along the minus strand of NC_141344.1, from coordinate 21,420,076 downwards.
CCATGCTATGCTGACCTTTAGGCATTTGCAGATGGCAGTATGTCATTATGTCACGTCAAATATTGCTCAAGTGAACAGTGGCGTTCGTGCAGACAGAGATACAGTATACGCCGGCTCTGCTGAGGATAGCTGACTGTTCAGCAAAGCATGCTCAGAGAATCGTTGGTGCAGGACGAGGTCAGGCGAGTGTGTAGGTTATTGTGTGGTGTGTTCTTGCAGTGAGCTTGTGCGACTTCCTTTTGTCCTTAGGGTCTATTTGCATTGCATCAGATACCAAATTCGTTGCAAAGGACACAGGAATGCTTTTGAGAGATATAAAACATTTCAGTGAGCATGGGGATAATAGCATCCTCTAAAAGACCAACACAATACCCTGGTGAAAGGCTCATCTACTAATTGGACTGTGACTAAAATACTGTAGCTAATATGGAGACTTCTTTATCTAGTTTGTGGTGATACAGGCAACACAAAGCCTTTCACTTTATTGAAGTCATTTAGTAGATTCCATTAGTGTCCAGCTTCCAGCAAAGCTTCTGGATTGCCAGAAGCTATCGACGGCAGACACATGCAGCAAGAGACGTTTCAGTGATTGTCTCCACTGTGAACAATGTGGTCAGTGTACCGGTGACTGCCTTATGTTACCTTTAAGGGTCAACTGGTAAACATGTAATGCTGGATCTGAAGCAATTTCTGTTTCAGTTTTATTTATGTAGCAGAAAAATCATCAATATGCCCCAAACAGCCTTTAAAACCCATCATCCTTAACTCGTCTGTTTTTACTTTTCTTGTGGCAGACGTTCCTCTCCATTTACTCAAGGATACAGTTTCTTAAGTGTTCTTAAGTTTGAGCCATGGATTCAACAAATATCCACAGAAATGTTGTTTGCTTCAGTAGCACTTAATCTTTGTTGACTGAGCGGAGTAGCTGTGTGTATGTGCGTTCAGTCGCTCAAGCTGTGTTATGCTTCCTCGTCACAAAACATTTAAAGCTTTGCTACTGCTAATTAATTTATGGAGATTATATTGGACTTTTGCCATTTATATTCTGTCCATTGCTAGGAAAATCAAAATGCATCATCAACATCACTTTGAACAATATTCAAATGACACCTCTGTTTATGTTTTTGCTGTATTCGCTGAGAGACTATCTGACAGCTTTCTAATAACTCCCCTGACAGTTATTATTGTATGGAACCTTTTTGAAAAGTGATTTAAGTGCTTAGTATGCTGTTATTTAACTTCTGCATGGTGTATCACGATAAACCACCCAGAGGATATAAGTATCTTTATCTAAAATGCTATGACACTGTTAACTCAGCAGAGCCATCTCCTTTATACTCGTGTTGCTGACGGGTGCATTGTTACTATGCTTTGTATCTGAAATATTGTTTTCATGTACTCTACACATTCTCATTTGGGCCGTGTCCATATTCGGTATCTGCAGCAGATACAGTTCTGTGAAAAAGAACGATTTCACAGTACTCTTTCCAGTTCTGTGAAACATTAAGTACACTGCATGATTTAGTAGCTTGTAGAGCCACCTTTGGCAGCGGTTACTTGAAGTAATTGTTTTGTGTTTGACTTTATCAGTCTCTCTCATGATTGTGGAGGAATCTGTCCCACTCTTCTTTCTATCATAGCTTCACTTAATTTGCATTTAAATATATTTGTTTATGCATGGCTGTCTTAAGGTCTGACCACAGCATTTCAATCGGGGGCTGGACTTTGACTGGAACATTGTATCACCTTGATTCTTTTCTTTTTTAGCCATTCTGTTGTAGATGTACTTCTGTACTTTGGGGCATTATCCTGTTAGATGGCCTAATTTGGGCCAAGCTTTTGTTATTGGACAGATGGCCTCACATTTGACTTTTGTTATACAGAGCAATTCGTGGTTGACTCAATGACTGAAAAGGTGCCCAGACCCTGTGGCTGCAAAACAAGCTCAATATCAGAGTATTGCTAAAACCTCTTCTTTAAGAGGTGCTTGAAGTTGCTGATGACCAATTAATCAAATGTATTTGATTAGCAGAGTATACTTAGTTTTTCCTAAGTCCTGTCAAAGCTTTCTTTTCCACGTGACTGTAAGTGAAAACAGTTTTCAATAACAAAAAATGTATGCATTATTTTTGTATCCTTCTCTGGTAAATGGTGCCCAAAGCATAATAATTATTTACATGAATGATTAGATTTTACTTTTCAGAGAATAATGACTTGTATTATGTATTTTTATTGTGAAGAAGTAATCACAGCAGAGAGGATGATATAGCTCATGATGTCATGGTCGGCTGTGTGGCAGGCAGGCAGGAGCGGTGGACCCAAAATGCAGGATTCTCAGGACACGAGGTTTAGACAGAAAATGCAGCTTTATTGCTGGAGCAGAACATCAAGATAAAATAAAACTCACAAAAGCAAACAAAACTCTAAACAGAGATGCAGGAGGACTGGAAATCCTAAACACGCAGCAAGTGAGGGTGAACAGACGTTAACGATGCGACACCGAGTAGGGGAAGACACAGACACTAAATACAAGAGGTGAACGGAGCAAAGAGGAAACAGCTGGGAGACACGGCTGACGTTGATTACACTGACGAGACAGGGAGAGCACAAAGCTGAACGCACTGACAAAGGACACAGACCTACAAAATAAGACAGGAAGCACACGCCAGACAGAGACAGACTCGTAAACAGGCATAATGACGTCATGGACAAACAGAGGGACATACGGGCAGAGAAGACCAAGCACAGGCAACCTAAACCACACATAAGGGCAAGATAACAAAACCTAAACCAGACATAATCATCATCGTCACCAACATCATCATCAGATAACTAAAGAATCAGAATATAATTGTAATCAAAACAGTATCACCAGAGAATAACCAATCCATAATGCAAAAATAAACCAAAACATAAGAAACTCAAAATGCTGGGTCGACCCGACCCAGGACCGTGACACATGATGTGAAAACAAAATACCTCGAGGCAGAAACACAGTCATTGTTTTGTGAAATTTGCGAGAAGCTTCATTAACATATAGTGTTTTATTAGGTAACAAGCTAAGACTTTAAGATTTCATGTATATAATGTTCTTCGAAATTCCAGGGAAACAATTTAATTGACTTAAGTAATGTCATTATTCTATTACAGATATAACAAAGAGCTGAAGAGCAGTTTAACCTAATCACTCCTCTTTCTTTGCTCTTTCTTAAAGCACTTTAGATGATGAGGGCACCAACCTCCGCCAGCAGAAACTGGACAGACAGGTAAGACTTTTGTGCCTTTTACTGTACTGATAAAAGAGTCACACCAAGGCTAAATCAATTACGGGAGGGCAATTTTTCGTGATACTAACTTCTGCTGCTGCATCAAGGGACCACAAATAGCCAGCTAGAACTTCTTATTTCTCTAAGTGGTATTCTATTAGTTCTCCCTTGTTGGTACCAGGCTGGGCCCAGTTTTGATCGACTTGAACAAAGTGCTGGAAACATTCCTCAAAGATTTTGGTCTATACTGATATGAGAGCGTCACACAGTTGCTGAAGATTTATCAACTGCATATCCATGATGTGACTCTCCCATTCCACCACATCCCAAAGGTGTGCTGTTGAACTCTGAATACAGTGAACTCATTGTCATGTTCAAGAAACTAATCTGAGATGATATGAGCTTTGTGCCAGAACACGGGTACACTGTGGACATAAAGTGAGGGACATATGTAAACCCCAGAGATGGTTGTGTAGGAAAGTCCCACTAAATCAGCATTTAGTGAAATACTCAGAGTAGACCTTTCAGGCACAAGCAGCCATGATATGTTCAGTCATTTTAATCCCCTTTTCCCCCATTCTGATGCTTTGTTTGAACTTAACTTTCTTTTAATGCACGGTGCTTTAAGTGCAATATAGATTCTGTGCAGTTTTATACATGCAAACTAGCTGTACCTCATAAACACTACACAAGGAAAGTTACATCAGCACAAACTGTGTGCAGTGTGTATTTGTTTAGTAAGAGGAAAAATGTATAATTATGTTTTCATACTTGGCCTAATGTGCTTCTGACGTTGTTTTATACTGCTAGAATTGCAGTTTAAATTAGATAACCAGTTGGTCCATTCATCACCAAGAATATTAAATTAGCGACATTAATTTCACAAACTAGGGGGTTTCCACATTTCCTTCATAAGGCTGTGGGTCAGTGACAGACATGAACATGCTGAGTGTACTATAATGTTAAATGGAAATTGTTTAAAGTTTCAAAAATCTAATGTGCCAAACAGCAAAAAAAACCGTCATCACCGAGAGCCCTAAGTATACTAATTCTAAATTTACATGATTCGAAGTTTTCTGCAGCATTGCTCTCTTGTTCTGTACCAGTGTTGCCCTTTGTTGTTTTTTCCCCCACCAGTTGTTCTGTGATAATGTCTCTGACCGAAGTAGGTCAGTTCTGTACAGAAGAAAAAAGAAATGACACATCAAATGCACCCTTTTATGTGAGCGCGCACACAGCCTGAAGCAGAAAGCCTGGGTTAACAGAGAAAGTTGATAACCACCTTTGTGATACCCATTATCTCTCACTGGGGTTTTAGGTTTTGTTAAGCCAGCTTGCTCAAAGAACTTACTTCGCAGCACGGCCCTCGGGATCCTTAAGTCAAAGTGATGTTTGGCCATTTCACACCCTGCTAACTAATACTGCCGTTGCCATTGTTTGTTGTCAGCAGCACTGTATCCAAACAAAACAAACACTCAGGCTGCAGTTGAAGCATTTTCAGCTCTTATCTATGCGTAGTGCAGTCTGCTGCTTCTGACGTCCTGCTATTTTCCTGAAGTGGATAATGTAAGTGGAGTGCTTCAAACGGGTTCTCGTTCCCTTGTCAGAGCAGCAGAAGCTTGCGGAAGCTTGTCATAGTTCATCAGTGGGTATAAGGTTTTATGTGTTCTGATTCACTCTGAAGTAAACTGCTTTTTATTCATGCGTGACTAAATGAATGAATGAATGAATAAAGAATACAATTCCTAATGTCACTCAGTTGAGGGCTTCAGGCACGTAAGCATCATTAAACAAATTGTTATTGATTGAAACATCGTGTAGAGGCTGTCTCATTTATCCAGGGAAGGAGAAAATTTCTGGACTTGTTTTTGGTCCTTGCCTTTCGCCTCTCATGCTAGAGGCTTCCTCAGTGCCTGCAGCTGGTGTGCAGCTCCAGGTATTCATTTAAGGCTACCAGCGAGTTATCGTTCGCACAAAATTCACACAAATAACCGCGTGAATGAAGGCAAAACCGTGTGTGGGGAGCGTTGCCAGGACTGTTTCGTAATTTGCTGACAGGCGTTGTTGTAAATCACATTTCCTGTTTAGAGATGGTATTTCCATTTTAACACGGGTGGCTTTTTTCCTCTCCTCTCTCAAACCATGGCTGTCCAAATTGTGTACATTGCTGCTCACAGGAGAGTGCCCCCAATCCTTTTGATGCAGGTGTTCGCTGTATATATTTCTGTGCACCCTTTGCCGCATTAGGCTGCATATATAACATTGCTCAGGTTGTGTTTAAGTGTTTTATCCTCTAGCCGTGTGTCTCAGGAACTTCAGTTGGGGGAAAAGCCTTTTAAGTTACTCAAACACTCTAGCCACAAGCAGAATGACAATGTTGTTATGCCTGCTTTTTTCTTCTTTTTTGATGTTGTTGTGTTGTTTTTCCATAAATCTCTTTGACTTGATGTTCTTTGACTTAATGAAGGCCCAGATGGGATAGCCACAGGTTTTAAGTGCTTTCTTCAGACGTCTGTGCTCCTTTGTTCCCTGTGCCTCTCCAGTTCTAGGGAACTGTGGCAGTCCAAATGTAGGTACTGGTCTGTGTGTGTAAAAAATATGAACTAAAATAAGCAATTTGTTTTACCTGACATCCTCCCCTGTGAACTTCATATTGCAGTCACAGTGAACTGATAATTCTGCAATGGCTTCTTCTTAAGTTTAGATTCTGACCCATGCTTTCCCCATGTAGCGATTACAATGGCTGACACTAGTGAAGCCTTGGCATGGCCATGCTTTTATCTGTAGAAACAAATTTTTCATAGGTGGTTGTAAAGCAGAGTTCAAACAGATCTCATCATGGATAACGAGCAGAAACGTGTAGTTAACAAGCAGAACCCGCCGCATAAGGAATACGCAACACTCCTTTGAGGACAGATACACGATTTAAGAAAGGTGAAAGAAGTCTGTGTGATGTCAGATTGCTCCGATATGGGAATAGAGCACCTAAGGTCTGCCTGTATTTCAGTAATTTTCAGCAATTTTGAAGTCACCTAAAGTGAATTGTAGCCTGCTGTGCACTACATGAGAAAAAAAGAAAAATCCGACATGCTGGGGACATATTAGGGGAAGAGATAGAAGCATTCACAATATTGTGTTTTTCAAACCTTTTATGCGAAAGTTTGTTAAGTGCTTTATCCACAGGTGAGACCATTAATCATTAAATAAATTCACTGTGTAAAATGCCTCTGCTAGCTTAACCACCACTGCCTTGGAAAAGAAGTGAGCTTTGCAGGACACAGCGCTCCACTGCTCTGCAGTCTGAAGTTTCCACTAATAGAAACCTTTTTAATATTTGATGAGCTCTGGTTTGAAGACTTGCATAGAGCTGACAGTTGGGCCAAATGAATAGCTTTATTCAGCCTCTGGTCATACTGGTTTAGGCAGCACACTGTTAGATGTCCAGCACTGATCTTTCTATGCTCTTTTATAATCTCTGTCATATCTGCCAAGTACTGTAAAAGGGAATGAAGGTATATATTTCTGTCTTTGTGGTGCTCTTAATCAGCAGCTGAATCTTTACAAAACCGTCAACTGAGGTAATTTTGATTTATATTGCAGTAGCAAGGACCTCAACTTTAAATGTCGATGGCAAATGTTTTTGTTTATGAAGCAACAGGCTAGGCCGGAGGCTGCGGTTTGAGGAAGGCCTCATCGAGCTCCCAGGCCTGGCATATCTCTGATGACTTCGAATGAGGTTGACAAGCAGAGAAAAAGCAGAGGGAGGGTGGGTCGCAGAAATGAGAACAAATGGATGTGTGGCACAAGTAGACATTTATAGACGTATGGCCGGAAGAGGAGTGTTTGGAGTTGTGGTCCAGCTCCTGAAACTCAGATAAATTATCTCACTACAAATTCGATATGGCAATAATAGCTCTTACTGAATCACTGGCGCCAATATTGATATGTCTATGTGCCTACTCTAAATGGATTTCCCTCGCCAATTGAAATCACTACTTAATGACTCCTTGTGGTGGTGCTTATTAAATGAATGAGGGTAAAGTGAACGGAAGTAACTGGTAAAAAAAAAGAAAGATGACGCTCAGCAGGGAAAATGGCGGAAAGCAGGGAAAGAAAATGAAAGCTAATGAATTGAAATGGCGCATTGTTAAATTTCACTACTAATGATGACGCAAACACATTGAGACCATGATGGACTGACAAAACATATCATTCCTGCTTTTTGCCTTCGGTTCTTTTTTCTTGACACCAATTTAATAATGAATTGCAAATGATAATCTTCTACTGAAACGATTATCTACCACTTTCAGACATGGCATGCTGGTACTCAGTCACGGTAAACATGGCGGCATTTGGTCTCTAATGTCATTACTTCAGTGAAGATCAGTAAAGATAGTGACTTTTTCTATTTGTTGAAACTCTACCTTTATTTTTCCATTTGCTTGAAATGTCAGCGAGCACTCCTTGAACAGAAGCAGAAGAAGAAGAGGCAAGAGCCCCTGATGGTCCAGTCTAATGTGGATGGGAGATCACGGACCCGTCGGGCCAAGCAAAGTGAGGAACAGGCTCCACTGGTGGAATCCTACCTCAGCAGCAACAGCAGCACTATCTACCATGGTAAAGCTTGCACTCCTCTATGGCTGTGTTGATTCAGAAAGCTTAAACAGAGAATTAAAGAAAAACATCAGCTGAAGAAATAAAGAAGTCGCACTGTTCGTTTAATAAGTCTTTCTTATTTATAAAGAGTGTTTGTTCTTCCTGACATCCCAATTAGAACTATAAACCAGACATGAAACCGTTTTTTAAATGATTAGTGTTGCATAGCTGTAAAATTTACAGCTTTAAATAAGACATCATGTAGAGGGAATACAACACACTGCATCATCTACTGCAGTGCTGCAAATCAAACCACACAGGAGCAGAAACTGTGTTCCCTTTCAGTCGATTCGAAGTACTACACGTAATGTGGGATATCACAGCCCCGCAAGTCTTGGATGAAGACCTCTTCTGTTCACTGCTTTAAGGCACATGACTTGTGATGACATAGGTGCACGTGGGGCTGTACATATACACCGTGTTATCACATACACCCCTTATTTCTTACGTTCTTTACCTTGCCAAGAAAACCTCTGCTGAGTCGGGCTAGCTAGCTACTGCTAGTTAGCTCTGCTGTCTGTGGCTTGAAGTTAGCTTAACTGCGCCTGATTGTGTTAGCCTCCACTGGTCAGTTGGTGCATAGGCTGTCCACAGAGCACTCATTTTGAGTTTTCTTGTGCAGTAATTTTGCTTTGGATTTTGGTATGAGTAACCAAAACCAAAGCAAGTAAAGCAGAAATTTTCTGTTCACTACTGTCCCCAGGGGACAGTGGGGATTGTCCACGCTATAAGAATGTTTACTGAAACCAAAGCCTGTGCGTTTTGTCACCAAAGGTGCACGGGATTCCACCAGAGGAATAGCAAACTTATGGGCCCTTTTTAAATTAAATAATTTTTAAATTAATTTTTGTGCTGCAGCTAGTTGGTCCATCATCTGGTCTGTCTATCGTTTGGACGTTACATCCCCTTCAGTTGCTCGTTAAGAACTAAGGTGCTGATTGTCCAACTTGTCCTCTGATTAATGTATATTTATGTATGTTCATATGTCCCATGCTGTGTGTGTTGTACTGAGTGAACTGACTGAAACAGAATGAGTAGATATGTTAAGCGGAACAAGGTACAACACAAGGTTGCCGCTTGCCTGGCTCACTGAAGAGCAGCTATTAAACTGAGGGATGACCACGACGAATGCATCCAGCCTCTCCGATCATCTAACTGGTGCCTGATTTTAAAACCTGATCATGCTTTTGAGGTTGTAGTGCCCAAAATGTGGAACACCCTTCTGAAGTCAATCAGTTTGGCTCAGTCTGTTATTTGTTTTAAGCGAATGCTGAAACTCATTTTCATAGGTTAGGGTTTCCTTTATCCGTTCCCCTTCACTTCATTCATGTACACGTATCATCAGTGTGCAGCTTTTATTCGAACTGTGAAGCACTTTGTAACTTGATGTTTTGAAAAGTGCTATATAAATAAAGTTATTATGCAATACTTTATATTTTGTACCTAGTTACTCTCCTTCAGGGAACAGAAGTTATAGACATAACCATTTGTTATATCTGGGGCCGCTGAAGTCTTCTTATTTACACACAGAGGCCAGGCAGAGCATTTTTATTTATTTAATTATTTTTTGAGGGACAGTTTCTGGGATTAAGGCCAAGAACTGTCAAATTTCCTGTAGAGAGAAGAGAAAGATGTTCCTCTGCCATATTCTTTTATTCTGATGCAAAAAAAAAGAATAATAAACCATAACAATGCTACGGGAAAATGAATAAAAACATTCTAGCCTTCGTTCACAGTTTGCTCCACACTTTTTCTAAGCTGGAAACTCTGGACTGTAAACCTGCAGTGATTTTAGCTACAGATTTGCAGCCCAGTATTAGTCCCACATTGAGTAAAAAATTGATCTTACAGTCACTTTGATTGTGACTGTAAGATCAAATAAACACATTGAACATTTTTACTGCAATAGGTTGCTGTGAAAAAGTGTTTTCCACCTTCCTGATTTCTTATTCTATGGCATAGTTCTAGTGCACCACAAAAATGACCCAAAAACACATCGGCAAGTCCACCTCTGACTGACTAAAAAAATACAGATTAAGGTTTTTTCATGGCTTCAAAGTTGATTGATTGGGATGCTTTGGAGTGACCTTAAACAGGCCATTCATGATGTAAAATGCTCCGGTGTGGCTCAATTTAAACAATTCTGTAGAAAGGATTGCTTCATATTCCTTCACATTGATGTGAACAACTTTGTTGCAGTTCTTGCTGTCAAGTGTGGCACAGCCAGTTATTAGTTTTAGGGGTCGAATAACTTTTTTTGCATTGGGTCAGGTAGGTCTGGATAGCATTTTTCCCCTTAATAAATTAAATCCTCATTTAAAAATGGCATTTTGTATTTACTCAGGTTATGTTTATATTAAAAAATATATATCTAAAAGGGGCAAATACTTTTAAATGGTATTGTGTATTACACTAGAAGATAACGTAATGTTTAATGTGAAAGACATATTTATTATAACCCATCATGTGCTTCAGTCGTGTTCATTCCTGTGTTCAGTGCAAGAAGCTGAACAGGAAGAGGTGAAGGTGATGTCGGATCCACAGCCACCACGCTCAGCCAAAAAGGGCAAAGCATCAGCCAGTTCCACTCCACAGACAGGCAGTGAAAAGAAGGAGAGGAAGGGGAAACACAAAGGTCAGTGTGCTGGTTCAAATGGTTAATTAAACTGTGTGAAAAATGGATAAACATACTGTTCTTGGGCTTTGCACATCCATTTTTAAACACCAAATAATCAGCTTTTAGAAGCGGTCCCCTGTGTGAAAAAGAGAGGAGCCAAAATCCTTACTATCCAGCAGCTTCAGAAGTCTATCCAAGCTCTGTATGCCCTCCTCAGATAACGTTTCCCCACTGACTTTTTTGAGCCACAGCTGGCAACAGCACAACTGAGTGAAACTCGGCTGCCCTCTTATCCCCTGCCATGGTGCCAAAGTCGTCAGAGCTCAGTGTCTGTGATGATGTATGACAGACTGACACACCACAAATGAAGACCTACATTAGAAGATTAAAAGAACTACAATTGCTGTCATTGTTTCCCTTAAGCTTCCATGCCGTTCAACCTTCAATGTGTGTTATTGCAGACTGAGCACAATGAAATATAATAGTTAAGGTGTTTGCCAAAAAAATGATCAACAATATCTGACTTTGGAGACATTTGGCATCTGATATACTGCAATACAGCAGATGCTTGCCTTTGGAATGACTTTGTCCCAGGAAAGTGAATTAGATTCAACTGTGGTAAAAGATTATCCAGGCCAGTAGTGCCAGATTCACCACTTATTGATCTGTCTCACTTCTTCTTCTGTCTCGTGCTCTGATTCGTTAAAGCATAAGCAGAAATGATGCAGTCATTAGAAAATGAGCTCTAGCAAGATCAGAGGTTGTTCATTTTCAGTTTAGATAATGAAGATATGAAAATGCAGCCTTCTACATACTTTCATAAAATAAAAATAGGATTCTTGATTTTTACACGCATATCTCTGAAGGAAAAGAAAGACATGGAATGAATAAGAAATCAAAAGATAAGACTGACCTAATTTTGTTAAAGCAGCATGTTAATATATAACATATATACTGAGTAGAATATGCAGTCACGTCAAAATGACAGCTGTTACAGGATGTTATGCAGCTATGTACATTCATCATCAGCAAGTGTGAACATTTTTCTAAAACCAACATTTTTTGCAGTTAGTCTGGAGCTTCCGGATGTGTGTTAGCATAATGCCACCCTCTTCCCTGGGTAGACTTCCTAGAAGTTTCATCCCAAGGTCAAACTGTGCTCTTCTTGGACAAAATAAAAACAATGTTCAAGTTCATGACAGTACAATCAGAAAAAGTCTGAAAAAGCATGACTTGTTTCGAAGGGTTGCTTAGGGGAAAGCAGAACATGACAATATGGCTTAAGTTTGCATCTGAAAAAATACTACAAGACAATAGAATGGAGCACTGTCCTTTGAACAGATGAGGGCAAAGTGATGATGTTTGGTTATTATGTACAGCATGATGTTTGGAGAAAAATGAACACCTCATAACAACTGGCAGCACAGCAGTGGAGGGGAGATTTGGACAACTTGCAGTCATTTAGTTGACCATGAATTTCTTTGTATAAGGTTTTCTAGAGTGAAATGTGAGGTCATCTGTCCAGCAGCCAAAACTTACACCCAAAATTAGTTCATGCAACAGAAGAAAAGAATTAAGGTGCTGCACAACATGATTTAAATGCAGTGGCGGGACCTTAATAGAGCTGTAAATCTGAATGCCTGCAAACTCTATGCAATATTTTCTTTTCTTTTTAAATTTTTTTTTCATAGGACAAGTGGAGACGTGTTCTTTTTGCCTGAATGCACACTTTAGAAGTTGATTGAATATTGAAGACACAGAGCAAAACAATTACATAAAACAAAATGCCCAAAAGTGGAGAAATGGGAATGTTGTCAGATTTACTCAGGCTGTTTGACTATGTGATTAATGCACAAATTATTGCTGAATGACCTGCCCTTGTTGTACTTTGCAGTGGTTCATTTAGACTTGAATCTTACAACAGCATGAAATACTGATAGTGGAAAAGAAGTGAGTCATTCTGAAAGAGTTTGTTTTTCTTTTCTGGGATTTTGACTCAGCAGCGATCGATGGCCTGGCTTCCCAGCAGGATGACAGTCAGATCCAGATCCTGACAGTGGGTCACCCCACCTCAGAGGAGGCCGAGGCAGAGCCCGTGATGAGCTGCACTCAGTCTCAGAGTAAACAGGATCTTCGCGTGACCATGCTCAAAAAAGGTACTGACAGCGCTCAAGAAAGCTTCTGCCACTGCTTCTGCAATAGCACAACTACAAGTCCTTATTTACACCCACGGCGTTCTGGTCTGCTGCTGCGTTGTGTTGGTGGGAGGATGAAAACCACTGACTCATGTTAAAAAACACACAACTCCAAATAAATAGGCCATTTTAAAATCCAGCATCTGAATGAAAAATAATATAATTATTCGTACTGTAAACACTCAGCGCTAACACACATCAATTGTTCCATACATAATTAACACAAAAACTGTATAATCTATATGCAGCAAAGGGAAATGTGAACTGTAATTTACAATCAAATGCACTGATGCAACAGTGTAGTAGAGAGAGTTGTAATAGTGCACGTACTTCCTTGATCTATTATGACAGTTTTTCATCACAGTGTACTGTGAGAGGGAGTTGAGTGATGAGGGTTAGAGTTCAGGTGCTTAACTGGGTTTAACTTTGCAAAATTAAAAGTAAATAAAAAGATTATTTTAAGTGGCAAGAATGTTGTTTTAGCAGTCTCAGCATGAACGCTACGCTTTCTTCTTGTAAGACATCACAATGCTTTAAGTAAGATACATTTTCAGCAAGTTTTATGTGCCAAAAACTACAACAAAACTGCTCATTAAATGAGACTGTAATCAGTGAAAACACACCAGATAAAACACAGCCACAAGTGGATCAGTCTGGTAGTCTCATATTTCTGGTATTTAAGTCTGGTATTTAGCCACAGTTCCAATTTAATTTCTTTCTTTTGTTCTTTCTTCCTCTCGATCCTTCTTTCCATCCTTCCTGTGAAGGTATATCGAGCAGCATGAATTTTGATGAAGAGGAGGATGATGATGATGAAATTAGCTCCAGCTCTTCACAGCTCAACAGCAACACAAGACCAGGCTCTGCCACTAGTAAAAAGTCCAGCAAGGTAAAATTAATTTCACAGCATGAATTTGTGCTCTCTGCATGTCTTTTTGCGCAGCACCGAGCACCTTTTGACAGTAGCTAATAAAAAACAAAAATCTGCTATTTTATCACCAGTTTGGATAGTTTCCCAGCTGAAAGTAGAGTTGCAGACAATTATAGCTTAATTTAAAACAAATTAAGTATTTCCCATATGCCAGGGGTCTCAAACCTGAATACAATTAGTAGGTCATTAGCAAGACTCTATAGAACTTGACTGTATGCTGATGTGGCAATTCAGCCATTTGATTCATGTTACAGCAGCTCAAGAGTGAATGAACATGGTGCAATAAAAGTAGTTTTAGAAAACAGGTTTCAGAAACAGGTTTATTTTTTCCATGTTTTTCTAGGACCACACATTGTACTTTGCTTCTTACTAGTCTTGTGGATGCAGGTGTGCTGTCATGTTTTGGGGGGAGGACACATACAACTTCAATTTGCTTGAGGAAGACTCAATAACAGAAATAATAATAATAACGGATACTTTATTGATCCCCATGGGGAAATTACTTGTTTTTCTCTGCATTTGACCCATTCACTCAGTGAAGCAGTGGGCAGCCCACTAAGCAGGCACCCGGGGAGCAGTGTGTAGGGACGGTACCTTGCTCAGGGGTACCTCAGGGTAGCCGTTAAGTGGATTCGAACCGCCGACCTTCCGATCATGGGGCGACCACTTTACCTACTGAGCTATCCCTGCCCATGTTAACCAGCTCAAGTGATTCCTTTAAAGCTATGATTGTTCCTCAGTTGTTTTCTTACCTCAGTGAGCATTTTGCTCATTATCTGCATATTTTTTAAAATATGCAGATAATCTTTTAGATAGTGTTTGGTCATAAACTGGACCAACAGCTTCTTTCAGGTAACACGAGAGTTGCAGTGCACTCGTAAGAAAGTAGCCAAAGTACAAAAATGTCTTTGTTTATAGATATAGTGTGGTGCAAAAGTCTTGAGCCACCCTTCATTTTTTTGCAATCTTTGCTTCCAAGAAGCTAGAGTTTCTAGTTTTTTGTTTTTAACGTGGTATTGGGCCATAGTGCCCTAGCCTTTCATCTTTTCTTTGGATATTAACTGCTTTTTGCTAATGTTCTGTACAGTCCTTGTACCTGACCATTATCAGAGGTTTTTTTTCCCTTTTTTGTTGAGCCGTTTAAGCCTGGCCTATGAATCATTCAAGCATAAAACTCAAGGGATTAACCAGTGTTGTATTCACACATACAAGACAACTTAGCAAAGATCCAATTCTGAAATGTCACGTCTTTAAGATATGGGGGGAAAAACAGAAAAGGCATGTCACAGGACAGAGATACATCTGGCCCTTTAGTTGATCCACTTTTTGTTCACTGAACCATCATCAGAAATAGTCTCAGTGGATATGTGGCTTTCAAGAAGCCATTCTTATGGAAGGGAAACAAGGAGAAAAGATTGAGGTATCCCAAAGTACACAAGAATTGTACTGAGTATCAGTTGCAAAATGTCTTATGGAGTTAAAAATAGAAATTTGCATCTGCAGCATATATGGAGGAGTTCAGGAAAGAGGGGGTCTAGTCAAAACTGAACAGTAGCATTAGATGTTGATTCCATATGTTATACCATCTGGAAAGCGTCTGATTGGCAATGACTTCCTTTTTAAGTGCAAACACACTGCGAATGCAGTAAAAGTATAACTAGGTAGAAAAGCACAGAATGAAACACACAGTTATGGACTTCCCAGCCTTTGCTGTCTCTTTCCCCTTTTGATAACATAATTTCTCTTTGCTCTTCTTTCCACTCTAATTTTTTCCCTTCAGTCATTTCAATGTTCTGTCTCTGCTTCAGGTTCTTATTTTAGACACAGTGTGCTCATTCTTAATCCCAGTGGACAATTTGATTTCCAGACTCATTACTCTGCTTTAATGCTCATCAGTCCACCATTTCACGAGGGCTCTTGCCATATTTGATCCTACAGGAGGTGGCCTCAGCACCCACTCCACCAGTCAGTGAACCTGCCATTGATGTTGATGACCTTGAGGAGTTTTCTCTGCGCCCAGCACCGCAGGGGGTCAGAGTGAAGTGCAGAATCACCAGGGACAAAAAGGGCATGGACAGAGGCATGTATCCGACCTACTATCTCCACCTGGAGAGAGAGGATGGCAAGAAGGTGAGACGAGTCTTTAAGGTTTAAAAACATATTACACAAGATATCTGTCAGGGAATTTTTTTACAGTAAGTTGTTAACATCTGGACTCTAATCTAACTTATATATTCAAATAATGCAGCTTTGTGGTATCAAACCATGTTGATTGTCTGTAGGTGTTTGACAATATGGTTTGGTAACAGGTGTTCCTGTTAGCTGGGAGAAAGAGGAAAAAGAGTAAAACATCAAATTACCTCATCTCCATTGATCCAACTGATCTGTCTCGAGGTGGAGAGAGTTTTATTGGCAAACTGAGGTAAGTCCTCAGTGGCTTTGTTGTATTAAACACTTTAGCAGCTTACATTAGGAATTAGATATGGCATTGGCAATATTAATCTATATGGCACATTTCATTATATCTAAAGTCAATGTGCTTAACACAGAAGAAAGAAGCGCATTTAAAAAGGTACAATACCTTAAGGTAGTGAAAATAAATCTTTAAAAAACACACACAGCTATTAAGTGTAGGTCTGTGTGAGCAGCTTGTTCCAAAGAACAGGACCACAGTAACCAAACACTCCCTCAGCATACTTACATCTGAACATTTACAAATTCTGGACCTGATGACCTGAGAGATCTGACTGGGTTATAAACAGTGAGCAAGTCAGAGATGTACTCAAGGGGCCAAACTACTAAGAGCTTTATGAACTAATAAAAAGCTTTTACAGGTAATTCTGTATTGCACTGGGAGTCTATGAAGTGACTTCAACACTGCTTGGTCAAATTTGTGCGTACCTGTAAGGACTCTGTTGCTGCATTTTGAATACGACGAGAGTCGGCCTACTGATTATTTGTGAGAGTCCTGCAAATGGAGCACCACAATAATCTAAACTAATTTCTATGAAAGCATGGACCAATTTCCCTTTGAGATAAGAATCCTCTAACTTTTCTAACATAAGAAAAGCAGTTCTTACTAACCTTATTGATGTTTTTATTAAACCTGAGATCACTGTCCAAAATGTTGCCAAGGTTTCTGACTCGCTCATTGTGCTTCAGAGGAAGGGATGATAAATATGAACATATTTTTTGACGATAATGGGTAAAACTATGTATCATCTGTATAAGAATTTCAAGATAATATTATGATTCTTTATGATAGTACCAAGAAAGAACATAAGAACATAAGAACACATCTAGATCCTCTTTTGGTATGATGATAGCAAATCAAGAACTTGACCTGGTAAACCAACTGAGTCATTCAGCCTTTAAATTAAAATGTCATGATCAGCAGTGTCAAAAGCAGCAGTGAGATCAAGCAGAAGTAAAACTGCAACTCTCTGTGAGTCACTGTTGATCTGCAGGTCATTGATGACTTTAGCAGGAGCTGCTTCTGTGCTATGATTAGATCTGAACCCTGATTGGTACTCATCATAAATGCTGTGATTTGAAAGGCATTCATCCGGTTGTTTGTAAACATTTTTTTTTAAATATTTTGAGGAATGAAAGATTAGAAATGGCTCCATAATCATTACCAATGACTCTAAGTTGTTCTTGCTGAGTAGCAGTGTGATTACAGCACATCTGAGTGAAACAGGGAAAATTCCAGTCTGGAGAGAGCTATTGATAATATGATTTGTAAAACAACGAGACACAGATTTGAAGAGTTTGTTGGGGATGTTGTCAAGTAAAGAAGTGCAAGACTTTAACTGATGAATAATTTCTTCCAGATCAGAATACATAATCTGAGTAATTATGCTAAGTGTTGGATTTCTTATTTAACTTTTGTGCTCGAACTACTATTTCTAATCTAATTGTATTTTTTAAAAAACAAACCAAAACAAAACATGATTGACATAATCATTAGAAACAGCTTCAAGGCTCCATGGAAGCCCCTCTAGAGTTTAATCAAATATGGGCTTGTGCAACCTTTTAGTCTTTGGACCACTGGTCGATGTACCGCTCAAAGCTTTGCACTGTCCTGCTTGAATGATGGCGGTCTAAATTGGAACGAACAGTGACCTTTCATCAGTCCTTGGCCTAAATGAGATATCTAAATGAGACGGCTAAACATGTGGCTTTTAAGAAGCATTTCTAAATGGCACCACCTACACCGCACAGGTAGGTGTCAAGTCAAAGTTGTTTAAAATACACTGGACGAGTATAACCGAGAAATGCAAATGTTGTTCTCCAATATTAGATAAATGGTTATTTCATAGCTGGAATTGAGTATAGTTGGACAAATTTTCCTGCAGATTCTGTCTTTATTGCCATTTACTGGTGTGCAGTGCAAGAACTAATGACTGACAGTCTAAAAAGTGTAAGAACTAATTAATGATTGATTGAACAGCACAATACATCAAACATCAGCGCTACAGTACAGCGGAGAATATGTTTTCTAATTCCTCATTTTATAGAAAAAGGTTTCTAAGCGAAAAGCGAGTGCAACATATGAAAGTAAATGTGGTATGAGAAAAAAAGATCGAGTGGGGTAGGGAGGGAGAAGGTGGTATGAAATTAAGCAAAGGTGCTCTCGCTGGGAATCGAGTCAAGGATGTTGTATGCCATAATTTGTCAACTTTTCAGCCAGTGTTTACCTCGTGTAAGAACTTGCTTAAAGACAGAGCACTAGCCACTTGCCTTGTCTGTCGGGATTTAGATTGGACCACCCACCTGCCAAAATCCAGTCTATCAATCACTGCTGAGCCATAAGCCAACAAGGACGAACTCGAGTGGAACACAATTATATTTGGAGGGGCATGAAGTCAAAAGCATGCAGTGGTTTGCAAACACTGTACTCTGCTTTTATTTCCCTTTCAGTTTGTATCCACAGACAGTATGTAGAAGGCTCTGGAAAAATCACTCCACTTGTGATTTTATCTGTGAACACCTTCTTGACGATTTTATGATCTCATTCGCTACCTTAAGTCTTACTGAATTCAACATAATTCATTTTGTAAGGTGTGGTTTCAGTTGAAACTAAATGAGATGATAAAGGGAGTTATACTCCAGGGAGAGCACAAAAACACAAGTTTTACACCAGTGACAATTGTTGCAAAGGAGCTCAGGTCATATTTCAAAACTCAAGTGTCAAACCATGCGATCTGTTTTCATTATGTAATTAAACCTGGATACCTGTTATTTCCAGTTATTTGTTTTTTATATATTTAGCAGGGATAGCGCATGTTAGTGGGCATAAGTATTATGAAAAATATAACATGTAAACATGCCAGATTATAGCAAAACTGCTAATTTACGCAGGTAGTTTGAGCCCCACCGCCGGTGTTTGTTTTAGAGAGTCATTATATTCCTTAATGTGTAATGTTTTGTTTGCAGATCAAACCTCATGGGAACTAAGTTCACTGTATATGACAACGGTCTGAACCCTATGAAGAGCACCACCAGCCTCGAAGCTAGCAACTTGCGTCAAGAGCTAGCAGCCATTTGCTATGTGAGTTCATCAAAATGCTAGACTATACTTGACTATACTTGTGTTTTCACGTTGCTGAAAAGATACAGCATTATTATTATTATTTAGATTTTGTTAGAAATATGCTGTAATACTACTGATTTAAAATAATGCATTTTTCCAGTAACCTGTTTAAAACTGCATTAGGCAGAAATGGAAAAAAAGTTGCAGCAGAATTGTGAATGGAGCAGCTCTGTCCTCCCTGTCTAAGCCCTGGCAGCAGACAACCACTGTGCATCCTTTATTTGCAGCACAAGCTGTGATTCAAGCTCTAAGTAGCTACATAAACAGGAAATTAAAATAGCCATAGTTAGCAAATATCTTAACTGTCAGCATAGTAACTGATCATCTGTTTTCATGAGAAATGTACTTATATGATCTGAAAAACCTCCCACAACAACCTCATACATGACAGTACAACGCACTGCAAAAATTCAGATGCAGTGTTTAAAATTGAGATGTGGCCATGTCTCCCTTGAAAAAGAGCGTCATGGTTAAATAAAGGTTAACTAAATGAGCTACATTTTGCCAGGTCATGGTTTAAAAATAGGTCAAAAATGAAATGACATGGACGTCAGCCGGTCGTCCTACGATGGCAGTGAGCAAAACGACAAATATTAGCTAAAGCTAAGGCTTTGAAAAGTACAGCTTTATGTAACTGCATCCAGAAATAACATTCAGTAATCCACCTTAGGATAACATTTGTTTAAGAAAGGGCATTGAGAGGTGATCTGTTTATCTTTTTTAATTCTCTTTTTTAAATGTAGGAAACCAATGTCTTAGGATTTAAAGGGCCTCGAAAAATGAGTGTCATCATTCCTGGAATGAACATGGACCACGAGAGAGTTTCTATTCGGCCACGAAATGTATGTGTTGGCCAATTTCTCAGTAGTCGCAGCTGCTCTGACCAGTTCAGCCTCTTCTAATACTTATTTAATCGATCCGATACATATGGTGTCCATGTCCAAGGCTTTTCTATTCTTCTTCATTACAGGATCATGAGTCACTGCTGGCCAGGTGGCAGAACAAGAACACAGAGAGTGTGATTGAACTTCACAACAAGACGCCTGTGTGGAACGATGACACACAGTCCTACGTGCTCAACTTCCACGGCAGAGTCACTCAGGCTTCCGTTAAGAATTTCCAAATTATTCACGACAATGACCGTAAGCTTTCGTCCACACATAACATTTCTAAATACTAAACAAAGGCTAAAGACTAAGGTCTGTTTCTGTTTTATAATCTTGTTTTACCCAATGACTGTTTGAGACAGCCACATAACCTGATACTGTGGATGCTATTAAATTAGACAGTATTATTTTACATATAGGTACTTGTCAGACAGATTTAGAATTTCTTTCAGGAGTGTTCAGGAATAGTTTTCCAGGTTTCTTGAAGGACTCTCAAAGCTCTTCTTTGAATGTTGGATGCCTTTTGTTCTGTTCTCTGTTGAGACGATCCCACACTGCTTCACTTGCTGGCATAAAATACAATTTTTTGCCCATCATACTGTGTTATATTTGACTTTTTTCATAGTTCCAAAGAAAGGAACAAAAACTGGATTGAAAATGAGTGAAAAAGCAGCCAAAGAGAAACTATAGAAAGTTAGTGGAACTGTTGCTGAGGGGCAGATTATTTTACACTATACTTTACATCATACAGCTTATTTTGTCAGTTATCTGTATTAATATTGCTATAAAGAAATAGGTACTTATGAGTTTTGTGAAGAAACAGTAAAAAGGGGAAATGTTTCAAATCAGCTTAGACATAATCTGTTTCCTACTTGTTTTCCCCTCTGCAGCTGACTATATTGTGATGCAGTTTGGCCGTGTGGCAGAAGATGTGTTCACCATGGACTATAACTACCCAATGTGTGCCCTGCAAGCCTTTGCTATTGCCCTCTCCAGCTTTGACAGCAAGTTAGCTTGTGAATAGACTCCAGCCTGAAGTTCAGTGGATAACAACTCCTCCTGTTGTCTCAACAAGGGCTGCTTATGTATCGCTGATTTGAGATCACCCGTTACCTTGGAAGTCCCACATATCCTGAAATGCTTTATGGGACTTAACTTATGTGTACGTATGTGTGTGGGGGTGGGGTGGGACCTCAGGATGGTGTTTGTCAGTGGAAGAAAACAAGCACAAAGAGTAATCCACTTTCCAAATCAGATTCATTTGTTTTGATAACTATAGTCATTTTGTACTGCACTGGCATTATAAATATGTTTCTTTATGTAGTAGTTCTAGTAATTTAACATTTCTTTATCTGTGAACTATAACTAACCGTTATACATCAGTAAGTTTAAAAAAAAAGTTGACTGGGTTTATGTAGTCTACCAACACAAAGTCACACGCTTCCTCGAGCATGGATACTGCTTATATACTTACTGAATTAATAATAACATGCATGTCACAATGTATTTATTTTATTGACATATTTATTACCTGCACATTTTATGTTCTCTGCTGTCATTTGCAACAAATTCTGCTGTAATCGTTCCACGGAACTGCAAGCACATTAAATGTCATGAGAGGAAGATCACTTGTATCCACAGTAAAAACAAAAAAAAAATTAGAGGTATGAAAAGGGGAAAGGCATGTTACACAGTGCTGTGTATCATATACAATATTGTGTCACAGTGTCATATACGTGAATGTGTAGGATGATGGTGCACTTTACTTTGAAGTCTGTGGTGGATGAGCTATAGCTGTACATACTTTATTGTGCCTTTGAAGACTAATTCCAGTGTTACACCTTGGCCGTAAAAGGAGCTGAGCTTGAATTGGTCTTTGCGTTTTTTGCTTTCCTCACATACACCGAGAGGATTTCTCTGTAGCTACTTAGAATTTTTTTTTCTTTAATGAAAGTTCATTTCGACTGAAAAACAATGCCTGAGGTTGCACAACATTCAGAAGATAATAATAAGTGTGCATCTTAAGATTTTAACTTAAAATTATATTTAGGGTCCAGAACATGTTGCACTAAATAGATGGCTATTTATTTACATAATACTGTAAATCAGGCAACAGATATATAGCAGATATCTGAGGTACTCAGGCCTAAGTGTCACGGTCCTGGCTCAGTGTTTTTAGTTTCACTGTTTTTATGTTCTAGTTAAGCTTATCTAGTTAATTTCTATTATGCTAGGTTGCTGTTATTGTTCATTGTTTAGTAGATTCCCCCTGTGTTTTGGCACCTTTGTTTTAGTCCTTCATGTTGTCATGTCTGCGTCTCGTCATGTTTTCTGTTTATTTTGAAAGTCTCGTTTCCATGCCCGTTGTATTTAGGTTTACATTTTCCTGTGGCATCATTATGTTCATTCTAGTCACCTGTTTCCTCACGTGTCTCCACTGCCCCTCATCACCTCATGTGCACATTTAAGTCATTTGTCTCTTACTGTTCGTTGTCAGGTCGTCTGCCTATCTTCCCCCATGTCAGTCTTAGTCAAAGTTATAGTCTTAGCTGTCGAGTTAAGTTTTTTTCTTTATTTATGTTTATGTAGTCCTCCTCTCGCCTTTGATTCTTGTGTCAGCCCAAATGAAAGCTCGCCTTTTGTTTAACTTTAGTTCAGTTCTCTCACGTCCGCTTTTTGGGTCCATACCTTAAACACACCAGCTGCCCAGCCGTGACACTAAGATTGTGCTGGTATCTTCTGATCTCTGCTTGGAAAATGTACCGAACAGAAATTGACTTACTGCCAACAGACATACTCGTACAATGTGAAACTACCATAGCTTCGATGCATCTTCCATCTTTTGCTTTATGTATTAAATTAGCTCTGTGCTTCACTGAGATGGAGTATGATACATTCCTCATCTGACTGGCAGTAAGTTTCTACATCACGTAGTTTATTGCTGTTCATATTTTTACTCAAACTATTATTCCTCTTGCTCCTTATGGGGCAGTATCCTTTCTCAAATATATGACGGTATTTTGTATTTTACGACCATTAAAAAAAAATGCTGAATGGAGGTGACGAATAATCTCCACTATTGTTACTGTGGGTTCTGAGCAAATCTTTATCAAATGTGCTATTCTTGTACTCAACTGTGTTCTAACTATTTCAAATTTCTATTTTAAAACTGTTGATACTCTTGCTGTAAAGTCTGCTTTTCATACATGTGTCCAAGAGCCAGAGGTTCTGTCACTTTGTTTTTAGTGCTGTCATTGTAATGTACAGTAAATGGTGTACAATTTACTTTGGTGGTACACAGTCCTTTGTTCATGGAAAAAAGAAATAAAATTACATAAAAATACTCCAAAATATGATTTCTGTTTCCTCAAGAATCCAGATGTTTCAGAAGTTAGTACAGCGATCATAGAACATGGTCATGTCTTTATTACACAAAGAAATAAACACTGTTACAATACTTTACTTTTCTGGTTACAAATCCAGGTGTGT
Organism: Aulonocara sp. 'chitande type north' Nkhata Bay; assembly: GCF_057382095.1. NCBI lineage: Eukaryota > Metazoa > Chordata > Actinopteri > Cichliformes > Cichlidae > Aulonocara > Aulonocara sp. 'chitande type north' Nkhata Bay. Next base: position 21,396,439 of record NC_141344.1, on the reverse strand, counting down.
GATAAAGCTCAGGTGTAAGTTCAAGAAGGAATATCTGCATTCACTCATCTGTCTGCTTCCTCAGGTGTCTGACTGCTATTCATTACATCACTTCCACCTTCCCGTACCGTAAAACGTTGTCGTCCAATCATCTTTCTGCTTGCTGTCTTCGGCATACCTTAAGTCGCACTGCTCATCTTTCATTAATTTTGCTGTAAAGGGCCATCAGAGTCTAATTGGCAAATACCATAATTGAATTGTGTATATCAATAAATGATGTTGAGTTTCTTCTAATGATCTTGCTTTATTGGACCAACTTTTATTCTAATCAACCTGGATTAGATACTCTAACCATAAAACCTCTGAGTACACACCAAATATTTCGTTGTAAATCATCAAACACATTAGTAAAAACATTTAAAAACCCCAAATACTTGCTGAGATTTCCTGCTACATTGTCTTTTGAAGTTTATGTTAACTCATTCACTGCCAGCCATTGGCAGTGAATGAGTTAAACCCATTGACTCATTCACTGCCATTGACGGCTATAGACGTCAATGGCAGTGAATGAGTTAACAAAGTTGTTTTAAGAAAAAATCCCCAAATTTAGCATTTTTACTGATGGAACTGAAAAGTAGAGTGACCCAATTATGCATAAACAGGTGCAGTCAATACAAATAAAACATCGTAAAATGACTGAATCTTGTATCATGTACTCAATTTTTGTGTGCTTTGCTCTCTTTTTCCCCTCATCACCAACAGGTCACGGCAGCTGGCTGCCCCTTTTCGAACCTGGCCCTGTCTGTAATTATGTCTGTAGCATCATTCAGCATGACTGGTTTGGTGGTGCGTCAGTGATGGTCTGGGGAGGCATATCCATGGAGGGATGGACAGACCTCTACAGCCTAGGTAACGACACCCTGACTGCTGTTAGTATCAGGATGATACTTGGACCCATTGTCATCTGTGCGTCTCCATGTTTGTCATTAAGCACACTCTCATTCTGGAAACATGCAGTGGAAACTAAACACACACTTAGATAGAAAGCTTCACACTGTGCGAAACAAAATGTTTCAGGTGCCAAGATCAAGATTTAATTGAGACTTGCCCTTCAGTTCTTTAAATTAAAGGCTTTTCACACCCACACAGATGATTAAATTAACCTGACTGACTGAACATTTGGGTGAGCACTGTTATACAGATCTCCGCTGACCTAAAAAGTGGTTTAATCAGGCAAAGAAGTGAAAACAGCTGTGAGGGTGAACACCGTGGATGTGGACAGCTTTTAAAATTATAACAGGTTAACACATTGAGTGTAGCGTTTAACATATTGCAAATGTACTGAATAGGTTTTAAAAGAAGAAACCGTGAAATTCTGAATGAAAAAGTACCATTATCCTCTTTAAATCTTTCATAGGGGTGTAATTGTTCTGGAAATGTGAATGTAAATAGAAAACAAAATGCATTGCAGTCATCTGAGGTGCTTGTGGTAAAGGGAAACATTTATTTGTACAAAAGTATCACTTAAGAACATAACTGCATGCCTCTGTTTAGTTTGGATTTTATGGTTTAAACATATAAGGAAGTAATAGTAACACAAGTCTGAGTTCACTGTCTGTTTTCAAACGCATTTGAGAAGCAGGAAAAGTCCTTATGTCTCCCTCCTGTTCCGCATCCTCAGGCCGCTCACCCCGACTTCCTTGGGTGTGTCTGCATAGATTCGACCCTCCCCCTCCACGTTTGCTGACATTAAAATATTGCCTTCTATATCCTCCTCTGCTTCCTCCTCTGGATTTGAACTGCCATCACAGCTGAACTGCAGGCTCTCTGCCTCCATCACTGGGTCATCTTCATCAGCTTCCTCCTCTTCTTCCACTTCTGTGTCCTCGTCCTCCTCCTCCATCTGATCTTCCTTGTCCTCTTCCCCATCCTCGTAAGTGTCCTCTTTAGGGTAGTGGAAGACATCCTTGTGCTCGCTGAAGCTGATTTGCTTCTTCCCGCTATTGTTACACTGCAGCTCTTTCTTCGCCTCCAAACCAATTCTTGTTGTCGTTCTTTCAGGACCCGGCTGGGATGATGGAGGACGGAGCAACTGCCTTTTCTCTGCCTCCTCCTCCTCCTCCTCTTCCTCATCTATGTCTTCCTCTACTCCCATAGCTTCTTCTAGTCCCTCCTCTTCTTCCTCTTCCTCTTCATCCTCATCATCTTGTGCTTCTGTGTCCTCCTCCTCCTCATCTTCTTCCTCTTCCTCTCGCACTATGGAAAGTTTCCTTGCCATAACCTCTTCCTCCTCTTGCTCCATCCTCTCTGCTAGGGCCTCAGCGGTGGGCTGTGTGGGGGGTTCCTCTAGTTTAACCGTCTTAAACCCACGTCTGAGGCAGGGTTCATCATACTCTGGGTAGGTCTCCTCTGGGTAACCTGCATTGGTGTTCAAAGAGACTTCATCAGATTTTTATTGTGAGGATTTGATAGAGATTAGATTTGATCTCAAATTTAAAATGCACTTCATTTCACGGCTGTAACAACTTGAGCAAATGCAAATTGTGCAAAAAATGGGAGCAGTTCGACATTTCAGATGCACCTTCCCAGTCTGCACCGTATGGGACCTCCTCGGCCTCCATCTCTGGGGAGGCTCCCTCCAATCGGCTCTCTTGAATAAGCTGTGTGATCTGTCTCAGCTGCCTGAGTAATTTCTCCTCCTTTTTTGACGTGGTGGTTTTACTCCTCCTTCGTCTACCACTAGAGAGCAGCACAGAGTGAAGTAAAGTAACCCTGCCTGTGTATATCGCTCTATAAAACAAATACATACAAATGTATTTTATGACTACTTCTTCTTTATTTGTCTTTACTTAGTTAATTCATCACAGTTTCTTTGTTGTTGTGGTGCTACTGGAAGTAAAACACAAGCAGATAAAAATAAATGAATAAATAAGTCTCACCTCCCAGAACTATTGTTCCTCCTGGACACAATCCTCTCCATCATCTCTTCAGTTTGGAGAAGTCTCTCCTGCAGCCTGGCAAGCTCATTAGCAGTGACTACACAATTTACACGGGACAACATTGTTTTGATGTTAAAATATAATTCACTAAACACAATGCACACTTGGACACGTCAAAAAACGTATCCCCCTCAATCTTAAGAAGAAGAAAATGATTTTACATTTCTCGTAGTTCTCTTACTTATTGTGTTCTTCCTGGTTCCCACGGTTACTGCAGAGTTCTTCCCTGGTTTATTAGCCTTCCCCCTACATGTCAGCTGTGAACATAAACATGATTATAATTAGATTAATTGAGTATACAGTTACATTTACCATACTATAGCTCTGCATGAAGTTAATAACAAATAGTATATAGAAGCTCTAGAAATTAAAATTACCTTATGTATAATGTAAAGGATGTAAAGAAGGATCCCAAAGCCATATAAGGGTATCACTTGAGTCATCAGGTTGTACTTTTTGCCTCGTCTGATGCCTTTTACCTTTGCCATTGCCTCCAAACTGTGTGTCATTGAAAACGAAGGGTCCACGTCCCACTGTTCTGGGTCTTCTGGCACTGATAGCTTGTGCATGGCGGGAGGGTAGAACCCAGGTCCAACTGCAAAAATAGTCTTTCATTCAATTAATAAGAATCAATAAAGCAATTTTCCCCCGAAAACATATCACGGGGAATGTATCCTCAGCCATTAAACTTTTAGTATCTTTAATTAGATTTTACTTAACGATTATTTAAATGCTATTATTCTCTGGATTAATTTGATAACATTTATCCATAAAATGTGTCTTTTTTCATAGTTAGGCTTCGTTCTTTTTTTCTTTAGTAATTAGATAAAGCAGCCAGAACATTTCAGTGTTTTATAATGATAATGTCTAATGCCTCTTAGATTGGCCCCTAACTGTGCATGGACCCATGGACACATTCCTATGATGCCCACTGGATGGTCCAGCCCATTTGGGAACACTTTTTCCTCTATATTAACTATTATTCATAAAAGAGATCCAATTTGTAACAAATAAAGTGAAGAGATTCATGGGGATCAGATCAATATTTGAGAACAATGTCAAAAACATAAGAAGGTCAAAGCAGTCAGGAAAGCCCTGGGTAAAATGAAATGCCTACATTTGGATTTGTTTTTATTTATAGTTATTGCTTTTTCAGAAGCCTGTTTCGAGAATGTTGACACTCCTCTGTGCAGGAACACAGACCTGCTGATGCTTATGCTCAGCATGTTTCAGCATTTATGTCAAATCAAGCTCGCTGCTGCTCCCATCTGGGAGTTAACTAGCACTACAAGTGGAAGATGTGACTGGGACGCTCGTTAAAATCGGCCTGCGGAAAAAAAATTGCAAAGTGAGAAGGTACACACACACGCGCGCGCACATCTGGTTCCAAGAAAATGAGGATGTTAGCATGCTCTGGTCTCACCTGTCAGAGGTGAAAACTGGCCACAACACACTGAAAAAACTAGCTAACAGCTAAATGTTTGCGTCCCCTAACACTGGGCACATTTAAATGTGGCTGTAAAGAAGAGAGAGGGTCTCTGTTTGGATTAATAAGGTAAGAAACTGTGTGGAAAGTTTGCAGCTTTATATTCGTGTGCTAGCACAGACTGTACTGTTTTATACAGTCAGTGGTTGCTAGCAGGCATAAATTGGCTCAGTTACAGCAGTTAGGCGAAACACAGCACAGAGAGTAGTCTGGAAAACTGCCATGTCAATATCTGCCTGGGAACATTTTGAAATATTTAGTCTCCTTGGGTTGTTTGTTGGCCAGCATTGGTTACTGTTTGGGTAAATGTTGTAACCACCCATTGCTGCTTTTAGCTGAAGACAGTCAGTGAACCTAAAGCAAGTTGTAGTTATTAGGCTGTGAAAATGTGTAAGAAAAGCAAAGCAAACTGTGCCCCAATGTCTAAAACCAAATCACTAACCACATTCCTTGTTCTCTAAATAATAATAATATAAATAATATCTAAGAATAACGTGCAATCCACAGTAGCTTTCTATTTTTGACTGTAGTATGTTCACATTTCGTATAAGGTCACCAATTTTCCTCTTATTAGATTTGAAAATTCCAGTTGTTTATGGTCTAGTGTGAAATCACTACCAGTTTATATCTGATAAGATGCCCCTGCTGTGATGACTGATCCGTTTTGACAGCACCTCTGGGTGTTTGCTCGTGACTGTGTGAAACTGATATCAGGCTAAAGTCAAATAACAAATAAGTCACATACTGTGTTTCTTGTGAATGTTTTTTAACTGCTTCAATGAGAAGTTTTGAAAAGGCGCTGTCTGTTGGAGTCAATGCACACCTGTCTCTGTAAACACAGCCGCTCATGCTTAACACGATGGGAAACGTACAAAAACACATCACTTGTTTCAGATTTAGATAAATGGTCAAACTGATTCAAATGGGTTTTAACAACCAAATTATTTGTTCTTCAAAATATGGTGAATGCAGTTTTTTTTTTTTTTTAACTCGCTGTACAGTGTAAGATTTCAGCTAACTTGTGTGGACTATGAAGGATAGGGCCTCTGTGCCTGGCATGGTCTGTACTGAGTAACAGCTGGCATTAACAACAGCAGCACTGACACAAAAAACACTGGAGATGGAGCAGGATGGGGATGGATGATGATCTGATAAGCCGTCTTACCCTCAGGCTGCCCCATCTCCTGTTTCGCTCTGGGCAAAAGCATCCTGGGCAGAAAGAGAGAAACACAGAGAACAGAGCATGATATAAGAGTAACCTTCTGGCAAGTTGTTATCGACATTTTCTTCCAGAAAACGACAGCAACGCGTTAATTTCACTTGAACGGGAAAGCTGGTATCCACAGATGTTATTGCTCATCTGGTGATGCTGCTGCCCAGATTAGACCAGATTAGAGCAGCTGCATTCAAGTGCTGTTTGAAAAAGTGAGCAGCAGATGGGTTGAAATTCTCCAGAGACTGAATACAACCCCCCTATTATTATTATTATTATTCTCATTAATATTAATATTGTTATTGTTGTTGTTATTGTTGACTAAATATGAGTATCTTCACCTACAGCATTCAAACATAGGCCCAGATCTCATAAACTGACAGACTAGGTTTGGATCTGAATCCTACTAAACTAATAACAAAAAAAATACCTGATTTAAGGTAAGAAAACACAGTATGTCATTGCTTATTGTTGGTGGTATAGTGAGAGTCCAGTCAGTGCTTTTCTAATTGAGGAATATCAGGAAACTACAGTTCCAATTCCCAAGAAGTCAAATCAGAATGATTTCACAGCAGAACATAGAAAACATATCAAATGTTTAAAGTGAGACATTTTAGTATTTCATGACAAATATTCAATTTTTAAAATAATTTAATAGCAGCCAGCAACACATCTTGAAAAAGTTGGGAAAGGGAGAAATGAAAGGCTGGAAATGTAACTACAGGGGGAACATTTTACAACCAGTTATGTTCACTGGCAACAAGTCAGTAACATGATTGGGTGTGAAAGCAGCATCTTAGAGAATTTCTCAGGAGTAAAGATGAGCAGAGGTTCATCAATCTTCAAAAACCTGTGTCTACAAATTCTAACAATTTAGAATAATGTTTCTCAATGTGAAGATTTAATCTCATCACTTATATTAGGCCTACGTATCATCATCAAAATATTCAGAGAATCTGGAGAAATCTCTGTCCTTGTGATTTTTGGCCCCTCAGGCAGCACTGGATTACAAACAGGAATAATTCTGGCATGGAAATTACTGCACGGGCTCAGGAAATCATCGTCTGTGAACACAGTTTACCGTGCCATCCACAAACGGAAGTGAAAGCTTTAACATGAAAAAAGAAGCCAAACGTGATCCATCTTCTCTGGGCCAAAGCTCATTTAAAATGGGCTGAGGCAAAGTGGAAAACTGTCCTGTGGTCAGATGGGTCAAATTTTTAAATTCGTTTTGGAAAACACAGACGTCACATCCTCCAGACTAAAAAGGGGAGGGACGACCCGGCCTGTTATCAGCACTTAACTCAAAAGCTCGCATGTCTGATCGTGTGGGTATGCAGTAGTGCTGATGCAACTGGCAGCTTAAACATCTGGGAGCTTACCGTCAGTTCTGCTGCTATCCAGACAACGTGTTCGGAGAACGCCTTGTATATTTCAGCAAGACAATGTTAAACCCCATACTGCATCTATTACAACAGCATGGCTTCAGAATAGAAGCGAGCAGCTGCTGCCTGCAGGCCAGAGCTTTCACCAACTGAATACATTTGGTGCACTGTGAAATGAAAAACTCCACAAAGAAAACCCAGGACCGCAGAGCAGCTAGAATCTGATATCAGAGAAGAATGGAAGCATTCCTGTCGACTGTTGGTATAAGAAGCGAAACTTTTTTGTAACATGTTGCTGCCATCAAATTCAAAATGACCTTATTTTTTTCATAAAATGGTGCATTTTCTAACTTTAAGCACATGATATTTCTTCCTCTGTTTTATTGCAAATGATTTTCAAATCATTCCATTCCTTTTTAACATTGAAATTTTATGCAGTATCCCAACAGTTTTAGGAATCATGGTTTCAGTTTGTGTTTCCAGCCATGTTTTTGTATCCCATATTTGGTAAGAGTGGCAGACTGAGAGAAGCAAGCATAAGCTTACAAGTGTTTTGCAGGTGCGCCACGCTTGATCATCGATATTGATCTAGTAAATTCATGTCATGGTGTTACACTGCGGCAAATGACACTGAATCGGTATGTTTACTTCACTTGACTGCCCTCTATTTTTCAATAACTGTGCCTTATTCCATTAAAAGTAAAGAGTTGAATAAAAACAAAGAAATAAAACCTCACCACAACAAGAGGTTACACCCCTGATATGCAAAGCGCCAAATGCAATTTATTACAATATTGAATAATTATTTCCTAATGAAAGCTTTAAATGCAAAACTTACAAACATTAGTTTATTTGTTTGGTCTTTTTTCCCGAGACAACTCACATCATTTATCAACATTACTTTGAATGTTCCAGATGTTAAATCAGCCATTAAAAGCAATAAAACTTAAAAGAACAACATTTAGAGCCATTACTGGAGAAACCAAGAGAAACAAGGATAAAAAGCTTAAGAGAACAGAGCAAAGAAAAACACACTTATGATACAAACAGCAAATAGTAGATACTGTTGAACAAGAATATTGTACAAGCATTATTTTTAATGCAAAAATAGTAAAAGCAAAGGGGGAACATTTACATTGCAGGGTTTTTCTTGGCTTAAAATGGGTCTTTAGGGGTGACTCTGCAGGTAAGCACAGCTGTTATTTCTTGCCATTTGATAAACAAATTTATATTTTAAACTGAAGTAAATGAAACCACTCATTCCCTTTGAGGAGCATACAAAACCTCTTTTACCCTCGGACATCTACTAGCAGTAACCCTTGTTTCTCTTTTCTGATCTGAGTGGTTTTTGTTACACTTTAGGCCTCATTCCAGGCCAATATGATTGGGTATACATCAGAACTCAGGGAGGGTGATCTCTGTGTGTACAGCTTACTTTCAGGGCTACCCTAAAAAAGACCCTGAACCTGTTCTAATGACCGTCAAACCACATCTTTGCTGATATATCCTGATGTGTAAAACCTCTAGATTAAGGGTAAAGGGGAGGTCATCGGGCAATGAAACAAGGGAAGGATGCTCCAGAACTGGGAAGCTGGCTAAAGGATATTTTCTTCATTTGAAAACAATCTCATTCCTGATCTTTTTAATCTCTCCAAGTCGTTTTTCCAAAGTACGAATGTAGTAAATAAAGGAGGTGCTAGTCCTTTACGGATTTAATATATCAATAATTTGAAGGTTAGGTTTTTACAATAGAACTTGAATGCAACACATGACCTATCACCCCACCCACTCTGCAGGGCCTCTGGCGTGATTTTAAATCATAAAGCAGCAGATGGCAGTGTAGGCTCAGGTACAAAGGTATGGTACGTGTAAGACAGGAGATCAGACTCCCAACTGTCATATGATATATAATTATGTTGTTCAACAGATTTGTCTTGTAATTTTGTAGTGACTAAGGAGGATTTATCAAAATTGATTTTTTTTTTCCACCCACTAAGTCCATGTGCAGGTTTACCACATTTGCAGCTCAGTGCAGATGGTTCAGCTCGTGTGCTCCTGCCGACTCTAGCAGGGCATCGCTTCACCACTGGGAACCCTGTTAGGACCGTGTTAATCGAAACCTTGCAATCGTTGCATTTTTATTATAGCTTTGTTTTGTATGCCTTTAATAAATTATATTATTGGGAACTTAATTGTCCGCAGTGCGCAGCACAAACTAAAAATAAAACAAAGAGCATCATCAACCGAGTACAAACTGAACATTAATGACTCACATGACAGTAAACAAAGCACAAGGAGACACACAGTATTCTAATTAGATCCTGTGATATTATACTCTAATAGTGAGAGAGCTGCTTTATTGTGGGGTAGAAGGGGTGGGGGTATTTTTGTCTCAGTCTTTCAGTCTGTTGGGTTTAAGATTGTAAGTGTGAAAAAAAGCAGGACTGATTATTAGCCAATGATCAGCTACACTGACTTATGAATATTTTTCAACGATTTCTGGCATTAGGTTTAATTCATACTGCGATTTTACCAGTTTAGCTCTTGAAGTCACTGTAGTCAGAAGTATTTTGACATTTTTTTTATACAGTTCTGTATTTAAGCACATTTAGGCTCTATTGAAGGCTTTAATTAGTAGGTTTGGGCGAGTATTTGTGTAAAAGACATATCCTTTCATTACATGTTGCTCCAAGTTCGGAGCTTTAAAAGTTGCTAGGCAATTACGAAGTAAAGAAAAATGCAATTTCATTTTTAGTTAATCTGGTCAAGGCACCAATCAGCTTATGCCTTGATGAGTTGTCCTGCTGTCCATCTGTCTGCAGTTCATAAGAATTGTTACTCATCCAACAGTATTTGTCAGAATTTACTCAAACTTACACCCAGTGGGTCATCACCTGAAATCTGCACAAGGTCAGGGTCACATTTGTTGTTTTTTATGGGCACTTTTCCATTTTCAAAAGAGTCCATGCTACTTCTATGTCAGATTTTGGTTAAAATTTGCACACAGTGGTTAGCTAGTAGGTCTTCTTTTTACGGGAAATAAGCTGTGAATTCTGAAGAATGATGTACTGGATAAGCTACTACACCATCGATGTTTTGGTGTGAACTTTCTGTCTGCACCATTAGTCAGTACCCGTCTGTATCCCACAGACATCGCCCAACACTGCGTATGCTCAGGGGTGATGTTCAGACCAGCCGTTGTCAGCTCTAGCTTGTCATGGAGTCCCTCTGTCTTTTTCAGATCTTCAGCAAGTTGAAGACACCCAATTTGATCGAAATCTTTGCAGTTGATTGGACCAAGTGGGGATGTTCCACCTTTTTAGCTTGAAAAGCTTTGTTGTTTGTCTTGCTGAGTTTGGCTCAACACAATACTCCTGTGTACCTCTATATTCATATTATCGCTTTCTTAATTAGTTAAAATCATCAGTAGGTGCTGGTCTGCCAGGTCCCCTACTTGTCCAAGTTATAACAATAACGGCACCATGTTTGACAAATAACACGGGATGCTTTTGATCATAATCTCCTTATTTTCTCCACCGGCATTTGCCCTTGCTTGTCATTAATAATCCTGGAATGACACATAACTGCTCATTTAGTTTGACTTCCTGTGTGGCAGTACACTTTGGTCTCAACACCTAAAGTCCAAGCTCACACACACATCTGAGTTGTGGCGCAATTCAGATTAAATATACAGAGGACAAGAAAGTGTCTGAAAAACAAATATATGTGCAGCTGTCTGAATACTGTTGTGTGAGCTGCATGTTTAGTTATAAATTTGAGTTGATTTGGATGTTTTCGTATTGTTGATGCATTTACACACAGTTTCAGGCCCCCTTTTTTTTTTTTCAGAAGATGGAATGACACACAGCTGAAAACAAGGACAACAAACCCGACTGATGATATTATTGTACGCGGTGTGTGCATAGAAGAATAGGTCGACTTTGTAAAACAGATGGCTAACCTTGTTAATAAGGGTTAAAAAGAGAAAATATGCAGAAACAATATCACTCTATAAGATCCACACAGAAGTCAAACTGTTTATGTTAACAAGAATCAAACAGCACAAGGCTGCAGAGTGCAAAGTGTGTTGGAATAAATACTGAATGGACGTGGACAAAGGTCAAGTAGTGTAGGAGGGACCTATGGGACTTATTAGCGAAGACCATTGCGGAGATGATCCCACTTCCCATCGTTCACAGAATGCTTGATCAAGAGTTTAAAGGGTTTTTTTGTTTTTTTAAGATGGTGATCAATGTGTTAATCCCTTCAGGGGCCAAATAAATGATTTATGTTATACACTAATACCCAAAAGTTTAATTCACCTTTTTCATTAAGTCTCTTACTTTTATTCCTCAAATGAGCTGCAAATTGAATGGAAAGTTTAGTCAAAATAATAACTTATAATATATAACTGGACTAACTAAACTATAACTGGAATTAAGATCTAGTAAAGGCACTGGCCACACATTCATATACCAGCTGACTGTCTCCTCTAATTAGTTCTTGCATACTTTTGAGGTTTGCTTTGGGCCTTTTTGTAGGAGGAAGTTAGTTCCATCAAACATCGTCCACATGGCATAGCATGGCGTTGAAAACCAGACCAGTAGCTGTCCTTGCTGTATCCCTTTATCCCGTACTAATCTTCCATTTCAGCAACACCAAAGAACCCTGAAACCATCACATTTTTTCCTTGAAAGATGGTGTCATGACCTCCTCCCGCATCTTTTCATTTGTTTTAAGTCTCACAAATGTTTTTCTTTCTGACCCAAACACCTCAGACTTATATTATTCTAGCAACATCACTTTTTTTTTAGCTTATCCAGGTGAACGTCTGATGAGCTTATGCCATGGGAGTCTTTCCACATTCACACAAATCACTACTCACCAGATTTTAGTGAAACTTGCACAGACTGATCACCTAATAGATCTTCAGCCACATTGTGCTCAAGGTCAAGGTCGTGTTTGTTGTTTTATGGGCAGTAATCTATGAATAATGCTGGATTGTGACCTGCATGAGCTCCTGTGTCACTGATGTTATGGTTTTCCAGTCTTCCCATTGTGTGTGTTCTTTTGCTTGTCTTAATTTCTCTCTGACACATCCTGTGGGGCGTACTATGAAGCAAATTCAGCATATTTATTCACGCTAGTTGGGCTGATTTTAGGCATCACGTCAGTGGTTAACAGCTTTCTTTGTTAACCCACGTTTCCTGCTTTAGTATCTATGTGGGCTCACGTAAAACAAGGTGCTTGTATGTTTATCTCAAGTATGTTGAGATAAACATGCTTGCAAATAAGGCAACTGAGAAATGCAGCAAAAAATGTTCACTTCACGTATTAATGTATTTTTTTTTTAGCACTCAGTGCACTCTTACTGCTCTGTCTTTTTTTCAGGTGACAGTTGCACATTAGAGCTGTTAGCTTTGAAATTGATCATGTTAAACACGATATTAAAGAACTGCATTCAGATCTGATATTGACATAAACTTCATTTTTGGACAAATAAAAGTGAAATTAATTTCCTTAATTAAACATATTAATAAAAATTTGTCAGTTTTCTAATCTGTGTGCATTTATTTAGATCTCAGTAGTGTAAAATGGGGACATGCATAAAAACATTTATGCATATTCTACGTTAAGTAAACGCACATTCATCACAGGATCGATGTAACCCAGCAATATGTGCTGCTCTAATTTTTCTGCTTGGCTTCATTCATTGTAAAACTAACCTACACATTCTGTCGGTCTGTATCTGTGGGAAAAAATGATCAGAAGCTTGTTTAAGTAATTTTAATATGGCACATTTTATAAAAGTTTTCAATAAAACCCTGAGGATAAGCTCTTCAGGAGAAGTTACCATAGTGATGTAGCCAGGTTAAAGAAAAGCCACCTTCATGACATTGAAAACTGGCTGTAGGTCTAGATACTGTGGTAACCCATTAATCTTGTTACACCACTCAGGAGTCACCTCTTGACTGTTGACGTTGAGACTGTGTGTTTTTTTTTTTTTTGTTTTTTTTTTAATGGTAACATTTTGATAAAGGTGCCAGTTGAGGCTCTTGGAAGCAACTTTTTCTCAAACTAGAGCCTCTCATGTTCTTGTCATCTTGCTCAGTTGTGCACCAGGCCCCCATGTCTCTTTCTGTTGAAGGAAGCAGTGAACATTTTGATTTCTAGCATGGAAAAATGGGTTAATATCTTAGAACTCTGATGAGTTTCAGTTTCCTGTCATACTTCATTTATTGCGGATCACTTATTGCAAAATGAAAATAATGGTTTTAGTTAATTTATTCAGAATTTTGTCTTCACCAAATGGAGAAGAGCAACATGCTTAAAGTAATTTGATTCCGGCACAGGTTTTGATCTGATTTGTTGACCTCAGTAATGTATTCTGCACTGCTAATCATGCAGTCCTTTTAACTATTGTTGGACATGTCACTTGCTCTAAAAACATTTAGGGTCAGGGTGTTGAGGGCATATGAAGCTTTTCTGTGCCAATTTCAGTTCTCTGTTGAAAATTTAGGCCATTGCATAGACTTATTGTCAGTACTTTTTATTATGCAGATGTTATGCAGCTCCACCTATTATGCAATTCTAAAAACCCACAGGGGTTTGACTGTCATCATAACCATCTCGGGAGACATTCAGAAGTGGATGGCTCAATATTGAACTGAAGCAGGGTAAAAATTGCACTGAAATACAGTGTTTGTCATTTCTAATGAAAATAGAAATGTGTTACTTACATGTTGATTTACTCCCACACAGTATGATCGTATACTGAGGAAAACATGGCATATTTAGACAGGACAAGACAAGATTAAAAAACACAGAAAAAGGCAAGGTTACATTCAAGATTTAAGCATCACCCTTATAAAAATGGGGATGCTGCTGTTTCCACTGCTTTTTAATTGTTGGGGTAAACACTTACAAAGCTACCCCTTACAAATTCTTGAATCCCTTTACTGGGGATACAATTGATTAGAATTACAATGAGAATTGATTTTTGTGTGTTGTAGATCCATATAGCCAGCACATCTCTTGGGGAGGTAGTGTGAAAGATTGCCTCCCCAAGTTTGACGAATATGTGGTGGCAATTGCGGCTGGCAAGGAGCCAATTGCTAATTAAAAAGCTATTAAGAGGTGTTTAAAATTGGGTGTCCTGTCTGTTCCTTGGTAACCCAGAGGAATCTGTGCCTGTGAACCTTTAGCTACACTATATTCATTTATTTATTTATTTTCTAGCTGTAAGTGCGGTACAGATTGAAGCATTGTTTGGCCTAGGGCTGCCACAAACGATTATTTTGATAGTCGACTAGTCACCGATTAATTTTGCGATTAGTCGACTAATCAGATCATCATCCATTGGACGTAAAACGTACAGCTTATTGCACCAGCATGCATCTGCTCTTATATAACGATCATTGGCTTACAGCTTTAAGTGTTTAAGGTCTGTGCTAACTAAAAATAAAGACAAGATGATAGTTTATTAAATTTTAATGAAATTTACAGATTGTTTCGGTGAAGTTTTATAAACTCCTTGCTATCTAAAATATAACGGGACACCGGAGTATATTCTCGAGCATCTCACACTTCTGATAATTAGTTGTCTGCTTGATGTTTATTCAGCTGTGTAAAAACTATAACTTTAATCTCAGCCAAACCGATTTACTCAGGAACAAATAAAATACTAAAAAAAGCCAAACAATAACATTTTTAAATTATCTAAGTGACTTATATATGTTTAACCTGAGTAGCGAAAGACGGCGGTGGGTTTGAAAACGATTTGCCGGGAGTCCGGTGTTCTCACGGGCTCTAGTGAGCTTTGCCCCCGGCTAGCTATCGAGCTAGTGGGTAACAGACGTCTCCGAAAACGTCGGAGCGCTTTTAAAAATATGTGGTGTCTTGATAAACTGAGCAGATATTTGAGGTTTACACAGCTACATTCTCGCCTGAACACATGTTAAATGTTTATTTTGTGACCCAGAAGGAATAATAAGAGTAATATTAAAACTAACTAGCTGCCGCCATTGTTGGAAACTGGGCTGCGCTATGAATTCTGGGACAGAGCTACTTCTTCTTCTTCAGGGTTTAACGGCAGCTGGTAACCTTGTACATGCAGTGCTGCTATCTTCTGTTTCAGCCCGTTATCACACTCTAAAATTCTACTACTTATTCCTGCGTCTTTTGTGATCTTACAAAGCAGAGTGATCTTAGATGCGTCGACTATTAAATCAGTCAGATTTTGATAGTTGACATAATCGTGAATAGTCGAATAATCGTGGCAGCCCTAGTTTGGCCTACATCTTGTTTGCGATGCAAGGTTATCTGTTTTATCTTTGAGATGATGCTCTTCACATTCAACAAGTTTAATACAGCTTTTATATATTTATATACATATATATATGTAACAAGCCATCGTCTGATTAGGTAAAG
This sequence comes from Aulonocara sp. 'chitande type north' Nkhata Bay, assembly GCF_057382095.1. Lineage (NCBI taxonomy): Eukaryota > Metazoa > Chordata > Actinopteri > Cichliformes > Cichlidae > Aulonocara > Aulonocara sp. 'chitande type north' Nkhata Bay. Next base: position 21,380,947 of record NC_141344.1, on the reverse strand, counting down.
AAAGCAAGTTATTTCAATATGGGTTTCTTGTCCACTGGTGTTCAAAGAAAAAATACCAGTTGTCTACCAAATAACCTCAGAATACAACATTTCTTTCAGACTGTGCAAGACGAGATTGACATGAGTATGATAATAAAATAGTCCACCGGCTCTTACTTATAGCTGTGTAAAAATGCTTTGCAATAGTTTCAGTGATGCACTCATTCTTTGCTTCTGCCTGGATGCCTCTTGGTAAACATTTCACGTTTTTTCCTTTTAAAATGATAGACTGAAGCAACTTGAGGACTTGTGAAAACATTTTAGTCATGAATGTTTTGTTTACCAGAAATTTTTAATCAAGATTGCCAATGATGATTCTGGTGAAAGCTTTTGACCAAATCTAAGTTAGGTTGACCTAGCTGTTAGTGATATATTATTAGGAATGTGAACAGCACTACAATCCTGAGAATGTGATGGTACTTGGTACTTGAGCGATCGTGGCTCAAGAGTTGGCAGTTCGTCTTGTAATCGGAAGGTTGTCGGTTCGAGCCCCGGCTTGGTCAGTCTCAGTCGTTGTGTCCATGGGGAAGACACTTCCCCTGTTGCCTACTGGGCAGCTGTGGCTACAATGTAGTTTGCCATCACCAGTGTGTGAATGGATGGATGACTGAATGTAGTGTAAAGCACTCTGGGGTCCTTATGGACTAAGCACTATACAAATACAGGCCATTTAATTAGCAGCTACAAAAATGGCTACAGCAAAAATAAGTGTTTTTGCTTTTCCAACAAGAAGGATACCTACAACACAGGAAAACAATGGATGATGACAATCAAAGACAACATCAAACGTGGACGTAGCTTCCAGGTCGGAAAAATTAAGCCATTTTGGAAGTGCCTAAAAAGCTGCATTCTGTCTGAAGGCCATCAGATGGCTCTAGCTCTGGTTGCAAAAAGACTAAGGTCAAAAGATAAATGACTTCATGACTTCTGTACATACATTCCTGCTGAGTTTATGGACTCATGGAGGTTTGTCTGTGATGTGAAACTGCACATTCACTGGCTAGCCATTAGCCAAAGACTAGCCACAGTCAGATCTGCCCTTTTCTTGTTGCGTCTTTCTTTTTCCTACCAGTTGGAAATGCTCAACTTGGGGCTTGAAAAACAGCATTTCAGAAACCAAAGGGTGATGTCATGGTAGCTATGGTAGCCATCTTTTATACTGCCAATGATGACAACAACTGCAGCTACTGCAGTAGGCCTGTCTCACTGATAAGAAAGGCAGTAAGAATCTACTGTGTATCTATCAATCTATGTTATTCAGTCGCCATTGGTAGAGATATCCTGACCTATATATTAGCAGGGCTCTAGACTAACTTTTTGACATGGGCGCACCGGTACGCCTAACTTTAAAAATTTAGGCGTACCGGCACAAAAGTTAGGCGCACTCAAATTTTTCAACCGCATCGCTTAACACCGCAGTTTTACATGTGCACTTTCTTTGGGGGGGGAAGTCCATACAGACAATATTAATTTCTAAATTATTAACTAACAAACTTGTGCTTAAAGTGCTTTGTCAATATTGTAGAAAATGTTAAAAACTTAATCATCATCTTGGCCTCCTCTGACGACCTGTTTGCTGCTGTCTGCTGCTGAAAGGCCGTGGGGAGAGGGGACACTTGGGCAGTGCATTTACTGCAGCATATAATGTGTTTTCTGGATACACTGTGCTTTTTCAGCATTCAAATATTGATGGCACCGTGTCAGAGCACTGGCTATGAATTTCAGACAGATCAGGCCTTAACTTAACAAAAAAGTTATCAATAGTTCTTTTCATCTTTTCTTATTACCCACAGCTACAGTACATCCACTTCTCTCAGGCCTAGGCTGCTCACTAGGGCTGAGTATCATCACTGATTTCTATAATCCATTCAATTCCGGTTCTCAAAGTCCTGATTTGATTCAATTTAGCCTCAGACAGTCAGAAATATTATAATTCTGATCATTTATCAGTACTGATACACATGAGACTTCATCAGAATTGTGAAAATCACAGCAGATGCCTTTGTGTGAAAGTAACTGAGAATAAAACACAGGAAAACATGAAGGAGATTTTCCTGGTCTGGCTTTTTATAGCAGATAACCTTAAAAATATTCTGCAATTTTGCATAATTTTAAGAAATTTAAATTTCTTCAGTATTGAACAGCAGAAATTAGGCTTTCTTGTCCGAGGTCATTTAAGTGAAAAAAGAAAAAGCGCTGTAAACAACGCTAGACTGGTGGGTAATAAGCGAATGAATAATGCAGAAAACAGATTTGAGACGGGAAACTGTTCCTGAAGTACAGAGAGAGAGAGAGCTGTGCAGGAAGTGTGATTTTTATCGTGGTGGAAGCAAAACAGCAAAAGTCAGAGGGAATTCATGACGACATTGATCAAATGTGAAGCGCAGTTTGCTGCTTCTTTTGCTGCAGGCTCGGTGAATTTTGGTTGGAGAGAGGCAAAACCTGCAGCTCAGAATCAGCGCAAAAAGACGTAAACACAGCGCGGACCCGAAGAATCGCTAAGCTCCGACAGCGTGTCCGTGTTCAGGCCGTCGGGTGAGAAAGCCGAGAAAGACGAAGCTGATTCTGATGTGTTGGGTCCGCTCCGTGTTTAGTAGTGATGTGCGGATCGATCCTGAAATATCGATTCCTCCGATACCAGCCATTTATGTTCTAGAATCGATTCTCACATTAAATATCGATATTTTAGTAATTTAGAGTAAATTTGTAGTTTATCATTAACAGGAACACAGTGGAAAGAAACTATAACATTCGGATTGTCTACATTCAAAGGAACTACTTCCTCTTCCGCCTTTCATAGTCATGTGCGAAATACGGCTGTATAAATGTCTCGCAGCCCCTTGGCGTGCGCAGTGTTGCCAACTTAGCGACTTTGTCGCTATATTTAGCGAGTTTTCAGACCCCTTAGTGACTTTTTTTTTTCTAAAAAGCAACTAGCGACAAATCTGGCGACTTTTTCTGGTGTTATTGGCGACTTATTTATGACGACTTTTTGACGTGAAAGGGCGTGTTGCTCTTACTCTCAACAAGCAGCGGTGCGGCCGTGGGCACCTCACCCGTGCTAAAGCGCTCACGGGCGGAGGATAGTCCTCCCCCAGCTGCAGGAGACGTTCACACCTGTGCGTCCAAACTGCAAATGAACTGCGCATGAGCGAAGCCGCTGCTCCCGCACTGACTGTAATGCAGTCAGTTCTTCTTTTACTGTTATGCTGTTTTGTGGATCACAAGATTTAAAACTACTTATACACACACACACACACACAGTAACTCCACCAGAGCGCCTATTTTGGGTCACTTTTGCCGGTCCAAGCCCGGATAAAGGAGCAGGGTTGGAATTGTGACATTAAAAAACAATAATTGCTAAAAGAAATTTAATTTGTAGTTCTAAATAAATTCTAAATGCATTTCGGACGTTTTTTGCTCACTTTATGTTTCTTCCACGATGTTATTTCTCTCTCCAACAGCGTAGGTTACAATTACATTAGCATGACCAATTATGCAAATTAGGCGATGGCGTAATTTAGCGACTTTTAGGACAACCAATGGCGATTTTCCTTACTGAGGAGTTGGCAACACTGGGCGTGCGCACTCACAACAATGGCTGAGCGTCATGTGCGGACGTATTTTACCTACACAAACAGCTGAGACGTGGTTTGCGATACATGTGGCAAAAAAGTGCTCCAAGAGTGAGGTGTTGTGGCCATATTAGGGAAAAGGGCTGTTGGGGGGGCTAAATACATTTTACAGGGTTTATTTATCGGATAAAATACGTTAAATGTCACCGTTATTATTGGCCGGTCCGGAAACAGCGGGGGTGTCCAAATTCAGAGGCTGCTTCCACCTGAGGACCCGGCCTTCGCGGTCTAAAGAAAGCCGGGTAGTACGTCACAGGCTCCCTCGGTGGAGTGAAACTCTGCTGTCTGCTCCTTGCTATCTAACATATAACCGGGCACTGATGTAATCTCTTGACCGTCTCACACTTCTGTTTAATCATTTTTTGTTTGACGTTTATTCAGCTGTATGAAAACCCCGGAGGAACCCTCCTGAGGGATTAATAAATTTCAATTTAATTTAATCTAATCTAATAACTTCAATCTCAGCCAAACCCATTTACTCACGAACAAATAAAACACTGAAAAAGCCAAACAATAACATTTTTAAGTTATCAAAGTGACTTATATATCATGTTTAACCCGAGTAGCAAAAGACCACGGCGGTTTGAAGATGATGTGTCGGTCGGCTCAGATATTTGAAGTTTACACAGCTACATTCTCACCTGAAAATATGTTAAAAGTTTTTTTGCGACCCAGAAAGGGAAATAAGAGTAATATTAAAACTAAATCGCTGCCACCATTGTTGGAAACTGGAATTGGCTGGCCGCGCTATGAATTCTGCAATATGGTTTTTCAATTTTGTTGTCCTGGAAAATCGGGAGAAATTCAGGAGAATGGTGGCTCCGGGAGATTTTCGGGAGGGCACTGAAATTCGGTATTCTCCTGGAAAAATCGGGAGGGTTGGCATGTATGGTTGTGGCAACATCACTAACCTTGTCAAACACGTCAGAGTAAATCATATCACAGAATATGACGAGCTTATGTTGAGACGAACTGAAGAGAAGGACAGGTGCTGCTAGGGCAAGACAGACGTCTCTCACGGAGTCCTTTAGTGCTGCAGGCAGGCAAGGTGTTCAAATAGCGCACAACTTCAGTTTTTTTATTTCTATATAATGAACCTTACATTATTAAGTGATAAGAACAAGTAATCTGATGTCCTGTAATCATTATGATGCTATAATTTGAGATACAATAAATAAAATACGTTTTTGTACAAAGTATCGGTATCGGATCAGTATCGTCGATACCACCCTGAATATTACTTGGTATCGGATTGGAAAGAAAATCAGTGGTATCGCACATCACTAGTGTTTAGGTCTTTGTGTGGAATCCGTTAATGAATTGATATCGCTTTATTCAAGCTACTCACCTCTCTCTTCCACCTGCACTTTCAACTGGACCACGGCCAATCAGAGAGGTCCCGCCCCTGACTATCTCTGATTGGTTTAGTCCACGACAGGGGCATAATGTGTGTCTGTTGTTGACCACACGGAGAGTTACAGAGATTTTTTTTTTGTTACTGGAACAGTTGGTCGCACCTGTGCGACCAAATATTTATTTTTAGTCGCACCACTGAAAAATTTGGTCGCATTTGCGACCAAATTGGTCGCACTCTAGAGCCCTGATTAGATTAATGACTAGCATCAGACATGGAAATATAAACTATTTAACACAGCAGGAAAATATTTGAAATGAAATTCCTAATAAAAGCCACCAGGAAAAGGTACTTTTACTACCACTCAAGAGCAGACCATTAAGGCCCAAGTAGTAGCCTGTAGTGCATCACATGGATTGACTTTACTGCAATGTCAGTGTTGAAACCATAGTTGGTGTTTGCAGTTGTCTTCTTTGTTCTCACTATCGTATTTGTTCAGCAGTGTAGTGTGGCTTCATTTCAGTCAAAGAAGGGTCATAGATCTTTTCTATCTTGTACTAAGTCCTGGTGACCTTCAAACTGCAGCTCAAGTTAGCAGTGATTATTTCCTTAACACTTATGCAGATCCCCATAGATTTGTCACCAAAAGCAATATTTTCCTGACAAAATATTTTCTTTTGATTTGAAGTATTGCATCCGTTTGGTCCCTGTTCTGTGTCCATATACTTCAGATACTACTTGTGACTTAAAAAAGAATCCTGCATCAACAGTAAAGCTAAAAATTCTGACATAGCTGGCATGGATGAACATTATTGGCCATGCCATACACCCTCCATAAGCTTTTAATCCTAGGAAACAAATATGCATTTGTGTACCCTCTCTGGATGAATGGATTATAGATTATCACTGCCAACCAGCATATGATGCCAACAGAGATTATGGCTGCTGTATGTAGAATAAAGCAGATACCACTGTTTGGGAAATTGTGGCACCATAAACTACTTCAAGGTAATGTGGCCATGCTTCAGCATTTGACACATTGAGGGTATTAGGGATTTTAGCTGTAAGGATTCTTTCTCATAAACCGGCTGGTATTTTAAAGACAGTTGAGTTTCGATTTGCCATTTTCACCCTTGTTCCCTGTTTCTGTTTTCTATTCCTATTATTCCAGGCAACTCAGCTGTGAACTGACTCAAAATGTATTTCCATATTTCCCCATAATTGCAGCATTGTTGAAATAAGACTTTCATCGTTCTCATGGAAACCCCTGAGTACACATCAAGCTGTGCAATTACTCAAAAAATAAAACCCGCTAATGTCAGAGTGGTGAAAATATCAGAGTGCACTCCCATTCCCAAAATCCAGCTGGGAAGTATTAAATTTTAACTTTGACCATGTGCATATTCACAGCCACAAGCTCTTTAAAGAAATGACATACAGCCTGTTGGCCTATTTTGGGTGGTGTCTTTGATGCTTTGTCTTCTTTTGGTGAAGCTATACTGGAGGTATGTCCAATTCACTTCCCAGTTTGACAGCACTGTTAATACCAGCATTGGTCTTTTATCTGTTTACTGTGCCACTCTCTTATCAAACCTTTAATTACTTAATTATTCTTCATTGGGTTCAATTAAAACACAATGGACTCTGCTGCTATAAAAGTCAACTACTTCTGCTCTTGCATGGCAAGATATACAAAGAATGGGAGATAGGCTGTTGCAGTTGGCCTTCTATTATGCACTTGGAATAAATGAGATTCTGTTATTCTTTGGATGAAAGTCTGGCCTTTCTGATTATTATGCTAACAGCAAATATAACATTGACTTTTATAAAATGTTCAGGCTCCTCGAGTCGAGTGAGGAATAGATTCACATACATGGCAATCAACACACCTTTCCCAAACAAAATTACTTTTTAGAAATAGAAATCGTTTTCTTTCTCTATTCATGCAAGTGATTTGTTGCGCAATGTCACCTCACTCAATAGTAGCGAGCCAGGTTTACATCAGTTTTTTTCACTCCTCCCTGGGCCTCTATCTAAATCAGTCAATTTATTTCCAAATTGCATGTCGAGTGTAGGAGCAAGGGCTTATGGCAGTATATTAAATCACAGCACTCCTACAGTATATATTTTGAGAAGGTTTAATTTTTTCCTCTTTTTTCTGATATTGATGGGGAAGCACCTGGCTTTGAGTGTCATGAAGGACACAGTGTTACAAATTTGAATCCGGTATATTCATAGAGCAAAGACAGTTGTGAAAAGTGAATGAAGTGAATTAATGGAGTCGAAACATGTTTTACAATACGGGCCAGACCTTGACTGTCTTTTAGTTGTATGGTTGCCAGTCTGCACACCTTAATTTATTAGTATGAGAAGGACAGACAATATCACTAAGGGATGCAATTTAAATTTGTGTTGCTTTTATGGACTGGCATGAAGAAAACTTCTTTCTCTGGGAGATTTGAATGTTAGTCCTTCCTAATGAATGCACGCCAGATGAATGCACTTAAGTTTGCAGTAATTAATTTTTTTCGGTGTCGGTACAGTTATATCTACATCATTTGGTTTTTGAGGAAATAGCACTGCCTAATTTTTTTTCAGATATAATGATTTCGGCATATAGAGTATGTTGTGTCATTTAATACGGATTTATTCTATGGATAATAGTATAATATTGCAGAAGAAGACCCTTGGAGGTCGTTTACTGAGCATTTACTTGTTCAGTGAAGGAGCTCTGAATCCATTGTTTGCAATACATTCATCACTTTCTGCAGCACATGTAGCAGAGTAGCAAAGCTGCTGAGCAGAATTAAGCAGTGTCTTCAGGTTAAGCTGTTTACTAGTTAGAAAATAATGAGTTTGTTGGGGTTTTTTTTATCTTAAATATAACATTAACATATGGTATTCATGTCAAAAATGCTCTGTTTTGTCAACTACATATCAGGGATGTACCAAGCTGATATTTGGATCAGATACTGGCTGAACACAGGCCTAGAAAGATGGATTATATATTAGTGATGGATCTTATCCATTCCGTTCAGTTCTATGTTGTCCTTCCTCACTGGAGCAGCAAAGCAAACGTTAGCAAAGCTAACATACGTAACATAACTTAAAGAAGCTAACAATAGAGGGACAGCAATTCAGAAAAATTTTATGGTGTTACACCAATTTGACATTTTTATTTTTTGGTTGCTGCACCCTGAAAAGTGAGCTGTTGTAACTGAAAAGAGCACATCGCTCTGAGGCTGCTGACTTATTTGTGGTCCCTAGGGTTAGAGTAGAAAATAAAGTGGATCTGAGGCTTTCAGGTCCCTCTTCCGTTCTACTTTTAAGATTAACTTAAAACTTTATTTTTTTTGATAAAGCCTCTAGTTAGGGCTGAATAAGACGACCCTCTACCCTCCCTCAGTTATGGTGCAATAAGTCTTGCCTTTGGGGAGTTCATTCACCCTTTTCACTCTGTCTGTTCATACACCACTTTGCATTTAATCATCAGTTATTATTGCTCTCTGGCTCTCTTCCACAGTGTGCCTCTTGTCCTGTCTTCCTCCCATCAACTCCAGACTTCCTCTCCCTGAGCTGGGTTCTGCTGGAGCTTTCTTCCTGTTAAAAGGGAGTTTTTCCTTCTCACTGTCACCAAGAGCCTGCTCATAGAGGGTCCTCTGATTATTGGGGTATTCTCTGTATTATTGTGGGGCTTTTACCTTACAGTGTGAAGCACCTATATAAATAAAATTGTCTAAACTGAAAAGATCCAATGTTAATGAGACTTTCTCTCTCACTCCGTGGCTCGTTTAGCTTATTTCTTTTCATGTTTGGTCAGGGACCGTATCCATTGATAAGGTGTTAAGCTAGAAAGATGCTGGTTTAGTGTAATTTTATGGTGAGGAGGAAGAAAAAAAACTACTGTGATTTTTAGTAACAACACGTTGCTCTCCAATGATCCTCATTTTGATCCAGAGCAAGACGAGTGTAAATAACTTGGACGAATAACACCAGTGCATTATTTATTATATCACTATATTTATAGTCGGCCTGCTTTCACTTGCCAGTTCACTAATCAATGTCAAAACTCAGTAAATGTTTATAATTTGACTATATACATTTCTTTTTCATAAGTTAGTAAAACTGCTTAAGTTAAGCTTGATTTTTCCTTGCACATAAAAGAATAGATATCAGTCTCTTCTCACAGTGAGATACAGATTATTTGTTTAAAACTGCGTGGGTACTTGATAACTGCAGACACACACACATACACACAGTGTATTGGTATAGATATCAGATTGGAACTGGAAAATGCTGGATTGGGCCATGCCTAATTGCTGCTCAACAAACACGAAGGTATTCTCTGTTATTTTTGATCTTAGTTAAATTACACTGTGGGCTGAGCTGCAGTTTTATTTTCCCTATTTTATCCCTATTTTTTCCTAAATAATTAATAATGAATAAATAGTAATAATTTCCTACAAATTATTTTTTTTGCCCAAATTCACAGCTGTTTTGTACTCTTATTTTTTTTTAAACCTACTAACATGCATGAGAACATTTTAACAATAGTATCTGCATGTATGGCTCTCATGGTTATTGAGAGTCATACATGCAATGCAACCTGAATATAACCTAAAATTGTATCATGATATTTCAGGAAAATTGCAATAACTATATTCCTGATGAAGCAAGAAAAACAAATACTGAACAATGTTTTATTGATGTTTTCCATTTGCATGCAGGCACCAGCTTGTAAGTAAATTAAGGGCATTTTCCATCCTTTTCTAATTAGCAGTAGAGCAATAACAGTGACATGGTATAAGTCAAATGTGAGCACAAAAGTAGTCTAGGCAGTGTTTTTCCTGGAAATTGTAATTAAAAGTATAACAAGATTGCTTAACACTTTAGCTTTGTACTAACTGAAGTACCTTAGTCTTGTAACTCTTCAGGAACTGCATAATATTGTCACACAACAAACCTGAGAAAATATTTCTACCTTTCTTGTCTTCTTGTTTGCTCTGTCATATGAGTGCAGCCAGCGACACTCAGTCGATTCATTTGTTTACATCTGGGTCACACATCACCAGCTGCTAATATGTCCTGCTATATCCTGGCCTTACACCTTTAGTTGGAACACTTTTCTTGCACTACTGTGTACTACTCAGCACTGTGCTTTGTTGGAGGGTGTTGAAGTAGCTCCTTTTTTAGATACTAGATTTATTTTTTGATAACATGTAGCAAAGGGCAATGCACTACAGAATCCAAAGGTGCAATGTTATAGCAATGATATCATGGTATGCCATTTATATATAATGTAAAAATGTATATGAGTGAATAGACTTTTAACAGGGCAGAGAGTTTTACTTATTATAATGGGAAAGGCACAAGTGAAATGCATTTCATTAGCATGGTTTAGTTCCTGTCTGGGTAAGCCATGCCAGTAAGCCAGACTGCACATACCAGGACTCTGGAACCAACTCAGGTTGGTTTTAATGTTAGACCTCTGCTTTGCCTGCTATGACAAGCCAAAATGTCTGGTGTGAAAAATGATGATCGTCAAAAATTCTTAAAGCCCTATCATTAGATGTCTTGTTTTATCAAAGTAAAAGCACAACATTGTAATAACATTTTGGTAAAGTAAATTAACCAGCTTTCAAAATATGTGCCTGTTAAATTTCTTTTGAGTAAGTAGGCAATTGTTCATTTTGCAACATGTTTAAAATGGTCTTGTTATTGCTGTATGTTATATATTGTGTGTCAACCTTCTCTTAGATGGCAGGATGAAGGAGATAGTGAAGAGGCTTCGAGCACTTTTGCCTACAGAGCACACTGTACAAAGTAGCATTTTTAAAGCTGCTAAGTTTAGCTAACATCCCTTTCTCTTGTTCATAAGGGTTGTCTTTCTGCATTTGGGTGACAAATTATTTCTCTCTCTTTGGCTGTTTTGTGGTGTAAATTAACTGGTGATTTTATGCAGTTAAAATTTGTGATTGGACGAAACAGCTTGTGTTTTTGAGAAAGTTGTTGATCAAAACCTGGTGTGGATCAAAGAAATGGAGCAAGACCAGGTTTCTTCTTCCAAAGGGACTTTTTCTTTGTTTGTGGTCAGAAAGCATGCAGACGATTTAAGCATGATAATAACTAAACTACTAATTAAATGTGAATAAATTCTTTGTAAACTCTTCTGGGATGAAAGAAAGGAGAAAAAAAAAAGCAGTTTCCTTGACCCCAATGGTGAAGGCATCCTACAGCTGTGCCATTTTCCTGGCACAGTTTCAGTTCATTTGTCCCTTTCAGAGGAAAGGGTCGCCACACATGAGTACAAAGTTTATCACCTTTATCTGGTGATGAAGTGTCTCTTTATTTCCACGATGACAGCATCCACATCCAGATGGCACGCGGGGTAACTGACTGTTTTTCTGAGAATTAAAAATTACAAGAATTATATGTTGTGGCCTTCACGGTTACAACATCTCAACCCAGCTGAACACAAAGGTCCAAAGTCTAGAGAGACTTTAAACCTTTGTGTTAGATGGGACTCTGCATGTCTGAATATCTTAATGTAGTGTGGTGTTTCACTAAGACACTAAGACATTGTTTTTTTTTTATTTAATTTGTCATTCATCTGCATGTGGACTCATGTTGCACTTGAATGCAATGACTTTACTCTCATATGTGACCCTTTTTCTGTATATTTCTCTGCAGAACACACAATTTTCAGTTGTTTCATAACATGGAGTTGATCTGCAGACTAGTGCAGTGATGAAGATTACAATTAGTGCTTTGTGACTTCACGTTTACTCCTCTTTGCTTAGTGTGCATAGAGAAGTATCACAACTAAAAAACAGCAGACAAGTTTCAACATGCTGCCAGAGGTTAAAAATTTCAAGTTACTCAGGTGGTTTGATTTTTACTGCTGAAATTTACAAAGTTCATTGTGTCGCATATATGCACTTCATTTTAAGTATTAAATAGCAGCATGCCTCCCCTGTGTGTTTTAGGCACCTTGAATGCCCTTAACCAGCACTAATAGGAGATAATGATTGGTGCTCAACAAAAAGAGAGATTCATTTTGAATTATTAACAAGTTAACTTTGTAGTGGAGGCGCTTTATCCCTGAGGACAAACAGCCCAAATGTTTGCAAAATATAATTAAGCCGAGGCATCTTTAAATGTCATTGCTGCCTGTGCCATGTTTCAAATTGTTCTGCATCAACAGAATTTAACGAGATGGCTAAGGAATCCATTTCCTGCAAGCATGTGATAAGCCACACATACAGTGGAGCACTTTCATTGATTGCCAAAATAAAGCATTTTGTATGCAAATGGGGGAATGGAGTGGCTAAGCTGATTCAGCCTCATGGACACCAAATAATGGTCTTTACAATTAATACTTTTACATGCTATCCATTGAAAATTTCATCTTCCATTTAATGGCTCTAAAACATTTACACATGCCCAGAAAAGAGGGGAAACTGCGCTGTGTTCCAATGGATTAATATGAAAGCCAACAAACAAATAAAGCCATGCATCCCTCCCTCACCCCCCCAGGGTACTGGTCCCTTTCCTGTCGTCTCATGCTCCTGCACATTTTGGATTAACAGATAATCTTTGAACATGAAGGAAGGTCTGCTAACCCCGAGGGGGTGAGATGTAGTGAGTGAAAGAGAGCACAGGATTGGAGGCAGTGCTGCATTGTTTGAATGTAATGTGCTTGTCTTGTTCTTGTAAACATGAGGCTGTTTTTGTAGTGGTGATAGAGCTTTAAATGCTTCTCCTTTCACTATTGCAGGTTGTGTCACATTGAGACCTACAGGTCTACATAGATAAAGGGTGCTACACGGACAGGAGGTAGACCACCATTCGGAAGGTTGGGGGTTTGATCCTTGGCCCTTACAGTCTTCATATTCAAGTGTCCGTTATTCCTGTATCATTTATTATGGAAAATATTTTGGCTCCTCCTGGTTCTAGCCTTTGTGTTGTGTCCTGGTTGTGTCAATGTTGTTTAACTTGTAAGCCAGAGTCCAAAATTGCCAAAATATTCCAACTGCTCCCCTTTTCTCAAGTGGTCGCCACAGCAGACTGATCTACATATTTGATAAGGCAGATTTTTACACTGTTTGCCTTCTCCGTATGGTCTCTAACTAGGGATCTTTTGTGTTTTTGGTGGTTTCGGTTCATCTATAGAAGTAATTTTACCTAGAGACTGAGTGCCACATGTTAAACTCTGGAAAACAGCGCCCACTGGAAGGAATAGCAGTCCCACATTTTGCAGCTGATTACCTTTAGCTGACTTAAACTATTAGATTTCACAAAGTCAGAGAATCATTTAAGCACCCTTTGTTAGCGCTGTCAGAAAATGAATGGTAACTATGTGTTAGCAAGCCTATGTAGTTAGCATTAGCATGATTTGAACATTTAACAAGCATTCTTCAGAGATTTTGGTCCATATATGATGATAGTATCACACAGTCGCTTCAGATTTGTTAGCTGCACATCCATTATATTAATATCCTATTCCACTACATCCCAAAGTTTATGCTCAATCTATTGGATTACAGAGCATTATCATTCCCATCGCATAACATACCAACGATTTGTCACGCCGCTAGGCATCTCATAGCAATGCGACAGGTACCCTTCCTCATGGATTCTCAATTGAATCCAATAGAATGCTGCTTGTGGCGGTAAGACACGCTTCAAGCACAGGCACCAGCCGTCCATGCCAGCCCTAACCCTAATCTTAACCCTGTCTTTCGTCGGTATGTTATGCGTTGGGATGAGAACATGTTGTGGATTAAGACCTGGGGCCCGTTCTTCGTACCTCGCTAAGTAAGTTAGCTGGATTAGATTGTTGACGATTTCGCGTGATCCTGGATCGTTCGGTTCCCCGAAGCTCATCCGGGACTTGCTGTCATAGCAACAGAGCCGTAAGCGTAAACCTGCTCGGGAGCAGGTTCACTTTATGTAAACAGGATTAGATCGCGGCCACGCAGGTATGTCCGCTTCATTTATACGAAAGCAACAGCGATATTCCACCACTGTTTCACCATAAATAAATAACATCAATGTAACTAAAGATAATGCAGCACCTGATCCTTTTATTGATGTCACACAGATACATACAGGTCATTCCCTAAAAAAGGGAAATGTACTATTAACATTCTATTACATGTATGTGATTATTACAGATGTAATTCATATTTCAGAGTAGTAATTGTAAATTACTTCGTGTAATCAAGATGAGAGACCACGGCTATAAAAGCCAAGGTGGATTTGGGAAGCCTGTCGCAGCCATGTCCTGTCCGTTTACGCGAGCCACCCATTGCGGAAGGTGCAAGATTGATAAGGAGAGTCCTCAGAATTCAGCGTATATTGCGGGACAGACAGGATCCTTTAGCTCAGCGCGACAGTGTGCTCATTGAGAGATATCGATTTCCCCGTGAGGGTATTATTCACTTAACCAACTTGTTGACGAGGGGTTGCAGGACCACCACCTGTCTTTTTTTGCTCTGCCCTTTTCTTGGTTGCTGTTATGAACAAACAAACAGATTATTTCAGGGTCTCTTTCCAAGAGACGAAAAGCAATATAAGTGATAGATATTACCATTCTATAGAATATTCTTATATTTCACTTTTACTTGTTCCCATGTTCTAGTGGGTCCTGTTGTGGCTCTAATGTGAAAGAGGATATAATATAACAATATAATATAATGTAATATAATATTGGATAATATAGTGTAATATAATAAATCTACCCTACCGCCTACTGGTGTTGGCCAGAGGGGCCGATGGCGCGATATGGCAGCCTCGCTTCTGTCAGTCTGCCCCAGGGCAGCTGTGGCTACAACCGTAGCTGCCTCCACCAGTGTGTGAATGTGAGAGTGACTGAATAGTGGCATTGTAAAGCGCTTTGGGTGCCTTGAAAAGCGCTATATAAATCCAATATATTATTATTATTATTATTAAATTACTTACGAGTTTAATTTGTCAGCAACTTTCTGCCAGCCCTCTCTCCTTGCTTTTGCAGCCTTTGCAGTGTTCCCTTGCGTTCTGATTTAACTCTGAAACTCCTGAAATCCCTCACTCAGGAGTTCTTGCTCTGCTGCCGAAAAATACCGAGCCGAGCGCACTCCTTCGACATTTTCGCCGACCAATCAGAGGGTTGCCGATCACTGTTTCTGCTATCGATGCGTATCCCCTTTTACGGCACCCAGTGATCGCACATTACTTCATCCAGCTGTACTAATCGTCAACAGCAGGTGTGTTCGGGGAACCGGATTAGCGCGCTCACGGTTAGCGCGATGGTTTGGTCTTGGATGTTTCATTTGATCTTGGATGTAGTAAGCGACGTACGAAGCACAGGGCCCTGGTGACTGTGGAGGTCATCTGAGTTGAGCTGGAAGCAGCCATCGGAAGATAGGTATACTGTGGTTATAAAGGGATGACATGGTCAGCAACAATACGGTACTGTGGAGTTTAAACAATACTCAGTTGGTAGTAAGGAGGCCAAAATGTACCAAAACATATCCCCCACACCATTACACCACCAGCAGCCTGAATCATTGACACAAGACAGGTTAGATCCATGCTTCCGTGCTTCTGACCCTACCATCCAAATGTTGCAGCAGAAATCAGATCAGCCAGTATTTTGCCAACCTTCTGTTGTCCAATATTTGTGGGTCCATGCAAATTGAAGCCCCAGTTTCCTGTTCTTAGCAAACAGGAGTGGTCTTCTGCTGCCTTAGCTAATCTGATCGATATGTTGTGCATTCAGAGATGCTCCTCTGCATAGCATGGTTGTAAAGAGTGGCTTATTTGAATCACTGCTGTCTTCTTGTCTGCTTAAGGCAGTGTGGCCATTCTCCATCAACAAGGTTTCTCTACATGCCTAAATGCACTGAGCTGCTACCAGGTGATTGGCTGAGTAGATATTTAACTCAGTGCCAGGTTTCTTGAAATATTCAATTTAGGTTGTTTTTTAGATCTTTGTGAATAATTTTACCCTTTGTAATAACTCTTGTAAATTATTGTAAGCTTTATTTATGGTTTAGTGTTGTCTGTCAAACTATATTCAATATTTAACTGTCAGACCTCATCTGCTGTCCCTCTTTATCCCCCCTTTTGCTCCCGAAGTGTGTCATTCTCAAAATTTGAACCCTGTGTGGTTTTAGAGCCAAGGACAGCAGCAAAAACTGTTGACAGCAGTGTTTGAAGTAAATGAGAAAGCTGAGCCCTTCAAGAGTTACTGAAAGGCGACGAGAGTGCAAGATGGGCAAGAAGAACGATGATGATGGGGCTGACCTTCTGATCAGGTAAGTGTGAGGAGGCCTGCGGACAGAATCCCCTCTCTGCTGCCCAGGCTGGAATTTTGTGCTTGAGAAGTGTTTAACTTTCTCAAATCCCAATTGCACTCAGTGGGGAGTGTTCTCTTTCCCTTTGCCCACAGGTTTAGTGACTGCCCTCATGTGTGGGCCTGAGTAGGAGGGGGTGGGCATTTGGAGGCTGGGGATCAATAGCATGGCAGCTTGTCTGTTTAACAGAAGTAAAGTAAAGCTAGAAGAGAGGGAGTGGGGGTGAGATAGTGAAGGCTATAGATATCTGAGTGGGAATTATCCATGACACCTTGGCTCTCAAGCTGCAACCTTTAAGCACATGATTTAGGATCACCTCCATTTGTGGGATAGCCCTCGCACACTCAGCACATTCAGTCCGAGCCATTGTGCTCTGTTAGCTCTCACAGCTGAAAGCCATTGTCAGTTATTTGTTTAGAAATGCTTTTACTGTGAAACCCTGCTACCTCCATTGTTTTTGTCAGGGAAATTTAATATTATTGCTGCCTTCTTTGGTTTCACTTAGTTGTCAAAAAGATGTGGAAAATCTCTTTTAAGCCATACCAGTCCATCCCAGCCTCACTTTTCAGCACCACTGAACTGAAGTTGTTCAAGCAATATATATCCTTTCTAATAACCTCCATTCACTGTGAAAAAGGTGTCAATAAACTGACATGTTAAAAACAAATGCAATAGCCTTTATCTCTGTGAAATTTTACAACCTTTGCTTCAAACAGAGACAAAAACAAACACTCAGCTTTCATGTTTTGCCTTATTTTTTAAAAGGGGACAACCTTGGCTGAGACTGAAAATGTTGGCTTTCAAAAGGTTGACATTCAACTACTGTAGATATTATGATGGATACATGAGATGGAGCACGTTAATGGAAAATGACGATGTCACGGTTCATCTTCCGAATTCAGGCACATTAATCCACCAGTGTTATGGAAAACGCTGATAAAAAAAAATAAATGCACTGAATCTTTGTAACAAGTTGCATCAATTTCCCTTTTGACTGTCAGTGAATGAAGATTTCTTAACAGATTGCATTATTTACTTTGCTCAGAAAATCACAGAGCTGTAAAATCCTTGCTAGCATATTTCTTGATTTCTGGAAGAGATCCCAACAAAGGCATTTTAAATGTCATTGGGCTGAAATGCCCTATAGTGACAACTTCGCTTTCATCATACCTACGTTAATTAAACTTGGCTTTAGCAAAGACTTTGACACAGTCATTTGTGTATGCATGAGTGGTTCTATCTTCGCCTGCTTTTTGATGATAGGTTGATGCAGTATGTTGGTGAAAATAGCTTGAAGTAATCTGAATGTTTGAGAAACTTATATATATATATATATATATATATATATATATATATATACATATATATATATATATATATATATATATATACATATATATATATATATATATATATATACATATATATATATATATATATATATATAATGCATGGAGAGAGAGAAAGAGAGCAGAGCCAGGGACATGGCGAGTTTTTTGATGAGCAGTATTAGATTGACTGGCTTGATAAAATCAATCATAGAGGCTTTTAGAAAGGATGAAATGCTTTTATGTGTTTAAATTAAAACCCAGCTGATAGGATTTTAAGATTTATGCAGATATTTGGGTATTTAAATATCCAATATATTGACCAAGATTTTTTTACTTAGGTACTCTAAAAAAGTAATACATTACATGTTACTTGTTAATTTTCTTACGTTACTTTTTGCTCACTGGAAAAAATAATTTGTTACACTGCTCTTACATTATTTTCACATTATTCCATAAATGATCCATAATTACCAGTTAACAATATAAACCTCAGACTAGACTAACACAAATAACTGTCTTAATGAGAACACGCGCACTCTTTCTTTTAGTGTTTAGTTGTGAAAACAAAACAGAGTTGAAATACTAAGAGCCAGTGAAACATCTGCAACAATTCTGTTTATGACTGCCTTTGTTACCTTTTGAAGATCAGGCTGTGGCTGCTCGGCTGGGCATGGCAGTTTTAACATTACTCGTGGTTCTTGGCTAGCTTTGTGTTAGCATGCTTTGTTTTCTATAATTCAGTTGTTTCTATCCTGGAGGCAGTTTGCACATTGCCATCGCACTCTTGTCCTTTTGTGCAATAAAAATATGTGTTACTGAACAATGTAATGTGATTTTAGTAACAGGTTACTTTGGAAAGCAGCACACCCAAGCTAGGTATTGAGTTAATAACCAGCTTCGTTTGACGACTTCCTGTGAAGTGAATCCAGATAATAGAGGGATATCCTGGATATGTTGAACTTGCTTTGTGGTACAAGGCCCAGCTAGTTGTTAGTAGCGTTCCAAACAAATACACAGAGATGTTGCCCTCTAGTGGACAAACTATGCAATGAATACTCATAACATGGTCAAAGGGTGTTTCTCCCACATCTTTTTTTACTTTTTAAATTTTGATTTATCATCAGTTATAAATGCCAAAACCGATATCTCAGCAAATAGCTAATATCGGCGCAGTATATGGTAACAAACAGTATAAATTAGTGGGATTCACACCTGTATATTTAATCTGATAGTAAGTATTTAGAATTTAAAAGTGTAATTGTCACTAAATCAGCGATTGTTGTTGTTGACAGCAAAAAAATATATAAGCTGACACTTAACTCTTTGTAGATTTAGATGTGGCAAAATTCCTTGAGATGGTTATTGAAACTGGAACCAAAATAATGAGCCGGCATTTTCCAATTGTAAGACGAAGCATATTTAGCAGTGCTGTGAATTACATTTCTTAATGTGTGCTAAACAGAAAAGCATTTGGACCGGGAGCCTCACAGAGCAGATGTACAAAAAGGCTTACTCGGACATCTCTCGATTCCATGTACTTGTTGAATAAAACATCTGTCTCATGCACAAGGTAACGACAGTGAGAGGGCTTGTGTTTGCAGAGATGAAACTCCCCATCCTCCTCTATGCCCACGAGAGTTTAGCCTTGATGCATTTTACACCAGCCTAAAAACCTGCGTTGACAAGTTATCTGTGACCTGTGGTGAGAGCGGGAGTGGCTGCGGTGAAAATCAATCTTCGCCTCTTCTCTCGCCTTGAATACCAGCAGAGCAAACAAACAGGCCTAAACAATACGATATATACCACATATCAATTACACTAAATGCCTCAGTATCTATACTTCACTGTCCCAGGCACACACCGGTTACAAGGCACACACGCTGCTGTAAGACGATAATGGTGTTGCATTGTTCCTCGCCATCTGGGGGACTGATAAGGCCTGCCTGTGCATAGTTGATAATGAGAGCAGGCAGAGGAAAAACTGAGTGTTAAACATTTCCTTGGCCCATGAAAAAGGTTCCATTAAGTCCACTGACCCCAATTGAATATTAATGAGCTAATTAACGGATTTATTGTTATGCGCAATTTCTGGAGGGGCGATTTTTTTCAAGTGCTATTATTTTTTCTAATTATTTTCTGTACTTTTTATAATTGAATCTTTGTAGCTGCCAGCATCCTATTTGTGCCTTGGCAACAAGAAAAAAAAAAGCAGCTGGCATCTGTTTTTCCTTCTTTAAGCTCGCTGTAACCGCGACAAAAACAAAACAATGTCCGAATGTTTTGATACAAGCGTGCGTTAGTCATCACGGCTACTCCCTGAGCTTTCGTTAATGCAACGCAGTTCCCAAAATGTTGGTCTGTAAGAGCGGCTTTGCTTCTGTTTTTTAGAAATGCGCAGCGTAAGAGATGTTCAGGTGTTGGATTACAAAAGTGCAATTACTTGGTTTGGTGCAGGCTGCACTGCATGCATGCACTTGACAAAGGTTTAAATGGGGCAGTGACAGCTGTGCTTGATAGATAGCATAATCAGCTGATGTAGAGGATGCACTGAAGCAGTCCTCTGTGGACAGCGAGAGACTATAGCCGGCTACTGAGAGAAATGGGAGGAATGAGTGCTTATAATTTATTTAATAGATACATGGACTGCAAAAGTAAATTGTTATCTTAATTATGTGATTGTTATTACATTTGTATACCCGCGCTGCATTATTTATTGCATTGTATCAAGCCAGCTTGTTTTGATTTTATTTTCTGAAGCTCAACCATTTCCACACAAATTCACCCCAAACTGTTTTGAATTAAAAATAAATCTTGAGGATGATGAATGCCTATAGGATCTCCCTTTGGAGACAGACCCGTGATGTACCACAGGGATTACATCTTTGAGTTCTTCTGGAACTGCCTGGGGGCGCAGGCAGCCTGATGTCATGAAGTAGCATACGAATAACACGGCAGTTTAGTTAAATTGCTTTGCCTGTTATCACGTGTCACGTGCATGCAAATGCATGTTCCATAGGTCCTGATGAAGCGCTGGGAAGCTGCGGGGAGAAGAAATTAGCGCTGTCCCGCACTTAAAAACAGCACCTCAGTTTGAAAGCCGTGAATAAGGAACAGCCGGGGCCATTCTGATAACCTTTTTGGATAAGAGGAATATAATTATTATTATATTTTGCAGTGTGCATGTTTGCCTAATTCTGTTTATGGCTTAAACTCAATTCTAGCTTAATAAAACCATCAATTTCTTTTGGTTACTTCACCAATATAACTTAGAGTAATGAACTCATTTTGCTGTTGTATGGAAATTTTGTCTCATTACAATAATTTTGCCTGATCCACTCGGCGGCCGATATTAAGAGTAAGGCCCTACAGTCATAGACTGGGTTATTATGCTATACATCACAAAGTGCATTAGGCTCATAAAACCTGTCAACAATGAGGTTGGAAAGTTTGCATGCAGCCCAGCAGGTTAATATATTTCCTCCAAAGACTGACTAGAAGTGTCCAATCTATTGCCACTTTACTCCAGATTCATGACCCATCACCGCTTTTTCACTCAGTACTTACCCTTCATCGTTTCCCATCAGATCAGCTACTCAGACTGTTGTAATTCCTATAATGAAGATTTGATATATATTTTTTAAAGATTAGGGGAAATATATTTGGTTACTCGAGAATAAGTGAAGATTTTTTTTATTTAAAAAAAGAGTGAAATTAAATCATGGTCCATCTTAAGCAATGTTTGGTTCGTTCATCCTCTAAGAGTCCCTAAAAAAGCCTTGATCCTGCATCTGGATGCTATACTGATGATTAAGCAGTTGTTTGTTTTTGTGAAAGCTTTTCTGCATCAAACCTAATGTATGTTTTGGAACACTTAAAATATTTAAGATTTAATATTTAATGCTCCTAGTGGCGGAGACACATTGTGAGGTTTAAATGACTACGGAAACACATGCATCCAGAACTTTCAAACAGCAATTCATTATCATTTTAACTACATCATTTCAGCGGTGAAAGCAACTCCTTATTGCATATTTCGAAGTTGTGTAGGAAATATGCATTCCATTTTCCTATAACTGACATCGCTTGATGGAAGTCGTGATTGCCCGCATGGTTGGCAAGTGAGTTGTAGTCACACTTATAAAGAACCAAAGTGGGGACAAAGATCAAACAACAGCGCATGGTAATTGTTTTGCAAACTGCATGTCAGCATGAATGTGTTGCGCTGAAAGAGCCTTGTTTGCACAGCACTTTGAGGCATCAAATGCAGTTCTGAAAAGCTCGATGTTTTTCTTGAAGAGGGTAATCTTTTGTAACAATCAATTACGATACATTTCCCCCTTTGTCTAGGCACTAATAGCTCCTGTCTGAGCACATGGTGAGGCATGTCTAGTAAATATACACTGTTTTCCTTTTAAATGTCTTATAATATGCATGGGGAACACAGAAACACACTATGACAGAGGAATTGAGCATTAAAGCTGTAGAAGCAATTCAGCTGAGTTTCTCAGTCTAAGAAATGAGAATGGAGCAGTTTGTGGCTTTCCTCCCATTAGCCAGATTGAATTACTGTGTTTTACTTTTAAGGGCCATCTGTTCTGGTTTAATTCATATTTCTAAATCTGTCGTGTGTGTGTGTGTGTGTGTGTGTGTGTGTGTGTGTGTGTGTGTGTGTGTGTGTGTGTGTGTGTGTGTGTGTGTGACAGAGAGAGAGAGATGGGTGGTAACCAATTTTTTGCTGAAAATAAAATGAGGTCTTAAGACTATTGTGGAAATGTTGCAGTTTGCAAGCTTCTCAAGGCAGCTTTATTGGACAGTCTTTGCCATAAGCTGCTGCATGGTAATATGGCTGCATTGAAAACTACAATATCTGTAGTCAACAAATTACCCTTCTAAAAGATGTTAATTAAAAGACAGCCATCACATTTGCAATTCAGCACAGTGCACGGGAAGATTTGTCCCATTTTTCTCTCAGATACCAAAAGGATGCAGAGCTACATAGATACTCAAAGATAGATGGATGTGATGTTGCTGTATATTCAATTGCTTACAACCCTTTATTCTGACTTTTTCGGGAGCTTTTACTCCAAACCTCCTGATTTATTACTATACTAAAATACTTACAGTTGCACTAAAAAAAACCCCAGTAAATTGCATGAAAATGGCCTTTTTCAATCTTTGAAGCCATGAGTTAAGAAAAAAAGATAATAATAATAATAATAATAATAAATTTTATTTATGAGCGCCTTTCAAGTCACCCAAGGACACTTTACAATAGGATAAAACACTTAGTAAAACAATGGCAGAATAAGAACAATAAAATACAAGCACAAGATAAAATGAACAAACAGTGGATTCACAGTGAATATGCAGATTTGAACAGATGAGTTTTGAGTTGGGATTTAAACTGGGGGAGAGAACCAATATTTCTTATTTCAGGGGGCAGAGAGTTCCACAGCCTGGGAGCAGAGCAGCTGAAAGCTCTGCTTCCCATGGTGGTGAGGCGGAAGGAAGGTACAGTAAGCTGGATAGAAGAAGAAGAACGAAGTGAACGGGCAGAACAAGTGGTGGTTAACAGGTCAGAAAGGTAAGAAGGAGCGAGGTTATGAATGGCCTTGAAGGTGAGCAGAAGAAGTTTGAAAATTATCTGGAATTTCACAGGGAGCCAGTGAAGTTCCTGAAGAACAGGGGTGATGTGCTGGTAGGAGGGGGTTCTGGTGATAATGCGAGCAGCAGAGTTCTGAACCAGTTGAAGCTTATGGAGGGATTTTTGGGGGAGACCATGCAGAAGAGAATTGCAGTAGTCAATACGGGAGGTAACAAGACTATGTACAAGAATGGACGTAGACTGGGTGGAAAGAGAAAGAAGCAATCTGTTAATGTTACGTAGATGGAAGTAGGCAGAACGGGTGAGATTATTGATGTGAGATTTATAGGAAAGTGAACTGTCTAGGATGACACCAAGGCTCTTAACCTGAGGAGAAGGGAAAACTGTGGAGTTATGATTAAGATTTAAGATGACATCCTCAAACAAATTACACATAAAAGTGATTACTAACGTGACATTTTGTAGTCAGTTTCACAATTTAAATAAATAGAAACACAGAGAAAGTTAAACATTGGAATCGGGGGTTCTGAATGAAGTGTCAAAGACAGCCTTAAAGACTGAACTATATTTGAAAGTGTGGACTAGAGATTTGTCTTCTCTTTGTTGCTGAAGTGTGCGGCATCATCAGTATATAAAGATTTAATTTACTCAGAATAAATCCTAAATGCCCCCTCTCCCTGCATGAACTCAAGTGACAGTAAATAAATAAACAAAACAAATGAATGCCATTAACTGAAGCCTTAACATAATGCTGTTGTCATGCATTTATATTGAATTTCAATATTTTACAATGGATTTTGTAATACATTATTGAACAAATTGATCAAAATTAATGTATATGTTTTTCACACCAGCTTTGCCTGTTGTACAACATCTGTTATCTGCATGATAACAGATGTTGTACATGTGCATGTGCACTCCTGTGTACAAATCAGCATCATCTTCTATCTCATTCTCGCTGGCAGGTTTGAGTATGATGTTTTGTGCCCTTCTCCTTTGTTGACAATCCATAACCATAAACCTAAACCAGTATCCAAAACTCTCAGTGTCTGTTGTAGATTCTAGACTGTAGATAAATTAGCAGACCATATCCACATATTGTGGATCTAACTGGCTGCTTCTTAAAGAGTTGACTGACAAGGAAGCGGACACCTGGGTAGTTGAGCTTTGCTGATAGATTTTGTTTCACAACAATCATTAAGAATTTGCTGTGATAAATCATTACTACTGTATGCCTTCGTACTTTATAGGAGTTAAAAGTTTGATCAATAGAAACGGTTTATCATGAAGGCTTATGCCATCAGCACGGTTGAAATCATTTTCATATTGTTACCTTGAATTCTTGGAGAGACAAACATGTTCAGATGTTGGAGTTTGTGCTTCACTTTGTAAAATGTATTTACTTTTTACTGAAAAATAAAGTCAGCATTAAGCACTTACAACTGCATCATGTCGAAAGGCCACGAAAGTTAGTAAATCCGCACAGTGCAGCAAAAATAAATATGTTTACAGCGCGGTCCAATAAAGTGTCTGGTTGCTGTAGCTAACTGCGTCATAAGAGGCACGCTTTAGTGACAAGTGGGTGCTAACTAGGTTGCTAGCTGTTGGTTGGATCAGCAAAGTGAAGTCACTGAACTGGACCTTTGTGTGGTGTTTATGTAAATGTTTATAATGCAGTTATCTTACAAATAATCTGATTTGCAGTGTGGTCAGTTAGACAGAGAGACAGTGACTTGGAGGAATCTGTGTCTGTGCTACGCACCCATACAGTGTAAGCATATACCGTTCTGACTAAGCTTCCTAGCGTTAGTAGATTTTCATACCCTCTTGTTCAAATAGGGTTACTTCTGGCTCCAAAAGCAAGGTAGCAATGGCAATAATGCTGAAACTGATGCTTCAAACTGGTGGTAGGTGTTCTCTTTTTACTTATGTATAGCGTGCAAGCGAGACTGCATTAGCTAGCACTCAGGATGTATGTACTGCTGCACAAGAGAAATTTCCACTCTCCTATATGCACTTTGCTACTACTGTATGCAGGGGGTGCATGTTAATTTAGATTAACACTTAGAGATCTGTTTTAATTTAATTATTGCTCTCAGGCATTATCTGCCATGTCACATTCTTCCCTCTTTCCCTTTGAAATGCTGACATGAATCTGGGCCTGAAAGAGCCTCTAAAATGTTAGTGACCCCCTGTTCTGTTGCAAAGATGGAGGTGCATGGCTTGAGGGGACAAACCATTTCCCTGCCAGCCGAAAGACTCTCCAGAACAACCTCTTCACAGACCAGCAGGCCTTGCACTGTCACTGAGTCCTACGATTGAATTGAATGGTCCACAGATTACTCAATTATTTCTATATACCAGCCTTCCATGGCAGACTAAAGGCCTATTATTGGAGGTACTGAGACCATAGGAACTTATTACATGTGTGACCTTTTAAAGCCTTTCACCATGATGGATCTCAGGTGAGAATTTACTGGAATCAATTTTTATCTGAAAGCTCGATGCTTGCTCACCAGCCCTGCCCTGTGTGAAACATTCACTTTATAAAAAAACAAAAAACGGCAAAGGGAGAGACGGCCGCTCGACTGCTGGAAATGGCAACTTTTTAAAGCATCCCAAATGCTCGTGTGTCCTTTCCTCCCAAATTAAAGAGACTTTGAAATAGGGGGCTGGAGGAAGTGCTGGAGTATTGTGCTTAATCAAGGTAGAAATACAAAGACAGAGCCAGTTCCCCAAAGGTTCACATCAAAAGGTGCATCCCACTTTGTGAGCTATTTAATCAGTTAAAACACAGATGGCAGGCTGCCGCAATTAATTAATCATATATGAGGCATCCTGTACCTGCTAGCAGAAAGTATGTCAGTGCTACAGAGATCTCATTTGGATTTCATTGTAACTATGTGCCACCAGAATAATTGCTCTTTATGAGCAGGGCTAGCTTTGGAATTTGTTCTGGATATAATGTAAAAAAATGTGAACTTTCGCTACTGTCACTGAGGCAGAGTAAAGGGCCGCTGTTATTACTGACAGAATTCTTAGGAAGCCAAGTCTTTGCTTGTGAAGCCTCTTTTATGTTTCAGAAAGAAACATAAAAGGGTAAATAGCTATTTATTCTGGCTAAATTTATGAAAATGGCAACAAGCGTGGGTGAGACTGATGCAAATTTGCTGCAGGTGTGAACTTGATCTTGATGTTTCTCTCACTTTCCCAAAAAACTGGGGAAAAAAGCAAGAAGGGATAGAAACCTACACACACACACACACACACACACACACACACACACACACACACACACACACACACACACACACACACACACACACACGCACAGGTGCTAGGTCACATACGGAGATGCAAGAGATGTGTATGTCTGTAGGGTTAGAAAACCCTTAAAGTTTATTATACTTCTTCAGTGTGCTGTATATTTTAACTGCACCATGTACAGAGGGTAACAATGCCAGAGCTGCCCTAAATCAACAGTATTGGTAATTACCAAAATAATTTTCATCATTATGTTTCTGTAAACCCAGCAGTATGCACAAGCTCTTTAATCAAACAGATATTTTTAATGTTAAGATATAGATAACGATATCTTTATTATGAGTTTTCAATTTTACTGATCTACAAGAAAGCAGGAAAAATAGTACATTCTTGTTTTTTGATTAATGTGCCAAATTACAGTTATTTACTTGCATTCGTTTGCTTTATTAGTAGAATGTTATGCTTTATTAATTTTCTGACTTCTCAGAGAAGTCCAGTGTGCCCGCTTAAAAATGTTTGACAGATTTCTAAAATGTGTGTGTGTGTATGACAGGTGGTCTAATAAACGTTGTAAGCACTGTAACCAACAACATTAATAAATGATCATACTTCTAAAGAATGTCTCAGCAAATTGACCTCAATAACAAAAAAGAACAGTCTCAACCTCCTGTGAAGATCACCGGGTTTAGCTGCTTAACAAGCAGATATATCCTGATGTATTTACTTTGAGGCAATATACTGTATATCTCAGACGACTGGGAAATCTACTTTGCTATCACTCATTTATCTTGTAGCCTGTCCAGAGTTTCATTAACAACTACAAATCTGTGTTTGCTGATGGATTAAACAGTAACAGAACTACAACAGATAATAGTTATTAAAACAACCATGTACGATGGACTAAAATGTAGCATTGAGGCAGACAGCCTGTAGAGCAGGATATTATACTTAGTTGTGCTAAATATAAGATCCAAACCAATAAAATCTCTCCAATAAAAGCCTTAATTTGACTGAAAAGTTCAAGGCCTGGTATGTATCCCTATAAAGTTTTTGATTATAATGCAATCTATTCAATTGTAAAGTTACATAATGTCACTATTCATTGAATTCAACATTTGTTTAATATGCAAAAACTTGGAAAGAGAAATACATTTAATGCTACAAGGTCACGGTTTAGCTGCCTGGTATGTTATAGAGGATATCATACATAACTTGATACTGTGGACTGATTTGTAGGATTAAAATAGCAAGTTCAGAGTGTGACACACAGGACCTCGTCATCTATGTCTACATAGGATCTATCTACATGTCTGCATAGGATCTGGGGCACAGTATTGATTGCAAGAAGGGGTTAAATTGGGATTTGGTGGGTGGGGGAACCTGGAGATCAGATGCACTATTGCACTTTGGGGGAAAGAATTACTTAGAAAGGAGTGACATAATAATTTGTTTTGTTAGCTCCAGTAGATTTTTCTTTGTGTACAGACTGGGATCAACTGATCTGTGGCACTGCTACTCTGATATCTACTGCTCTTTGTGGATGTAGCCAACCAAATTCAAGAAGATAAAAGCAGTGAACTATATGGTCAATTTCCAAACTGTAAACACTATATAGCTAGCATAAAAGGTAGAATTAATTGAATATTAGTAAATATAATCAGCAATGAATCAAGCAATCAATCTAATAACCCAAAATATGAATTGAAATATAAATTGTAGCCCAGTAACGGTAACCCAAATGCAAATAGTCCAACATAGTGAAAAACTGTAAACTTCATCACAACACTGCATACTAACCAGTGTAGTCTGCACTAAACTGGTATTTCCATGCAACATTTGAATAACACCGAATTAGTATACTTCAATTTGTTTTGCAAGATATCTCACAAAAACATAATAAATCAAAACATCAGGTACAGAGGAGGAAATAATTATTTGATCCCCTGCTAAATTTGTATGTTTGCTCACTTACAAAGAAATGAGCATGCTCAGATTTTTATGATAGTTTCATTTTAATTCAGAGAGACAGAATATTACCCAATCCAGAACAAACACTTTGCATAAAAGTAATAAACTGGATTTGCATGTCACTGAGTGAAAGAAGTATGTGATCCCCTACAACCTAGCCAGAAATTTGGCTCCCACAGTTTGGCTGTGTGCCTCGAGGAAAACACTGCCTTAGTCTAGAGTGTGGATATGGGTATTACTTTTATTTTTATTGCACTAAAGGACAAGAGTGCGATGTTAAGGTGGAAACTCAAGACAGAAACATCTATGTTATGCTGCTAACAGAACTTCAGCTCTTTGCAAGCATTTGCACAAACAGCATGCTAACGCTAAGCTAACAAAGAGCCCAGAGCTATTTAAAAGTTTAGTCAATTATGACCTGAACTTCAACTTTCACAGGTAACAAAAGCAGTGATGAGCAGTCAGGCTGCAGCCTCTGTTTCTTCCTGTTCATGTTCCAAAGTAAAATCACCGTGGCGATCGCTTTAAAATCTCTTTGTGCTGGTTTTCATTGTTGCTTTTTTCCTGTCGGCTTTGTGTTCATAGCTAAGTACTAAGAAAGATCATATGCGTGTTCTCATTAGGACAGGGATTGTGTTGGTGTGTGTGTCTGTCTATACAGATAAATGGTAATTATGAGACAATACCCATATGGAAAAGAAATAGTAAAAACTTATATGACTTAACTCATGAAAGTGGCCACTTTCATGAGTAAATCATATAAGGCTTACATGATTTACTCATGAAAGTGGCCACTTTCACATTACTTTCATATATTGTTTTAGTAAGTATCCAAAACATACAAGTTTCATTATATAATTTTTCAAGGGGTCTTATATCTGTTTTTACTCTTGTATGCTTTTCATACAAGTTTCACACAAGACAGATACAAACTTTATACGATTTATATATATATTTTCCATATGGGTAAGGTCATTTTACAGAGAAAGGCAAAAGTAATATAACAGGTAGTGTAACAAATTACTTCCTCCTGAGAGTAATTAAGTAATGTACTGCAGTACCTTTAAGTATTCTGTGTAATATATGCGTAATACAAGTGGCTTTTTTCGAGTAATGACCACTGATCAAAATATATGCACAGACATTTGACCACACAGCATGCAGTTCATTTGCATGAATGTAATTTCTTTGACAAACATGCTTAGAGATGGTGGTGACTCTTAAAGCAGAGCCAGTGAAAACTCAAATCAATAAGGGGTCAAAGCAATAAGTGCAATCGATGACGGAATAGGAATCGCTAAATTCCCATCAGTCCCTACTTACATGTATGATTAAAATGTGCAATATATAAAATGTAACTTTCCTCCTTTGTTACATCTATCAGTGTCACATAAATGTTTTTTGTCATCCTGAGAAATACAGCAGACGTACCTTTCGCCAAGAGACACATTTTGTGAAAAAATGTGAAGAAACAGTTCAGGATTTTGCACTTGAAACCACCTGATACTTAATGTTACTGATGTTATGCTCACTCCACAGCT
The DNA here is from genome assembly GCF_057382095.1 of Aulonocara sp. 'chitande type north' Nkhata Bay. NCBI lineage: Eukaryota > Metazoa > Chordata > Actinopteri > Cichliformes > Cichlidae > Aulonocara > Aulonocara sp. 'chitande type north' Nkhata Bay. The sequence goes on along the minus strand of NC_141344.1, from coordinate 21,350,871 downwards.
AGCTACATGTAAAATACTGCAACTACGTCTGCACCATGAACGCATCGCAGGGATGAGAAGAAAAAAGATGTATTGAGGGTGTAAGCGGGCCTTGGGATGTCATTATTTTCTTATTACTGAGCAAGTATCTCCACGCTGTCACTGGATGTAGCGCCAGGCTGCAGCACCCGAAAAATTAGCTCATTTAATAGTAACCTGCCTATCAGATTTAATTACTCATCACCTGAAGGTGCTGGAATGCTGTTCTGGATCACTCAGGCTCACTTTAACCCGTCATTGTAGGATTGCCCACATTTTGGATGTCCAGGAGGCATGTTGTGTTTAAAACAGGAGAAAATAGAGGAAAGCAGATGACTGAAAAATGCTTCTGAAATGCTTTCTGCTTAAAGACACTGTTAGAGATTCTGAAAGAGCTGGTAAGAAGTCACTTTGTTGCACTTGTTCTGATTTAGCATTTTATAATTAAAATGTGCTGTTGGGGAAACGTGCAGTAATCCAACAAAATTGAACATTATTTTGTAACATTACAGTGAGGACTGAAAAATATTGGAAGTATTAAAGATCTGTGTTAGGACTTGGTTGAATTTTGGAGTGTTTTCTGTCGTAGCATGGAGTTATATAAATTCAAAAAGCCAAATATGATGAAGTGAAAACTGAAAGGACTCTGAGGGCTGACAGCAAAGATTGAAAAAACCACTGGGGTGAAGGCAGCCTTATACGAGCCTGTGCTAGTATTAAGTTAACTCTGGATGTGTCAGTATTGAACTGCATTGTACATAATAATGAAACCATGAAAAGGACCACCGAGCATATGGTTTGTGCATTTGTGAAGTAGCGTTACACCATCGAACTGATGCATTCGGAGCTTAAACACAGTACAAACTACTCCCCGTGATTTTATTTGCTCACTCACTATGTAAATACACATAGCAATGCAGTGATCTCTCAGCTTTTTTTTTTGGACGTTTTATACATGAAGTGTTTCCATCCAATCCCAAGTGCACTATCCTTGGGGGTGTAAAGAGACAGCATCACATCAGAGATAATAAAAATAATATACTGTATATGTCTTCTCTGGATCATCCATACTCAACAAGGTGATGCGCACGCTCGCTATTCTTTATGAGAGAAGAAAATTGCACATGTAATAAAATCCAATTTTATATTTTATTCTGAGAACTACAATAAACACAAAACAAGCAGTAAATAAGCTTTTCAAAAAGCTGATTACCAAAGCAATTTATTGCCAAGTCCAGGACTGTGTTAAAGCAAAGCAGCACTGGAAAGTGGAGGGACCCACATTCCAAATCTTCTCTCCCTCAAGCTCTTTGCTTGCCACGTTATTAGCTGGGCTGCTTGCTGAGGAGCCAATCTGATCAACTTATTTTACTATACAATGTCCCAGCTCCCGCTGAAAGCAGTTAAAAATTGCTTGTGATTGAGGTCATCTTTGCATCCATTACAGTGGTAAACACTATGTCTTTGACTGAGGACATTTCCAGTCTAAGAGTTAGCTTTTCTGCAACAAAGAGACGGAGCTTAGTGGCAAGAAGTGTAACAACATTTTTATGTTTTCGAAGAGCAGATCAATCTATAAAGTGTTTATTCGTGGACCGCATGTTCTCGAGCTGAATTTTGGTTTTTTTGTCACGAAATAGATTTTACTACAGTGTACAATATAAGGTGTCATGTCAGGCATGTTATGAAACTGTCGACTCAAATGACCATTTTACCCTTCCCATGTTAGTTACACTTTTTGTTCTGAGTCACTGATAAAACATAGTGTTAATGTGAAAAATGCTTCAGGGATTTTGTCGGCTGTATTGTATTGCAGATATCTGAAATTAGCTCTAACTTTAGGTGGGGATGATTGAGGAATGAGCAAAAAGTAAAAAGTCTGCATAATATTTTTGAATATAAATTGAGGCTGTGATGGCAGGAGAAAATGCTATGTGGGGATTATTCACAGTTATATAATGTTAGGAAGAAAACCAGGCGCTTCTCATTTTGGTCACTTATCCCTCATTGTAAAGGTCTGTATATTTCATTGCTGGTGCAGCAGCTTAGGGGATACATTTCAAAGCAGCAAATAAAAATTGGCTAAACTTCCAAAATTAGCACTTCAAAGTCAAACATGATTTGCAGCGAGGGAAGGGGTGGAAGCAGTGTGACTGTGAAAGTGTGTTTGTAAAAAGCTAACTCAGTGTGTGTGCGTTTGAGTGTGTGTGTGTGTGGCAGAGCTGATGTGCAGAGTTCAACATTAGGCCTTAGAACCAATTTCTAGGCAAATTGGTTTCATTTAAGAATGAGATCAGAGTAAGCAAACCTCTTTCAGGGCAAGTTCATGCATCTGTAGCCATTTATTTCAGTTTTATATGCATTGCTTGGCACAGGCTGTTTGTAGGTAGAATATGCATAATCTTAGCCATGGGCACCATGCTATAGTTAACATGTGCACATTTACCTGTTATTACCATGAATTTAAATAGTTTCTTCCATTTTTATTGCATTCTGTCACAAAGAGCTTCAGCAGTAATTTAGCATTTTGTTTTCTATATTCCTTCCAGCACTGCTGTGGAATCAGTGCTAATCAAAGCCACTTGTAACTAATTGCCCTCTTCAGTCTCTTGCATATAGCAAAAAGCAGGCCTATTAGGCAGCAATGGAACATATGCTGAAATTTTAGAGTAGCTTTGAAAATCTGTTTATTTGCAAGGGGAATAACAGTCACTTGACCACAATTAGCTTCTCTGTACATATCCTTTCATGTAAAAGATTAAGTGTACCCTGTAGAAATTATACACAAATACACACACAGACCTATAAATTTGGACAAGGACAGATTTAATCCATTTAAAAGTGCATGCACATAAAGGTGAGCTTCAGAAACATAACAATTTACATTTTTCTGTCATCTCCATAATTCGAGTTAATAAAAGACATCAGTCACAGGGAAAACTATGTACACCTCTACATTTATCACATCTTCACATCAATACGATTAGATCACGGGGCTCCAAATGAGATGCTGATAACTACAACATGCCCCAGTCACACAAGCCGCACAAGACAACCACCATAGAAAAATGTGGATTCTTCTTTTAACCGGTTGGCTATCGACTACAGTCGGTTGCTAGGTACAATGGGTTTCAAAAACCTGCCTGTGTCAGATTCACTGCAGTCCCCCATAGTTTGCATGAAAGACGTTGACTTCTCTGCAGACACCTGCAGCTTCTCACCTCGCGGTGGTGAATCTGTAAAAAGTGCAATGCAAAATGGAAATGCTGCACCTTTTGAAATTAAAGGCATCCACTGTCACCAAAGCAATAACACTTTAAGGTTTTTACTGCAGCACCGCCAACCTCCAGCAAACTCAATCTCCACTTTCTAACCAGTTGGGAAATCTACCTTTTTCTCCCAGTGGCTGGAGGATGCCAGGGAGTGGCTGAACAGTCTCAAGGCCTGTGCAACTGAGGTCTAAATAAGTGACAGGTGTAACCCATATCATTTGAAAATTCTCATATCTGAGATATTGTGTTCTCTGTAATATTGAAGTATGCAGTGTCATCAAGCCAAGCCGGTCTTTGAGGCCTTCAGAATAAAAAAGGCTGTGGATGCCCACAAATCTGGCAGGGGATTTAAAAAGATCTGCAACTTATTGAAATAAGTCCGACCTGCCCCCACGTGGTCCAGAATAATTAAAAATGATGGCATTGTCGTGCATGTTTATTAAATATTTTGGGAGATAAATGTGAACATTTTGGTAAAAGAAAGAATGAAAAAGAAAGAAAGGAACAAGGTCTGTTAGTGCATAGATGCTAAGGTTGTGATTCATGTCCAGTGCATCCTGTAATTTCACTGCTTTATAACACCGATCTTTCTCTAAGCCTGAACACTGTGCTAAGATGAAAAGGTTTGGTCCTGGATGTTACAAAACTTGTAACATTGTATAGCTGTATAGTTGAGTCATAACAATAAAAAAAAACCCTCCTCTAATTAGCTGTCCTGTTGGTGTCACTACATACAATGCCTTTTGTGTTATGAGCATGTTCCCTTGATCTGTGAAGAAGCCCCATGTAAGATCCACAAACTTGGTCTTCCACTGAGAAAGGAGTATTTTGTTAGATGGAAATGAACAGAACTGTTCAGATAATGATTATAATTCCCCATATGGCCGTAATGAGGTTGATTCCTCGCCAAGAGTTGGGCAACACACTAATTTATATAATACACTGGCAAGAGGTTACTTTTAATATACCTGAAATAATCAAAATGCATAGCCTATTATCACTTCCTTCAAGAAAACTCTCAACCATAAAATTAAATTCAGTGTAATTAGAATTGTTGCTGATGGATCCAAAATAAAACACAGAGTTACTAGTTTCACTTAGATTTTTTTGGCAGCCTTTCCACTTATCTGCTCTCCGTGTGGTTTTTCTATTCTACGTGCACCCTTTATGACCACGCTCTGCTGACAGCTGTCCCTATGTCAATATGAATGCCTGTCAAGAGAGATTATACATCACATGAGTCGAGGCAGATAATGAGCAAGAGGGAAGGGCACTTTTTAACACCCCCTCGTGTGCAACATATGACACCAGCCAAGCTAATTAAGCAGATGCCATAATGCAGTAATCAGGAACACAGAGGAGGTTTGAGAATTCACAAAGTTGAGTCATAACAGAGCAACATTTGGTGCTTAAGAACTTCTCCACCAACACAAGCAGATGGGAATGCCAAGCTGCAGTGCGTGTGTATTTATGTGTGTGACTATGCCTGTTTGTGCACCGTGTTTTGCAATTATCGATGTGTATGTTTCGTAATAATATCTGTGTGCATGTGTTTTTATTACATAGATAGATAGACTGTGTACGTGCATGCATGCCAGTGCACACATAGCTGAATCGGCACGTTCCTATTACCTTTCAGTCGGGGACAGTGTTACTTGGTGAGGTTTTTTTTTTCCTCATTATTTTTCAGCAAAATGAGCAATCAGCCACATTGCAAAGAGCCTGATTGTTTCCCCCTGTAAATCAATCCAAGAATTGCAATTAAAATGTTCTCTTATGTGGTATAATTGATGCCTACCTAATCCTTTATTTGCACACCTGCCGGTGAGTCTAAATTTTTAATGAATTTCTAATTAATGCTCTTTGCACACTTGATTTATGTGTTAGCAAATTATAATGATGTTCTGTGTCCTGCTGGTAGGAGAGTTCTTCGCAGATTGGCGAGCCTCGGTGGAAATCTGAAGTTTGTTGGACACACTGTTGAATGAATAAGAGTTAATACACACATGGAGATTAGTCGTATTAACCCCAAGAGCATTCATGTATTCGTCATCTGAGACACATTTAGCGACATATATACGTCGTGGCCTGTTTCTTTGGAATTGCGCGGTTCTCAAAAGGCCAAACATACATGAACGTAAATGCAGCTATTTATGTTTCTCTCACACAGAGATAAACTGGTGACAGAAACTCTCCCACTAAATCGAAGGCAGCATTAGGTGGTTTTAATTCTCAGGGTCTTCCACGACACACGTGAAGTCTGGTAATGTGAGTGAAATTAAGGCCAATGAGGCCCGTCCAAACCGATGTGCAACAATACTTCTTACTGACCTTGGATGGAAATGAAATGGATGATGAGCCATGAATTTTTAAAAACTGCTTTGCAGTGTGTAAAAATGTGGCTGTTTCAGTTTCGCTGGGTGTAACATCACATAAATGTTGAGATTTATTTTGTAATTATAGCTTGTTACTGCTAGTAACTGTGTAGTAACAACAAGAAACTATGACTACTATTTAACTTTCAGCCTTAATGTATTAAAAACAAATCCATGGTAATCAGTGTTCCTGCACATAGTCTTTTGCTGTGTGCAGGAACACTGCAGTTAATATATGCTTAACGCCTTTCCCCCTCCTTTAATTTAAAGATTAATGTGTACAAATACATGTAATAAGCAAAGCCACTGAAGTGGATTATCACTTGATGGAGTGGCTGCAAATCTTGACAGCTCGACCAGAGTTGGTATATCTGATATAACCTCATCAGATAAACAGACAGTGTCACACATCTCCATTAACAGTCTTCTGGGGAAAGTACCCTTTAATACAGCTCTGCACTTGTGTAGCTGATGAGTTTGAATGAGCTCAAACTCAATGAGCATTTATTTTCTCTCTAATTTATTTGCTGTTGCATTTCATTTCCAGGCCAATTCACCCTCATAATCAGATGGCAATTAGTGAAGCATGAATCACACAGAGCAGCTCAGCTTATCTCAGCCCCCTTTCATGACACCTGCACGCTCACAACAACACGGTTTTGGAGAAGCATTCTTTTATTCCAAATAAAATCTTATTTAGTTCATTTTAAACAGCATTTCTAATTCCATCAGAACTCTGCAAAATGTAATAAAACTTGTTTCGTTGCATCATGTTTTAAAGAGGACTTCAAATATTTTTTTTTTCTCGCCTGCAGGGCTCTTTACAGCATTGCAGTTTTCTGATACATGATTACATATCAACACGTGGGCCAACTCCTTCCAACAACAACTTTGGTTTTTGGTAAGAGAAAAAAAAAATCTCACTATGAACATTTAAGAATCTTTAATTCACACTAGTAATAAAATTGCATTACATTTCATAAAATAAATGTTCCAGTTTATATATACAGAGAAAACAGACTGTACATACCCTCTAGTGAACCATTTCTTAAAGAAAAAGAAAACAAACCTGAAACAAATTTCACAAAACATACAAGCAATACAGTGCTCAGCTAAGCAGGCACAACTGTACATCAAAATTTGTAACTGCTCAGTGTTGAGGGGGGGATGTGGGAGGGGCAAAAAGTTTAACATTTACAATAGAGTCCTTAGGGACTGATAAAGGGGTCTTAAAAAGTATTGCAGGCAAGCAGACAGACGCTTGTCTTTTTTCCAAGTGCAGCGGAACATCCATCTCGTGTGTAACGTGTGGAGCCGGCTGTTGCTGCCGTCGGGGTCCAACTATTGGACCTGTGTCTCAAAGCTCCCATTCAGCTGACCTTCCTCATAGTCCATTTGACACAAAATCATGTTGTTTTTTAGGAAAAACTTGTCCCCGACGCAAAACCTGTTGGCACACAAAAACAAAAGGCGAAAAAAAAAAAAACATTGTCAAAAACAAAACGAAAACAAAAAGATGATTAATGCTGGCATCACGACAAAGTGGTGTGTGTTTGTTGACTGGTTGACTCTGCTCTGGCAGTGAAAACGCTGCGTTTAGGATCAGCAGGTACTGATGATTCTGTTTGATCGCACCCATTTGGCTCGAGACATTTTACCTCATGCGCCGAGACCGCGGCTCGCCAGATTCAGAGTCTGTTTTGATGGCCATCGTAAAATGTGTGGTTTCAAATAAAAGTAGATTAAAACCCTAAACAGTTTCGAATCAAACAGACACAGGCGCTGGCACCCAATGAAAAGCAGGTCAGCTCTCCTTGGCCTGGCAAAAGCGGCGGTGGCGCCGCAAGAGTTTCCAAGGAAACTCTGCCACGGGGTTAGCTTTTCACACACCAGTTTAGTTCCGGTGCTCGAAAACATTTTTCCTCCAAAGTCTCACAGTCAGTTGGAGAGGGAAAAATAACTCATAGCAGCCTGCCCCACTGATGTTCTTCTGTGTGCTGCTGTTTGTTTGTGTGACACAGTGGACACAGCTCCATAATGTGACTGAAGGGGAGTGAAGATAAGAATACAGCTGAAAATGGCTTGGCTTTAGTAATGTGCCAGGCTGGTAACACAGTAAATAAAGCTGGTAACGGTCACAGCCGTGGCAATACTGTGCCAGATGAGACCTGGCTTTGTGTCTGCCAGCTGAGAAAAGAGACTGCAGTCATAATTCCCTTACAGCAGGTGTTCACTATGGTAACTGAATCTGGTCTGCAGAAGGTTAATGGGCTTGTGCTGTGTGGAGGAACAGGGTCACAGCACCCCTGACAAGCATGCAAAGGACGTTCTGCTTTCAGAGAGGTGCCATTACTGACAGTATATTAATGGGAAAAAGCAATATTTGGCTATGTCATATTCTGTGTACATCATACCATACAGTAGGCTTTGTGCTTGCTCCAATTCTATAATAGTTCCTATCCCTTAGGAAAACGCCATTTCACACCTGTGTCTATTCTCTTTTGTGCAACAGCACAAATCTGGAGGACGTCTTTTTTTTTTTTTTTTTTTGTGGCTCCTTTGCCTCCTCGGACAAATGAGAACAAAAGCTAATTTTACATCCCATTGGCTTAAAAGATTTACAGATCTAGCCACAAACAAGGACAAAGTGCTGGCAGCGTGACATAATAGAAAATAATTAGCAGGGCATTACAAATGCAATGCAACCTTGATTCTTGCAACACAAGCCAACCACAATTTACTCCCCCCACCACCAATTATAAACTGTGGTCTGCAATAATGGAATGAAATATAAAATTTCTTTTCCACCTGAGATTATTTTTTAAGAGCCTCGAATATTTAAGCCACTGGCCATTTTAACGCCCTATTTTTTTGTGTGTGTGTGTGTGTGTGTGTGTGTTTTTCTTAAATATGCAATGTTGTTGTGCAGTTATGACCCCCATTCTTACCTCTGGTTACAAAGCTGACAGGCAAAACAGTCCAAATGGTAAACATTATCTCTGGCTCTCATCACCATTTCAAAGGCTGGGATCAGTTTACTGCAGGCTGCACAGTTCCCCGTTGTACCAAAGAGCCTGAAAGACAGAGCGCACAGACAGAGATTAACCCACCTTCTCTTTACCTAGATGCAGTAAAGAGAGCAAACAAACACGTAGCAAAATGACAGCAAGAAATGTAAAAGAAAGAAGTTCAATAAAAACAGGGGCTTTCACAGGAAAAAGGGAGTGAAAATCGAATTGAAGGCAAAAATCTTTCTTGGCATCCAGTTGGTATATTTGTTAATGAGAGTTACAAACATAGATCTTAATTCTTGGCTAATGATCTAATTATAATGATCACATGGTTTTAATCTCCTTCTTCAAAGAATTTCCCTCTCGCACACTGCAAAAGCAACGAAAACAGGTCTGAGGCAAACCATTTGAACTGCTGAAAGTTTTCTTCTTTCAAAACAAAACTACCTAATGAGTCTGTCTTCAACCAAATCCAGCTGGATTTTTTTTGCACATGAGGCTACACTCTATAATGTAGTCATAAGTTCAAAAAGATTTCTGTTACAAGGATTCAGGCTCAAACCCTCGCTCTCTCGCTTTTCTCTGTCTTCCTCTTTCATTCAGAGAAGAACCTGAGACAGTGATGGTAGATGCAACCTTGAGGAGTTAACTAAATGTTTTACAGTGAACAGACTCACTGCTCAAACCTCACTGCGGCTTGTTTGGGCTTATTAGATAGGAGCCAAATGATAAAGGTCACAAACACAGCAAGGAGGCACTGGTGTAGATCTCCTCAAAGCCAAAAAAAAAAAAAAAAAGGAACCTCAAATGCTTTCCCCAGTCAGATTTACATTTTCATTTTCCAAGCGCCTGCCCCTATGTTTAATTTGGAGATTCTGAAGCACAGATAGATTTATATATTCTGCAGCAGGAAAAGGACCGCTTCACAGCTTTGCAAGAGGGGATAAGGCAACAGCAGATTGTCATTCCAACAGTATGTTAAACACTTTTCCCCCCCAAACTTGTAGAGCTCAGACAGAGGAGTCCCCATGTTGATATTCTGCCTCGTTTATGCGAGTCCCATTCAGTTGCTTTCACCTTGTTAAAGAAAATGTCTATCCAGCAGCTCTGCTTCTAATTAGGGGCCACTGCCCCAGAGGAGCAGGAAAGACAGAAACAGAGGGAGAAAGGTTGTTATGTTCCATGAGAGGGATTCACAGGGTGTTAAACTGAAACATTGTTACAACTGGTTACTGTTTCAGTAACAAAAAGGAAAAAAAAATACTGAATGTTCTCATACAGTAGACATCTGCCACCCACGGGGTGCTCTGTAACTCAAAGAATGTTTTTCCCCCCCCCCTCTTTAGAGAGACACAAAGACTTATCCAAACAGCTTTAAAAAATTGCAATCTCACACATTCAGTATTGATCTGAAAACAGAGCAAATACCAGTGCTACAGAACCTGACCTTGTTATCACACTATTCCAGCATTCATATTACAAGACATGAGTGAGTTTGTGTGGACAAAGCACAAGTATTGGCAACCGTGAACTGTTGAGTTTCCAGCTTATAAATGAACCCCTTTTCTCTCTCTCTTTTTTTTTTTTTAACCTGGATGGAAAAAAAGAGAAAACTCCAGAGCACCCAGAGTCATCATGACATTCAGAGACTCTTCCATGTAGTGAGCAGGTCATAGTGATGTCCTTTCTCTCCCTCAGGGAACCTAAGCTATAAAAGAGCCTAGAGAACCCTTGGTCATGTACAGCAATTGACATGCACACACCTATAGCAGCCAGAAGGATTATTCTAACCCATCTCCATTACACCCTGCTGGGCTGCAGACATGGTGCTCAGTTGATACATACAGGTTGTGAAAACGCCTGGTGGGGAAGCCCAGCTTGCTCCTGACACCAAGTTCCGCCTTCAGTCAGAGCAGCGTGTCACATCTGTGGCTACTTTTTACTTTGCGGCTACATCTATACTCTCCACAAACCAGTAATTCAAATAGTGTGGGTATAACCTCTTTTCCACTCTATTATGAGGGTTATTTGAGCTCGTCGTTGGATACGAAACATTTACAACATAAAGCCTGCAGAACCTGGTAAACACCCACGTCTTTCAAACTCCACAGTGAGAAAGTATTCTGCTAATGGCACCAAAAAGGGGTTAGAGGCCTTCAGTATGGGAGGACGGTAACGGCTCTCATAACCGGTCTGTCTTAAGCGTCTTAATAGTCTTTCGTGCTAACCTGATTTCCTTATCAGCTTTGTGATTTGAAATCGCAGGCAGATATTTGGCACAGAGAAGTTGGAGTGCAAAAAAGTGCTCTCGGTAATCGCTGTGTCCCACTCATACTGTTCTTCAGCCAACAGCTGACGTGTCTGGGTTATAATGTGGCATCAACATATGGCTTAATTGAGCCCCTTGTGCTAAAAGGAGATTACAGGCTGAGTGAACTGTTCAGCACACATTATACTCTTTTCTTCCTGCTCCTATGAAACTAAAAGGCAGTCAGAGAGAAACACCATTGTAGCAGAGCATCCTAAGTAATGAGTTTCATACTAAAATGCAATGTTAGCCAACAGATCCCAACATATTAGCACAAAAATGAAGACGCAAGCTATTCAGAGTCACCTTTAACTTGTACTTAAGTATAGATTGTGTGTGATCAAGGACTCTGCAATTATACACAACATGTGTACTACAACATATATAAAACTGCATTAATTTTAACCGTCATTTTTTATAAACTTGACATGCTTCACCGCACCCAAACAGTGCATTCCACGAACATAAGCTGTAAATGGGTTTTGTTCATTAATTCATTTCATTTAAAGTAGATTTTCTTTTTGTTTGAATAGACTATTTTTGGAGGAATTCGAATGCATTGTTCTGACACATGTCCCGTATTGTAGGAGTGCAGTGGCTCATGCACTTCAATTTCCCTGGCCATTTGGATTAAATAAATCAATATTCTCTGAAGAAAAGTGTAAAAAAAAAAAAAGAAAGAAAGAAAGAAAAAAAAATCAACATCAACACCATTTTTTCAGCATTTATGACTGGCAAATTTCTCCAGCTTATAATGCACCAAGGCCTGTGTGCTTTGCTGATCAATCATCGGTATTGTAGCAGGGTTTGTAGCAAGAAGCCCTCTTTTAAAATTGAACAATTCTGTGGTTCATATAAATGGATTAAAGGGTTAGAAGTGCTGATTTGGATTGCTCACCACAGCCTGTGACGCATTCTCATATGGATTTCTAAATGGCATAATGCAGTATAAGTAAAAGCAAGCTGGATGTGCTTATTAGATGAGTGTTGTGTTTTTGCAAACTTAAAAATGTTTTTACTGGCAGTAGCGGCAGAACTCAAACTGAAGTGGTAATGCTTTTAGGTATAAATACAAGTTACGTTTTGATAAAGATGTGCTAGCATCCTGCTAAATTTGCTATTGTCGATGTTTTGCAGTTATTACTGTTAAGTCTTAATCTTTGTGGAAAAGATCAACAATGAACATTAACCTTAGCTCTTAAATAAACTGGCCGAATCTTATCGTAACCACCTCGTAGTACCGCATCAACCAAGTAGAGCACTTTGCTTTCAGACTGATGGCTTGCTTTTGTTTCTTAAGTAGAATAGGAGGCAGAGCCTTCAGCTTACAGTTAGGTCTGGGTCAGGTGACCCTAAATCCTCCCTTAATTATGCTGCAATAGGCCGAGGCTGATATGGGCTTCCCATAATGCACTGAGTTTCTTCTTCACTCACTGTGCACTTGTACACACAGTGTGTTTTTTGCCCCGTCTTTTGTCCCAACCGGTCGCAGCAGATGGTCGCCCCTCCCTGAGCCTGGTTCTGCTGGACGTTTCTTCCTGTTAAAAAGGAGCTTTTCCTTTCCACTTTCGGGGGTTGTTTGACTGATGAGGTTTTCTTTGTATTATTGTAGGGTCTTTACCTTACAACAAAAAGTGCCTTGAGGAGACTGTTGTTGTGCTTGTCACACTTGCATCAAGTGGTGGCTTGTGTGTGCTACTCTAACACAGCTGGAGTTCACAGGTCATTGGAGAAGTTGGTGATCAATGCAAATTCGTATAATGGCCTTGCCACCCCATAGTTTTGCAATATGGGGTGGCAAGGTAAGAAAATGTTAACGACATTGTTGTACCACTGTTGTCGTTCCATATTCTACGACATGTCTTCAACGCACACTGTGATGTTTTTAATGTGTTTTTTGCAGACTGAGATTAAACATTTTATAATTAAATATTTCAGACTGCTAAATCTAAGGGTGGCAATGCCGGGGGTGTGAGAATGTTACTATAATGGCCATGAAAGAAAGACTCTCTATGCCAAACGTACATTTTTACTTTAGACACTGATCACCAGTCTTGGTAAGTATTAGGATCAAGACAGCTTAAAAAACCTTAATATATCTGCAGTATAATATGCAGCAAACTGTATTATCAATAAAGTAATTTTGTGGTTCATCTAATGACCATAATTGACACCTTTCAGATACACAGTGATGAGTGACACCTTAAATTGCATCTGTAGATGAATAGATATGTGTGTCTCTGCTTAACAATGCTGAAATTACTCTTATCTCACCATCTCAAGATTATAGGCTTTGTTTGGATCACTTGCCGTCATTATTATGGCTTAGGTCTAATTATATGCATGCTGACTTTGGGTTTTTAAACAATTTAGTTGCATTTTAGGTTCTTAACTTTATAGAATTTGTATACTTGCCTTATCCCTGCTTTCTACCATCTTCAGTGCAGGGGAATGAAGCCTATTCTCGACTCCTTAAAAGAGCTCCTATTTAGTAGCTAAAAATGTAACTTTGTGTGCTGGTGTGGGATGTTGCGAGCAAAGTTGGACGGCAGGAACATAAAGGAGCTCTCCTTCCTCTGTTATTGAGTTATTACAATGGGTCTTTAGAGAAAAGAGGGCCTTCTTTAGTTCTTTCAACTCGCTGCTTTGCTAACTTCAAACCCTTAAAGCTCCTACAGTGCATCATCTGCCTCTCTGAATTGCTTCTCTCAGATTGGGCTGTGGCTCTTGAAGTTTTCTACCTGTTCTCTGAGCTCTTTGAGACTTCCCTGCCTGCATAGGGTTTGTCAGATTTCATAAAAGGGAAAACTGTTAATGCATGCGTCGCGTGTTCTGACCTTCCTCAACAGTTGTGTCTTTTTTGAAAGTGTAAACCTCTGTACAGATCTATCTCGCCTGAAAAAGAAGAGCGACTGTTTCACTTCCTCAAGGAGTAAGAAGAAGACTGATCTGAAAAACAGTCACATCCATGTGGAGCCATCCTCTATCACATTGCTATTCAGCTGGTTTTAGGATAACTTATAATGTCCATTATCTTGAAAACGTTTTCCTCTTACAGTTAATTACACCACATTTTGATAAGTGGCTTACTATTATGTCCACTCTAATATATGAAACAGAATATTGAATTATTTCTAGCTTCATGTCCTGATGATCGTATCATCACTATATATACGAGGGGTTAAAGGTTTTACGACTTCACCAAAAGACTGACAATAAAGAAAATGCTTAATAAAGCTGCTATTCTTACAAGGAAGTCGCTTACAAAAAGAAAGATGCAGGGAACTGACATCAGGTGGATTAAAACTAAACTTTTTGATGGTGCATGGTTTTGAAGGGCACGGGAGGACACTGGCTGAGGTGTGCATTTTGTGTGTTTGTGTGTGTGTGTGTGCGCGCGCGCGCTGGAGTGTAATATTCAGTAAAGTGTGGGTGCATTCAATAAGTTGCTAATGCCACTGAAGGACAATCACAGATGGAGCTCCTATAATAATTAATGTGAGCATGGCAGGGTTCCAAACCCTGGGAAATAACCAAAGTGTGTTTGATCCACTGCTTGTATTTAATGAAGTGCGGGAGGCTAATTCAGTGTACAGATTTAACTTCATTACTGCAGGTGAGCAGAGTCTTACTACAGAGAAAAGAAGGAATGAAAAGGAAACCGGCGCTGCATGGAGACTGCATCACCTACTTTCAAATACTCTGGTCTCTCAAACTGCCTCTTTCCTATATACGCAAGGCAAGGGTTTTAATTTGTTCCATAATAGAATTCATCTCGAGCATCTCAGCCATTAAGTGTTCTGCATTTGTCGCAGGCTGAAGAGCAGGCGAGTGGGATGGATTTCATTAGACAATCTGGGGCAGCAGAGGAGCACAGGAAGCTCTCTACAGCTCCGTCCTTTTTATTCTTATTTTAGTATTCCTAACTCTTGATTCCATATGTCATTCTCTTCATTTCATCCCTTCTGTGAACTCTACATCTTAGTGGCCTAATGTGCGAGAAAGCTTTTCCTTCTCCCTTTACAGTGCCAGTAGGCACTTATGGCTTCAGGGTTGAGGTTGCTGTCCTTTCAGCTGATGTATTTTACCAAGTGAAACTCTGAGCTTCATCATTTTTGCCTTCTCTCGGTCATTTGCCCATTTATTATTACCTCATCTGCACCATCTGCCCCTTTTGGGGGAAACATCAGGTCTTAGTCAACCTCTCACTGCATCTTAAAAGCATTAACTGTGGGTGGGGACTGATGGATGGTAATGGCCTATCTCAACGTAACATCCCTAAGCACCTCGCAAGTGGGCTGTAGGCTTCTTCCAGGTCGAAGGAAGAGCTGAAATAAAAGTGAAATGTCATTAAAAGGCATCAGTGAGGTAGAGGAAAGCCAGGTTGATTAACCCTTTAGAGCCGATCGGAGCGGGAACGCTCTGTTATGCGTAACTATTTTTAAATCCCGGTAGCACTGCAACCACGTAAGCTAGCGCAAAAATTTTTTTTGCATATGAAACCGGAGGAGTTGTACTTACATATTGTGCCATCAGCTTGTCCTAGGTCACGGTTTCCTTCCACATAAAGCTTTGCAAAAACTGCATAAAAAGCGCTTGCAGGAACAAAAACATAATATTCCAGAAACACGCTTTGCCGGTCCGATCAGCTGTTCAAAACACTTCCTACGTTGGAATAGACGTCAGCGCGAACTTTTGCATTTCCGCCATTACCTGGCCGAAACCGGAAGTGACGTCATTTTCGCGGAAATGTAGTCTTTTTTGCGATCAGGGCCTCAGGGCCTATACTGCTCTTTTTAAAAGTTATCTTTGACTTTATGACTTTCTGTGTCGTTTCTGGGATGCTTAGGACTCATATTGCACTGCTGGAAATAGTTTATTTTGATGCATATGCTGCTTTTTTGCAAATTTGCAGTATAATATTTATTTTCGTTTTTCCTGCAGTGTATAAAAATTGGTGTATTTCAAAAATAAAACTATGAAGACACTCAAAATAAATTTCCTGTGGTGGGAAACTATTTTGTGCAACTTTTTTGTATTTACAGTTTTGAGGGATAAGCCTCTTAAATTTCTCTAACTACAAATATATGTTAAAAAATCAAAAACGATTTTCAATTTTTTTGTAGTTTATTGCACTTTTTTGCAATTTATGTAATTACTATGCACTTAATGAATACATATTATTAAAATCTGGGCTATAATGGTTGTATTGATGTATAGCAACTTGAAATGCTCCCAAAAATGGCTCCACAGCATGTAAAAATATAATATAAGCTCTGGCGGACTTGGTTCTATGGTAGGTCTTAAAGGGTTAAAGCTCTCTGTGCTGAATTTTAGTGGCTATTTAAGTGATGCTGCTCTTTTTTAATTTACCATCTTAAATTGGAATAAACTAATCAAAACTTAAATGGGTAGCAGTAAGAGATAAAAGTGAACACGCTGTGAGACAAGGAGGCAGAAGGAAAATGGAGAAAGGGGAAGGGGGGAGGACGGTGCAGGGCAGGGTGTTTCGGGAGGAGGGGCCTAAGGCACCGGCATCTTTAAGTCGGCCCCAGGGGGATTCCCCCTCAAATAAATGGTAGGGAATGTGACCTAACGCCCAGGAAATGGTCATGTTTAATTTAACAAGCAGATGGCAGGGGTATCAGAAAGAAGGGGTGGGGGGGGCAGCACTAGTGAAGCAACAAGCCTGCCTGGAGGTTTCTCACAGCCTACAGTGCTGATACAACCAAAAACATGTCGTCATGACAGAACTCTAGTTCATTGTTCATGTAAAGAAGAAATATATATATGGTTGTGTGTCCACGTGGTTTATCGTAGATGTTGGAACTGTGATTTGTGTTTGTGGACAAATTTTTTTTAAATAAAAAAGAGGAAGAAGGAAAAATGGTGTTCCAAAAATTGCCCGTATTTTTCTCCTTATGCAAAACAAATTAGCCTTCACCTATATACATTCTGTAAAAGAATAAGGCGTTAACCTTATCTGATGGAAATTGATTTTAAAAGTGTTCGCGACTCATACTGACAAAGCACAACAAACCCTACCGGGAGGGTTATATGCGAAACTGAAAAGAGAGGAGGGAACAAAAAAACAACAACTCTGCGATCCTTTTAAGTAACACAATTTTTGGAACGACATCGCTTTTGTGCTTGTTGTGAGGGGAGAAAGGTGATTGTGTGTCTTTCTTGCCTCAGGTAGTCCCTGCGACAGAGGATGAGGTTGGCTTTCGTATAGAGGGTGGAGCCCACCTCCCCCAGGCGGCAGTCGCAGCAGGCACATTTGAGACAGTCCTCATGCCAGTATTTGTCCAGGGCCTTGAGCAGGTAGCGGTCTTTAATCTTGCGATTGCAGCCAGCACACCCCTTCTGTTTCCCTTTGGGCTGGACGGAGAGCATCGGCACACCTGTAGTGATAAGGAGACAAACAGCCACGCGTGATTTACGGCCGGGGAACACGAGTGACTTTTCATGTTCTCTTTTTGATAAGCTGGCTGCTTCTCGAGGCGTCTAAGCCTGGCCTCGCACACGGCCACAGCACACTGCCTACCTGCTTCATATGCATTAAAGAAAACATTCTTCCATGTAGATAGGCACACAGGTCACATTGGACAACAAAGCCTCGACTTACTTGTTCCACTAAGAACATGCTGTAATACAAAAGTTACATGATCACTGGCAGCAGGCTTCAGAGGACGGAGCACGTCTCAGGTAGTTCTCAGAGTTATTTTGCTTACCGAGGTATTTACAACAAGCTGCGTAGTATGTTAGTGACCTATCATTTCATCAAAGCCCATTTCACTCAACTGTCCACAGCTGTAAAAGCTCCTTGTGGGCTTTGTTTGGTATAGATTAACATTAACCTTTTAAAAAGCCTCTGACCACAAAAACGTTGCTACCAGACCCCAGTGAGATATGTTATGGCCTAAGTGCCTTTTAGCACACGCGGGGACACACACACAGACACGGACTCATATACACACGTGTGTGCGCACACAAATTGCCAACACACACAGTGCTCCCTGCTCAGAGCATTACAGCCTTTCCTCCTTTTACACTTATCTGTACTCATGTGTCTGCAATGAGCGAGCCTAAGTTACCAAACTCGCAAATTGCCCTGCTGTCACGCAGGTCCCCTTTAAGTGCGCCTTTTAGCCTCCTAAAGGACAAATAAAGTCCATTTAATAACTGCACTAAACACTAATAGTCTATGTGTGGTTGACATTTGTGTTTGGACTAAAAGCCCCCCTCAGGCCACTGCTGGTACAGAGGCAGGGGTGTGCAGCTCCCCTCTGTAGCACTAACAGGTCTGCCACAGCTGAAAGCACAAGACAACAGCTCTTAAGACACTCTCTCACACACTGAGCTATTGATCCATCTAAAAGAACACACAGTGGACGCCACTTGCCACTCTACTTTCAAAACACATTTCTCTCCCTCTCTCTCTCGAAAAAAAAAAAAAAAAAGACTGGACAGTCTGCAACATGGGGGGTCAGGCCAACATTTTGTATGTGTGGGCATCTGTAAAGGGCCCCATTTTAAAGACGGGTTATACAGTTTTATATGAAATGTCACTGTTGCACTTTAAAGTTGTGCATGCGGTCCAAACACACACACACGCAGGCGTTTCTCAGGAATGAAAGTATGCAAACATGTGACATATTGTGTAGTTGTGTTATGTTACGTGTGAATAAGGTCATCCTGTAGTTGGATCCGTTTTAACTTCTGCAGTTTACTGAGCGATACACACAACTTCAGCTGGTAACAAGGGACTGCTTCGCTCCGCGCTGTTTTTCTCAGCTCAATCTGTCAAGTTCGCTCTCCTTCACAGAAATCTTACACCGCTTTTCAGCAGAACTTCTTTGGAACAGAAAATCATTATCATTCTCCCTGCCTTTTTTCTCCTTCTTTCACATGCTCTCACACGCAAGCAAGTGGACCCACAAAGTACCTCATTGGATCCAGATTTGCGCTGCAATTTTTTAAGGGCCATCCGCACATCAATAATGCTATGACTGTAATACAAATAGCACCCCCCCCCCCCCTTTCTTTTTTTTAAGGAGGTGAAGGGAATTGCAGGGCTTGTTAGTCAAATTTATGACTTTGGTTTATATGTCAGTAAGTGCTGTGGTGGTGTTGAGCCGTCTTATTTCTTTATCAAAAGTAGAAAGGAGAGGCTAATTGGTCCAGTGCTGGTGATGTGAGCCATCAATTAGTGTTCTGCCTGCCCTCCAGCTCCCTCGTCTCCCTCCTTCCCAAAACAGACCCCTTGAAGCTGCCGCATTAGGATCACAAACCCTGCTATAAATACCAATGTTCAGTGTAAATGAAGCTAAAAAGCTTCAAATTCAAGCCACACTGGATAAGGGCGGACTCTTCTACCTGTATTTCATGGCTTGTTAGGGGAGCTCTCTGCAGGTATGCCAACAGTGCTCGCCTGACAGGCTTCTACAGAACTAAAAACAGTCTTAATGAGGAGAGAGAAAATGCCTGTGTGTGTGTGTGTGTGTGTTTCAGAGGTTGTGCAAAGAAAAATATAGAAGTTGCTGCATTTCCCTCAGGGATTTCAAAAATCTTTAATTTGCCTTTTATGACACCTAATTAGTTATTCTACTCAAAATCTTTGCTTTAAATAAGAGAACTAATTATACAAAAAGGTCGTTCCTCCACCTCCGGAGGGCTACTCGTAATTGGTCGAGACCACCACCACTCGCAACACTTCCCTTAAACATATCGCGTGTGTTTTACATCACATTTGAAAAGGCCAAAGCTTAACCCATCATGGAGTTACTGTGTGCTGCTCAACACTTTTTTCTTTTTTTTTCTTTTTTTAAATAAAACGCTTCTCGGCATCATTAAGGTGACAACACAGACTGTTTCTTCATGTCACTGAGGTTTCTCTGTTTCTTTATGCAGATGTCCCGGTCCTTAGGCCTAACTAAGAAAGACACCTCAGCAGAGGAGCACCAAATGTCTGCCAAGAAACCAATATGCCTCTTCCTTGCAGCAACACTGGGGAGGGGGAAAGAAAAAAAACCCCCAAAAACACAAGTTTGATGTCTTCTACCAAAGCAGCCTCTGGAAAACTGCTTTAATAGTAGTGTAGCAAGCAGTAGCTAAAACCTACTAAACAAAGAGCGGTGACAGAAAAAAAATGATTGTGTAAAGTAAATGTCTTTTCAATTCCCCTAATGCCATGAGACATTTTCTTGCACCTGTCACCACTCCCGGCGCTCTGTGAAACGGTGGAGTAGAACAGACCCTCCAAAGCTTGCCACCTCCCAGAAAGAAAAGCTGCATTATGAAAGGAAGCAGCAGACTAGGAGGCAGCCTCCACTTAATCCAATCCATTTAACAGATACAAGTGCCACTGACCTTCCAGTGTCATTTGATGTTACCAAAAGCATGCCTCTCCACATCACGATTCATTCTCCAACAAGGGATGCATTTTACCCCTCAAAGTGGAGAGACAGCACTTGGCCTGCCAAATATCCTTCCTGAGGAGAAATTTAATTTGCCATTAGCACTGTGTGAAAATGCCTGTCATCTCCCTCTTTTTCCTCCCCTTTAAAGATTGTATCTTTCAGGAATATGTACAGTTAGTTTTACTCAAGCCAAGCAGTCTGTCAAAGCATGTATTTCCCATTATAGATAGCATCCGATTTCTGTTACCCCATTTACACTTCCATCTGTAGAGCTATCAACAAAATCACATCAGTCCACTAACCTTTCTGATATATTTAAGGTTTTAAAAGAAAACACGCTGGATGGAGCACTCAAGGAAATACAGGGGAGGAAAATGGAAAAATACAATTATCACACAGACATGGGAAAACCCTACAATTTGCCCCAAACTCCCTTTCCCCTCCCCATCATTACCATTAAAGTGTTGGTTGCTATTTTAAAACAAGTGAGCAGGTGCTTGAATGGTATTCCGCATACACTAATTTATACGAATCCCGGAGCCACCATCAGCTCTGCTGTGTCATTTCATGCAGACTAAAAGGAAGACTGGTTAGTCTTGTATCAGCTTCTGTGGGCGTAAAGGTGTGGGAATGATAATATTAGTCTGAATAATCACCTGCTAAAATCAGCACTGTTTCTTCTTATATTAAATTTACAATGAAAGAAAAAGAAAACTTGACAGTAAATGTTTATTCACTAAAGAACTAAACTGATTTCATATCAGAAATAGCTTTAAAACAATATAATTTTAATGTTGATTAGCCAGTTGTCTCATTTGATAGGGAAACGAACTCACAAATTCACCCCTTCACTAGTCAACTGCTGTACATGCACACACACCCACACCCACACACTCCCAGTGGAACAGCTGCTCTCACAGGCACTCAACCTTTAATGGCAGAAAGGACAGTTACATCTGCTTCTCTGTTTGTTAAATGTCTTTTGATCAATTAAAAGCTCTGACGCCATGGTGCGATGCAGACTTTGCTGGTTCACGGGGAGGTAAAGGATCTTGATGAGACTCGCTCAGCCTTCCTGACACATGGGGAGGGAGGTGGTCTTTCAAGGAAGTGGAAGCTGGCCCTGGGTGGGCCTCTTCTTGGGGGCCCCTATAATTCCAACTCCCAGCTGCACTAAATAAGAACGCGTTAGCCACCGGCGTGGTGAATACACAGAGCGCGATGCTCGGGGAAATTAGATACTGTATTAGCAAATGATTGCATTTATCTGGAACAAGCGCATGTGTCATTATCCCCACCACCACCACCCTCTCCTTTATTCAAACCACTCCTGCACAAGACATCGGGCCGGATATTAACAGAGTCTTTAAACTGCTGCATGAAGTTACAAACGATGCTGAGCTCAAATAACTCGAAAAAGTGAAGAATAGTAGAAAAAAATCCAAACTTACTGTGCTGATTTTGGTCTAGTTCTTTATCCAAGTGTTTTGTGCTTCAGCCATGTTGTGGCCTTGGCATTGGAAAATAAAATTTGTCCCTGGGCCAAGGTGTCTGCCACTGAGGTTAATAGGCATCTCATGCAGATGTCTTGCTATTGTGCGCATAAATCAGCCCCTTTTCATTCAGCTTCCATCATTGCTGTAATTGAGTCCGTAGACGTGTTTTTATATCTCCGAGACAAAATACAAGACATCTGGTAATAATATCAGCTGGAATAGACATGTCAGTCGAAAGCAGAGTGATGAGCGCATTCTGAATGATAAACAAAATAAAGAACCCTGAATCATGTGCCTATCGTTAGCTGGCACATATGCAAGGAGCAAAAGAAGAGATATGCATGAACACGTGCATATGCTCTCTCGAATTAGGCCCAAGTCAATATTACATTTCATACTGGCTGTGTTTTTTTGTTTTTCCCCCCTCTCATAATTTGCTCTAAGAGCTTACTATGTTACCGTGCGGCATGCTACTTTTCCAGATGGTTGTGTATGAATGCTAGGGTCTGTGAGGTGATTTCTGGGACTGTATGCATGCTATGATTATGACATAATTAACACCCACAGTAAGTGGGAGAGAGCAGACAGGGCTGGTGCAGTTGAGGAGGGGACTGTTCATTAACAAGATGCACTCTCTCAAACTTTGCAGCTTGCTGTGGCTAATAAGCCCCGCTGAAACGGAGCCCAGCCGTCCCTTGCATTGACCCTGGCACTGCCCAGGATAAGGGAGGGTTTTGTCTCCTGGAATAATTGCTCTTTTCACATGTTACAAGTGTCCTGACCCCCACGGTCGGCAGCCACTTTCCCTACCATAATTACTCCTGATCCGCTCCAAATGAGTCAGGCACATTAGGGCTGCAATAACACTGGCCCAGCTTCAAGCGCGGCATGGGGAGTCTCAGCAGAGCAGCCTGGAACAGGGCTGCCTTTTCTCCCAGCCTACGGTCATTTCCATCACGTCAGAGGTGCATTTCTTACACTTGAAGTCAGCACGAAGGCCCTAGGCCCTTTTTCTAAAGGCTTACAGAAGGTATTGTTAGCTCCTGGTGCTCACTACTCACTGTGGTTTGGCTGCACACTCCATCCCAATTAACGGAAAACTTCATTAGGGTGCTTTTTTTCCACACTTTTCAGCCTCCTATTATTTTTAATTTATTCACATGGGGTTAATTAAAAGAAATGTATCACAGAGATATGCAACAGCTTTCTAATTAAATTCATTGCTGCTTTTTTTTTTTTTCAAGACATGAAACTGGCAGAGTTTCCAAATTATTACAGAAGGCGACTTGTTCCAACACTTGGTTGCTCAGTAGTAGGTTGAGATTAGAGCTCTGCAAGGTAAGCTGTCAACAGCAGAAAGAGAGTGAGGGGGAAAGAATGAGGAAAAAGAAAATGAGAGTGGGGGATTAAGATGAATGAGGAGGAGGAGAAGAGACGCAAAAAACAGCCATGGTTTGATCGTGCAGTTTTACTCCAAATAAACCCCAAGAGAGGTCTTAAAGAAGGAAGACTGTCAGTGTTGACAGATCAAGGAGACCATTTGATATTTCATCCAGCCAATCACATGTGGGCTCACTATTGAGCTTTGTCTGCCGTTGGTCTAAGGTGTTTAGTTCTTGAAACCTGCCATTTTGCAGCTTTTCATTTAAGTGCAAGCTGTCAATAATCGAGAAGGTGAATGCATCTTCATCTCAGTTGAGTACAGTAGGCACAAGATCAACTGACATTTCCCCCAGAGTCTCCATTTGAGATTGAATAAAGTTTTTTAAAAAAAATCTATATATTGTCAAACTAGATACTTTTAAACCTTTATAGAAGAGGCAATCTTATCTGCCACTTTCTGATTCCTGTCAAGAAAAAAAGAAAGAAAGAAATCAAACCATTAGACCCGTCACAGCCACTTTCCGCCATCCGGAACAGAATGCACAAACACTTTTCAGTCCACATTAAAAATGCATTTGGAGATGGAAAAATGGAGCCCTCTAAAGTTTGTGTCACTCATGAGGTCAGGAAGTGATGTACGAAATCCTTCCCACTCCCCAGCAATTACTGCACACTTATTATTTCAAAGGATATGCCAGGAGACAGGTGTGCCATTCAGGGTCCTCGGTGTGTTGAAAATGGAAGGGAAGACGGAACACCATACTGTGGTGCACTATGTGAGGTTCTTTAATCTTGAATAATGCAAATTCCCCACAGGGGGCAGTTATTTGGCAGCACAGGCCTCTAATGTCATTCAAGCACCTACTCCCACACCTGATGGGGTAAATAATGAGGGAGGTTGGGTGCACAATTAGAGAAAGAGGTCTTCATGAAGAAGCTGTCTCGCAAAGTCAGGCCTGTCCCAAAACTCTCAAAAGGGAAACGCCATAGAGGATATTTGATGTTTCATTATGAAAATGGTCTTAATGAATACGTTTGAATACTATTTTATTACCCCGTAATATAAAAGAGCTATGCCATTCCCTCTAGGAGTAATTCCTGTTGCTGGCTAAAATCAAATGGCTGGTCAAATGAAATGTAATAAAATGAAATGAAAGGTAATGTGATTGAAACGGGGGCCAAAAGTGTCTGAGGAACAGGTTTAACTTTAACTTCATTGGGAAAACACACACACACACACACACACACACACACACACACACACACACACACACACATGGCATTATTTGATCAGAAGCTGTATTTGCAAATACTCAGATAGTCAATATCAAAAGCCTAATCTAACTCTAAGGGGCAACAAAAAGGCTGTCTTAATCACGGGCTTTAATTAGCTATTTAAGATTTTATTACCTAAAGGTCAACCAATGAGGGGTTAGCTCTCAGCAAGTTGGCTCTTATTTAAGTGAAGGCACCCAGGCTCTTCTATTTACCAACAAGATAATTGCAAGATCTTAATAAAGTGTGACGGCTCCACCCTCCTTTCTTTTGGATTCCTCTATTTCATGCTATAAATCAGCTTTTAATTTTGATGTTTTGGGCATAAATAAAAAAGAAACGCAAGCATCAGTTTAAGTATTTCAATACGTGTCATTTTAAGCTGTGTAAAACATTAGAACAAAAAGGTTTATGGCAAATTTATGACAAAATTAAGTTGCCCTAAAAGAATCAAACTAATTTTTCAGAAACATTGAATCTGCTTAAATCTGTTTTCAGAAGTTGAGAGTGGAGTGAAGTTAGTCTGAAAGTTTAAAAGCCCCGCTAGCAGCCCCTAGAGGCTGCGCTGCTCCTTACACTTACAGGAACAAAGTCTCTTTCACTGACCAGTGAACACTTACACCCTAAGAAACAAAT
This sequence comes from Aulonocara sp. 'chitande type north' Nkhata Bay, assembly GCF_057382095.1. Classification (NCBI taxonomy): domain Eukaryota; kingdom Metazoa; phylum Chordata; class Actinopteri; order Cichliformes; family Cichlidae; genus Aulonocara; species Aulonocara sp. 'chitande type north' Nkhata Bay. The sequence goes on along the minus strand of NC_141344.1, from coordinate 21,325,675 downwards.
CCGCACAGGCAGGGCCAGAGACAGATGAAAATGTACAACAATCAGGGTTTCTGCAAACGGAAATATGACAACGGCAAAAACTATAGAGCGAGCATGCGATGAAAGGCAGCATAGGCTAATAACGCATTGTTGATTTCCAAGCACCTATTGGCCAATTTTGATGACTTTTAGTGAGGGCAGTGGCAAAGGTTTATCTCATCTGAGATCCGGTTTCCTGAATTTGTATGACTGGATTTGTGCTCATAGATACTGCGATGAAGGATTGAAAGATCAAAACAAACGGAGAGATTTCGCAGGTCTTTCCTCCCCACTGCTGTCAGACTCCATAATAAAGACTTTAACTGATCAAGCACACACATCCATACATATGCAATAATACTAAGTGCAATAATCCTTTCTGTCATCGTTGTATTTTTACTCAGTTGTATATAGTATTTGTATTTGTATTCTATTTTTATCTTATTGTATATTTATTTTATTTTATTCTACTGTATATAGTATTTTATTTTATTCTATTCTGTACAGTTGTGTACTGTATTTATTCTTATTGTATTCTAATTTTTGCCTCATAACTTTTGCACTGTCCACTTCCTGCTGTGACAAAACAAATTTCCCACGTGTGGGACTAATAAAGGTTATCTTATCTTATCTTATCTTACACAAAAAAAACATATACGCAATTAGGATTTCTTTGTTAGCTTTGCACAAAGCATTAATAGCTATGAAAGTAAAAAGGAGGAGTAAGTAGTAATCAATATGTCATACTGATATAGTCAGTAGATTCTTTAAAATCTCCGAATAGGGTTTTGCGATTAAAAAAAAACACATGTATGCATACTTTTAAAAAATGTGCATCAAGGGATTAAATCAGGAGGGTTTAAATAAAATGTAGGTTAGTTTGATTTGTGACACAAGAAGGCGTTAAGAGGCTGATAGGATTCGAGAGTCGGGTCAAACATGATTCAGGACGCACCATCGTAATCAAACAAACATAAACATCCATTTATATTTCAGGTATTTCAGGTTTAAAATCTTTCCAAATGTCATTTAACCCCCCCCCCCCCATTGTAGCAAAGCTGCTGAAGAACGATAGTTGGTGGCTTTGTAGTTTTGACATCTGCTCATCTCAAGAACTTTGTTGCATGTCATTCGTCTCTCCCATGTTTCTTGTCTTCCTTTTCTAAGCCTATGATGACAGAATAGAGGAGAAATGATTTTTTTTCTCTCAGCGAGCAAAGAGTGAGCTTTAGTGAGTGCGGAACGACACACAAGCAGCAGCCGTGAGCATGCAACCGGTAAACAGGTGAATAAATAACTTCATGTTAAAAAACAAAACAACAGCAGGAAAAAAATAACTGATGAGATGTTGCAGGAAGTGTGTACATGTATGTTTGCAGAGGCATCAGTGTATCGGTTTTCTCCTCCCCCCCCACCCCCCTTGCCACGTAAACATGAGCGCAGTCAATAACTGCTGGAGGGAGTCGGCTTCACGGTGACAGGTAGCAGTGAGACTTGCTTTCAACAGGTTCAAACAGATGAAGCAGTATCGTATATACAGTGTATACGCATGTATTGTGTTAGTTATTCAATCAGTGCTGACACCAGTAAAGCGGCTCATCTAATATTTTTAGATGTATTCTTCTGCATTTGCCTCTGAACTTGCACTAAGACACAAGGTTTCCCCCAGTGTCTGTGACTCATCTCAGCTTGTTAGAATATATGCAGATTTGGGAAAATGCTGCATTGGTCCTGCTCATTTTATACTGGCTGAATCTCACCAGTCTCGCAATATTCCTGCTGATGCTGAAAACATCGTTTTTGAAGTGAATAAAAACAAGCCAAAAACAAAAAAGGGGGTCAGACTTGGGACAACACAACAGGGATGGTCTGTTCTCTGTGATGCATGTGGTGGCAGCAGATCTTGTTGTGAGAATTTGTATGATAACATAGCTAGCATGTGGCCTCTGGCAATAATAAAAGGGATGCTCTTACAGCTCAAGAGTGCATAATTGAGTTTGTGTGCCACACTGATGAGTGCAGCAATTTACATCGGAGGCAGGTGGGCGTGCTCGCTAACACGCGTCTCTTAAGTCTCAGTTCAGTCTCTTTGAATTCCACTTAGATCATGGAAAGTGATACAAATCTCCCGCACTCGTAAAATATGAAACGATCAGGACTGATAGGGATCTAGAGGTTTTAGTGGTGACAGACGAAATTGTCTCTTGTGAGGCTTCTGCATTTGTAAGATCAGGCTCAGATTAGATGGAATTAAACACTCGCAGATGAAAATTGTATTAATGCGATTTTGTGTGCATTTTTTTTTCTTCTGAGCTCAGCTAAAATGAATAAAGTGAAATGATTTACATGGACAGCCAAAACAGTGAGGGTGTAAGACTGTTGCTTGTCAGTGCAGGGTATATTGTGCTATTTACGCACATGTATTTTTTTTTGGTACCATTTTGTTACATATTTATAAAAAAATACATTTAAAAAAGCACTAGGTTACACTTTGTAAATGTTTCAAATACTCAACTGCCTCCTGACAAACTGTGTGTAAGAGGAGAAAAAGTTCAATACAGGCAACGCAGGTGCCTATAATAAAGCTTAATAAAAAAAACCGTACTGACTTAAGAAATATCAAACGCAGCAATGTGTTTGTAATATTGTTCAAGCCCTAGAGCACCAAAACCAGATGTAATTTCAATATTTGAAATGGGCAAGTTTAATTTTGAAGTAAGACCAAACCAATAAGCTGAGAAAATAGCAAATACGAGAGAGCAAATTGCATTCCTTTGTAAACGTGAAAAGACTTAAGGAACATATAAAAGTAATCTCCAACTGGAAATTAGAAATCAACCCTCAGAAAGCAAATAACAGAAAAGAAATATTACTGTCCACTTTCTAAATCAATATAACATCGCTACAAGACAGTATTACCATGGTAACACTGGTAAAGAATGAAGCAATTCTTATTATTTCAAAATAAAAATCGGAGCCCGAAGCCCAAGTTTTATTACAGCAGCTGACAGAAAGATCGCCAGTCTGTATTCATCTGGAGCACTGCTTTTCAATCACATGCTTTATGAATGTACACATTTTTAGTGGACAGGTTGATAACAGGATCTTAAATTAACAAGCACAGGTAACTGGAAACTTGTAAGTAGCTGGAGGTTTTTTTTTTCTCCTGTTTTCTCCCCCCCGCCCTTTGGTTCAGGTCTGTAAAGAGTATACTGTAGTTATGGTAATGTTCAGCAGGAAGATGCCTTCAGCGTGGACCCACTTTCTTCTCCTGCAGTGTACGAAGAAAGAGAGAAAACGGCTGAGTTGCTTTTTCCACCCCTCTCAAATTATACGCAAATTGGAACCTCATATCGCAGAGTAAAATAAAATGTTGACAGTGAATATTTTGGTACATGTTGCTATTCATTGCCCACTATAACCTGCATATTAGGTCACTTCACAGAGCAGTGCCTGTGTTCCTACTGCAGTCGTCCTCTGTGCTCCCAGACTCAGGGCTCTGCCAGATAATATACATACAAGGATAATGACCTAATCATCTGAGAGTAAGAAGCTAAGTTTACACACAGTATCCACAGGTATCTGCATCCAACATGAAACCATTCAGGACGAGGATTTCAATGACAGCTGACAGGGGTGCGTCACAAATTTTTATTTTACATTTTCGACTCGAGACAAACTTGCGCAGTGGGAAGAGAACTGGTATCAGTCACAAAGGCTCCTTTCTGGTAATTGCTTTTGCAGCACAAATTGTTGCAGACTTTTCTAAGAGGAGTCAGAGTTCAAAAACGGTCTGCCAAACAAGCAGCATCATTACTTTGTTGCCAACTTGGATCGCTGGCTTTGAACACGAGAACAGACACACTGATGATCTGTTTTATAGCCCGCGCAAGGACTGAAATATGAACACTTAGGCGACTCGCACACGGGCATAGTAGTACATCAATCAAGGAAACAAAAAACAAATAAACTAACAAAAAAAAAAAAAACAGCAACGCAGAGTAAGCACACATAAACACATGTGTGGCCACCCAGACCGACACCTCCACTGCCACATACGCGTGCATCTGTTTGCGCAGGCACTAAGTGGATACATTAGACGTGAAGGTTGAATTGACAAGCCTATAACTTTGGAGCCAATAAACGCTAAGAGGCATCATAGAGAAAGAGACCAGATCCGAGCCGCTCTGCTGACAACCTGGCCAAAATGCTGGAGCTGCTGGTTGGACCCAGCAAATAAAGGGTGAAGCTTTTAGGCAATGAGCAGCAGGTGATCTCAGCTTTTCTGCAAGTCCTAATGCTCCTAAAAGCCTCTCTCCCTGGTTCTGTAATTGGGCATCAGTAGTTAATGTAGTATTGACTGCATTACATGCTCCTGTGCATCCTTTCCCACTAATGCCATTTGCATCACCTTGTACATTTACCATATTGCTTAGCCAATAACTGTTAAAAGCAATCTGAATCATGAATCATATAGGGAACTTTTAGCAAGACAGACATCCAAAGGAGACAATTTACAGTTGAGTTAATTTGAGTACATTAGCAGCACAACATAGATTCAGCCAGACAGACCAATTTATGTCTCTACCGCAGTCCTTTTATTGGTTTTTGGATGTGTAAGTGAAAGGATGCTCCTCTAAGATGAATGAAAGATCCATTTTCAAACATAAATAATGGGTTACAGATGCATCCATTACTTTTGGAGGAGGAGGAGTCCTGCATAAACTGGAGTGTACAAGAGAAATATCCCGTACTTTGAGAAATAACATGCACACACACGCACACACGGGGAAAAAAAAGAAGTGTTTTATGGTCGTGGTGGCTGTCAGCGTGCATGCCAGCAGGTGGTCTGTATTGTCAGCAAATCGACCTCAAAATACTCTTAAAGAAGTGACAGAATAAAGACATGCAACACACACCTACTTGGTTTTTAGTTCATCTCAATCAGGTTGTGCAAATGTGTTCAGAGCATATGCACTAAACAGAGCCGAATGTGACGGATGCACTGCACACATCTCAACATCGGCTTAATCCAAAATGGGACGTCATTAGAGGCGAATTTGATTTAAATTAAAATTAATTAGATTGCCTCGCCCATTAACCTAAATACATTGAAATAGATAAGTAATGCAAGTAGGCCTATTTGGATGGAAAGTGAGCGAACGCTGCACAGGCGCTATCCATAATTTGCAATCAAGTTAAAAGCACTCTGCTGTCATCTCCCATCCCGTGGTGATGTCAAAGGCTGCCTCGCCAACTTCACAGACGCAAAAAGCACTTAGGAGGAGGAAAGAAAAGAGGAGCCACATGCACTGCAGTCTGTGTGGAGTATCATCAAACTGTGGCTCACACGAAGAAAGACAAAAAAGAAAACAAAAAAGAAAGGCAAAAAAAAGCTACAAACAAATCCCGTTTATAATAAACTCTCCCTAACTGAACTGCAGTTTGGCATTTGTAGGGTTTTTTGTGGAAGAGCGCATCAACTTCGTGGTACAGAAAGCACATACGATATTGTTAGTTAACAAAAAAGGAGGGGAGGGGAAGAGAAAAAATCGCCCGGACCCCATCGTGACTGAATGGGGTTGAGAAAGCCAGCGTTAAGCGGAGGCTGCCGGTGCACAAGGTCCGGGGAAAAAACACTCAGTGTGTAAAATGTCACTAGTTTGCCGCGTTACTCCCTAGGTTATAGCATCCTACGGTGGTAGACGTTACTCACCCTCTTCCTTGTCCAACACCATCGTCCTGAGGAACGAGGAGTCCTTCCTCGGGCGATCCGTCCTCGGCTCCAGCAGGCTGCACCGCTCGGTGTGCTCACAGCTTCTCCTGGAAATGGCTTTGAAACGCGCGGTTGACTAGACTACGCCTCGATAAACCGAAACCCTGGAAAGATGAATTGCCGTCTGCGCGTTTTCTCCCTCCTATCAATAATAATTCACACACGGAATACGGCGATAAACACGACGAGAAACCCCTATCCGGACTGAAGTGCAGCGCAAACAAATAGCGATCAAACAGCGTCGGTTGCTCTTGATAAATTCCATGCGAATAGAATAAAAAAAGAAAAAAGAGGAGGGGGGCAAAAACAATGAAAAGCGATACAAATCTAGTGTCGCCTATCTGTAACTGTGCACACACGGTCGGATCAGACGCTCAGACTGAACGGCTGAGCTCTCCTCGCTTCTTAATATTCTCTCTTTCCCGTTCTCATTTGCTCCGAAACGGCAACTATATTCAAACAAATCCAATTGCAAATCTGACAACTGCTAAAAGCAAACTCGCGCCGCCTCTCTCCCAGTTTATGTGCCGCGCTCGCCTCTGCTGCTACTGAATAAATGCGCGCAGTTTCCAGAGACCCTCGGATTCCCCTGTTAATTAAATCAATTCATTATGCTCAGATCTGATTAGCAGCCCTTCCCCCCTCTTTGAATCAATTATTCAATACACAAACATAATTGCTTGTGCCAGAGGTGTCTAAGTATTAGCTTATTTAACTCCAAGGACACTAATTACCCCTAGGGCAAGGGAACTTTTCTCATTAATTCTGACAAAACACAAAAGCACAGCTAAGGGAAAGTGTGTGTATGTGTGTGTGTGTGCGTGTATGTTACTGGTCCGCCTGCCAGTCTGAATGTGCGCGATCGAGAGGGAGAAAGAAGGAGAGCGCGCATGCACCTAAGTTGGTATTGATGCACGTGCGCACGCACGCGGGTGCATGTTTCAGGGAGAATGAGAGAGAGGAAGAGAGACGTTGAAGGAGAGCAATAGTGCTTCACTGGTACAGTTTGAGTAAACATAAAACGCGCTCATTGTTTTTTGTTTTTTCCCCCTTCTCCCTACTTTTTTTTTTCTTCTGCAGAATTTAATAGAAATAGCATCTAATTGTGGTCTGTTTAGCAGTTAATTAGTGTCCAGACACAGTTATCATACAGGCTGCAGATAAACAGTCGTTTCAAAAGACAGCACAACAGATGGGCTGCGTTTTTGATTAGTGGGTAGATAGAAGGTTCAGTTTCGAATCTGGTAATATAATTGTTGCCTGTTATTGCCAAGATGAAAGTGTTGCTGTTTCATGGTGGAGCCTTAAATAGCACCACTTTCACTTGCCCTGCGGAGACTGTTAACCAATTAAGGGTGAGATCCAACAAAGATTAGCCATTTAGGAGAGTAGAGTGGAGTATAGCTACAATAATGTAGGTTCGTCAGCAGCCAGCAGGCTGTCTGTGGTGTGAGCTTGCTCAGTCTGTCCTTGCCTTCTGTTACATTTTGCACACATATTACAGACCTCCTCCAGGCACATCATCATTAGCTCCCATATAAGCAAATTATTGTAATAAACAATAGCGATAATAATGCAATTTCTATTCAGAACTGTTTCGGAGCACATTTTAGTAACTTTGCCGTGGCGAAAGCTTATCTGTGAGATAAAACTTTGATGATGAAGCGCGAGCTAAACTGCACCGGTTTTGAGTTGATTATAGGTTCCGTTTTAACACTAGTTTACAGTGGATGAACTATGCATGTTTTATTATGCTGTAATTATCCTGCTCTGCAATTGAAATAAACATTTTATAGGCCGTTCTAATGTGATCATGCACTACAAATCTAAGGTATAAAGCTGACTGTACATGGCCCGTAGGGGTAATTTCAGTTTTCAGCGCAGCAGGCTGTGGTGAGATTGGGTTGGCCCTCAAATCAATGGGCTGATCCTTCTCTGTATAGCGTTCTGGCTGACACGCTTGACTTTTCATCTCCACGGTCACATAGATTGATGACTTATGACCGAGAATGTATGTTTGCTGACCTCTAGCAAAGTGAGTGACACATAATTAATCCAATCACACGGAAAACTGGGAAGGAAAGGGGAAGAATGGTTCAGTATCATCAGGGCTCCACTTCAGGAAGTGGAGTTTTGAATGTGAACACCATTATGTGGATTTCTGTGGATCTGACACAGTTGTTTCACTAGAGCCTGCTTGCTATGAAAAATATCTTGTAGATGAGAGGTGCCGTGTATCTTAAAGTCACCAGCTTGGTCATCATATTTTAGTTTCGTATTTGAACACACCGGGACCCTTTTGAGTCCATGTTATTGCCATATTTGAGTTTTCTGTTGCGGCTTGGTTTGGGCTTGACAATAAAATTACGTCATTATGTTTAAGTAACATAACAACATTGTTAGAGTTTGAGGAGAAAGGCATGGTTTGTATTAAAAGATGCACTACCACACATTTATTCACACATGTTAAAAGACAAACGTATGCCATCTCCAACGAGGTTTTCTGACATCTTTTATGTTTATGACTATGTATGTGACTGCTACATGTCCTTGGATACCAGGGTTGCACAACCAGAAGAGCATTTTAGCTCATGTTGTCTTGCAGACTGCCCTGCACAGTGAAAAGTGACGCTAAAAGGGTTTTCAGTGCATTACACTATAAAGCCTTCGCTTCCTTGCCAACCATCAGTCTGTGATGATTTTGGAGTTATATGGTGTTGACAGGATCATATATAAAGTCCTGTTTTAACATATGTGAAGTCACAGACAAGTTGAGCAGTGGTTCTCACTAAAGGTAGTTCTCATTAATATAAATCTAAAATGATCAATTATAAATTATAATACCTGTGATACATGCTCCAGGTAGGCCACGGCGTATTGCTCATCATCTCAGCCCTCTGTCTTGGGTGCAGACCCTTTCCTACTTCACATCCAGCAGCTAGGTCAGTAAATACTAGAAACAGGCCCCTGAGTGGGCCTCTCTGATACACAGTTAATTAAAATTCATTTCTGAGCATGCATTAGCCATGCCCATCTATTTATGGGCGGCTTTCAAATGCAACCACTACAAAACAGTGCTCTGTAATTAACCCCACCTAATCAGATAGCACACTAGTGTTGTGTTCCTATTCGTCCTCAGGCACACAGCCATTGGACAGGGGTTTCAGAGAGAGGATGAGCCCATTCTATAGTTCAGAATGGCTAAGCAGATTAAAACCTCATATCAAACATGATATTTACAGGCAAGGCTCAGTGGAGAGTGCTCCTTTTATGTGGGATGGGGAGAGGCTTCAGGGCTGGGCTTTTAAAGCCATGTCCCTTAATTGTATTCTGGCTAAGTGGGATGAATGGTGCTTTTTAATCAGACCACTGACGGGGCTCTGTGTTGTAAAAGTATAGAGATAGTGCCTGATAGTTAAGATGCTGAACGATATGCTTTTAGTCCAGGCTTTTCCAGCTTCCACCGATATTTGAATGCATTTTGGCATTCTGGTGACACCTGTAAACATCTGCGTGATTTACCTCGTGTTTCTGTTTCTGTACTGTAGGAAAAAATGGGTTGGTAGGTCATTGCAAAAGGGAAAAATAAAAATAGAGTGTAGTCACTACGCGACTTGAGGTTTTTAGGTCTGTAACTTAAATGTAGGCATTTGTTTTGTAAATGTGCCGTGCTTATTATAGTCAGAGAAAATCTGTAAAAACGACACAAATAAGGTTACATTCAAGAGTGAGGCCTGGTTACTTTGTTACCCTGAGAGTTAAGGTTCTGCTCCTCCTAGTGGCTGATCCCGGCTATGTTTCCCCTCAGACTTGCTCACAAATGGCTTTGATAGCTGATTTTTAACACATCTCGTAATACATTGCTAACACTTTTTCTTCTCTTCTTTTACTCAAATGCCGTGTGGAAAATAATAATTATTGGAATCTTTTTGATGTAACCTGGCATGTTCATCATATAGAAACAGTATAAACCCTGCTGTTCACCTAGTCAATTTGAATTTCATGACCAATCACATGTAGACAAGGTGTCAGTTGGTGGGTAGGGAAGAGGGGAGAGTGAATCCCTTTCCCAAACAGTTAATCCAACTTTAATCCTAGTCATTAGGAATTAGACATGCCGAGCTGTCCGGCCGTGCCTCTAAATTACAATCAAACGGTTACCAATTACACAAATTATTGATGGTAGATTCTCTTTTCAACTGCAAATTAAGGCTATTAAGGAAGGCTCCTTTTTAATGCAAAAGTGACTAATTAACCAGCGGATAGGAAATCTGCTGCCCAGATATCAAAAAAGTTCTCAGCACACATTGCAGAAACACAAGGGAACCAATTAGTTTAATTATCAAAACAGCTAATTAAAATTGCACAGTTCCTAATTAGTTCTTTGCTTTTGCCTCTAATTGACAGCATGGAGATAAATGGGCTGCCGATGAAAATGGGGAGAGGAGAAAAACAGGAGAAACTTCGGCAGAATATTTATGCTGACTTTATCTCCGTCTGTGTGGCAGCCCTTGAAAGTGGAAAATTAATGACCTTAATTCCCAAACTGTTTTTCCTCTAACGGTGCTCCCCTCTGTGCTCCTGGTGCATGCTCCTTTGTATGGGCCTGCCACCCTGCCAACTGCTGGAATGGGAAAAAAGGGATACTTGGGGGTGGGAAGGAGCCACGATTCTCCTCCTAATGTGACAGCTCCCACCTAACAATGGAGAAAGATGAAAGAATGGAGCAGATGTAACCACTGGGAGCGTTGCATCATGGGACTGCAACTCTGTTGCACTTTTTTCTAAAGCACTTCTATCATCTAGGAGGGCACTAATTTGTCCAATGAAAAAGAAGAAACTCTGCTGTGATAATATGCATTTGACAGCCTGGCACTACTTTAAATAAGTTTCTCGATTTGAATTTTAGATTGACTAATGCTTCCTTCGAACGTCTGCATAGCCATATTTGTTGGCGTTAACATAACTGTGAACTTTTTTGCTTTATCCTCTCGATTTATCTTTCTGGTTCTCCTTCTTTATTGGTGTGGTCTGTTTGAAGGTCCTTGAAAACAAAGAAGAAAGATGGATCCAGTTACTAAGAAATGCTACACTGGCAAACCTGAACGACAGCCATTTACCTCACGAGATTTTGTGCTAGACTTTGTGTGTGTATGTGTGTGGTACCACTCTCTGTTGTCTGTCCTTCTGGCAGGCTTTGTCTCTTTGTGTTCCTGCAAGGCCAACCTTGTCATGTGTAATCCTGTCCCTGTCTGGATGCAAGTGACGCGTGGGTCCTCTTGGCACATTAGTAGATAACTATCGACTAATCGGTTTACTTTTGGGACTGTGTGAAAATGTAAATTACATTAATGCTCAAATTATGCATCAAACTACGCAGATAGGCCAGACCAGAGGCCACATAATGCTGGGATCATTCAGTTAGTGCCTTCTACATGCAGTGTTAATGCACTCTGATTTCCCTGCTCTGGTTCAAATCAAGTGTGCTACGTCAGCCAGTTGGTGTCTGGGAAACTGGAAGGGTCTTTGTATTAAGTGGAGCTCTTCTTTGCAGAACTCCAATAAAAAAGCAGAGAGATGACAGCTGCCCTTTGGGTTTCTTTTGTCTCATTCGGTGGAAAGGACTTTCTGTTCCACATGCGTTCTAACATTTTACTCCCCACTCAGTCGAAACTGCAGATTTTAATTTGTTTGTAATCTCTGTGAGGAGCTTGCCTAAAGTGAATTCGCTAACATTCAAAAAAGGTGATTTAGCTAAACCCGTCCATCTTTCTGTTTCAATATTAAACAATGAAGATGCGGGTCTGTTGGAGAGCCTTGGCCTGGAGGAACTTGCTTCCCATGACTAACAAACACACGTCTAGCACTAATTGATTGTCTTGTGTTTTATTTATGGTGCAGTAGTAATTAGTGGACAGCATAATGTAAGCCATTCATTAGCACCTGGCTACCGCTATGGATTTCACTGCTTTGTCTCAGATGCACACATCATTAGGGAGAAACAAAGACTGGAATTTATTAGCATGGCTTCTTATAAATATTCTTAAAGTCAGTGTGCCTTTAAGGAAGAACACAGGCCTGTAAAACTTTTGTCAGCATTTGCTCACTGATTCCATTTTCTGCAGAATATGTTAAGGAAGAGCAGTATAAATTTAATTTTAATTGTTTTGTACACACGCCAGTGAAAAGGAACTGATTGGATACAGTTCAGAGACAGTATATTAATACGTTATTTTCATATGTTAATTGGTTTGCATAATCTCTCCCTTTGCTTGGTTTGGAAGTACCTGGCATTGAGAAGGGGACTGAAGAGAATAGAAGACTCCAATTTACATAAAGCCAGCTACTCTGAACATTAAATAATAATGCATATGCAAGCTGAAGGTGTGTTCAGTTAGCAGAAAGCACATCTTTATAATTTATAGTCCAGCTGTTTCAGTGCTTTCGAGTCCATTTTCCTCCTTGCCTGCTTTTAATGAAATCTTGTTACTGGAGAATTGACTGCAATGAATTGAGATTTTAATCCCATTGACGATCTGCTATGGAAATGCATGCTGGTAGCAACTTTTAATGGCGGGGCCTGTAATCAGCAGACACTTGTATTCAGCTCTCTATAATAATGAATCTCATCAAATGTTAAAGCTTGGGTCGTGTGCAAGGGGCTCAAATTTCAAGGTTTTTGACCATCCCCATTTGAGAAATTCCTCAGGGAGTGTGTGATTACTCAAGTTTAGCAGTTTATTGCCTCATCTTTCAATAGCCACTGAAGCACAAAATTCTCATCTAGGTTGCTCTTTTTTTCTCCACTTGAGGAACAGGCCAATATAGACTGCAGAACAGCTGCTCAGATCCCGGGGAACTGCTGTTGGCACTGCAGTGTTATTAGCTGCCACCATGATTGTCCATTCACAGAGTCATTTAAGGAAAACTAAATTCACTGACAAAAATCATTGGTGTGATTTTAATTGTTAGAACTGCACTGACTACAGCGGTGTTTGTGTCTTTGTGCAAAAGCAATATTCCGGCATGTATGTGCGCAGGAATTTAATATGTGCACAGAAACCGTTATATGGCAGTGCCCAGAAAATAACCGTGCAAGTAAGCGGGTTAAAGACAAATATTAATAAAAGGAACATAGAAGAATATCTATCAGTGTATAGTTCCAAGATTTTATCTTAAATTTACTTGCATAACATATAGTAGCAACATGAGGGGCTAAAAAGAGCCATGCCAAAAATTGCAGTTCCCATTATGACCACTAGAGGCTGACATGTCAGTTCCCAAAGACTTTAAAAGGCTGAATTTTAAAGCTAAATTTAAAATGTTTTTAGCCTTTTGTCCTTTGATCTATCGTTGATCAGGATATTATTTTGATAGCCCACCTTTGTTTTATAAATATTTTATTAGACGTATGGCCACTTTGATTGACTGGTTGGTGTCGACATGCTAATAGTGCCTCGTAAAACATTTCTAATGCAGCTATCGATTCAGTTAACTCTTTGGTGAGTCAAATTCACATATTCATTTATATGTTACTTCGCACTAATCAGCAGGTTAACTGTCTATATGAAGCAAATATCTAATCTATTGATGGCTATGCTAGCCAAGCTTGCTAGCATTAGCATTTCACCTCCTTGTTCAAATACAGTCACTTTTGACTCCCAGGAGAGATGTCTGTGACCAAAATGCTAAAATTAAGACTTCAGAACAGAAGTTCATGAACCTATGGGCAATGTTGCCGTAGCTTCTGCCATATTTTGTATACAGTCTATAGTTAGCCCAGGTTAGGTCATTACTATTAGGCTGTAATTTCACAGAATACAAAGTTATCATCAAGTTCAGTTCAGGTCCCCCATCCAGGGACAGCACTTCATCTATGAATTGCTATAACTGGAATCACAATTTATATTTCTAATCACTACTATATCTATATAAAATATACCATATGGGAAATTAAGAAGCTAATTGTTACAAAGAGATGAACTGCATTTTTACAAACTGCCTGCATGCACTAAGATTTAAATTCTATATGGAATAGGCTTTGTGTTTTTTCCTTTGAACCTCTGCTCTGGAGAAGACTAGCGGGTCGCTTGGGTGTGAATGATGTGACGCTGTTTTATATTTGAATGACTAAATGTGACCTTTGAGATTAGAGGAGGAATTGCTTCTCGGGGGGGCTGAAGAGAGTCCCCGCTGCTATGAAGCTCATGTCCCTTTGATCCGTCTGTAATGAGACTAACACCAGGCGTTGTGGTCACTGAACACATTGACACACCACTGGAGAGCCGACAGCTCTGCTGCCTGGTACTAAAGGTTGCTGTGTGTGTTTATGCGTGCGTCCTCAGATACAATAGGGCCTGGGGACATGTAGTATATCTGCGGGGATTTACTATTTGACAGAGTACACTTTCTCATGCAGCAATTTGAAGTTAACATACTGCATGAATAATATATGCAAATGCCCAAATTTGTCTTGCCAATTAAGTGACAGTACGCTTGCAATGACACATATCAATATGTCTTATTTTCTCCTCACAAGGAAAGTTAAATCCATGAAAGAAAAGAGTTTCAGGTTATTTGTGTTGATCTAACCAAAGTTTTCACTTGACATGATGCCACACACTCAAGTTTGAGGGCATTCACTCTGACCTGAACACAACTGTGTTGAAACCCTGTCCTCTTAGACATCTTCAGAGATCCACTGAAGATCAATCATGACTGGGCCCATCCCCACGAGACCCTTAGTAACAGCCACTGATTGCTTTCTGCTGTGCAGGCCGTTAAGTGGAGTCTGGCAATGGGCTCTTGGACAACACTTAACAATCAATCAGAGGGCACAACCACTTCTCATTGCATTCCAGTTCTTCCCCCGCATTACAGACAAACAATAATTCAGGTGGACACGAGTGACTCTTAAGAATCACAGCCTGAGCATGCCCCATGATTTAGCTGGAGAGGGATACATCGGACCATCGACACAAACTTGAGTTGAAAGATTTACATAAACCCAGTGATTGAGGATACTGCTGACTTTTTACCCATTGTCACTTGGACTGTACTGACAGCATGAGTTTGATGGTTATCATGTGTGTTTGACTATCCAAGATTACCAGTTTTTTGACTTTGAGAATGGAACAATAAATCGCTGTTATGATTATCCCAAAACCACATCTCAGTACCAAGGTTATGAAACATATTTGTAAAAATCTTTCCTCTAAGGCTGCATTTCATACTTTTCCAAATACTTCACTGAAGTATCCTGTTACAAATAGCTTGAACCTTTTACGAGGCTAGCTGTTTACCAAGGACAAAATACACAAAAGTTGGGGAGTAAAATACAAGAATATTAACATCATGATAACGATAGCTTAGTGCTTTACCAGTGTAACTACATGTGCAGCTGAAAGTCTTCCATAAAAGCCTGGACTTAAAGTTTGCTTATTGATTAAGGATTCCATTGACTTAATGAACCTTCAACCTTCCATCAGTTGACTAGCCAATATATGCACTAATCTCTAAAACGGATGTCTGGCTGTGGTTCCTTTTAAATGAATTGATCTACTCAGCTCACCCCAAATGGGGAAATGGGCGAGTATTGATATGATTCTTGACTTAATGATGGATGTGGGAGATGGTAAAACACGAGCTACACGCGTCTGGTTGCTGTAGAGTAAGCGGAAATTCAGCGAAAAGTCTTACTGGTGCTCTTCAAAGAGAAAAGCAATATAATTTGTGTCGATGCCAGACACTCAGCTAACCTCTTTGAAACTTTTAAAGCATTAATATTCAAAATAAAAATCTCTTTACATTGCTTTGAATATGTTGGATCAATAACTATCTATATATTATATATCTATATATATATAGACCCCAAATGGTTTTTCTTTAGTTAATTTTCATTCCTCTTTATATGTGTAGCCTACAGATAAAGCAAAGAGCCCAAACTGTCATTAAAAGCCAATTCTTTCTCTGAAAGACAAAACCAATGTGAACGTGCCTTAACAACTCATCCCGACACGTAACATACCAACACTATGTGACAAATCGTCGGTATGTTACATGTTTGGGAGCATGAAAGCCGTTTGGAATGAATCTATACATGTAAATGTGTTTTACGCTCTGATCATGATTCACTTTGGAAAACATTGTTTGACAGGGTTATGGTTAAGGTTAGGGTTAGGGCTCGAATGGACCGCTGGAGCCTCTGCTCTAAGTGTGTGTTACCACCGTGAGCGGCGTTCTATTGGATTCAATTGAGAATCCGGAGCATCTCATAGGGACCTGAAAGGGTACCTTTAATGTTACTTTGAGACGCCTCGGGCCGTGACAAATCGTTGGTATGTTACGCGTTAACCTGCGTTTTATTCTAGTAACCAACAGGGGGCAGCTCGTTTGGTTGCAAAAAGAAATCAGATTGTACACTTCAGTTAATTTTATGTTTTTATGCTCTTAATTACTAGTTTTCAGTGTTATTTAATACAAAGGATGTTCATTTTGGAAATTGTGGTCCCAGTTGGAGTCACAAACAGCGATAATAATGGCCGCAGTATAAGCATGCACTGTTTCATGGTGTTCGGTCAGTTCCACCCCTTGCTCGTCATGTCTGGTTTGAAAACACCAAGATAGCAGTGATCAGTTTGAGGCTTCGAGATGGGGCCTTAATAACTAGTGTTTGCCATCACTGTGGTTATGAGTGAGACTCTAAAATCTGTCTTTGCTATGAAATAAAACAATCACGCCTACCTTCAAAAAAGCATCACAAGGATTTTGCATGACGTTCGGACTGCACGGTAAATATTTATTTGAACTGTGATTACGCCCAAGAAAGATTTCTGCATCCCTCCTCGCTGTGTTGCTTCACTGCGGAGAGAAAAGCTTAGGACAGAGGGTAGAACTTCTAACTGTTCACTTCCCGCAACAGAAAACCATTGTTCAATCTCTCCACAATAATAAGCGTGAGTGCCATGAATAATCACCAGCGTGTCAGCTAGCTGTATTGTGATCCTTAGCACTGGTGAGCCTCAGATGGCATCAAATAATTTTGTCTGTCTTCCCTCTGAGAGCTACGCAGCTGAGAATGTTTGATGTCCCTTCAGTTCATTTCAATCGCAGAAAGGCATTTTGAGAAAATTGAAACAACCCATTTCTTCCTCTGATCTTCTTCTGCTGTACATGGTTGTCAAAAGTGTTCAGCTTTTCTTTGACATGCGATAATGAGCCGGCTATCCAGGTCAAAGGCCCTTTAAATTTGATCTTTTATTTTATAAATGAATTTGTTATTTCTTATGAAGAAATAATAAGTCAACACATTTTCAAAGATTTGAAGATTTTAAATCCCACTCAAGAAGGAAATTATAATTAAGGAATGGAAATAGTTTCGTTGATGCACTGTAATTTTAAAATTAAACAAAATAAATAGCTTTTTAAATGTGAACATTTAATTATAGACCTTATGCTGTTTGTCTCTTCTCCTGATCCTTGTTCTCTGTTCGACTCATCAACAGTTTAGGTCGAAAAAAAGCAGTCAAAAAGGTCACTGAAAACCATTTTACATGTGATTTTTCTCTTTTAGTGGAAATACAACAAATTTTAATGTGCCAGTACACATGCTGCATCATTTAGCTCACTATCACAGGCAGCACACCACATGGCTGTCCCGTGGTCTTTCACAGAGACATTGATTTGTTGCTGTTGCAGCTCAGATCCTTCATCGAACCTTGTCTAAACTATGAATGTTGCAGACTGAAATGGTTACTATGTGATGCATGTGACGTAGGATATTACCCAAGAGGCACCAAACACACCTGCTCCTGCATACGAGGCCAAAAAACCCCCAAGTAAAAGCACACTAAGTCAGCTGTTGGCCATAAACCTTAAAGATGCATTAAAGTCAAGGTTGCACCTGGACTTCTGTTATTTAGTGAGGCAAAAGTTAGTTCACTTCCCATTCCCTGCATGATGATGATGCATGATTTTGAACTCTCGCTCTTACCTGGTGAGATGCACTGCACTGCAGGGATCGCTCTGGAGACCAAGGCCGAAACAATTTGAAGGTCATTTAGGTAGAAGAAGGCTCTTTGCGCCCAGAAAAAAAGCTCAAAGGCAGCATGGTGTGCAGTATTTGTAAGCCACTCTAGAAAAGTACACAGAGAAACTTCTCCTGGCAGGGCCCCGCTGTAACATAAAAGTAAACATCTTTGAAGTTCTTGCAGTGGTGAAGCACCTGGCTAAGCCAACTAGTAGCATTTTAATGTGAATATGGAGAAAAGAGCTCTGTAAGCAGATCCAGAAAGGGTCTGGTGCCCTGTTGTTAGAAGTTCATCATTAGTATTCAACAACTCCCGGCAAAACTCTCACTGTGGTGTAACCGACACATAACCGGATCATCATTCAAAATAATACCTAGGTAAGGTCAGCTACGAGCAAACTGTGATCTTTGGTTACCAGTAATTACTTGCAAATAGACAAATTATTCATATTATTGTCCAATTTATTTGTTTGTGGCATTGAGTTGTGACAGTGGTGCCAGGGTCTCTGCATAAAAGCTTCCCGGACGGTTTAGAAATAAGAAATTATTTGATCTAGTAGAGTACGATGCTACTGAGCATCGAGCCTACTGCTCCTCTACGGAGGACTGGTTAATGCATTTGTGCATTCTTAAATAATGTTCTTGGTTTGAGAGAAAGAATCAATGAATTGGCGGTGAACATACAGGCATTATATGCTCATTGTAAGGCTATTTGAAACAGCTGTGTGTGTGTGCGCGTGATTTTGGTTGTGTGAGTGTGTTTTCCAGTGAGGGCACGGTGAGGTACAAGCCCTGTTCACAGTGATGTCACGCAGACTCTCTGTAGACTGGCTGAGTAAGAGGAACAACAGAATTTCAGCTGGAGAGATCAATTATAGATAGAAGAAAATGAATGGGAAAAGTAATTTAATAAATTATTGACTTGATGTCTTATATCATGTACAAAAGCAAATGAAAAATTAGATTGTGCATTTGGATGAAGTTGGATTTAGAGAGCTTCAAAATTATATTTAATTAGACTATGAAAAAAAAGTGTCATGGGTATATGAAGTTTCACTGGGAAGGGTCAATTAATGATCACATTTGCAGCAAAAGCAAATGATGTGCCAACTAAGAGTGGGGCTGTCTGGATAGTCAAGGATTGGGTGGGGGTGGGGGTTTGAAAGAGTCCACACCACAGTGGTCTTCTGTCTTCCTTTTCTTGAGTCAAATGGACCGATTTGGAGGAAGTGCTTCTCTGCTCTGTAGGCTTTTTGCCGTTAAGAGCTCACTAGGTGCTAAAACAAAAGCACAGCTTTTGCATCTGACAACAGAGTGTTGTCACTTCGGCAG
Organism: Aulonocara sp. 'chitande type north' Nkhata Bay; assembly: GCF_057382095.1. Taxonomy (NCBI): domain Eukaryota; kingdom Metazoa; phylum Chordata; class Actinopteri; order Cichliformes; family Cichlidae; genus Aulonocara; species Aulonocara sp. 'chitande type north' Nkhata Bay. Next base: position 21,306,521 of record NC_141344.1, on the reverse strand, counting down.
GTGGTCCTTGTAACTGTTTAAATGACAGTCTGTCTCAACTTTGTCATTTTTACTGCAGCTTTTCTATCTTCAGGTAATATTGCTCTCCTATCCTCTCATCCCCTTACTCTCATCATAGGAGAAAACACCTGTAATGTCTGTTATTTTCATTAAAACTGCATCTCCTCTATGTTTTCATTTTTTGTGGTTCTGATGGCCTGTGCACCTTGCGTGGTTAGTCTGAAAGTCCAAACCTGCCTCAACTAGCACACAATTCTTTTAAACACCAGCTATTTAAAAATCTGTGCAAATACTTCCTGCATTAAAAATATTTTTCAGACTCACTTATTCTTACTGAAGCTGTTGCATCGGAATAAACAGATCTGACCAATCAGACCACTGCGTTCTGCAACAGGTGCGCTGAAGCTCAAAACACGCACAGGTACTGAATATACAAAGAGCACAATAATACTATTTTACCTCAGATACATACTGCTCCTGGTCAATCAGCTCTCTGAAATTATTTCTCTGCCTCCTCAGATGTGGTCCCAACTCTGCCAGCAAGAGTTCAAATTGCCCCACTGACATCCTGAAATATGTACAAAAGTGGTCGCAATCCAGCTTCTACTCTTTGATTGATTGATTGATTGATTGGTAATTTATTTCAACATGTGAACAATATACAAGTACATTTAGAAAAGAAATGAGAGAAAAAAAATATACTATACAAATTACATACAAAAAAACATTCTGATTAATTTACATGTTGAAAGGGAGTGGGAAGAAGTATACACTTATTTAATCCCACCCCTGTCCCATAAATTATCAGTGAATATTTAGTCAGCTTCCTTACTGATATAATTTGTAATAAAAATAGTGAACAGATTTCTGATATACTATATACTATAATATCACATCATGAATTTTTTGTTTGTTTGTTTTTAAATAGAGACATTCACTTAATTTAAATATTTTCCTTTTCTTTATAGATCGAGAAGATCATATTTTTATAACTCTTTTTGAACAGTTTTATGTTTGGACATTGCTTTAATTCCATATTCAGTTTGTTCCATAGTTTCACTCCTTGAACAGAAACACAAAAGCCTTTTCTTGTAGTACGTACCTTCATTGTTTTGAAGTTACAAAAACCCCTTAAATTATAACTTCCTTCTTTCAAAAAAAACATACTCTGAATATTACCTGGCAGTTCTTTATTTTTTGCTTTGAATAGAATTTGTGCTGTTTGGAATTTCACTATATCGTCAATTTTCAATATTTCAGACTGCAAAAATAGTGAGTTTGTATGTTCCCTATAACCTGCATTGTGGATGATTCGAATTGCTTTCTTTTGAAGAGTAAAAAGTGAATGTAATGTGGTTTTATAGTTATTGCCCCAGACCTCTGCACAATAGCTTAAGTATGGTGAAACCAGTGAACAGTAGAGAATATGAAGTGATGTTCTGTCGAATACCTGTTTTGCCTTGTTTAGTACTGCAATGCTTCGTGATACTTTGGAATGAATATATCTTACGTGAGCTCTCCAGTTAAGTTTTTCATCTATTATTACCCCCAGAAATTTATTTTCACTGACTCTTTCAATATCAACACCATTTATTTGAATCTTTGCATTAGTATTTAAACTACTATTTCCAAATAACATAAGTTTAGATTTATTCAAATTTAATGATAATTTGTTTTTATCAAGCCAGAACTTTACTTTACTTATTTCATTAGTCATATCCTCCAATAAATTCTGCAGATCATCACCAGAGCAAAAAATGTTTGTATCGTCAGCAAAGAGAACCATTTTTAATACTTTGGACACTTTACAGATGTCGTTAATGTACAAGTTGAAGAATTTTGGACCCAAAACTGACCCTTGGGGTACACCACAAGCAATGTCCATACATAAGGAGCAACCACCATTTATTTTCACAAACTGCTTTCTGTCACTTAAATAACTCCAGACCCAATCTAAAACTACCCCTCTGACACCATAACGTTCCAGTTTTCTTATTAATATATCATGATCTATAGTGTCAAATGCCTTTGTCAAGTCTATGAATAACCCAGCCACATATTGCTTTTTGTCTATGGAATTTGTGATGTATTCTATTGAATCTAATAGTGCCGATGATGTTGATCTGCTTGATCTGAATCCGTACTGACTCTCAGTGAGTAGTTTATGTTTATCTATAAATTTTTCCAGTCTGTTTTTAAACAGTTTTTCAAGAACTTTTGAGAATTGAGGTAGTAAAGAGACAGGCCTGTAGTTTGTGAAATGGTGTTCGTTTCCAGATTTGTATAGAGGTATAACTTTTGCTATTTTCATTCTGTCTGGAAATCGACCAGTTTGAAATGATAAATTACAGATGTATGTAAATGGTTTTATAATAGCCTCAATGACTCTTTTAACCACTATCATATCAATATCATTACAATCCAAAGATTTGTGATTTTTACATTTTTTGACAATTTCAAGAACTTCATTTTCATCAACGGCTGTGAGAAACATAGAATATGGATTTCTGTCAATCAGTGTATCGGGTTTTTCCTGTGCTTTCCCAGGATGAGTGATTGTTCTTGCTAAATTTGGTCCAGCAGTTACAAAGAATTCATTGAGACTATTTGCCACAACATCCATATTGTATTCTTCATGGTCATTACAAATGAAATACTTGGGATAGTTCTTTTGTCCAGTCCCACATTTTATAACACTGTTCAGGATTTCCCATAATCTTTTATTATTATTTCTATTTATATCTAATTGCTTCTTATAGTATTCCTTTTTACTAAATCTAAGTATATTAGTTAACCTATTTTTATATCTTTTGTATCTGATTTCAGCATCTTTAGTTCTCGTTCTTAAGAACTCTCTGTATAGAGCATTTTTCTTTATACATGCATTTTGCAGACCTTTTTTTATCCATGGACAGTCCATATATTTCTGTTTCCTACTATATTGCTTTATTGGACAGTTGGTATTGTACAGTAATGTAAATATTCTAAGGAATTTATTATAAGCACTATTAACGTCCTGTTCCTGATATACTTCACCCCAGTTTTCCTTCAATAAATCTTTTTTAAATGCATTCATTCTTTCTTCTGTTCTTACTCGTCTGTACTCTTTTTTACTGTCCATTTTATTGATCTTGTAATTCCTATCATAGATTGTAAAAATTGGAAGATGGTCACTTATGTCGTTAATCAGGAGTCCACTTACAGTCTTATTTTCAATGTCATTTGCAAAAATGTTGTCTATGAGAGTTGCACAATGTGATGTAATCCTGGTAGGTCTAGTAATTTTAGGGAATAGATTCATACAGTGCATTGTGTTTATAAATTCCTCAGTGGTTTTATGTTTATTTGGGTTTAGCAAATCAATATTGAAGTCTCCACAAATGAAAACTTTTTTGCGAGCTATTTCAATAAATGTTTCTTCTATCCAGTCTTTAAATGTCTCAATACTACTACCTGGAGCTCTGTATATACAGCTAATGATTACATTTTTACTTTTTTCTTTACAAATTTCAACTGTAATACATTCTAGTACATTATCAATCACCATCGTCATCTTTTCCACCACATTAAATTTCAAGGATTTGTCCACATACAAGGCCACTCCTCCTCCTCCTTTGTTTCGCCTAGTTATAAATGTGAATTCATAACCCTCCAGTTCAAAGTCTGTTCCTTTTTCCATATTGATCCAAGTTTCTGATAAGGCAATGACACTAAATGGATGTGAAAACTGGTTAAGATATTCTTTGATATGACTAAAATTAGCATAGAGACTTCTACAGTTAAAGTGGATAATTGATAATTTATTCTCAGTTTTAATCCTCTGATTGTAGTCTTTATTTGTATAGTAGCAGCAATTGTTATTGTTAGATGAGAAAAAGTTGTTGTCTGGATCTATTTCATATTCCAAGTCGTGTGTATTGTGATCCATATAGTTAAATGTTTTCAGTTCCAATTGATCATATTCTGCAACTGTCTGACTGATGCAGCTGATTCTTCCAGATGTATCTGAGTTCTTCCTTCCAGTGTGTGTCATAAGTGAGTGTGTGGTTGTCTGTTACCTTGTTTGCCGTCCAGATCGTGTTGCTCACTGATATTTTTCGAGATCCGCCATATTTTTAATGGTCAGAACTTTGGCTTCCTCTGGTGATCCGTTTAGTTTAATGAATATTTTGCAGTTCGTCGTCCAAGTGCCTTGGATTTTTCCCAGCTTCTTAAGGTGTCGCGCTTTTTTGGCTATTTCAGCGTTGTGTTTGGTTAGATGTTCATTGATAAAGACATTAGATCCTTTTAATTTTCTTCCTTGTTTCAGCAGCGTAATCTTGTGCTTTCGATTTACAAACCTTAATATAATAGCCGGTATGTTGCCGTTCCTCCTGGGAAGAGGGTGGCATGCTTCGACAGAGTTACAGTCCAGGGCAATCCCTTTGGACCGCAGGAAAGCAGCCACCTGTTGTTCCGTGGAGCTAATGTCAAGCTCTCCAGGTTCCTCGTTGCTGTCAGCGGTCACCGCCTGAGCGTATGACCGGGGTTTAATATGGAGCCCAGTGATGATGACGTCGTTTATCCTGGAGTATTGTTCCAGGTCAGCGACCTTACTTTCCAGGTATGCAATCTTTTTATCTTTTTCGGCATTTTGGATGCGGAGGAGCTTTACCTCCTCCACAATTTCAATGATATTTTTCTGCTGCAACCTGATAGTAGAAATTTCCTCCATTATGAAGTCAAGGGACTTTTTAATGTCCTCGACTTCCTCAGCTGTCGGTGTCCTCTTCGGCCCCATTTTATCTGGTTACCCTGGTAGCAGGTTCGGTCAGCTGATTCCTCAGTCAGCTGTTAGCCTGGTAACGCGTTGGCTAGCCTGCAATTACCTCGTTAACTCCGTTAGTCCAGTCCAATATCCTGTATCAAAGTCGTAATCCAGACAGGGTTGTACCAAAAGTTCCAACAATGTGAGTAGTCTTTGCTCCAGAAATTGATGGCCAAATTTCAAAAATCCACAGGACACGATCAAAACACAACTTCCAAACAAATGGCAAACAGGAAGTGAAACAAATGGCCCAAACTGTTAAGTTCTCTCTGCTGCTGCTTTCTCGTGAGAATTGGACAAACCCAGAATCTCAGTTTTCTTGTTTAGAAACATCAGAACCAGCTCATTATTGCTTGATGTTGACTTCATCTTTTTTCACAGTGCATTTTTTGAGGACAAACTTTCCACAAAAACTAAACGAGCTGGGTGTGTAAATATATTACATGACAAGTTTGGATCTGAAAAATTCTAAATATCACGTTGTTTTTTTGCAATGCGCTCAATGAATAAAGGCCTTTATTTATAGTTTAGTTTGATCCAAACCAAGACCACCCGATTTGGCTGGATCAAGTATTTGGTCCATACATGTGGTCAGTGAGAGGTTTCACACTACTGGTTTTTGGTTTGGACCAAATGAATTAGCTGTAAAAGCACATGCAAATCCATGCTAAACGTCTAAACAGCTGCACTGATTAAAAAGGAACATGTTCCATTAGATGTGTGATTCCAAAACATGGCTAATTTACTTTGTAGACAAATGATACATGTTTTCAATATGAGCACATGATTCAGTTTTTCTGGGTTTGAATTTAGTGTGAACTTTAATTTGCAGTGCTGTTTCATTATTCCAAAGGACACATTCAACACTGAATTAAACATTGGGTTCAAGACTTCGAAAAAAGCAGATATGCTGGGTCGCCCAGCAGCCCCGGGAAAGTAAATACAGATTGTAATTAGGTGGAAAAACTCTAAAGTTGGATTTCACTTTCTCCTTTGCATGAACTGTGATGTGAAGAAGCCATGGGACAAATAGGAGGAGAGGGGAGGAGCAGTAGCGGGAGAAGCAAAGGAGGAGAGATGGGGGAACAAAGACTAATTTATGTGTGAGCTTCCATTGGTATCTCTGGGATGTTGTATCCCCTCAGATTGTGTCGCCCGGTGTCTGGAGAGGCAGAATGCAAATGGAGCCGGTTTCTAGGTGAAGTTGGGCACAGTCACAGGCCCGTGTTGGGACCTGGTTATGCAGTTGCTAAACAAGTGTTCTTTGTCATGGCGGGCCCCTGAGGCTGAGCCAAACGAATCCTATCATCTACAGTGTTGTGTTACTTAAGCAAAAATACTCAAGTTTGCAGCAAGTATTTATAAGATGAAAGAACCTCTTCGGGGAATGTCAGAATTAGTTATTTTTCCCCCAATTAATCTGTGTTGAGAGTATAGTTTCATGGTCCATGCATGGGTTCCCCGGTGGATTGGTTTGGTCTGCTGGGGTGTTATTTGCACAATAGTCAGTGTGTCAGAATTCATAGAATAAGGAATTGTTTATCTTCTTTTTATGTTTGCTGATATGAAACCAGTCCAGGAAGATCATTATCTAATAACAGACAAGCATCTTTATGAGAATGTGGACTGCTCTTTTTACCAGTGGATTTATTTTAGCAAGGAAAAAAAAAAGAATGTCTCCCAATTTGTTTCTCTTCTCTCCCCTTGCTTTTGCTAATCTAATAAATGCTCACACACTGACTAATACTAGGCCAGAGTCCTTGATGAATTAAGAAACACTGTGTTGACTAATTGACAAAATCATTGAAAAGTAAAGATAAAATCCTCACTGTAATTGAATGTGAAGCATCATTTATCTATAGATTTGTACCAGACTGCTTTATTGGATTGCTTTCCTGCGCCTGAAGTATGCTTTAGCAAATTGACCTAAATTCTTATGGGGAATATAAAAATCAGCTAAATTTACTTTCAAGTCCATGAGTTTTACAATCCCTCTAATCATGGAAGTTCAGTGCTTGAATTTCTCTTCATTGTTTGGAAAGGGGGGTAGGCTGCATGTCAACAGGCATTGCAGCAGCCCGGGAACAGAATGAGGTGCTAATAAAAAATGTGTGACTCTACTAATGAATCCGATTCTGCAATTCTGCAACTCAAGCACTTAATTATCATAAGACATTCACTAATGTGCTCATTCAAATGGGCAACACTTTGCTTGGAATAAACTGTATGGCTTAATGACTTGAGAAAAAGAGCCTGATGACATCCTGCTCTCTTATCAACACTTCCCCGAGACTGGCACGAGAGATGATGGGTGGATACGATCAAACTGGCCTGTAAATGAAGCCACTGCAATCACGGGTGTCTTAAGAGTTACTGAGATGCGCCATTTATCCGTGCGTGCTTTATATTTTTATACATTGATCTGGGTTTGTGTACAGATGAGGAAAGACAGACATCTAAATGGTATGTTACGCGAAGTTTAAGTGTAAGGAATTGAAGCCATTGCTTTTTGTTCTAACATCTGCTGGTGAAAGGAAATAAAATAAAAAAAACACAGCAGCAGCAGAGGGCCTTTTGCTCTGAGTTTGAAATAGGTCTACTTTGACAGCCAACGTCATTATGTCAGTATATGATCCATCCATTAGCTGCACCCTCAACTTTTGTGGCATTAATTGCTCTTTATGTTCATACACCTGCTTGTGCACATGTATGTGAGTGCTGCGTGTGAGTGGTGTGTGTGTGTATGTGAGTGGTGTGTGTGCCCACACATATTCACACAGGCTGTTCAGACAAGTAGAGGTGTAAAATTAAATCCCTCAGTGCAGTGGCATGCAGATGATGTGCTTCAATGGCCTAGCTGCTCTTTGCACCAGTGTAATTGAATAACCTACAGAAAAGTCATCACATTCCCACTTTGCTATTCCCTCTCTATGTAACATGTAAAAAGTCCTCTTGTAACTACCTGGGAGAGCAACCCATCAACAGCTGTTAGAGCTGACTTGAAGGTTAAATATTAGGAAGGAATCCAATTTCTCTTGTCTATTCAGCTCAGCGGTGTGTTAGATTGCAGCTGGACTGTGCTTACGGAGTGTGGGATATGAAGTGGGCTAATCAATCCCCTCTGCTTCATTCTCAAATTCCTCTCATATCAGGTCCCGGCCCCCGGGCAGGCCTTCTGCTTTCCGAAAGCCAATTCCACACGAAATAAGAACTGTGACCTGCAGCTAGAGGGTGAAGTTGAGTTTTCCCTTCATGATTAATCTCTTCTTGGGTGGTTTTCAGAAAAAAAGGAGAGGGGGAGGATAGAGAGAGAGGGTGAAAAAAAAATAAGAAAACATGCAAGTCGCTGCCTTGTGACCTGCGAGTTTTTTTCCTCTGAATGAGCCCGGTGCACTGGAGCCTGCTTATCTCCCGAGAGAAAGACAGAATTCATTTTTTGACAAGGTTTCATGTTGACATTGAGAAAATGAACTACCCGATTCTATGATTAAACCTGGGCTGTCATAATTGTCATCTGAACCTTGGCGACAATGAACATTTGAGTATTTTTTCTCTCTGTAGCTTCTTGTTTGTATATGTAGCGGCTCAAAAAATGGAGCTTTGATTCAAAGCTTAATAAAGTATAGCGCTTAAATCAGGGTCATATTGCTTTCATTTTGTCATGAGAGGATATTGACATCAAACTGTAGGTAAAACAAATATTATTCATTTACAGACTTTTTGCAACATTCCCTACCATTTGACTTTAAAAGAAATGCACTTGGTGTAGTGAAGAAACTGATGTTGCCTGACCTAAAACAAAGTGGCGTGCTCTTATTTTTGAGCAGATGGGCTGCCAGAGTTGAAGGGTAAAATGATATAACCTTAAAGTGCCAGTATCGCATTTTACAGGTTTTAATGGCATCTGTCACAAAGAGTGGACCTGTCAGACACTACTTTCATGCAGCTGAATTGCCCCTAATGGCTGTTTCTCCTGGTTCAGACCCACTTTTAGATGCAGAGTTTATGTCTGTCTAAGGAACAGGCACGTTAAAAGCATTCAGCTAGAATGAGACGGACCATCTTTTGGGCGTTTTTTTTTTTTGTTGTTGTTTTTTTGCTATTGTCCTTTGTTCCACGTTTTTGAGCTAGCTTATCATGTTTGTTAAGGGAAAACTCCCTTGAGGACAGCTATGACTTGAGTGTTAAATGGTCAACACTGAAAGCACCAGTGTAGAAGAAATGGTCTCACACTGGGACCCTAAAAAGGCCTCTGGAAATGTTTACATTTTTAATAGCATAATGATGATACTGCATCGAATGTACATGTACATCTACTCACTCATCCTGTAAATTTTTTAAGTGTGTAAACAGTACATTTGGGTTGAAAACCCCCCAACAAAAAACAGCCCATTTGCCCACATACCACCTACCAAACAAATTGGCTGAGAACAACAAAGTCCAATCTATGTCTGAATATCTCTTTGTTTGTGTGTTTTCCCTCTCCAGCAGGGCACTTATGAAAGTGTTCTTTTGCATCAGAGATAAGGTTTGCTGGCCCACTGGGAAGCAACTGAAAGTGGGTTTTAAAATATGTGGGAGACCATATTCCTACAGCTAGAAGTACCTCTGCGCCAGGCTAAACAGTGGGCACAGGCCTCAACACACACACTAATGGAAGAGTGAAGTAGCATACGGTGTAGGAGTGCAGATTTGGGCCCAGGTAAACAAGGCTCTACCCACTGTTGGTCTAAAGGCCTGTAAGTTATTCATTAAATATATGTCAGTGCTTTCTACTAATTCCCACGGTAACAGCCATATTGTGTTTTCTTTCTTTTTAATTTAAGGTGGCCTGCTTTCCAATTACACACATTAAAGATTGGTTATGATTGATTAAGTTTTTTAAAGCTGCAATAAAGATTTGCCTAAAAAGCTTTCACCTCATGGGATAATATTAAAACAAAACATTGAACTATAACATATAAAACAAAAGTTATAGTTTTTACAAGTTTTCCAAGTTTTCTAAGTTGAGTCTAATAAGAAGCTATGAGAGACATTAATTAAGCTCGACTTTTTCCGTCTGGTGCACAACTGAAGGGCAGTTGCGTTTGAAATAGCTTTACTTTGACACCCAAAGGTGCTCATATTCCTGCATTCAGCAAAAGTATCTCAATACCTTATGTGCAAAATAGTTATTTATAACTTGAAGGCAAATTAAACATAAATATGATGTTTGAGTTTTGAAAGTAGACCTATTTTTGAGATGTCCCACTCTTTCACATCCTCTAAAGTGGAACTGCAAGTTTTACATTAGGTAGGGAGCTCTGCGATGGAGGAAAGAAATCCAATTTACTTTAAGTCTCCGCGTGCAAGACAAGTCCGTAGCTCTTGTTGTGTTGTTATAAATCAGGTTAGAAGAAGAAATGTAAATAGTTATGTTGAGGAAATTGCTCAGAGTAATGTGTGAATAATTATTTATTTCTATTCAGTTTCTGTAACAGATTACTCAATTTTTACTGCTTTTTTTAAAAGTCTAAATTCCTTACCTGTGTCTCATATAACTTGCAAAAAAGTCTTTGTTTTATTGTAGTGGATCATTATATACTGCTGTCCTCATTTTGTTCTTTTATTGCTAAAAAAAAAAAAGGGGGGGAAATAGGAGCAGCAATTTATTGAAATGTACATAGAAATATAGTATATAAAGCAAAAATAACGTTTTTACAATTCTAACAACCTTAAAGGACAATATTTAGTATGATCTCCTTTATTCTAACACAGCCTGAACACTGTTAGGGAAACTTTCATGTAATTTCTTTAAGTAGTATTCAGGAATGGTTCACCAGGCTCCTTGAAGGACATTCAAAGCTCTTCTTTAGATGTTGGCTGCCTTTTGTTCTGTTCTCTGTCAAGATGATCCCACACTGCTTCAGTAATGTTGAGCTCCAGGCCCTGGGGAAGAAAACCCATGACTGATAGCGTTCATTGTGTGTTTTACCATCCAGGTAATGCTTTTATTGAGGTGGCAGTTTGTTTGGGATCATTGTCAGTTGTTGGCAAAAAAAACCCAAAAACCATGACATTGATACTGTGGTCAGCAGTGTTGGGGAGTAACGGAATACATGTACCGCCGTTACGTATTTAAAATACAAAATATGAGTAACTGTATTCCGTTACAGTTACCGTTTAAAAAGGTGGTATTCAGAATACAGTTACTTTGTTGAAATAAATGGATTACACTGCGGTACTTTCCTGTTTCATTTTGTCGCGGGTCAGGACTGTTTGGGTTTTGTTTGACAGCTATGTTCTGTTGTTCCAGGCGGCAGCGTTATGGTTGCCATGGTTACAGGGCGACGCTCTCTCTCTTTCTCTGCGACTGTGTGTTTCCTGGGTGAGAGAGCGCCTTTTCGTTGTTGTTGTTGTTGTGCTAAGCTAACAGGCAGAATGTTACAAGCATAGCTCTAAAGAATGTAGCATCATGGGCAGTGTAGTCCGTGTTGCAGGGAGAATGGACTGCCATACACGTTATGGGTCTGTGAGCGCGAGGAGGGAGAAAAGGGGGAGTGGAAAGGTACGAGTTGTCATCGAGGAAAAACGGGAGCTGGAAGCATGTAAATATAATAATAACCACTGCAGCCAAGAAGAGTGCCTGAGCCCAGATGTAAGTAAGCTATTAAGACTGGACTGTAGACCGTGTTCGTGTTTTCCTCCGAAAACAATAAGTTCTGTTGGAGCAGCCTTTCAACGCCTCTCTCTGTCTCTCGCAAGAAAAGTTGACCCACACAACAAAGTAAAGCTAGTTTTCGGCTACGAGCCGACAGGGACCCCGCTGTATTAGTCAGAGGTCCCTTTACTACAGTTCGGAGTCGCGGACCTTTCAGTAACAGTAATAAATCACACAGCAGTAGTACATTCACGTTGTTGTAAAAAGCATGATAATATATTAAGTAATCCAAAGTATTCAGAATACGTTACTGTCATTGAGTAACGTAACGGAATACGTTACAGAATACATTTTGGGGCATGTATTCTGTATTCTGTAATGGAATACATTTTAAAAGTAACCTTCCCAACACTGGTGGTCAGTGGTTGAGGATATCCTGAACTTTGCTGGTTTTGTCGCTATTAGCTGCTGTTAGCCTCTGTTAGCTACTGTTAGCCTCTGTTAGCTGCTGTTAGCCTCTGCTAGCTCCTGTTTTTCAATGTTTGTGAAACTTTCTTTAAAGTGAATCTAACATTGTTGGACTTGGACGCTTACAGACATGTTGTGACAATGTTCATCTGAGGTAAAATGTCATTTTTAGGACACTTGAGCCTAACATTAACTCACATGGCATAATCATAGCTTAGTTGTCATCATTGTCAGCTGTCGGGAGATGTGTGGGTCACATATCTAATCTGCTGAAAATAAGTAACTGCAACAATATCAGGAAAAAAATAAGTATGTTTATGCACATCCTTGTGTTTTTGAACCCTGATGTCAGTTGACATGGAATGGAATCATTCCATGTCAGCATTCTCCATGAATCATTCTTCAGTAAGTTTATACGAACGCATCTGTTGCATTCGTTGAAAAAATACAATTAGACACTGATCAGTGTATATCTACGGGTACAGAATTCTTTTTTTGTTAAATAATCTAAGAAAATGACTGAACTTTAAGGACAAACTGCACACTATTCCTATATATGGCAAGTTTTCAGCTAATAGATCTCTGGAAATCACCTTGCTGGTGCAAAAGTACTATTTTATGCCTGTCAAACTGTGTTATCTTGGAGATGTTTTGTAGATTCAACAAAGAAAATAATGTGTTTTTGTGACAGGCTGCTAGTAAAAAAGTACCTAAAGATACAGTTTATCAACCCTGGAGTTAGGCACTTCTTGGGTTCCTTTTTTATGCTTGAATGATTCATGACTTAGCAAACAAATAGACAAAATAGACAAAGAGAACAAGGGTACAACGACTGGACGGAAAATGAGTGAAACAGCAGCAAATGTCTAGAGGAAGCTTTTGGAAGACCTTTAGAAAGCTTGGAGAACTGTTGCTCAAGACTACTTTAAAAAGAAATGAAAAGAAATGATGTCTCCTTGGAAGCAATGAAAGACTTTTTAAGACTGGCCATTAACAAAATTCATGCATACTGTAAGTCATTAGCGTATATTTGTAAAGTTCAATATAGTATCATGTCAATATCAATATGATGTCTCAATGAGCTGAAAGGAGATCCAATGGCAACAGAGTAAAACAAAACAAACCACAACACAAAGAGAAACAGTGGAACAATGCTATAATGTTGACCAGTGCACTGAAGACAAATTTAAATCTGAAGTTCCACATTATAAGTCACTTCTGTTATTTTAATCTAAACAGGGAATTATTTATAGCCACTGAAACTGTCGTAACCTCTTAATAAAATATATTTGTTTAGAGATTTGTTTGTCCTCTAACAGCAATGGCTGGCATTCTCAGTTATTATGGTAAAAATTGAGTTTTAATCTAGCTCTCCATTTTGGTAAGTATGCTTCAGAGTGTAGGCACATATTCATAACCTTTCTGCACAAGCAGCATAAAACTTTAGCTCCACTCCTTAATGATGCGATGATGATGATGTGGAAGACTGACACTTTGTCAGATGGTTTTACCGCAACGGTGAGGGTGCAGAGTGTGAGATGCAGCCACAGTCCCTCTCACCTCATTGTCCTTTTGCAGGATGGAGGATGGAGTGCCGATGCCCTCTCTTTGCACCAGCTACAACTGTCATCTCAAGCTCATTCAGAGCTCCGCAGCACTTAGGCCCCATTTGCTTTTAAGGATGTCTGACAGGACAGCAGCCACGTATGATCAAACTTTACTTTCACTGTGCACTTGTGACAGTTCATTGAGAGAGGCTCTAATGTGCTGTCAGCAGTCCTCTTCACTCAGCTGCCTTGATTTACCTTCCCCATCTGTCTCAGTCAAACAGCACTAAGTTGAGAATGATTGGAAGGAAGGTGGCCTGTTAATTCCACACCCTTGAATTTAGTAAGAAACTCCCTTCACCTGAACAAAAATGGTATTTCTTCATATAATACTTATTCTAATTACATTGTTTGTGAAATAGTGTGCTTGATTTCTAGCCTTGGCCTGTTCCTGTTTAAATATGTAGGAAAAGACTAATCTGTGACTTCCACTTCACATACTTCCAGGAACACTTTAGCAGTAGCTTTGATTATAGATGGGTTTTGCATCGTAAATATTTTATTAGTTTAGCTCCTAACAGCAGATAGGATGGTTTTGAATTGTGAACTTAAAGCTGCGCTAATCAATATTTATGCATAAATATTATTGAGGGTGAAGGGGGTCACTCGTGGGGATGAACGCACAGGGAATTATCACCCGACTCTACGGCAGCTATCTGTGGCACACTTTAGCATCTTTCGGCGTATTGTTTTGATTTTCTGACCCGTATCTTTGCAGTTTTGGTTCACTCTCACAGCCCTCGTCAACATTAACTTTCACAAGCAAGTATTTTTAGATAAAAGCTCTAAAAGCCTGCTGTATGCTATCTGCTCAGCACTAAGCACCAGGCTGACAAAGTTCCCAGCTGGTGAACACACTGGAGTGTTTACCAGCTTAAGACCCAAATATTTTGCTCAGGAGGCAAAACAAAGTGAATGTTGGACCTCCATTCGCCTAGCGGTTAGGAACACATCCTAATGTTGCTGTGTAATAGCTGCATGTATAAATTAGCAATTGTTTGTTGGTAGGCTCTCTAGATCAGCTTCAAAGGTAGATGTTATATAGCTTTCTGGTGTTTACCGTTTCTCTGTGCTGCCCCCAGATGGGCTAAAAACCCACATGTCAACACAATTTTAGGTGAAAATTTATTTCAGTAGCTCAGCTGTAATTGAAAGTAAAGTGACCCAAAGTGCAATGCAACATGAGGAAACAGCATTGGGAACTTATGTGATTATTTAAAGTGCTTTTTTAATTTTTTTTGTTGCCATAAAAGAACAACAACAAAAAAAAAGAGCACCAACTTGAAAATATTTGGCTTCTGAATGCTTTAATTAATAAAGTATAGTTTCTTCTATTGGAATTTTGTTCAAAGAATACACATGTACTCCTACCAAACCGTGCAAAACCTTGCTTATAAGTGTCCAGCTGTCTGTACAGTAATTAGCCTCAATAATGAGATGGACGAGTACTTACAAGTACCGTGTTTCCTCCTGTGAGTTGGAGCACTGGTAAATTCATTTTTACCATAAGTGTTTTATAGCTGTTATATGTGTTAGTTGTTGAGTGGCTATTGAAACATCAAAATAAATGTGTCCAATTTCATCCTACGATATCACCCCATTGCTTTTTATTCAGTTTAAATTACAGGATGTGAACAAAGCAACTCCACCCCTCTCTGCCATTATTCCAGTGATTACTATGTCCAGAACCATTCAGTGTAAAACGGAGACACTAGCAGTAAGTACAGCTCCTTTTAAATGTTTCTCACGTAATGATTTACTGCACTTGATGAACTGCACCAAAGAGAAGGGAGAGAGGGATCGCTCTGTGTTTGTAAGCTTCAAGACCTCTCTGTCACTTTAGCTCGCTGTAGTGCTCATCAAAAGATGATAATGTTTCTGTTCATTTCATTCTAAGGTCTTCATTCTGGTCTTTTATGATTTAAGCTGCATTTTTGCAGAAGTGGCTGCTTTTACAAGCTGAAATACAAGACTCATGAAAGCCTAATAAATGT
The DNA here is from genome assembly GCF_057382095.1 of Aulonocara sp. 'chitande type north' Nkhata Bay. Lineage (NCBI taxonomy): Eukaryota > Metazoa > Chordata > Actinopteri > Cichliformes > Cichlidae > Aulonocara > Aulonocara sp. 'chitande type north' Nkhata Bay. Next base: position 21,291,005 of record NC_141344.1, on the reverse strand, counting down.
GAAAATGAATGACATTTCTTTCTCTCTGTGTTCCTCTTTCTGCTTTGATCATACCATCCCATGACATATCCATCGCCGGCATTCAGCTCCTCCAGGAGTGGGCATAGCCTAATTGGTGCTACGAGGAATAAATCAAAGCAGGAAGTAGGACTTGTTCCAAACAGAGCTCATAATGTACTAAAAAAAAACCTCTTGTGTTTCCTGCAACTGTCCACTGAGTTTACGTGTCACCTCATGTAACGTTTTTCCAACGCTGCTGCAGCTGATGTATGGCTGTTAAAGAGTGCCTGTGATTCAACATTACACAGCCATCCTGTGGGTACCTGTGCTGCTCTCTTGGTCCTTATTCTAATCTTATTTAACAGTCTCTGCCTGACATGCAATTCAATGCAGGCCCCCAGATTGGAGAGTTTCCAAACAATCCTGAGCTCACCCAAGCTTGGAATTGGTTTTCCGTGGAACATCTCCCTCCTCCCTTTGGGCACTTTACCAATTTGACCAAATTTGTTCCATCACTGGTTCTAAGTACCAGAAGTGTTTTCTGCCCACACTTGGACTCGTTTCTGCAATTTGCACATTCTTTGCAGAACATTAACAGCTTTGTCAGGGGCTGAGCTAACGGCTGTTATGGCATGGGGGCCCATGTTTCAGAGGCAAAGAATTTTTACAAAACATTAGGAAGAAATCTGTTCCTATCCTATCCCACAGCTTTAATATGCAAGGCAGGTCTGTCTTATTTAGCATCCATAAGCAGCAATAAATTGCACTGGACTGCAATGTAGTTACAAGCAGCTATGAGGATGTTTAAAAATGCATTTAAAATCATATGTCTCTCCTTTAGGAGATATATTTAACTACTGAACAAATGGGTAATCTGTGGCTGATAACACTGTGCAAGAAAGCTGCAGTGTGTGCAGAGGCTTTATAGCAATAGTTTATCTTAATCCTAAATTCAATTCAGGTTTATTTACATATCACCAATTCACAACAACAGTGGCGTCAAGGTGCTTCACACTATGATGTGAAGACCCTACAGTACTGAAGAAAACCCCAACAATCACACGACCCTCTCTGAGCAAACACTGCAATGGTGGGAATGAAAAAACTCCCCTTTAATAGGACAAAACCTCCAGCAGAAACAGACTCAAATTTATATCATCATATTTATATTAAATTTACATTACCTAAACCACGCTAACTGTTGAGCCTATCCCAGTTGCCTATCCCATTTGTAATGGGATGAGAAGCGTAGTACACTCTGGACTTGTTGCCAGTCTGTTGCAGAGCTAATGCAAGAAAGCCTAAAGCCAATTTAAAATCACCAATTAATCTAACTGTGAGAGGAAGTGAATTTGAACCCAGGACTTTCTTGATGTAAGGTGACATCAAAACAAGAAAACTCCTTACCATGCATGGAGGCTTTTACCCCAAATCCAGCACCCTGAGACTGTACGGTAAGCAGACGGAAGGAGGCTGAAGACCACTGAGTGTCAGAACCACTATCAAGAAACAACTAAGATCAAAGAGTACATCAGGAACATGGTCACAACCAATCGTGTGTTTAGCGAATGCCTCAAGCAGCAGAAGCTCAAGAAAGAAAAGGAGGGAGAAGAGAAACCATCATGGAAGGACAGGCTCCTGCATGGCATGTACCACCAGCAGACAGAAGAAGTGGCTGATACTGAGAAATCCCACCAACGGCTGGACAAATCAAGGACATAACAGCAGGGTGCAAGATGCTAACCGACACAGCATACATGGAACACCATAACCAAGTGGCTGCCTTAGTATAAAGGAATGTGTGCTGAGTATGCCCCAGAAGTCTCCAAGTCGAAATGGCATATACTGTCAAGGGTGGTTGAGAGTGACCGAGCCAAGACCCTGTGGGGCTTCCAGATACAAACGGCAAACTTTTGCATTACATATTTGCATATTCTTTAGTGTGTCCTTTATCTAAGTTGTTTTAATTTAATCAAATCCTGTCAATCAAATGCCTGCTTATATGTGGAGTTTCTATTACTATGCTAATATTATTAGAGTTATTAATCTGCTGAACTTTGTTTTTGTATGCAAATGTGACCCTTGAGTCACAGATGGAGGCTAAAACCTGGGTGTCACTTTTTGACAGTAAGGCCATCCTCATGCTGCTCTGACCCACCTGTTAAATGACTGAGTCAAAAAAAGGAGAGTTTGCTCCGCAGGAACATTATCTGAACTGGTGTATTTTTACTCTAAGTTGAGATAAATGTGCTATGCCACAGAGGCATCTGTCCAGTTGGCGCATACTGGGAATACAATGGACCACTAAAAGTTGATATACTGTAATGGGCTCAGATAATTAGAGTTATAAAATTCTCCATAAATGCCCCATTGAGATCAAGAGTATTAGATTATGCCCACAGAAATGCACGCCCACTGCATTTTTTAATTTAAGGGATGAGTGTTAGCAGAAATATCATTTAGCCATGTGATCACATTGGAGGTGTACATACAGATAAAAACCGGGATGCTTCATAAAGCACTACTTTAGAGTTGGGTGATAAGTGCTTGAATTATAAGTCAGCTAATTTGACCGAGTGATTCTAAACTTTCTGGCAATTCAGAGGCATGAGCTGCTTCAGGCTCCAAAAGTAATTAACAAAAACTTAAAATAATTTGAGCTAATTCTTTTCTAGCTATCTGGTAGAAAATGATGCATTACTGTATATTTTGATTATGAGTGGAAAGAACGCCTTTATCTGCTAACTGAATACCTAATGCTTAGCCCGCTTCTTTAAAGGCGCTGCTCCGGGGGATATTTGCAGTGTGCGTTTTCCCTCCCTCGTTTCATTTGCGACTATCCTCTTTACATACACAATTCAAATCAAAACACTTTGTCATTACATGTCAGTCTTCACCTGCAGCTAACAGCATCTCCGCTTTCTCTGCATGGATATACTCATTATGATAAAGACTAAATAAACTGTGTTGGAGTTGCTTTTATACTGACACATCTTTACCTCTGGTTTTTATTGAAAGAAAAACTCAAAGCTGATGCTTGAAATGAAAAAGGTCCCGTAGATGTTATGAGATGCATAACAATTTAAATGTCACATTTTGTTCATGGGGTAATTGTTTTGTTTTAATTTCCCAAAAATGATTTATCTTTGCCCAGAATTTGTTTATGTTTGATTTGAGCTCAGCTGAATTATGTACACAGCAGCATATGAGTTTGGTATCAATTTATTTGTGTAATTCTGCAGGACTTGTGTGATTCTGGCCTGCCGCACTATAGCAGCCCCACCTCCTCTGCACTGCTGGTTCCCTGTGAAAGCACAGGGAGGAGAGACTGAGAGATTGAGAGCTGGTCCTATTTAATGTCCTCTGATGGGCTCAGCCTGTTCTTTATCTCCCTCTGCATCATACTGCTCTGAGTGGCTGTAATAGCATAATAGACTCATCTGTATTTGTTTTTAGACCATTGACTTGAAACCTTGTTGATACATGTATTTCAACAAATGCAGGTAAAGGATGTGTTCTACTGCCACATAAGAAATAGTATTCTTCCAAAAGAAAAAAAACAATCAATCAGTCTATCAAAATAGATAAAGAACAGCTTTGTTCATCTTATTGTGTGTGTTTTAGTGTAATGAATTTACAGTTTTCATATATCTGGCCACTGCAGTTATGATGTTGCAGAGCCAATGAGCAACTGATGCCAACTGTATGCATGAAACAAGTGGTTAGACTGCATGAAATGGACATCCTGTGCAAGTAATTTACTGCCATTCACAATTTAATATGATCAGTTCCTATAGTATGGTACTGTAATATGTACTGTAATAAATAAAGCCTTTATGTGTGTAACTTGTTGCTAACTAAAGACTGGCAAATAAATATTTCAGACACGCCAGTTTTGTAGATGTTTGACATTTTGCTGTCATGGCGTTTACTTTGTTGGTTAAAGCTAGACAATAAGATCAATACCGTGCTTGTGTATTGCATGTTTGGACCTACTTACAAAATAGGATTACCATAACATAAGATGATAAGTGGCCATATTAGCAGAAATTAACTGGACTGTTTTTTTTTCTTTCTTTAGTGGTAAACCACAGTGATATTTGAGGAAAAAATGGAGACAAACAATGGATAAAGGCACCTGTATTTTTAAAGTACCTATTTTGTAAATGCAGTAAGTTGCAGGAGGATTTTAAAAAAAATGCTGAATTTTACTTTTCATAGCATTAGCAACCTAAAACATTCTCCTTTGCTCTTCTAGGTAATGCAGCGCCGTATCCAGCTGGACGGGGCTATGTAAATGCAATGCATATGCATGTAACTGCTGTGCCACCCAGCCCAGTATCCCCGCAGCCTTTTAGTGAGGATGTCATCTTCACTTCCTTGGGATATAGATGCCCAAGTCAACACAGCAAACCCTACTTAAAATCTAAGCATATTCAGGCCAGTGGAAGATAACAGGGCTGCACATGAGACCTGTGTTAATGTCTTCTGAAGGGCACTGGGATAAACAGGCACTTGTCTACGTGGTAGAAGGAGGGGTTGTCAGATGGAGGAAAAGTAGGGCTGGGGATGGGAGATAGCCAGATTCTTCTAGGCAACTACAATGCAGCTGAATCCCCCTCCCCACTTCATCTTCGTCTTTCTCCACCCAACTTTCGGGCCCCAGTCACTCTTATATTGTTTTGTATGAAGGCCAGTGTCCTTATTTATGATTTTTTCTTTTCTTTTTTTTGTTCAATGTGTGTGCAGGGAGACTCCAGTGGTGGTGAAGTTGCCATGACTTTCATTAAAGCCGAGGCTGAATGAAATATGGATGTGGAGGGAGTGAATTAGAGTGATGGAATGGGCCAAATATTGCCTTCGTGGTGTCTGTGCAATATTGTCTTGAGGGGATAGATACTCAGGCCTGAGGAAGGTAAAACCCCTCTCTAAGTTCAGTGAATTCATCAGCAGGCCAGAGAGGTTTGCCTCCATGCAATGTTGATGGCCGTTGTGCTTCAAAGTGTCTCGTTGCAAGAGAATAACAACAGAAACAGTGAAAATATCCCTACCCTTTTACCTGTAATGAGGGTCGGGCCTTAACGAGCAAACTCACTTCAATGTTATGTCAACAAATGTATTATGTGGCATTTCAATATCAGTAACACTCAGATAAAAATTATTTTGTATTAATTTAAAGAATAGTGCTGTCAGTGTTAATCTCATTAAAACAGCGTTAATGCCATAACTGCATTAACGCGGCAAATCTCTGTTAGCGAGTTAACGCGGATCGCCCCGTGCGAGGGCTGCACGGTGTCAACGTGTTAGCACAGTTAGCTAATGCGTTAGTGCCCTGCAGCCCCTAGCACGGGGCAATCCGCGTTAACTAGCTAACGGACATTTGCCGGATTAATGCAGTTATGGCGTTAACACCGTTGTAACAAGATCAACGCTGACAGCACTATTAAATATATAAGTCTGAAAAAAAGGCAGAGTCATTCATAAATTTGACACATTTTTCCTCATTATAATACAAAAAATTTTATAAAACAAAAACTTTAACTTACCCAAGATTAAATATTGCCAACAGAGAAATAAAAATACTTTTTCCTCTATTAAAACTACAGTGGAGCATACTGAATATAATATTAAACATTAAATTCAAGTATAAGCTGCATATGTCAGTATCCAGATCAAACACAATCCATCCAACCTGAAAAAAGAGCATGTTTTTGCAAATGCCAAACAGATGGAAGCACAAAAGTACTATTTCAGCACACACTGAATAATTGGCTGTTGACACCAAGTTGTTACACCACACAAGTTGGATCCACTTGGTCCTACCTTGTTGTTATGCAGCATAAACGAAATGCAGCAGAAACAACACTATGAATTCAGTTCATACAGCTTAAAATAATCCCGAATAGGCCTTCGTGTGGAAAACTTTGCAACGTGATACGAGTTCACCTCATGAGTTTATTCAACAGTACCAGCACATGGTTGATTCTCTGAGTCTTTTTTTTAAACCCTAGAATTGAAAATAAATAGGCTCTCCCTCAGATTTATTATGATTACGCCATAATTTGGGTCACACACAAACTGACAGAGTTGCTAAAGGCTTCAACCTTCTGCTGTGGTGTATACATAAGAAATCTACTCAAGAAAACTTTTGCAGTACCAAAAAGTGTATTCTCATCGCGGTGGTGATGTGGGAAGGGCGTGCTGAAGTGGGAAAAGAAAGCTTAATTGAACAAACTAATGAGTAGTTCTTATTTCCACTGGGGATGTGCCAGTGAGATTGTTTGACAGTTTATCTGTGATAAATAAATTCTTTAGGAGCTAATTAGCTTATAGGGCCTCAGGGGAGGGGGGTGTTGAGTGTCCGTGCGTGTGCGTGAGTGTGTTTCTTTATATTTCCATATCTTCAAGTCGACAGTAGTCCTTTTCCTTTCACGCCACCCCCTCACTCATACACACATGCACACACTCCAAACCATTCCCAAACATAAAAGCATCTCTCATAGAGCTACTAAAGAAGCTAAAATTAAATTGACTAATTAAAAAGAAAACAGATAATCTTTTCTTTAAGTGAACTCAATTTGTAAGATAATGCACAGTCATCCTTCTTTCATGATGTTACAATACAACTACAAGAAAGTGAAGCTTTTTGCTCCAGTTGGAAAATAAATTTTGATCATTTGGAAAAGGATTGTCGAGGGTTACACAACAGGATATAGACCACGCTCATGTTTGAACTATAAATATGGTAAACGGTCTGGTGTAGAGCTGTTCTACTCTAAATGAGAACACAAAGCAATCAGAATGGAGCTTTTGTGCTAACTGATTAGCTTAGGTTATCACAAACAAAAAAGAACATAGCTTATAGGACTTCCTGATATTATTTCATGCACACAATGCTAAAGAGTTCTCTACTATATTGGAAGCAGTACAACCGCTTGCAATGTGCAGCTTTAGCTGGCGCATCTTTGTAAACAGGTTGGCATGTTCCGCTAGCATTCTGCTACTAACCAAAGCAGGTTGTTGCCAACCGGTTGGGGAATACACGTTTTTCCCGAACAACCGGGGGTTGCCAGGGGATCACAGAGCTGTCTGTGGACTTGTGTGATTCTGACTTTACTAATTGATTTCCTAGTGATGGCCATCAACCATTTACCACATACAGCAACCACTTGCTAACCAATCAGAGAAGACACATTTTTCCCACACTATGAGTAGCTGGAGTGTTATTCACTTAACTTTACATTGGCACCATGACTATCACAGGGCTAAAATGGTGGCAGAAACATTAAGGTCACATGTCGGGTTGCCAACTTTTTAACTATCAAATAAGGGACACTCTGGCATGCCAGAAGCACAATGCACAGCTGGGCATAGTGTAAATATGTACTGTATGTTTTTATTATTATTTAAAAAATGCAGTAAAATGCTGACATCCAATTTAATCAATAAAAGAAAAATACAGTAAATCATAACAGAAATCCCATAGGCATTTCCTTTGAAAAAAGGCAAAAGAAATTCAAATAAAATACGGTAAATAGAGGCTTCAATTACCCAGCTTACTTTTTCCAAGAAAATGTTTTGCCTCTCCTAACTGATTCAAGCAGCCCTTTGTCATTTTTGCACAGCCAAACAGAAGTCTTTACACGAATGGTGAGAGTTGATCGAGGTCTTTAGTTCATTTTTGATCAGTTCTGTGCTGCATCTCACCTCCATGGCCATCGAAAACTCCCAGCCTTAGTTCAATCATTGCTGACAGATTTAACCCAGCTATGTTTTTCTTCCCATTGTTTTTTTGTAGTTGCACAGCCTTTTCTTTTTAGCAGGTTTATCCATACCTGTTTGTCTTCTGATTATGCTATGCAGACCACAGCAGCTTATTTTTACGAATCACATATTACTCCTCACATTTGGTGTGTGTGACTAACGGCTGCAGTCAAATCAGATTTCATAATTGTAAGACTGCCGTCTATTGGTCAGAAAGTGGCAGAGGTGTGGACTCGAGTCACATGACTTGGACTCGAGTCAGACTCGAGTCATTAATTTTATGACTTTAGACTTGACTTGAAAAAATGTTGTAAGACTTGTGACTTGACTTGGACTTTTACACCAATGACTTGGGACTTGAATTGGACTTGAACCGGTTTACTTGAAAAGACTTGATATTTTACCCCAAATATAAAATTTAACATGCATATTATATGGAGATTGAAAATGTGACGTCATTCACGGGTAGAACCGCAAAGGATTCTGGGAACTCGTGGCAAGCGGTACTAGCGCACGCAGGCTTTCAATTAAAATCAGTTATACAGCGATAAAAAGAAACACAAGAAGCCGTTGTATTATTAACTGCAATAGCCGGTCGCATGACAGCCACGGGAAGCCGACGGGTAAAGAGATCGGTTGTTATCGGATTACGTCGTTGAAGAGAAATTGTTCGAGCCATGTTTCCGAAGTAACAAAGACGCGACGGATGGCCTGGATTGCAGCCATTCAAAGATCAAATATAACGTCCCAGAACACTCCAGCTCACAGGTTAGTCTGCTCCAAGCATTTACACGAAGGTCAGTGTTTTTTAGTAGTTAATACGTCATTTTCATAACATAATTGGTGATATAGGTTACAAGCAAGTCTGGTGCTGAACAGAAATTGTGGCGCTATGCTCCTTTGTTTGTTGTGCATAAATAGTGAATTGACCTGACACAATATTGCGTTTCGCTTCTGTTATTATGGTACACTGACAAAAACATATACTTTTATTCACAGGATAAAACAGTTGTTTTGTATCACTAATTGTCCAGTACGATTACAGCATCCAATATTATTGTCACTGCTACATTTCTGTGATGGGTACCAGAAATTATTTCCACTACTAATTAATTACCGTTGAGCTCAAAGGTTATATTAATAAACGGTTAATGAATGTGTATTTATGACGACGATTTGTGAGACTGGTAAACTTATGATACGTACGATGGTCTTTCGTTCTACACGGTGCATTTCAAGGTCCTGCACCCATCCGTCGGTAAACTGTACCTGGGCTTGTTGCAGTGACCGGAAGTTACTAAACTTCATGAGTGTATGCACTCACTCCAAGAACCGTATGATTATTAATATGCATATAAATATGCTACGATGAGATAGCTGACTTCATCTAACTAGCAAATGTTGTCCAGGCTACGTTGGTGATACAGTTTTTTTTTAATGTGTATGATATTTTTGTCATGCGATTTTAAAGCCGGTCCTACAACCGCATCCAAGAATAACATGCAGCTTATCTCAGAACTGTCGGTGAAAATTATTCTTGGAGCTAGGTTTAATTGAGCTGCATTTTAAAGAGGTGCAATTTCACAATTTGTGTATATTTTCTAAGTTCACTATTTTGTCATGTGTTGAGAAAAACACAGATTTTAAAATTACATGGTCTAATATTTACATTTAGCATAACTGCAACATTATTTTTTCGTTGTTTTTTTTTTTAAAGACTCGAAGGGACTTGAAATTCAAAGTTTCAGACTTGTGACTTGACTCGGACTTTTACACCAGTGACTTGAGACTCGACTCTGACTTGCCTGACATTACTTGAGACTTGACTTGAGACTTGAGGATAAAGACTTGAGACTTACTTGAGACTTGCAAAACAATGACTTGGTCCCACCTCTGGAAAGTGGCAACCAATTTTGCTCATTATACAGGATGTCCCCACCAAATCGGGGCAGTTGGCAACCCTAGTCACATGTTTAGTGGTCATGTGTCTGCAAAACCTCTGTAGTTAGTTTGGTTCTGTCGAAAGTCTTCGCTAATAGCAGTAATCGCTGTCGCTAATAACGCACTATATTCCTTTTAAAGTGGAATAAAGACATTCTGATCATAAAGAGGGGTTGTGGCTAAAGTCTCTGTACCGTCACACACTAAACTAGATGACCGCTGATTGTAACCTTAAATTAAAAAGCGAGAGCTGCATCGTTCATCTCATTTAAAAATTGTCCTTTAAAGCTACTTCATGCAAAGAATGAATTAATATGGGCAGCAAGCAATAGCACTAAGTCACATAAATGTCAATCAGTCACTTAATCCCAAATAGCTGCCTGCTAGTATTTTTTTTTCTTTTTCTTTTCTTTTCTTTTTTTGCTAGTTCACAGCGCTCTGATCGGGACTCCACTTCAGTGGATCATACACATCAGTCACCTTTGCTGAGAATTTCACCTATCAAGGACTTCTATTCTATATCTGTGTTTGGTTGTTGGAAGATGTATGCTACAGCCCGTCCTGATAAGAGCATATCTGCAGTGGGACCACATTGAGGAGTCAGAGGTTGGCCCTATCTCAGCCTCTGGGCAGGGAGTGCATCTGGGCGTCAGGGTCTGGGTTCCCCATGAAATGCAGAGTCTCTGAGGCAAGAATCAGCCAACACTCACTAGCTGCCTATCGCCTCGTTGAATTCCTTTAGAGTCGCCTTTTTCCCACTACAGTACATATTACCTTTATGATGGTATTTGCGGTTGGCGAGTTGGTTTTAAATGCACATAAAATGCACCATGCAGTAGTTACCTTGAAAATGAATGGCAGTAATTTGAGTGCACTAAAAGTCATGCCTTCAGAAAATTAGTATTACTTCTTACTGAAGAGTTGTTTTCTAAACTTTCCTCCTACACAAGTTGGATTGTTAAATGTTGTAGTGTTTTCTTCACTTTATTCAGAAGCGCACAATTCATTGAAATATGAAAGGTAAGTAAGTATCGCATTTGCTGACACACTTTGTAACAGCTTAAGGACCAAAAGTCAGAGTGGATCTTTTAAGTGAAAGCTGAAAGCGGAGTTGCCCTTTACATACAGTACATAACCGTGCACAATGATGAATCCTCTAGAAATGTTTTGAACAGCTTCTGAATAGTGAGGTATAAACTGTCTGAGAAAGTTTGTTGAAGACTTCAGCGAAGATAAACGAAGTGAAAACTTTTCAGGTATACTGGAAGACATTTTTGGTATTGTCAAGGAATCTTCTTTTGTTAATCCATTAAGCGAAAGATTCCCTATGTGTGCCATGGTCAAACATTCAAGAGGGGGACTATGAATTTCTATGCAATCAGAGTGAGTTGAAGTGAGAATTTGAAGAATAGAAAGTGGAATACAATATGTGCTGGTAGAATAGAAAGAACATGATAATTATGCTAAATTATAAAGTGTTGCTGACATCTGGCACCCCAGAATTTCTTTCAACAAATGAAGAGAAATAAACACAGAACAGTCGTCTGTACTGAAGGAATGTAATCCTCTTGCCTCCCTGTGCTCTTTTCTTTTCTACTGACAATGATAATTACAGTTTTTGTTGGACGGCTTTCAAGGATTTATCTCCTTTTTGTATTAATGGCTTTCTGAAGCTTTTAAATCCCAAAAGTTTAATTTGTTGGTTCTGTGTAGCCATTGTGAGTTTTCAATTTTCCATACTTTTGTTTGAAATACCTTTAAGTTGTGATGTGACATTCTTCTTAATGTTCTGTCATAAAAATATTTCCACAGTTCAGCTGCTCCACTAAATATATAGACACTGTGCTCGATTTTTCATCCAAAATGTGAAGCACATTTTCAGTTTGTCCCGGGGTCACTCTGTTTGTGCAGCTAAATGGGTTCGATTCAATACCTGCTCACACTCAACAAGTCCAAAATACATAGTTTGTAATTGCCTTCCAGCAAAACACATAAAAGTGCTTTCTGAATGGTCACCCCTATCAGCAGAAGGCCATCATTTGTCAATGCCTTCCAAAACCATTTTCTGATCTGACACCATTAATGTTAAGGTTTGACTTAGCAAGATTTAGGTATTAACGCTGAAGAAAAGGAAAGAAAAAAGCGTTCTCTTATGTCGAAATCTGTGCCCACTCAAGCTTATTCTACAGTTTGCGGACTCCAAATTCTGCCTGCAATATCATCCTCTCTTTGCTCCTCTTGTGCCCATAGGAAAACGGGCACAATAATATTCCTACTGGCAGAAGGATTTTGTCACTTAGCATGAAAAAATACCCCAACGTGCAAGCTGGGCTGCCTGCTCTGCAGTAAAACGTATTCTAAAATTCACGTTTGTAGCCACTTCTAACAAGCCATCTCGGTTTAAATCAAAGAAAACTCCCTACCACCAAACACTCGTTAGGGCCGCCTTTTCAAAACGTCCTCCATGTTGCAGTTTGGGGACAATAAGTGACATACAGCAGAGCGTATCCCCCTCATTCAAAGCCTAGCACTTATAATCAAGGCAGGTTTTAATCTGACTGAGCCACCTGTGAGGCTTGTCAGAACTTGAGCCCACGGGGGCAGAGCTGGGCTTCATTACTGTGCTGCTGGTTCTGGCCCAGTCCTCCCCTTGCTTTACCTCTCTGCTTTTCTATTCTACAGCACCTTGCAGGCATGGTACAGAAATGAGAGTCGGCTGCTTGGTCCTCCACATCACTCCATGGCCGCAATTTGTCATTTTTCACACGAGATGAAGCCTTTTATGAAACGAAATGAGTTTCCCTAAAATGAAGCACCACAAAAGCTCCGTGATTAATTTGCTTGTTAGGCTATTGCAGCTGTCACCTGTGGAAGACATCTGGACAGCAGATTGACTAATGCCAGCAGTAGGGCTGAAACATGGCTCTCTCTCGCTCTCTTTTTCTTTCTCTCTCACAACCTACCCTACAGTCAGCCTTTCAGTGGGCTTTTAAAGGCACTTCTCACTGTTTGATATAGCCCCTTTCTGAGGGGCAATTAATAAGCATTACTTGTGATTGACATGGTAATTAGTTGCATTAATGTGGTCATAAGAGGCTTTGTACAGTGTGAGGGGGTGCAGTGAACTGATGTTAGGACACGAGGAATGAGCACTGCGACCTCACTTAAAAAGTAATTGTCCCTTTGATTACCGCCACTTTTTTGACAGTAATTTTGTCAAAAATTGTCATTGCCAGAGTAAAAAAAAAAGTCAGATTATCCACTTACTAATTGCACAATTCGTTTAAGTAATGCAGTCCATATAAAAACTGGTTTCGGCTGTGATTTGTTGCCATAGTTATAGCACTGCTAAGTCACACTGCAGTAGGTTTGGTGTTCAGGTTACTTGAGGAGATCACACTTTGTTGAACATGTTTGCTATAATGTATAAACAGTCTTTTGTTTTCAGGGTTTCAAATATTTGACCAAACCATGAGTAGTTTGTGTTCCCAGTGGTCCCAAAGGAAACCTGAACTCCAGCCTCCCAGTCCACAGTCAAGCGTGTTTGTGCCGTCTCCACCCACATACCGCCTAATGTGCACTTTTTGTTTGTTTTTGCGTTGTGATTGTTTCAAACCATGGAATTAATTGATATCTTTTTCTATGCAAACATGAAAAAAACGATAATTTTACAGTGCGAGTCTGTGCTCTGAGGATATTTGCTTCATAAACTTTGGTGAAGGATTCCACATTATCTACATTTTCCTGAAAGCTCTTTGTGATGAGACTCTTTTTTTTTTTTTAGGCTGTTTACCTATTCTGCTGCTGGCTGATGTTCAGGTAAATGTCACATACAGCTAGCAACATAATCACAGCTGGGCAGCTGATCCAGTCTTTCACCAATCCAGTGGAAAAGCTCATATATAGTTTGCTGTTTCAGGAATGCTTACGTGGGTCATATCTACAATAGGATAGAAGCAAATTGTTGATTACTTACTGTTCAAAAACATCACTGTTACAATAGTAAGAATAAAAGGATGAACGATTAAAAACAATAGAAAATAGAATGAGTTTTCAGTAAATCTCTGGACAGACAGGAGGAGCTGCAGATTTTCTTTTAATTATAACAGTATATGATGTTTGTCATGAGATTGCATTTAAAGATTGTCCCACATGTCATATTATCTTTGAGTTAGCTACTGCACATCCCATATCATGACAATAAGCATAACTAACATAAAAATACAACTTTATGTTTCTGAAAGTTTCTCACTACACTCCGTGTTTGGGTACATTTAGTGTGTAGATAAAAGTCAGGATAAATCTAGACATCATAAATGATTTTTGTTTGTTAAAGAACTAAGAAAGAGTGAAAAAAAACATTACACCTACTCTAAATGTCACATTTTCTTTCTTCTATGCGAGCTGTTGGAGATCCTAGAACCCACTGCTGAACAAATGATGCAATAGCAAGCGCAGGCTTATTTTTTAATTATTGAGGAATTAGAGGGTAGCCTTGGTTTATTTTTGTATCCTGCATAATAAGGAAGCATTTATTAGAAACAAGGCTTTGTTGGCATAACTGCTTTTCAGTAAATTCAAAAACACAATACTCTGAGATTCACAGACCCAGGATTTGATTAGGCTGTTTTGAATGGCATTGGGTGCATATTATGTTATTACTGTGACCAGTTCCTTTCTTCATATAACTGTAAAATTCCAGACGCAGGGAGGAAGAAGGAGCACAAAGCGGGCCTTGCTACTCTAACAATAAACACTGTAATAGCAACATTACTAAAGGACCTAAAAGAAGGCTGAACACACACAGAGATACACTCAGTTAATATCACAAGCACGCTGTGCATGTGTGTCCTTCGGGCAGTTAGGTAAGATATTTAAAGTACTGTGGATGTGCCTGACTAAAAATATACTACTATTCAGGTTCAGGCCACAGTTGTGGCAATCAGATTGTTCAGCGCTCTGCTGTACAGTACAAATAAAAACACCTCGACTGATACGTAGAACAAACATATGTGCTACGGTTGTTGTTTGTTTAAGGCGCTGCTTTATGCCACCTCACAGGACAGCTAATGACAGCTGCTGTTATTTTTAAGGTAAACTCCAAATGTTTGCAAGGCAATGAGAGTGTCAAAGTTTGTTTTTTTTCTTTTGATTCTTTTACAGTTTCTGTTTACTTTCTACCTCTGCCTTACATTTATTTGTTTAATTTGTCGCTGTTTGTCAAATCAGTAAGCCAGTTTTTAGAAGTGTGTAGTGTTTACTGGGAAAATGATCAAATTCTTTGTATTTTAAAGAGTCAGCGTTTGTGCTAAAAAGAACGCTTCTGCTGCCGATAGACGTTATTCTTCCAAGCTACGGCGCACAAAGGAAACAAGCTAATGACTAACTTACAAGAGCACAGATGCATGTTTTGCCTTATTAGAACGAAACAATGCTCATTTCTAGAGCATAAAACAGCAGCATATAAATATTATCACAGTCATACTGTGTACAGTTATTATATGGTATGGGACTGTGAGAGTGCTCAGTGTAGTGATGTGGTTTTTGCAAGCAGATCCGGTTATTTTCTAATAGCATTTGAATCCTTGCATGATACAGTAAGATGTAAAGGCACTTGTCTATAGGAGCAGCAAAGTGGTGCAGTGATTATCACTGCTGTCTAATGGCAAGAAGGTCCTGGGTTTGAATCCTGGCTCAGGCCCTAAATAACAGATTATCACATGCTCTTTGATTTACAGTGCAATAAAAAAAAATTGACTTCTTCCCGATTTCTTTGTTTTTTGAATATTTGTCTCACATGTTTCAGTTTATAAAGCAAATGTTAATATTAGACAAATATAACCCGAGTAAATACAAAAGGCCTTTTTTAAAATGATGATTCCATTTATCAAAGGAAAAAGGCTATCCAAACCTCCCTGGTCCAATGTGAAAAGGTAATTGCCGCCTAAACCTAATAACTGGTTGTGCCACCTTTGGCAGCAAGAACTGCTTTCAAGGATTTGCAATAACAAGCAATGAGTCTTTCACATCGCTGGGTAGGAATTTTGCCCGTCTCTTCTTTAGATAATTGTTTTAATTTAAGATAGAGAGTTTTTTAAGGTCATACCAAAAGCATCTCCATCAGATTTACGTCCAGACTTTGACTAGTCTACTCCAAAACATTCTTTTTTGTTTTTTGTTGTTGTTGTTCAGATGTGGACTTGTTTGTGTGTTTTGCTTAATTGTTCTGCTGTATAACCTGAGTGTGCCTGAGCTTCAGGGCACCAGCTGATGGTTGCTGGAGAGCAGAATTCACAGTCCAATCATGTTCTGTCAGTCCTGAAGCAGCAAAACAGCCCCAGATCATCACACTACCACCACCATGTTTGACTGTTAGTATGATGTCTTTTTCATGAAGTGCTGTTTTATACCAGATGTAACGGGACTCAAACCTTCCAGAAAGTTCAACTTTCGTCTCATCAGTCCACAGAATATTTCCCAAAAATGTTTTTTTGGCAAAAGTGAGACACAACTTTGTGTTCTTTTTTGTCAGCAATGGTTTTCTCCTTGTAACACCCCCATTGATGCCATTTTTGCCTAGTATCTTTTATATTGTTGAATCATGAACTCTGACCTTAAATGAAGGAAGTGAGGCCTGCAGTTCTTTAGATGTTGTTCTGGGGTCTTTTGTGACCTCCTGGATGAGTCGTTAATGTGGTCTTGGGGTAACTTTAGTAGGCTGGTCACTCCTGGGAAGGTTCACTAAGGTTCCAAATTTTCTCAGTTTGTGGCTCTCACTGTGATTGGCTGGAGTCGGCTTAGAAATTGCATTGTAACGGTCTCAAGACTGCTCAGATAGATGTAACTTACTTTGTTTCTCGTCTGTTTTTGTGTTTCTTTAGATAGATACAAATGCTTTTTCACATCGCTGTAGATCAATTCTTCATTCCAGTGATTGAAGTTGGTGTAGCACCTCTTTTGAGATCAGCCTTTTTTTCTCTTTTCTCTCTTTTTTATTTTATTTTACTAAAACGTAGTATGTTTGTTTACAGCATTTTAAATTTAAACCAGTGGGTTTTTTTCTTGCACTTGTTAAAGTTGGCTTGCCAAGGCAGAGCTGCTATATTTCATTTAAGTTTGCTCCCACAGCAGTAAGAGATGAAAAAAGGCTTTAGAGTCATAAAATCAGTCTACATCTTACTATGGCAGTCCTCACAAACACTGGACCACAAGGGGACAGAGGGTCAGTGTTCAGTGTAAATGCACTTAACTCCTTAGCTAAACATCTGCTGCATCCCTGTAGCTACAGCCTCAAAGTCATTTTAGACACAACTGACAGACTAATCTTGCCCCTCCCAGGCACTCAGCGAAATGACGCCTCACTCTAAGACTTCAGATCCCGGCCCGTGCTGTCTCTCTGTGCTAATATCTCTGCTCTCATAATGGCACAACCAGAAATACAAGCACGGCGTGGCATATTGCCATGACGCCTGTGTTTTTGAGATCAAATGACCAGCCACATAAAAGCATAGCCAGCCAAAACACGCATGCAAGCGCACACACAGCCACGATGACATAGGCACACTCACACTACACTACAATGGCTGTCGCAGGGCTATTTCAATAATCCCCAGCATGTATGTTTAATGGTGAGGGCCCAACAGGAAATGATCGGCAAATGAAACGAAGCAGCGGGTTATTACGTACCACTCTGGTGTCAGCGCAGGCCTCCTCACCATTAATTTTATTGTAACTCATTTCTGTGGCCAGAGTGGAGCAAGATTTAATGTTTCCATTCCCCACTCCTGTTCTGCATGACAAATTGTTTTAATAAACATATACTGGGTCATAATAAAGTAATAATAATCCTACCAGTCACCTTATATCACTTCAGTTAAATTTTCCCACAAGCCAACACTGGTTACAATGACAATTACATGGTAGCCAGTCCTCAGCAAAGCAAACACAATGGGCAGATTTAATATAGTTTGTAAATATGATTAGTGTGCTGTCGCGTTATTGGAGTCTAGTATTTACATTTCTCTTCGGGCCTTTTTACTGTACAGGATCAGTATTAAATAAAGCTTTTGCTTTTTTCCTCCTGCTCTCGTTCTCCTACCAGAATGCCTCCCCTCGCTCCCCTTCACAACTTAATGAAAAACGTTGTTGACCGTTAATATTCCACGGATCAATCACTATTTTTAATTTTGCGGATAAATGTGCTATTGTGAAACCCTCAAAGAGCTCTCCCATGTGCGTGCGTGTGTGTGTGTATGTTCAAGCCTGTGTGCTGTTTTTGTGTGTCTCCAGGTTGGTTTCTTAGTGAAAGGGAGAGAATGTGTTCGCGTAATGGCTCATGGTTATTTGCAGGGGCAATTTTATGCTACATTTCAATTATTGCCTAAATTTGTTTTTAGCTCCTGAAGTCATTGCGTCTACCTGCAATTTATTCAAGACACAAATATTTACTCTGCAGAAACAAAATCAGCATGTTTTTGTGTGTGTATGTGCTGTTTTTTTTTTAATACAGGAGGTTGCACTAACCCTTTCAACCTGTACAAATAAGAGAAATGAATTCAGGCCATTATGTGACATTTTTGATTGAATTGCCTTTTGGTACTCTAAAGCTTTGTGATACATTAATTCAAACAGTAACTGCTTTTGCATATTAATGTGCACTTTGTGGCCAGGGATAAGCCTCCTAGCCTCTGTGCTCCTTTTAAGGGAACTCTTAATGCTACAGTATACAGTGATATTTATAGGTGCACTTGTAAATCAGTTAATCAGCAAATCCCTTCTGCAACTATCCAAAATATTGTGGCAAGGCTTCCCAGGGGAATGACATTTTAGCAGGAAATTATTGCCCATTGACCATTAATCAGCACCCACTTAAGTGCTCTGAACAACAATTATAAACTGTGGTCCACACATGAAACATACAGTAACCAATACAAGAGCTGCTTCTGTAGCTCAAGAAAAAAATAACCAGAATTAAATGTAAAAATGAGTCTAGATTGACCCAACGAGCACAAGAAATTGTTTTGCCATTCAGAACTTAAGACCCGGCTGTGTTTAGAGACAAAAACAACAAAGTGTATTTCAGGAAAAGTTAGGGTTTCATAACTTTGTTGAAAATGGTCACGCTTAATAAAAAGACAACTTTGGCTTCCTGCTGTGCTAACATGTTTTCAGCCCACTCATTCACCCTGACCTACATAAACTTCACCCCCTTATAATAATGGAAGTGTTATCTCCTCAAATAAAACCAGGAGTCAGCTGAGACCAAGGGGAATGGTGGACATGAACAAATAAGGTTAGGGAGAAAACATCCCTCTCTTGCACTGCTGTACACTTTGTGTTCATATTTTCTTATATATAAGGGTTTTAAATGACACTCTTTTTCTGATTCTTATATATTTTCTACCTTTTAATGCTGTCTGGCTGTGGATGCATACATAATGTATGACATAATTCTGGTAGAATACCTGACCACTCTTGGTAGATTGGTAGAGCTCATGTATATTGGTTGGTTTTGTGTGTAGGGCTTTGGGAAGGTCTTTCAGATGCTAAATGTTAGCCTTTATCCATTTCAAAATTAGGGATCATTGACATTTTGAAACACCAAGTTTTCCAAATTTCAAAAATATAGCTGTTGAAGAAGTTGAAGAATTTGGAAATAGCCCTCCTTCGTCATTATTGCGTCCACTTTGTGGAATATACCAGTGTCACTGCAACAAAACAGCCTGACACCATGTGTGCATACTTTTTATCTTGTGTAGATCAGAGAAAATACAAAAAAAAAGGGTCATTTAAAAAAAATGTTTGCTCTACAATCATTCCACTGTGGAGATGTCCATAGGTGCAGTTGCAAGAAGGTTTTCTGTGTCTCCAAGCACAGTCTCAAGCTTGTGGTAGAGATACCAAGGGATGGGCTAGTACATGAAGAAAGCAGGACAGGACGGAAAGGCACAAACTGAGCCTAAGGACCAATGTCTTTGTGCAAGGAGGAATGGGACAAAAACAGCCAGTCCTTTAGTGGAACTTTTGCTCACAGTCCAGCACCATGCAAATTGTATGAAATTCCCCAGAGAATACTGGAACTGGCTGGTCCTCCTTGGGCATCCCGTTCTCTTCACAGATGAGAACAGTTTCACATGATATCAGGGAAGATGACTGCCAACCACCTGCTCAGTGTTCGGCTCCTCTTTATCATCTGTTGCTAGGTGTTAATCATAAAGAGGCATCTGTTGAATTGTTGAATAAAATACAACAGTAATTAGTGACTAAACATGTAATTTACATTAAGATACGTAGATAGATAGATAGATAGATAGATAGATCACCAATAGAAGCTGAAAAATTTGCAAAGAGTATGTTTGTGGTGGAAGTCTGCATGTTTTTCCTGTGTCAGAGTTGTGTGTATGTCCAAAGAGGTTAGGTTAAGTGGTAGCTTAAAATTATTCCATATTTAATAATTAAAATTAATTTTAGATTATATTGTGTAACGGCAAAACTAAATACAGATCAGAAGAGACAAATAACTACTGCCCAACAAAAACAACAACAACAAATGAGAATGTAATATGTAATGAGAAACAGTAATATGCAGAGATGATAATAATAATGTAATAATTAACTGACACATTTACTGGAGTGCTGTTCATATGTATCTATAAAGGATCTATAGTTTCACATTGTGACACAGAAGATGAAAGCTGATGATGATTTAAAGCAATGTAATTTTTAAGTTAGACTTGCAACCTGCTATACAACAATGAAGGCTTCCTCAGGTATATTTTAGGGTTTTCACTGAAACACAACAGCCATGACAAGTGTAATTTCTGAACATCCTTAAAATGCTTATGGTGAACACTCACCTTTTCACTAACCCTTGACAGCAACAAGTCATATAATGAATCTGCTGAGAGAAAGAAAAACATGTCTGTGTGAGTGCAGGGGACACTGGAATAGATAAAGCTGTTTAAATCAAAAGAAGCATGTGTACTGAATGCTAACTATTGTGTACAGGTAGCTCAAAAGCTAAAGCCACTAGGATCTCCTCAGTCATTAGCTTAGCTAGCAAGCCCACTCTGGTCTTACCGGTAATATCACGAGAGGGAAGAGTTGGTAGTTAATAGTTGGTAGTTGGTGGTTAATAGTTTAACAATAGTTATCTGACACCTCTGTTAACTATGTGCAATCTGACTAGTCAGAGAGATTTAGCACCATGATGGAGCAATGACAGTTTGTTAAATTAGCAAGTGTTGCTACTAAGCTTGAGTTTGGCATCATTGTGCTTGCAGCAAATTGGGAATGGGCCTTTTTCCTCCTTCAAAATTAGTTGTTTGATGTTTTTTTTACAACTGTAAGGAAGAGGACTCCCTTACTGCATTTATTTATATTGTATTGTCTGTATAGCACTTTAGAGCACACCTTTCACTTTATTAAAAGCACCTTATCAAGCACTTTATGTAGCATTGCACTTTAAGCATGGATTTGCACACAAGCAGTTTAAATATTTATTGTCTATTTATTGGGAATTTTAAAATCAGTTGGTAGCCTTATTTCAGATCCTGCACAGCTGCTCCTCGTCAAGGAATGTGGTGGTTGTCTGTCAGGAGAGAAGAATCATGATTGAGATTGTTAAGGTTTACCAATAAGGAAAACTAATGCAAATGTGTGTGTGAAATCTAGGGATAAAAGTGTTGAAAATAAGTGTTTTTAAGTTAATGATTACTCACCTTTCTTGCCTGTGTCCTCTTCAAGGTGTTTGGGCAAATGTTTCCCGGGGGTCCAGACACCATTTAAAGGTTCCGGGAGAGACCATTGGTAAAGAGAGTGTGGTGAATCTTTTTGTGCTTGGGTTTCTGGGTTTTTATAATATTGGGTTTGGTGTAACATTAAAGTGTG
This sequence comes from Aulonocara sp. 'chitande type north' Nkhata Bay, assembly GCF_057382095.1. Taxonomy (NCBI): domain Eukaryota; kingdom Metazoa; phylum Chordata; class Actinopteri; order Cichliformes; family Cichlidae; genus Aulonocara; species Aulonocara sp. 'chitande type north' Nkhata Bay. Next base: position 21,269,411 of record NC_141344.1, on the reverse strand, counting down.
AAATATTTATTAATATGTAAATGTGAAAATGTATTTATGTATTTATTTATTCTTATTGATATATTGTATACTGTGGTGGAAGGTTGGGATTTAAGAATTTACCTGAGAGTGGAATAATGGTTAAGTCTGTGACAGCTGAACATATTTAAGGCTGCCAGTTGTCATTAGAGGTGGATTTTTTGTGCTGTGAAGAAGCTCGACAAGTTAATTGTTGTAAGGAGAGCCATATAGCAAATAAATACTTTGTTCCACTATACTTGCCTTGGTCTGTCTCACTGTGTTTCCAGCCGCTAAGGGCTGCCCTGTTACAACAACAATTTTAGTTTTAGTTCCTGTGTCCACAGTAATATGAATGTAGTATGAATGGCTTTGTTGTAAAACCTTTGGAAGTATACTTAAAAGCCCCAAATTTATGCTTTCCTTCACATTTTCAAAAGTCCTCGAGTGGGTCGGATTGGAGATTTTGCCAGGCCGATTCTGACCTTTAGTACTTATGTTTTACATCCCTGATGTAGCGGTAGCCTGAAAAATATGTGGATTTTGTGGAAATTCCTGGTTTTCCTATAGAAAGTTAGCCAAAGTCAGACTGTAGTGCTTTTATATTTGGAACTTGTCAAATTGCTAATGTGTAACAGTAATGAGCAAAGATTAGCATTGTTGTCCTGCCGTATTTTGCCATTATGGTCTGACTGTTGTTTTTTTAGCAGGATATTTCAGCTGATATAATAGAAGTTTACCATTTTCATGTTTCTTATTGGATCTGAGTGTGTGTGTTTTTGACTCATAAAATAAATACTGCCTTTCAGTGTCGCTACTGTCTGGAGTTGTGATGGGCCTGTTGTATGTGGAGGTCTGATCCTCTGTGAAGTTGAGGGCCAGAGTCTGCTTTGAGTTGTATATACGCTTGCCTGTCACAGCTCACAGCAGTGCCACTAATTGTTGTCAAACACCGCTCCAATTTTGCTGGACACCCTCTGCAGTCGAATCAGGAGGGATAAAAAAAAAGCACACAGTTCAACTCTTTGCCTATCATTCAAATTGGAGTCTTTTCTGGCGGACTCCTGCTGGTAGCCTTTAGTAGCCTCAATTTTCCCTCACACATACCACCGACCCATCCAAAAACCAGAGTGACATGAAAGGGTTCTCTTCCACCACATCCATACCATTGACAGTTGAATGAAATATTTATTTATGAAATCTAAAAACATGTATTCACCCTTGACTCTAGATTCTGGGAACATTGACTTCTGAAGCACCTCACCGCCACCAGAGCCTGGCCCTCCAGTGAGTCAATTATGATGGCTTAAAGGAATGTCTGACTCTCTCTTCAAGTGTCTACTTGGCCCTAATTTTTCATCTCAGACTCTTTTCATCTGATTTTGTGCTGAAAACATGAAAACAGTCAAGGCCAGTTCTTTTTAACCTGCACATAAAACTGAAGTCAAGATTGACATATTGGGATGTTTCATATATTCACTGCAGGGCCAATTTCCCCCTCAGCTTTTCCGAGAATGGCTTATGTTTGTGTCATCTGTGGTATAGTGAGGTGATTTTAATCTCATCCAGATGCAAAGTCTACCGCGCTCTCTCTATAGGTTCTGATTATTTCAGGTTTCAAAAAAGTATTGCTTGGACTCTTTATCCCACAGGTCTGATCCAATTTTTACTAACTGTGATAATATTTGAGTTGGCACAGGAGGTTTGTGCTTTCATTGGTTTTTGCTCTCATCACCAAGACCTTCAAAAGGGATGCACAACCTTTACAAATGAATTCATACTTCTGTAATTGTGTTTCATGCTGCCTGCCCAGTGCTGTGTTGCCCTACATTTTACTGCCTCATTTTTTTTTCTTTGCAGTTTTTGAAGAAGGGGAGAAAAAAAGTGTTACTTGTGGAAGCATGATTACCATCGGAAGCTGCTCGTATTTTTCATCGGTTTGTCTTGTGGTACACAGTCAGTGTAAATATGCAGAGGCAGGCCACGTTGTTTTGCAGAGTGGAGACTTGAGGGGGCACTTGTCAGAGACTTTATATGTGATTTCAAATTTTGAGATATTGGTTTTCTGACAGAAAATAATGTCGGGTTTGTCAAATCCCTGAAAATTTGTGTGGGTGTTTTTCTACTTGTAATCGCTCAATTTATTCAATAATAAACGATTTTGCCCAACTGTTTGGATGTGGTTATTGTCAATGAGTTTGTTGCATTTGGTGACTGACTTGATAAATAACAGAGAAACTGGATCAATTCAGATTTAACCATTTGGAGTTTTCATTGACTCATGGGCGATTTTGCCTCAGGGATTTGAGCGGGTCGTCTACCAATTTGAAGGCCGGTGGATTGATCCCTGACTCCTCCAGTTTGCAAGCTGAAGTAACCTTGGGCAAGATACTAAACTCCAAGTTCAGTATCAGCATCCAGTGTGTGTGTGTAAATGTTAGAAAACGTGGGATAGATAAAAGCTCTGTATCCATATATGTGTCATTATTGAAAGTGCTTTGAGTGCTTATCTGAGTAGAAAGGCAGTATGGAAGCCAGTGCTTGATTGCTATGAAACTTTAGCATCTTGGTTGACACTGGAATTGTGTGTGGAGTAGCAGCTTACAGAGTTTGTTTTGTTTTTCCTGTCACTGAAAATTACCAGTTACCATCTGTGCAAGTATTTTTTTAATGACCTACCTGTTGCATTTCTAAGTTAAGTGACCTTTAGTGACTGTCTGAATAATTACATGTGAGAAGTCTACTTGCTTCAACAACTTTAGATGAGATGGAACTTGACGATCTAAAAACTAAGCCTGTGGATCTTTGTTAATATTTGTTTTGCATTGTAAAAATGTGTATGGTGTCAAGGGGTCATTAAAGTTGGTAGCCCAGAACGCAAAAACCACAAATGTTGATTATTTTGTTAATATTTTTACTCCACTGCGTACAACTCTAGACACTGTAGCCCCTCTGAAAAAGAAAGCCTCACATCTTGACTCCCTGGTATAATTCTCAAACAGGTACTTTAAAGCAGATAACTCGTAAGCTGGAGTGGAAATGGCATCTCACTAATGTAGGAGATCATCATTTATCCTGGAAAGCCAGTTTGCTGCTCTATAAAAAAAGCCTTCCGTAAAGCTTGAGCATCTTACTATTCATCACTGATTGAAGGAAATAAGAACAACCCTGTAGCCAGGCTGATAAAATGCCAGAGCTCTGTTGAGCCAGCAATTTCTTTAACCTTTATTAGTAATGACTTTCCTAATGAATTTCTTTACAAATAAAATTTTAGCCATTAGAGAAAAAATTACTCATAATCATCTCATTTAAACCGTTGCCTCACTTGGCCCAGCCGTCGTAGGTGATATAGTTAATTTAGTTAATATACTGTAACTAGATAGTTAATATATAGTATAGGCCTATAACTTTCATTTTATCTCAAACATTCTTGAAACAGTAGTTGTAAAACAGCTAACTGATCATCTGCATGTTTTATTTAAATTTTCAGTTATGTTTCAGGGTCATCACAGTACAGAAACAGTTTTAGTGAAGGTCTTCTTATGTGCTTGTCCTGCTAGACCTCAGTGCAGCGTTTGATACTGTTGACCATAACATTTTATTACAGTGATTAGAGGATGCTGTAGGTACTAAAGGTGCTGCACTGCAGTGGTTTGAATCATATCTAACTAATAGACTCCAATTTGTTCATATAAATGCAGAGTCTTCTTCACACACTAAGGTTAATTATGGAGTTCCACGGGGGTCAGTGCAAGGACCAGTTCTGTTTACATTATACATGCTTTGTTTAGGCAGTATCATTAGAAGGCATAGCATACATTTTCACTGCTATGCAGATGGCACCCAACTTTATCTATCCCTGAAGCCTGATAACACACACCACTTAGTTAAACTGCAGGAATGTCTTAAAGACATAAAGACCTGGATGACCTCAAACTTTCTGCTTCTAAATGTAGATAAAACTGCCGTTATTGTACTCGGCTCTAATAATCTTAGTCATGCGGTTTCTAACCAGATTCCTACTCTGGATGGCATTACCTCAGCCTCCAGTAACGCTGTGAGGAATCTTGGAGCCGTTTTTGACCAGAATATGTACTTCAATGCACATATTAAACTAATTTGTTGGACTGCTTTCTTCAATTTGCACAATATCTCCAAAATTAGAAACATCCTGTCTCAGATTGATGCTGAAAAACTAGTTCATGCATTTATTACTTCTAGTCTGGACTACTTCTACTACTATCATCATGATGTCCCAAAAACTCCCTGAAAAGCCTTCAGTTGATCCAAACTGGTGCAGAAAGAGTACTTACAGTGACAGAGAGAGCATATTTCTCCTGTATCGGCTTCTCTTCACTGGCTCTTTGTTAAATCCAGATTCAAATTAAAAATCCTGCTCCTCAGATACAGGGTCTTGAATAATCAAGCCCCATCTTATCTTAATGACTTTATAGTACCGTATCACCGCATTAGAGCTCTTTGCTCTCAGACTTGGGCTTACTTGTGGTTCCTAGAGTATTTAAATGGGAGGCAGAGCCTTCAGCTTGAAGGCCCCTCTTCTGTGGAACCAGCTTCCATTTTGGAATCAGTTTGGATTCAATAATAAAAGTTAACGTGAGGGTTCCCAATGGTCAGGGACAAATGCAATCGCATGCCAGGATGCTGTGAATGGACCAAACTTCAGTCAGGAGAACGACTGAGATAATCCACCCACAATACGAGGTTAGTGATTAATATACTGCAACAACATGGGAATAGAGCAGCTGCGAGAGAATTTAACATTAATAAATCAATGGTACTGAAGTGGAGGAAGCAAGAAGAATGAGTTGAGTAAAGTTTGATTTATCTGACTGTTTTGTTCTGCTTAATACGCCTTATAATCCGGTGCACCTTATGCATGAAAACACACCCGTTCATCGATGGTGCGCCCCGGTGTGCCTTATGGTCCGAAAAAAATGTTAATATTAATTCGTATATATCCAATTTGTATCATATTTGCTACATCCTGCATTTTTTGTAATTTATTGCTTAAAAATGTCCTGTGCAGTTTGTTTCATTCCTGCGGGGGCGAAAAAACAATCCTACTGATTATGTAAAACACATGTATCAAATATACATTTGGCTTTAAAGGGTTAAAATAATCATGGCAGCAATATAAGGAATAATACTCATCAGTCATCACTTGCTTCAACATAATGAATAAAAATCATGAGACTATTAGACATGAGAGAAAGAAGTAGAAAAACTTGAGAGGTATCATGAGCAGCAGCTTATACAGCTGTGGCTCCAGCAAACATCAGCTGATACTAGAAATTAATTTTAAATAAATTCTAACAACAGCTGATCAAGCTTGAACGTGCTGCTGTTGTTGTTTAGCGCAACATCCGCTGGTTTCCTGTTTCTGGCGCAAAGTGGGAGATAAACAAACAAGAGAGACGATCAGCTGATCATTGATCAGTTTCATGATTGACGTAGCAACAGGAGAGGGAGGGAGAGAGAATGAGGGGAGAAGAGGCAGCTGTGCAACGTAAAGACAGAATAACTCCAGCTTTGTGTCTTTTTTTTCATTCTCCCTGAAGTCCAGAACGAATCGCGTTCCTTTTCCTCTCAATACGGATGTATTGTAATTGGTCCAGCCCAGAGTTGATCATGACCAATTGGCTAATCCACCACCTTTCATTGTTTATACCATTACAAAAACAAACAAACATAAAAATGAAAAATCATCATCGGCCCACTGGGCAAATGTCCGGGATGCCCAATGGCCAGTCCAGCTATGCTGGTGGGTAACAGGCATCTCCGAAAACGTTAGAGCAGTTATGCAAATATGTGATGTCTTGATGAATCGAGCAGGTATTTGAAGTTTACACAGCAACATTCTCGCATGAAAATATCTTAAAAGTTTATTTTGTGACCCAGAAAGAGTAATATTTTAAACTCCGCCACTCTGTGTTCCTCTGCCACTGCCTCGTTTGAGTTTTAGACGAAATGGATTCTGGGATATTGCATTTCATCATTTCTAGCTGACTGGAGTCCAGACCAGTCAATCAGATTTTTTTGCATCCAAGTCTGTGATTGGCTGGTTTTGTGTCACAAATATAACGGTGTAGAGAAAGAGTTGAGCGCGCACGGGCAGAAATGTTGAGAGCGCGAGGAACACGTTGCGAGGAAGCGCAAATGCAAAAACTGAGCGACAGGGGCTGCTATTGTGTGTGTATGTGGATAATAGCAAACACTGAAATACATTTTTTGCACGCAGAAATGAATTTTGTTCACTCAAATTCAGCTTTTCTTCGCTCAAAATAAATTTCTCCTCAAAATACAACACTTGCACCTGCAAAATTTTTTTATGTGCGCTCAAATTTTTTTTACGTGCACTCAGAATAGTGGCACAAAAATAACACCATACATGACAAGGTAATTAACAAATAATTCACCAAACAAAAAACAAGATGGGTGGCAACAGGGTCGGCCGCTTGCATAGGTTACATCGTAGGCTCCACAAAGATTCACAGCAGAAGTATAAATCAACCATAATCACAGAGGGGCACCATGAGGACATGCAGCCCACACACAGAGGTCCCATCCAACCAGGAGACTCAAACCAGGAAACTTCTTCCTGCTTTGCTTACAGTTCTAACCACTCCATCACTGTGCCTCCCAAAAGTGCAATTGCATGCTGTGCCATTCGCTACAGTTTGCTAGCAGCTGTAAGAACACTGAGAGTCGAGTCATTAATGAATCCGATTAAACAACTGTTTTTGCCATTTTTGCTAAACAGTGGAAGAGTGCATTTGTTTTGCCCTCCAGGGGATGCTCCTATAATGATGTAACATCACGTGAAAACTATGAATAGCCATGAAGTCCTGTTGCTAACTTCACTATCTCTCCATTACCTGGATGATGGTGCAGTAATGGAAAATGGTGAACCAGTGGATGCATTCCCAGGGACAGGAAATAACAGGACTCTTTTCTGGAAGCTGGCAAGCACTGTGACATTGAGATCCTTTGCATGAAATTACTAAGTTACCTAGGCCATTAGACGCAGAATAAACTAAACGTGTCCCATTTAATCTACCAGACTTTAAACTCAGCATCTTGACATTCATGAAAAGAAGTAGAGAAGAGAGGCTTTAGAGACCTCCCTGAAGGGCAGGCATGAAGAGAGGCAACCAGAGATGGTAATGTGTGTGTGTGTGTGTGTGTGTGTGTGTGTGTGTGTGTGTGTGTGTGTGTGTGTGTGTGTGTGTGTGTGTGTGTGTGTGTGTGTGTGTGAGGGGTAGGGGTACTTGAGGCAGTTGAGAACTCATTTCAGACCCAATCCTAACCCTCTCAGTCACTCAGTCATCTCTCCTTACAACTCAATACTAAGGACCTGTGTGTCTCTGTCTGACACTCTATGTAACTCTTCATTATCCTCCAGCCAAATTCAAAACAGCCCCCCTCCCTCACCTCACAGTGGCGCAGCAGTAGGGGCCCTTTTTGTCAGCCCAGAGTCAAACAAGCTGCCCCCACCCTACGCTTTCCAACATGGCTGGAATGTTTTCCTGTTAGTTTAAGTCTCATCTCAACTAATTAATATTTTTGCTTATAGCTGCTGTAGTTCCCATGAGAGGCCCCTTAATTAATCATTTATAAATCTACACAGCCTCCCAGTTTATTAGTCTCTGCCTTTGGCGTTGGCTGACTGCATTGGGAAACCGCAAATGATTAGTTACAGGAATGAAAGCTTTTTTTCCCCTCTTCTCTCACTCCCTTGTTTGCAGCTGATTAGGGCCTCACACAGAGGTATTTCCACAGCCCTGCACTGCACTTTAATTCATTCAGAGCACCTGACACATTATTCACTCTCCCACCTCTCTGATCCTCTGCCTATTGTTTGAACCAATGTTTTTCCTCAGCCGCACTGAGGCATGGCGATCAGTTAAGGATCACTCTCAGCCCAGTCAAAACAAAAGCCACAGCACCAAACATGGAAGAAGGGAATTATAACGCTGAATGAGATCTTGACCATGTGGTGAGCCTGAACTGGCCTGCCATGGAGACTGGCCTGATTTCCGGACGCCCTTTTGGGATCAGGTTGAGGGCAGGACTGGTGACGGAAGGAAAACGCATTCACAATTAATCCCTTAGAGCTAAGGACTTCAAGCCATGTCACAGCGCTAAAGCTGTCAGACATTTATTGGAAAAGAGGCAATATTTCCATCAGTTTAACAGAAAAATAAATTAATTGAATCAGCTGAAAGCAGTGTGGGAGGTTTTCATAATGTCTTTGCACTCTCGGGGAAGAACGCCTCATGCAACAGGGTTCCTTCATCCAATTAGACCTCCGCTGGCTGGCTCACACCAGCCTCACTCTGCTCAACATTCCACCTTATCGCTGCCTTTTTATCCCTTTTATCATCAAAGTGACTGCACTTTACTTTGGCATATAGGTAAAGCTTCCAAAACCCTCCTAGAGAGATGGACTAATTATGTTATAAGAGTCACACTGTGCAGCTCTGGACAGCCTGCTACACATGCAGCCGTGCTGGTTGATCCTAATGTTGAAATGATGTGAGGTTGGATGTTCAGCATTAAACTATACTGCAAAGGAAACGTGGCATAAAACGTAAAATATAATAGCAAAACCTGGACCTCTTGCTGTAAAAAATATATCCCTTGATTACTAGTTTTTCTGTTTCCAGAACACCTCAGCTCTCTGCACAAACACAGCATATCAAACTGGACTTAACTGGACATTGTGAGGTTCATCACAGCTATTTGTTAATCAGCACGGCGGCACACTTTCCCTGCAGATAACACAGGCAGAAAATGTAATCATCCGAGAGTGCAGGAGAGAGAGGGGGAGAGAGACTGCACGAGTGAGGTAATTACATTCACGTTCGTATACATAGTGACAGCAAATGTGTGGCTGTTTTTGTCTGCATAAGGACCAATTACTTTTATTGAAATGTGTAATAATTTCCCTCTTTTTCCATAGTGATGGGTCTATTAATGGCTCAGAGACTAACTAGATCAAAGAAAAGCCCTGCAGAAAGCGGAGCTCCATCTGCACTGTCTTTTGCACTGAACGTCGACGTAAGCCACATTAGTAGTATTTGTGCTCTTTTGATGGCGCCATTGCACTGTAATGCACCGTAAACTAATTCCAGGTGTCATCTCAAATAGAAAATTCTAACGAGAAAACGTCAAACCAGGGATGGAATCAGAAATAAACATACTGGCCAGTACAGTGAGCAAAATGCATACATCCAAACCTTGCAAACAAAGGCCGTGCCAGCCAACAGACTTTACCTCAGGACGCTACCAACAGGACTGATCAGTGTGGTGATTTTTATGTAGTGATTAAACTTGGTCATCTGATGCTTTAGGACGCAAAATGCCATTTTCCACAAATGAAAGAGCAGTAAATGCATATTCAGAGCAAACACTAAACACCAAATCGGTGTATTGTTATATACCATTCATGTCTGTTAGCATTAGTTCAATTAGTGTGCTCCAGAGACCTAAAAAAAAAAAAAGAGCAGGAGTGTGAATTGCTTTTCACACACCTCTGTTTACAAATGTGTTTTTTTCATGTACAGTTTGTACTAAATTAAAGAGTCGGGTTTGGACAGCCAAAGCTCCCCCTTCCCTTAATCTTTTTTTTTTTTTAATTAAACCAAGACTGTCGTCTCTTTATACAGTACACTGACGGATCACCTTATAATTTTTAATTTCTCAGCAAACTGAATAATTTTTTTGTGGTTTTTAGCTCTTGGTCCTGTTTACCTCCTGGTTGAAATATTAGGTTCATCACTACATGGAAGCCTCTGCACAGTGCCACCGTGTTTACATGTTGTCATAAATATCAGTTATGGCACTTTGATTGGCAAATATGTTATATTCCGTATGTTAAATCATGCTTTAGCTGTAACATTAGTAACTTTAGTAATATTAGAAAATAGCATTAGTAACTTAATTGTAATAGTATTCGTGTGCCAGTGTGTTAGATAGACCTGTTTAACTGTTGCTTAATGCAGATATCTAATTAGCCAATCACATGGATTTACACATGGTCAAGACGACCTCCTGAAGTTCAAACTGAGCATCAGAATGAGGAAGAAAGGTGTTTTAAGTGGCTTTGAGTGAAACATGATTGTTGCTGCCAGACAGGCTGATCTGAGTGTTTCACAAACTGCTGATCTACTGAGATTTTCCTACACAATTATCTCTAGAGTTTACAGATAATGGTCTGAAAAAGTAACAGAGGGATAATGCCGATGCTGATGGAGATGAGGAAGGATCAGAGAGGGACCAAGTCACGAACCATCAACCTCCATGCTCCAACTTCTCTTCTTTTCATGCACATGCCAGTAACCCTTCTGCAGCCAATCAGTGCTGGGAATAAATCGGAGGAGAGAGAGGTTAATGAGGATGACAAAAAGATAATAGGGGGATAATAGATGTGCCAGCACACTGTGTGCATAACAATACCAGAGGTCAGAACAAAAATGACCAGACTGCTTCAAGATGGCAGGAAGCAGACAGTTACTGAAATAACTTCTTGTTACACGCAAGGTACGCAGAAGAGTATCTGTTAATGCACAACACATCCAACCTTAAAGTAGTTGGGCTGCAGCAGCAGAAGACCTTGCTGGGTGCCACTCCAGTTGTCAATGAACAGGAAACTGGGGCTACAATTCATACAGACCAAATGTGGACAATAGAAGATCGGAAAAGTGTTGCCTGCTCAAATGAGTCTTTATTTCTGCTGTGATGTTTGGATGGTAGGGTCAGAACTTGGCATAAACAGCATGAAAGCATGGATGCTTCCTTCCTTGAGATGGTAGCGGTGTAATGGTGTGAGTGATATCTCCTTGATGTAAACTGGGGATTATTTAAGCAACACCTTTGTCAATATCGTTGCTGACCATGTCCATACTTTTATGTCCACGCTGTACACATCTTCTGATGGCAGCTTCCAGCAATATAACGACCGTTGTCACAAAGCTCAGATCAAATCACACTGGCTTCTTCAACATGGGAGTGAGTTCACTGTACTCAAATTCCCTCCATCATCACCAGGTATGAGTCCATTACAGCACCTTGAGGGTGTGGTGGAATGGTAGGTTTACACCATTGACGTGCAGCTGACAAATCTGCAGCATCTGTGTGATGCTATCATGTCAATATGGATCAGAATCTCAAAGGAATGTTTCCGGCACCTTGTTGCATCCCTGCGACAAAGAATTAAGACAGTTCTGCGAAAAGGAGCCAGTGAGCATATATACACGCACGCACTCGAGCTACCGTCTTGGAGTAGAGCATCTGCTTTACTTAACATCTGAAACCGGGCCTTCTTGTAGTGAGCCACTCTGTGCGGCCCTTGACATGAAACAATGATCTTTTTTTTGCGATAATACCGGAGGCAGTTTTCCTCGGTCCCTTATTTTCATCTATTAAACCCTGTCAGTGCAGACTCTCTTGGCAGTTCTTGGCGCTTTGTGTCTTTTGTGTCCCATACAAGGCTGAATGATGAGCGGAAAAAGAGCAGGCACACTTCGAAAATAAAATTTAGTTGTTTTGGCCTTGTTACATCAGATGATTATGTGTGTTCGAGGCCATGGCTTAATAGGTAACTGAAACACACGGCAGCTGTTGTTGTGGACGGCCATTATACAGCGCAAGGGTTTGACAGTAATAACACGCCTGTGCAATATTGTGCACTTTGGCTCAACAACACTACAAATTTTAAAATAAGCATGCAGTTGAATCGGTGCCTCTTGTTGACAAAGCGTTAAACAAAACATTACATTATGAGCCTAAAATGTTATCTGGAACTGTTTATATTCCCCCCAAACTACAGGTGTTTCTTTTTTTCACGTCCACCCCGCACAAATATTCCAACGCTGATTTTTGTCATGCTGTTAAATTAAGCAGAAATAATTTAATAGCACCTGGTGAGTTGGCACACAGAGGAATAAGCTCATAAAACCTGACAAAAACAAGCAATGCTCCATTATTCTCTTCGTTCTTCTGTGGCCTTGAAAAGTGCGAAGAGTTAACTTTAGATATGAATTTAGCTTAGGCCACTGTGGTTGGCTTCAAAGCTAAAATTACTTAGAAATATATTGTTTTCGGCTGAAGTGTAAGACTGAGCCTTAGGGCAGCTCTTTTATTCTTGCATTGTTGTTTTGATTAGATTTTATTTTTCAAAATTGCACAAAACAGAGTGCAGGCTTTAGCACACAACTAGAATAACTAAAAGCAATATCCTTTGGAGTGCTGCTGTCTTTGTGTACTTATACCCACCTTCTCCATTATTTCTTACTCCGTCTTCCATCTCTCTGTTGCTTTGTTGAACACCTAAATTAAAACAGGTGAAATATTGAAATCTGTTTTATGAATGAGGCTGCTTGTTTCCTTTGATTTGTTCGTGCAGTAATGAAACTCTTATCTCTCCTGCGAGCTATTTGGTTGTGAAATTGCTGCGCCACAAACCTGACACATTAGAAGCTATGATGTGGTTTGGAGGAGATATACCGTAGCATGTGCAGCTGTGTTGTCATTCTAACATTGCTTTTTTGAGCACTGATTAACTGGATTAATAGTAGCTTTCTTATCCAATCATGAGCCACATCAGCAGAGGAGAAAAGCCATATATAAAGTGAGACGGGATGGTACTGTTGACATAACCTGACATCGGTACAGAAATAACATTATTGAATTGAAATATAAACCTAGAATATGCAATAAAGTTATAGAAATTTTATTACATGATCAAAAAGGCTTCAATTTGGAGGTTTCTTTCTCAAAGGCTGATAACTGGAAATTGTTTTATTATTTTATAAAATAAGTATAATAAGAGTTGTAACTGTAAATGCATAAATTCAAGGGTCTGCCTGAAATAAAATAGGCTCTAGAATAATAAATAAATAGAATAATAACCTCTGGAATACTTTGTTATAAAAAGGAGATCACGGTTGACTCAATATATGCAAGTGCCCAAAAAGGGTCCAAAATCGTCACTCCATCACCACCGTGCGTAACAGCTAGTGTGGTGTGTTTGTGGCCAGATATTTCTATATCGACCTCATCTATCCAAAGGACACTACTCCAGAAGTCTTATGGTTACAAGTTTGTAAACCTTTGACAGCTGTGCGATCATGTTCTTTTTAGAGAGAAGAGTCTTTTTCCTGGCAAGTCCAAACAACCTGTACTTGTTCTAATTGTACTGTCATGAACTTTATCACTTAGCACGCTAACTGAGGCCTGTAGAGTCTGAGATGTAGCTCTTGGGTTGTTGGGATGTGCGCTTCATGGAAGATTTTTGGCATTATTTAACACACATCTCAATGCTCCAGACAGCCTGCTATTGGTTATCCTCTTAATTTCTGTGGAAGCAGTAATGGTGTTTTTCACAGGACTGCATTGGACTGTGTAGAATGTGATCTAATTTAGAATAAATAGATTGTAATACAAAGTATGCTTCCGGTTCTGCTACTTTGAGTCATTCAAAAGTCACTAACACGCGAGCATGCGGTGTTCTCAGTTTCTCTAGTTTCACAACTGAGGCTTCGAAAGAGGTAAAACCCAGAGGATGAAATCATAGTGGGTACTCCACCTTTTTATGAAGGATATGTTGCCGGTTGACCTTTTTGTGTGCAGTTTGCATGTTCTCCCTGTGCTTGCGTGGGTTTCCTCCTGGTACTCCAGCTCCCTCCCACAGTCCAAGTCATGGATGATAGGTGAATTGGTGATTCTAAACAGGCTGTGGATGTAAAGCAGATAAAGTGCCTGCTAGTGCATAGAATAAAGGACTGCATGAATGTATGGTTAAAATGTAGCTTGTAGTTTAAAGTGCTTTGAGTGGTCAGTAAGACTACAGGGAGTGCAGAATTATTAGGCAAATGAGTATTTTGTCCACATCATTCTCTTCATGCATGTTGTCTTACTGCAAGCTGTATAGGCTCGAAAGCCTACTACCAATTAAGTATATTAGGTGATGTGCATCTCTGTAATGAGAAGGGGTGTGGTCTAATGACATCAACACCCTATATCAGGTGTGCATAATTATTAGGCAACGTCCTTTCCTTTGGCAAAATGGGTCAAAAGAAGGACTTGACGGGCTCAGAAAAGTCAAAAATAGTGAGATATCTTGCAGAGGGATGCAGCAGTCTCAAAATTGCAAAGCTTCTGAAGCGTGATCATCAAACAATCAAGCGTTTCATTCAAAATAGTCAACAGGGTCGCAAGAAGCGTGTGGAAAAACCAAGGCGCAAAATAACTGCCCATGAACTGAGAAAAGTCAAGCGTGCAGCTGCCAAGATGCCACTTGCCACCAGTTTGGCCATATTTCAGAGCTGCAACATCACTGGAGTGCCCAAAAGCACAAGGTGTGCAATACTCAGAGACATGGCCAAGGTAAGAAAGGCTGAAAGACGACCACCACTGAACAAGACACACAAGCTGAAACGTCAAGACTGGGCCAAGAAATGTCTCAAGACTGGTTTTTCTAAGGTTTTATGGACTGATGAAATGAGAGTGAGTCTTGATGGGCCAGATGGATGGGCCCGTGGCTGGATTGGTAAAGGGCAGAGAGCTCCAGTCCGACTCAGACGCCAGCAAGGTGGAGGTGGAGTACTGGTTTGGGCTGGTATCATCAAAGATGAGCTTGTGGGGCCTTTTCGGGTTGAGGATGGAGTCAAGCTCAACTCCCAGTCCTACTGCCAGTTTCTGGAAGACACCTTCTTCAAGCAGTGGTACAGGAAGAAGTCTGCATCCTTCAAGAAAAACATGATTTTCATGCAGGACAATGCTCCATCACACGCGTCCAAGTACTCCACAGCGTGGCTGGCAAGAAAGGGTATAAAAGAAGAAAAACTAATGACATGGCCTCCTTGTTCACCTGATCCGAACCCCATTGAGAACCTGTGGTCCATCATCAAATGTGAGATTTACAAGGAGGGAAAACAGTACACCTCTCTGAACAGTGTCTGGGAGGCTGTGGTTGCTGCTGCACGCAATGTTGATGGTGAACAGATCAAAACACTGACAGAATCCATGGATGGCAGGCTTTTGAGTGTCCTTGCAAAGAAAGGTGGCTATATTGGTCGCTGATTTGTTTTTGTTTTGTTTTTGAATGTCAGAAATGTATATTTGTGAATGTGGAGATGTTATATTGGTTTCACTGGTAAAAATAAATAATTGAAATGGGTATATATTTGTTTCTTGTTAAGTTGCCTAATAATTATGCACAGTAATAGTCACCTGCACACACAGATATCCCCCTAAAATAGCTAAAACTAAAAACAAATTAAAAACTACTTCCAAAAACATTCAGCTTTGATATTAATGAGTTTTTTGGGTTCATTGAGAACATGGTTGTTGTCCAATAATAAAATTATTCCTCAAAAATACAACTTGCCTAATAATTCTGCACTCCCTGTAGAAAGTGTGGTATAAATGCAAGTATATCACTAACTTTATTTTCTGGCGCTGCACAGGTAGCATACAGTTAGGCTGTATGTGGTGTAGAGTGGAGGGATTTCTTCTGCAATGCTACGACTACACATTTGCACAAGCATACAAGAAGAGCTGTGGATGTGTGTATGAAAACTTCCCTGGCAAGTCTTTGCAGGTTTATTTTATTTTTTCAAATATTTTTAGTGCAGCGGCTTAAAATTCTCATTGCATGAATTCGTCCATCTGTTGAGAGGGTGACTCCCTTGTTTCCAACAAGTTTAATCTACCACTCTAAAATTAACCCGCCTGAAAGCAGGTTAAACATGTAGCGTCTGTTACCATGGTGAGCCAGCCTGAGTAAAGTGATATCTAAACACCCCATTGATCATTGATGCAGTAAATCCACTGTGCTCAAAAGCAAATAACTAATCATTATAACAGTAATATGCAATTTGCTGCGAAGCAAGAAAAGGGTGAAAGAGCAGCTTCTTCATATATTAGCTCTGTTGTCTATCTCTGAAATAATTTTCAAATTTAAATAATCAACAATGAAGATGAAATACAAACCCTGTTATTTCACTGCTACTTCATATCATCATCTCTCATTCAAACATCGCTCCTCCTAATCCACCAGAAGAGATTAATAAAGTTATTGTTGCATTTTAAAAATGCTTTTAGCGTATGTCCATAAGCCTTGTGAAGAGCATGTAAACCAAAGTGTAATACTGTAATCTCAAGCATGATGCCATCACCATACAAAAACTTCACCCCCTACCTGATGCAAAGACATTCCTTGCTTATTTTTTGCATATTAGTCACACTTGTTTCAGATCACCAAACTAATTTTATACCACTAAAAGACAAAGATAACCCAAGTAAATGCAAGATGTTGTTTTTAAATTATGATTTCATTTATTAAGGGTGAAAAAAAGCTCTCCAGACCTAACTGATGAATTAACTGTGAATAACCACATTTCTCTTTTTGAAATCCGGAGCCTGATTCCTGCCAGACCTGTTGAATCAAGAAATCACTTACACAGAAGCTGTCTGACAAAGTGAAAAAGGAATAGGCTAAAAGATCTCACAAGGCAAAACATCATGACATGATTTAAAGAAACAGCTGAGACCTATGCATCTGGAAAGACTTTGGGACCCCAGTGAACCACAGTGAGAGCCATTATCCAAAAATGGAGAAAACCAAAAGGTTTGGATTACTTTTCCCCCCCCATGATCAATAAAATAATTTAAAATCTGCATTTTGTATTTACTCAGGTTATATTGGTCTAATATTAATATTTGAGTTTTTTTGTATTTCAAAAATGCAAAAACAACAACTGAGAAGTTTTTCGTGGCCCTGTATCTAGAGTTATAGAGTGCTAAAGAAAAGGAAGAGACATATGTGCGCTGGGTGAGTCAGTGTTGATGGCTGACGGTTACATGGAAAAAAAACAGAGACATTTTAAAGCTTGGGTTTTGTGACATGATGTCCAGTCTGCTTGTCCTAATCTGCTGTAATAGAATCCTGATTTCTTTGACTTAGAGATGAGAGTCACTGTGATATAGTGCCCAGGCACCATCTGCAGTTACGGCCATCATAAAAGGACAAAGAAATATCTGACAGGTTTAAAGAAGAAATTGTCACGAAAAAATTGCAGTCGGAAATTAAGAGCTGAAAATGAAATAGTGAGCACATTATATGTCAGTTTTTGTGTATCGCAGCTATTAATCAATTACCCGATGGGTTTATGAACTGAAAATTAACCAGCAACAATTTTGAGGATCAGTCAATGTAAAAAAAAAAAAAAATCTTTTTCATCTTCTCAGATGTGACAGTTTAATGTCTTTTGTGGTCAGAGTTGACAGTAATTAAATTATCTTCAGGTTTTTTTACTGGACAAATTTGAATGCATCACCTCAGGCTCTGAGAAAGGATAAAAGGCATTTGTCTGCATTTTATGACATTTCGTAGAAAAAACATTGAATTTATTAGCGGAGAAAATAAGTTGCCATCAAAATATGCACTTATACAAGCTGACTGTGTAAGGAATAAGATAATAATAACAGCTAATAAAATGCATCTATCCCACAACTCAATATCTAGGCAGCTGATGTCATGTAAAATTAAATCCTGCTTTGTGTATCTCTCCTCGTTGTAGGAGTAAATGTAATCTGCTGGGTTGTTGAACACTGTAGCCACAAATGGCTAAACACCCCTTTGTTTTATATATGTCTGTACTTCTTTCACCGTTGTACAGTATACCAGGATGAGAGATGAATCAATATTTGAGATAGCTACTAAATTATGCATTTAAAAGGATGGTAAGCCATTTTGCACTGAGAGCTTCTACATGTAAAGCAGGGCCCTTTCATAGGACCTTTAATGGTTTTGTGGTGTCATTGTGGACCATTACGCTGAAATCAGACCAATTTGATAATGGCTTTCTATTAGTGACCTTGGATGAAAGAATCACAGATAATCTACATCTAAACTAATGCATTTTGTCCTTGCAAGGACAAAGAATTTGGTTTAGAAATTGGCACCTCACCAAATAGAGGCGTCCATTCATCGGTGACGCTCGCACACAAACACACTCACATATACAGTTTATACAAGTGCACGCTGCGATGTCGGCGAGCAGTAAGGGGGCAGCAAATCACCCTCTGACACCAGAGGAAGAGAGGCAGGCTGGTAACCTTGTAAAAGACAATCGCTGAGGCCAAATTTAATGAAATGGCTAATAAAATTATTCGGCATATGGTCCCCAGTAATAAGAAACAGGCATGTCCCAACTTTAATGCTATTTACCCACCTGACTAAAGTATAACACTGATTTGGCACCTATGTCCAGATTGAACTGGAAAATGACTTGCTAATCTGTTTAGGTATTTGGAGTAATTGGGTCTGGTGCCAGTGAGGGGGATTTCCTTGACTGTTGAAAGTCTCTGCTAGTAGTCCATTCCCAGCTCCTTGGTATAATTACTCTGACAGAGCTGTGGCCACAGGGCCTGTGAGCAGGGCTGCTTTTTAAACTGTAAATTATGAAGGATTAGCATTTATGAATTTTAAATCAGGACTGTGGTAGGAGACACTAAAGCTGCTTAGTGATTGCAAACGGCAACGTCTAAGCAGGCAGCTCTACACCCCTCACTCTCCAAGCTGTTCAGTGTGTGTGTGTGTGTGTGTGTGTGTGTGTGTGTGTGCGTGTGTGTGTGTGTGTGTGTGGCTGTTTATTCAAATGTAGCTCCGCATAAACACAGAATGCTCAGACTGGACTCCCACTATTCGCTTAAAGCGAATAAGGATCTGACATCTTAACATCAGCCCCATCCCAGGCTGTACTGCGTGTGTGTGTGTGTGTGTGTGTGTGTGTGTGTGTGTGTTTCAGAATGGGTGAAAGTGAAGGAAAGTGAGGCTGTGTTTGCCAACTCATGCGGGGTGCATCTCCCCTGTCACTCCTTCTCAGGCTGGTGTTCTGCTCTTCACTACTGTGTGTCACACTATGCAGAATATCCAATGGGTGATTATGTTAATGGGGGACTTGATCCATGTTAAATTATGCATAATGGATTGATGTGGCACAAAGTCATCAATTAGACAGATATCAGCACTAAAAAGTGTGACACAGCATAATCTTTTTTTTCATGTGTTTTCAGTTGTCAGAATGGCAACTGTAAGACCTCGTGTGCATCAGCACACGCAGGCTAACAACACGTTTAGTTATCCAGTTTGACTGTATAGCCCTGTTATTGTGTTGCCATCTGGAGTTGACCTTGCTTTGTTTCTGAATTTACAGTCATCAAACTCTTCAGCTGAGGTGTGAGTCCATGACTGGCCTGTAGTGATATTTAACGAGGCTGGGGGACAGACACCACAAGAGGCCTCATGTCACACCTCTAGGAGCTGCCTGCACCAGGGTCACTGAGCCATGACCTCAAGCCTGCAGTGTTAACTGGTTTAGCCAGGTGGCAATAGCAGTAAGGGGGGGCATGGAGGATTTGTTGGGTTGAGCATTAAAAACCCTCCCCATGAGCCGAAGAACCCCAGAGTGCAACATTTTCTCCTTTCCAAGATTTCACACTCGCTCATCTCCAGAAATGCTTAACAAATATCAATCGACACAATACCATCAAAATTAACACAATTTGTACGCGTTTCATCAAGTTTCTGGAAGCTTTTTAAAATTGGATAACAAACGGGCAACAAAACTTCACCCAGATATTAAGGGAATCCACTTGGTCTGTTATCCTTCAGGAGACATTTGTCTGACACAAGTTAGGTCCACTTATCACTGAAAATCAATGCAAAGTTAATCTGAATGATCATTTTTATACTTTTTTGTGTGTGGTTTCTTCTTGGACGACGATGCTTCTATCCATATAGAAAGAGGGGTCACTGAACAGTTTCATGAGCATGAAAATGATATAAATCACATGAAAATAATCTTTGCAGTCGCCAAATCTCAATCTAATTGAACATCTATTTCTGAGTCAGGTGTTAGAAAGTGCTCTTTAACACCTTCATCAACTATTTTTTGGGAAGAATTGTGTTCAGCTGTCCAGTAATGGTCTTTTAAGTTTTTAAGTATCAGTGCCGGGATGTATTGAAGCTGACACCTCTTAAATGCTCAAGCACACAAACACCACATTGGCTTTTCTTTCATTTTAACCCTCCCAGTAGTAGGGTACTGTGCATTGGTTGAAGCCAGATTTATTTTTAAATTATTGTAGATGACATTTTTTTCTGATTAATATCTAAGCAGACCACGTGTTTAACTCCTTCCCCCTTTGAAGGCCTACTAGGAATAACCCTTGTTTAGAGGTTTCTGTCATATTTCGGCCTGCTTCCAGAACATAGTTGCTGGGTGTGCAACAGACGTTAGTGAGGGTTATCAGCCTACCAGGGATACCCTTGGAGAAGCTGAAATCCTTTTCTCGGGTTCGTTAAACCATTAGAATAGGATCTGGGCTTTTTACGGATATATACTAACATGTCAAAACTCGTCATTACAGGTGCAGAGGAGTCATCTGTCATCTCTATGGGGGGAAAAGTGTCATGGTCCGTGGTCCTGTGTCTGTGGAATGCGTGATGCTCGG
The DNA here is from genome assembly GCF_057382095.1 of Aulonocara sp. 'chitande type north' Nkhata Bay. Taxonomy (NCBI): domain Eukaryota; kingdom Metazoa; phylum Chordata; class Actinopteri; order Cichliformes; family Cichlidae; genus Aulonocara; species Aulonocara sp. 'chitande type north' Nkhata Bay. The sequence continues at coordinate 21,248,870 of NC_141344.1, read as the reverse complement.
GTAGCCACACCCCCGGGCTGGGCCATCACCAGCACACCTGCTCTCCATCACGGTGATTACACGGAGATCCACTTAATCCGGCGCTGACGGATGCTCCACGCCAGTCCGTTAGTCATCCCCACAGTGGTAACCAGACTTCCACGAAAAGTGTGCATTCTTTTCTGCTTGGAACTTTGTTTAACCTGCCTACTTCTGTCCAGGTTTCTACTCGGCGTCTGCTACCTGCCTGTCCTCCGGCTCAACTGGATCTCGCGGTGCTCACCTGGCCCACTCGCCATTCCCACGGACTTCCTGCCCCCACGGACTGCCACACTTCCCTCCCGAGCTCCCACGGTCCCGTTCTATCGTAAGCCCCTACTCTAACTCAGTCCTGATATGTTTTCCCCGCTTCCTGGCTCCCTAGTAATCATCTCCCCTTTCTATTGCAGCCCCCCGCCGTCCCGATCCCGGCTTCCTCGTGTCATTGTTTCCCCGGGTTTTTAGTTTCTGTTTTGCTCTCTAATTTCCCCGGATCGCCTTTCGTTGTTTCAATAAAGTGTCTTTCTGTTAGCTCGGAGTCTGCGCCTGGATCCTTTCGTGCCCGCGCACCACGGCCCATGACAAAAAGTTGGAGATCTTAAATCTCCATCTCTCTTCCAGTTTTTCTCGGTGCTTAATTTTGACACAAAGTTGATATGATCCTGATTATTCTTCATCCATGTGCAAAAACTGACCACAGAGAGACCCTGCTGATAAATAACTGCTAAAAGTAGACATGCTTAGAAATCTCCAGCGCGTTAGTGGACAAGCCCTCAAAGCTGAGGAACAAAGCCATATTTTGAGCCAGGAAACATTTACGTTTGCATCTCCTCTTTCACCAACCTTTTTGTGCCATAAGGACTGTCTGACTAGAGATCACGCTTTCAGAAAACAGTAAACTGAACAAACAGTGTAAAATGTTACATGGCAAAGTGAGGCCATGCCATAAATGCATGTGCCGCACTACTGTAAAGTACTGTAAAGAAGGCAGCAAGGACTCAAACATCTATGTGAAGTCCACATGAACATTTAAAGGAGTTTTATAACAGTGTAGACCTGACAAGTTAACAATTAACATGTCAGGCAGGTCATCAGCCACATTGACAATGAGTTTGAGTTAAAGCAGGAGACCAGTCTTAGGTAATATTTACCAGTAAATGATGACAGCAAGACCCATTGCTAATCCGTTACAGGAAAAGGCTGAAAAAGTTTCTACAGAGATTTATTTTGTTTGTAACTACTCTTTCAAGAGTTTCTGAGATAAAAGATGAAGTTTCTGAGATGAAGGTTGGAGGTTGGCCTATAATTAGCTAAGACAGCTGGATCAAGTGATGGCTTTTAAGTAATGGTTGAATTACTGCCACCTTTAAAGACCTGTGGCACATAGCCCATTAACAGAGATAGACTGATCATGTTTAAGATTGAAGTATGAATTAATGTTAGGACTTCTTTGAGCAGTCTTGAAGGAATGAGATCTAACAGGCCCGTTGATGGTTTGGAAGAAGTGGTTATTAAAGTTAACTTAGAAGGATCAATTGGAATAATCAGGCCCCATCTTATCCTAAAGTCCCCATAGCACCATATTAACCCGGTAGAGCACTTTGCTTTCAGACTGCAGGCTTACTTGTGGTTCCTGGATATTTAAAAGTAGAACGGGAGGCAGAGCCTCGATCAGGTCACTCTTCTGCAGAACCAGCTTCCAGTTAGGATTTGGGAGACAGACACCGTCTCTGCTTTCTTTAATCACCATGTGTTTATACATTATCATCATAATCATCTTCTCCTCGCCACCAGCCGGTCGCAGCAGACAGCCGCCCTTCCCTGAGCCTGGTTCTGCTGGAGGTTTCTTCCAGTTAAAAGGGAGTTTTTCCTTCCCACTGTCGCCAAGTGCTTACTGAGAGAGGGTCACTTCATTGTTGGGCTGTTCTCTCTATTACTGTAGGGTCTTTACCTTACAGTGTAAAGAGCCTTTGGGCAACTGTTGTGGCGATCTGGCACTATATAAATAAAATTGAATTTAAGTGAATTTTAAACTGATCTTTTTTCAATTTGTCTGCTTAATGACACATTTTTTAAGTGGGAAAACAAAAATTGACTGTGGTTCATCATAACTTTATAAAGTAATCTGTCTGTGATTGCACTTAAGCATACAGCAATAGATTTAAGTCGGGGTGTGGTATTGGTTGGGGGCTTTAGGAAGGTTTCCTGAAAAACAAAAAGTTTAACATGTTTGGTTTTATGGACTTTAAACATAGTTCAAAAAGTGAGCAAATCAGTTTTAATCAGTGTGAAATGTACTTAAAGGTAGGTCTGGTGAATTTGCATAACAGTGGTAGCGGTCTCTTCTTGTAGTTGTGTTACTGTGAGATGTATGCCTTTAATAAAAATACTAATAAAAGAAAATCCAGAGTGTCCCCATCATCAAAAGGACATTTCAAAGAACATTGGAAATCTCAAATGTTGGTTTTTCTGCTTTGTCCCAACTAAGGATCTTCTCCGAACACTCTGAGCATAAGTGGACACATCTTATTGATTTTCTTTCAAGCCAAATTGCATTGATTGCTGTGAATATGGCAGACAAATCCATCTGGTTGTGCGCCTACTGTGACAAAGTGGGGAGGTAGACGGGGAGCTGCGGCTGGGCGTGCCACAGCAGGGGAACAGGCTTCATTACACCAACTGAGAGTCCAGTGCCTAACACAACCCCAGCCCGACCCCCATCCTACGCTCTCCGTCCGCTACTTACCCCCAAATTAAACTGAGAGCTTTTTAATTATTTATCAATACCATGCACTCATCGTGGATCAATCAGTGTGAATGGTTTTTAAACATAATGAAGGAGCCTGCTCCGATGGACTTGTGAAAATTGATTGTGATCTTCGCCATTACGCCTCGAGTAAAGATGAGCTGTGTTGACAGCACTGTTGGTAATTTGAGGTTTGGGCAAAGATGAAGTGGAGCACCCTGGGAGCTCTCCCCCTGCCTAAACACAAGTGTGCTTCAGAAAAGCCAAACAGTATCTGATGCTTAGAGGCCATCTCATGCCACATCATTAATCAAGCTCTTAAACAGGACACCTCATCTTACCACCACATCACACCGTACTCACGAAAGAGGCCAGGCCTCTTCCTGGGGCCACGAGCACCACACATACCTCCTCTGAGAACACTTCTCACAGCAAATTACACTGGTCCTCACCACTCCCAAGGTTTAGCAAAGCTTGATTCATTGTGCTTCCAAGGCCGAACGAACCTAAGCAACCTCAACTTTCCCTCTCTGCTTCCATATTTCTTTCTGGGTGCATCATGTCAAGCAGAGTGAGGCGCTATCCCATCTGGAATTATTAGCCAGAGACACACACAATGCAATCTAATTTCATAGCACCACATTCAATCACTATGAATTCAGTTTCACAGGGGCAGTAAATAAGGCATGGGGTGCAGGTATTTCAAAATGAATTAATGCTCGGAGATGAATTTCTGTACCTGAATCTTATGAAATTAGAAAAATATCACCTGTCGTTCACGTACATTGGTGTCCATTCAAGAGCTGCGAGCAAACACGCTGATATTGAATTCAGAAGATTGTTTGTGAGGGAACAAGCCAACATAAAGCAGGACAGTATAATGAGATTCTTATTTCATCCTTTTTTTTATGGTGTTTGGGGGGGGGGGGGATGAGGGTGGAATTGGATTATGGGGGACTTATTTGTATGTGATATTGAGCACTGCAAAATAAATTCACACCTATTCAAATTGAAATCAGACCTAGGTGCATCAGATAATCCTTTTTAAGATAGTATGAACTGACAGTCCAAGCCCACACACTGGAAAGAAATAATCTACCCCTAACAAAACAGATATATAGCCTATCTTGCCAAAAGCATTTCAAGATTTTTTACAAATATTTACCAGTCAAGTACGTGCTTGATTTTTTTTTCTTCCTCCCAGAGGCATAAACAGTTGCATACATATTCATAGGGAATTTGAGCCTGTCTCCCAATCATCATGTCACAAAGAGTCTTAGCAAAAGCGCCTTCCCAATAGCTCAGTTTGTCGCTGGATCAGGAAACCTGATTTTGTTTTGAATCCCGGAGCCTTTTGAGACGTCAGGCTGTATCAGCGAAGAAGCCTGTGATGGCTGCACTTATACAGCATGGCGGCTCCAGCTGCTCATGAATCTTTTTGAAATGGCTTATTTCTGAGGGAGTGTTGAGACGTAAGCCTGAAAGAAGGACAAGGTTTAGCGTGAAGATGAGCAGAGGGTAGCTGCTGCTAGGATGTGATGTGTTGGTGGTGGTGTCAGTAGTTGTGGTGAGACTGTGAGAGGCTCTAATGTGAGAAGGGATGAAGCAGAGAGAAAAAGAGAGGGTGGTGTTGGTGTCGGTGGTGGGCGGGTGGGTGTAATGCAACCTTGACATGAACCCAAACTAGATGTGAGCTTCAGACACATTTCTCCTGATGCTGCTGGCATCCATATGAGCAGCTTAGTGATTTATCTCCCCGCTGGCTGGAAGCAAGTGGGCTTGCATGATGTCCACTCTGCGCCTGTGTGCACTATAAGCCTGTGGGTCAGGTGGTGTGAGGCCATGTCTGTTGCACTGATCTCTGAGCTAATGAAGACTGTCGTAGTGTGTAGTTCTTTTTTCATCTCAAACCCTGCTGGAACATTTGGCTCGTACAGATGTGACAGCAGAGTGGTAAAAAACAAAAAAAGCAAGTGTGGACATATGTGAAGGCCAAGCCCTTGATGATAGAGTCACCTATTTATTTTGCTTGTGTGCCAGCCCTTTGTGCATTATACAGAGCGCTGAATTTTTTAGACCAACCCAACAGCTATTTGCCCACAAAAAGAAAGCCGGCAAACAAATGCAGGAGGATGTTGTCCAGAAGTTTAAACATCACAGCCCTCACCCTTATTAATATTTCAGTCTCTTTGTGTCCATTACAGATTCTCCCAGTTCTCAAACTAACACTGTCTTCCCTTTTTCATCCTTTTCAGTCTTATTTCTGTGCATTTGTCCATTCAGATACATGTTTATCACATCCTCACGAAAAGCAGCATTCATTGCCAAGGACATGCTGTTTTTATGCTAAGTGGTAAATTAACCAAATGTATATGTATATATATATATATATATATATATATATATATATATATATATATATATATATATATATATATATATATAATTAAAAAAAAATACAGAGGACACCACACTATATAATTCATCTTGTAGGGAAGATTATTTTATCTACAAATATTTCCAAATGTTAATAAAAAACTGCAATTTTCTTGTAGTAGTTTGGCTTTTTAAGGCAAGCTTAGGTTAATATTAGAGATGGACCGATCCGACATTACGTATCGGTATCGGTCCGATACTGACCTAAATTACTGGATCGGATATCGGAGAAAAATAAAAAATGTAATCCGATCCATTAAATATCACGAAAGCACCTCACAAAACTTGCAACACGCCGTAACTCGCCTCAGAACGTTAGCATGTCGGAGCAGTATGCATCACGTGATAGAGCGGCTGTGGCATGCGGGACCTGTGGGTGGTCTGGATAGCATTTGGAGCTTCGCTAGCAACCTGGCATTTCATCTCCGACAAAGTTATCCCGAGAGAAGTAAAGCAAGTGTGTAAGTCCATCTCTGAATGTTTGTAAAGCATTCCTGCGTTAAGCTTAACAAACGATATATGGAGCAACTGCCTCTTCTTGCTGCTACTTCAATCATGAAACTGCTTAACGATCAGCTGATCGGCTTTTCTGTCGGGAGTACGTCTCTCTTGTTTGCTTTTGGCCCACTTTGCACCAGAAAGAGGAAACCAGCGGCTGAACAACAGCAGCACGTTTAAGCTTGATAAGCTGTTGTTAGAATTTATTTAATATTACTTTCTACTCGAGGATCTTTTTCTAGCTGACGGCTGGTAACTGTGCAGGGGCGGATCTAGCAAAGTTTAGCCAGGGGGGCCGATAGGGCATTAACAGGGAAAAGGGGGCACAAAGACATACTTTTCTTTCTTATTCTCATTTAAAATGTCTAGCTTTTAATAAATAATTATCTGACACCCAAAGTTTTAATTTGATGCAAAATGAATAGAAGTCCATTACTGTATATAGTAACTATTAAGTCTAATATATATATATATATATATATATATATATATATACCCTAGTAAGCTATAGTACTTTTTCCTTTGTGAAGGTACCATCTGTGCAGTCTGCAATTTTGTTGAAGAAAGATGTTGAATCTATTTAATATTTCTTGAAAAATAATTGATTTCTGTGCATTTTTTTTCCCACACTGCATCAAATTAAGGTTGATTACGTCGATTAAGCATCATGAGGTGGAGCGTGAGGGGTGGTTCCCTATTTTTTATTTATTTATTTTTGTTGTTGCTGGGAGTTGGAACCCTATTAGTTAGGTTGCTTAATATATATGCTAAGTACTCTTTAAAATACCAGAATAGGGAGGATGGTGTAGGTTTAAGTTTGATCAGTATTGCTGAACTATGAAATATTTTTTTTGGATACAGGTATAACAGAATAGCTTTAGTGTAGTTGTTGTTTTAAACTTGAGTATGAACTTATACAAAATGCAGCAAGATATTTAAAAAACAGTTTTGTTGATTAAAAAACACTATATCGGATTCATATCGGTATCGGCAGATATCCAAATTTATGATATCGGTATCGGACATAAAAAAGTGGTATCGTGCCATCTCTAGTTAATATTAGGGGGAAACAATCACTAGTGTGAAAGGAAGCAACATCTAAAAAACAGTACTGTTAATCTTACAATCTCCAGCATCATTAGATGAGATCATGGGTAGGAGCAGGAAAGTAACTGAGTACATTTACTCAAGTATTTTGCCGACGTTGGGTATTTCCATGTTTCTGCTTTTACGCCACAATGTATCGGATCCAATTACTGTATGTTGCAAAATAATCATGTATAATTATCTCTAGTCCATTCATTTCTATAGAAGTAGGTACTTTTTTCAACCTTTGAACAGACAGAAAAAAAAAGAAAAAAAGATTAAGCTGCAATTCCTCAAATGGCCACTTGGGGCTTACGCCACAAATTAAAATAAAATGTCAAACTTTAAAGCACAATTATATTTTGAGAGCCTGGTAGTAAAATGTTTTTATTTTGTTTTTTAATCAAGCTGACTAGCACTCCAAACTTTCAGCCAAATAGAAACATTTCTACCTTAAAAATAAATGAATAAAAAATGCAAGTCCATTCACCGAGGGCTACGTGCATCTTTTATACACAGTCTATAGTGTAGTTATTTCTGTGCCCTAGCTGTAGCTTCATACTTAATAGCGTTGGTTGAGAATGCTAACCGCCTTCTCATTTAACTCCCAGCAAAAAAGAAAAAGCGTGCTTTCCAAAAGGTAGAGCTGTTGTTTGAAACTGGAAACTAAAGTGAAGAGAGTTATTTGCTCTAACCCCCCCCCCCCCCCCCCCCACAACAGACAAAGAAAGAATAAGTTCATCACATCATGTTGGAGGGGGGGGGGGGGGGGGGACAACATCTGGAAGCCTCTGGAGTCTTCTCTAAAACCTTCCTCTATCTCCCGTTGTAAAGTAGCTGGCAAACACCGACAGAAAAAAAGTTATTTGGGTTGTAATGAGTGACCTTTCCATGAAGCAGCAAACATGCATTTTTATGCCAGGGCATAAATAGCTGAGCTACATAACAATTAAGGTAACCTTTCTGTTTGAATAAGAGGCAATTGCTCAGAGAACTGAAATAACATGAATGATAAATTATTTTTGTAACCCAGTGCACAGACGGTGAAGAATAACGAACAATGAAGTGGGGGAGGGAGAAGCAGTGCCTTGTCTCAATTGTAAATCCCAGTTATAATGCCTCGTTAAAAAGATTTGGGAAGGCGAAACAGAAGCAGACACAGTCTCTCTTTCTTAAAGGTAGACAGGTCTCTGTGGGATTCATTAATGTGTGTCCCGGTGGTAGTCTTCCTCTTACAGCACAATCGCCTGGGTTAGCACCAATACTGAAATTACACCTAATTGGACAATTACTCAAACTCAGAAACCTCCTGCAATAAGCCAACAAGGCTCCTAATAAACACCTTGTCTTCTAATAAAAACAAGGAAGTCATTTGCGTCACCCATGAGGCTCGATTTTTTTTTATTTTTTTTTTTATCTGTGCTAAATTTATTTTTAAAATAATTGCATGTGCTGTGAATGAGAATATTAAAAAGGTTGTTGAGAAAGGGGAAAGAAGATGTGTACGAGAGGGAGAGGAAGAAGGACAGCGATGCAACCCTACCTTAGGCTCAGTGTTGCAGTCTGCTCTCCTAGGGGAAAGCTCATTTGTTCCACAGATAAGCGTGCTGCACAACTCTAATATTATTTCTGTAATGCCGTAACGTAATGAAATAATTACTGTTTTGTCTCTCTTTCAACCAACCAAAGCCCACCCTGCTCCCCCTCTCCTTTGACCCCTCCCCCGCCTGCATCAGCCACAGACATATTTCCTCCACATGTGAAACATTCATTTAACAACGACAGTCGTAATAGATTTCTGTCAGCTCTGTACTGTTTCCATTAAGGTTGCTTATAACAGCTGGTGGACAGCTACAAATTTAAAGGTGTAGCGCAAGCACCCACTCGCCACAAGCCTGTGGTAACTACTTTAAGAGGACGTTTCAAGCTCAATTATGCATCTCCAAGCATATACAGAATTTGCTGTAGCCAAGTTTGACCTTTAAACTTGAAAAATCCTCTCCTCCCTGACGTGACTCAAAGGCTCTTTACTCACAATCGCTTTTGAACCCATCTATCCTCACCCTGACCTTTTTATGGTGTGCACCACTCTGGAAAGTTAGCAACCATTTTCACATCATGCTACTAACGTTAAACAAACAGACAGATGAATAAATAATCATAGCTGACCTCACACAACTAGGGACAGCAGTCTAACACCTCCGCTGGCAAGGGTTCACCGAAATGCCACTCTCCTGCCACAGCACATGAAGGGACGGAGGAAAAAAAAGAAAGAGGAAAACGACAGGAAGCGGGGATGAGAACCCACAAGAGGTGGACAGTGACAAATGGTGTGGAAAAAACAACACAGGCAGCCATCTGAAGGGAAGACAAGAGTAATACTCACAAATAATTAACTGGGTAAATATTGGAGAGCAGACTGACTAATTACTTCACACGTCTCACTGCGCTCTCATTATTGTTGCTGCTGCAGTTAACCCTTTCCTGCAAGGCGTGGCTGTGCGAAGGCCTAAACTCTTTACAGGAGAGTAGATGACTTTTTTTTACATTTGTTACATATTCATGGAGTTGGAAAACAGAGAGGAACAAACAGGAAAAGAAACACCAGGACAAAACTCAGTTTTAATAGCCACATTGCTGGTTTTGTGCTGTGTGTTTTAGCCAGTTAATAACAGATTGGGGGCATGTTACTAACGGTTATGTGAGTAAAGATCAAACATCTAAAACAAACTGAGGTTCAGTTGTGGTTGAAACTGTCTTGGAGAGCTGTGGATCCAAATCTGTGTTCATTCGGGAGTCCACTTAGGGCTGTCATTATCTCCTGAGGTTAAACTGGGCCTCAGGGCTAGCCAGGGATCTTCAAAGTCATCACTACATCAATCTTCAACAGTGACTGGTGTAGTGATTTTTAAATATTTGAACAAATGGTCAACCTTAATAATTCCTTCAATGATTAAAATATGTTTTTGCTGCTACTGTGAAATCTAAATGTAGCAACTTGCAAATATTGGATATTTTACTCTCCCATTGAACTGCTGATAGGTTTCTTCAAATGTGACTTCGCAGCTATAACCCTCCCTTTTGTCAGTTAGATGGTGCAGATGGTGTGGCAGGTGTAAGGTAAGCTAAACGGTGAAAGAGAAATGTTTAATAGCTGAATGTAAATTGGATGAATGTAAATATAGAGCTTAATCACTGAGAGGAAAGACTATTAAACATTATTTAGCGGCACTTCAGATGAGCTCAAGTTGAACTGTCCTCTAGTTTGTTATGAGAAAACCCTGAATGCATCACGGCTGTGTAGTCTGTATAGTTTGATTATTTCATAGCTGTATCGTTATTGTTGTATATTGTAACAGCATAAAATATAAACTGATTTCAGATTAATAAAAATATTGAATAAAATATTATTTCATATATTTCATGACAGCGATGGCCTTACATCACTATTATGTCCTCCTCTAGGGCGAGCCTGACCACATACCTGTGTTTGATTCTGATCCACAGGCGAGTAATGATCACAGTAACAATCATTACTGTGATCATTTGCTAGTTATGCCCACTGTCATGGAGTCTACCATAAACCTGATCTTTGAGGTCTATTCTTTTTTATCCAAATGTAGGAGATGTTACTACTGCAAATGTAGTAACAGGCAATTTGATTTAAAAGAATAAATGTAGGTTACGTTTTAAACTATGCATTAATTCCTCACATGATGCAGAGTAAGAAAAGTGTCAACTCTACTGGTTTTCGCTGCACTATTACCCCCGCTGTTAACACACATGTGCAATCCAACATTACACAGATTTCGTACAAGAGAGCTGGCAGGTGAACACAGTTTACTGTCCAATCCAGTTCCCTCTGCGGTTTCATATCCACGGCTGTCAGGTGATGCATTAAAAAAAAAAAAAACCCTGATTCTATGTAGGAAATTTGCTTGAATGACAAATGTGTGCAGATTTTACAGACAGCGGGTCCAATAAATGTCTTTTAAGACCTAAAGGGTGGGGATATGGGATGCGTGTCTCAGCGCTGTTTCATCATACATTGAAGTTTGAACTAACAGTCCTCAGGTAAACTGGTGAATCGCCTCACACAAGGACGTTTCTCCAATAATCTGCAAGGCAGTGGTTAATGACAGCAGCTGTGAGGCAGGCATGCACCACTTCCAAGCTGATTTAAGTTTAACGAGCCACTCCAGAGTACTATTGATTCAAATCTATATTTGACAGGATACACCGTGAGCATATATTAAATGGATAAGAACACTTCTTGGACACTCAGAGAGCCTTGCCAAATGGAAGAGAAAGCATTAAGCAAAGATAGGGTGTCTTTTGTTGAGTGTTCAGTGTTATGCCGATGTGGCGCATGTGCATCCGTGAAGCTCTTTTATGTTTTGGACATGCAGCTTTTGAAAAAGACTCTAATAAGCATCATAAATACCAGTGAAGCATCTCATCTGCTCTCTAAATACTTCAAATGCTTTTGGATGGATTTTGTTTTAATTAAGCCCAATGTTAAAAGACAGCGATGAGTTTTAAGGTGACTCTAGATTCATAACTTCTTTGAAAAATACCTGCAAATCATCACTACAACTTTTGAGATTAAAAGATTATTTTTGTGGGAGAAGCTAAATGTGCCACCTGCCAATGAATGTGAGCTTCACTGCATATTCAATACAACTTTTCTGTTAAGTACCAATAAACTACCAACCAAAACGTGGCACTCAGGGCTGACAGTTATCTAAAAGGGGCTTTTTTTAATGCAAAAATAACATTGCCATTAAACACAAATAGAGTGTCCATTAGTGAATCAACTGTAGCTCACTAATTAGCAATGTGTTTGAATTTGATCATTATTTTATTTATTTCATTTAAAAAAAGAATCAGGTCAGACGACACAATCTCACACTCGTCGTCTATTTCGTGTAAGCTGTTAAAACTATCTTTGATCAAGCTATCACAAATGTAAATTACATTTTGTTTTTCCTTGCAAAATAATGTCCAAATAATTCGATCACATGGCCAAAAAAATGATCAAAGATTATTTAAAAAAGCTTTTATCAAGTATCAATCCGTTCAAATCTACTGGAGAATTTCTAAAACCTTTAGGAGCAACAACAGCAGAAACATTAATATCATTTATGTGGTGCTAATTTCTCTCATGACACGATCTCTGTGTGAAACTTGTGAGGGAGCTCTATATTCCATTTTACACAAATTATTGAGTAAACATGCTCGGTGCAACCTTTGACAGTTTTTGCTACGTGTTTCAAGTTATTCAAATTAAACAAATGTGCGTCTCAAATGCTGATTGGTTGATTGGTCAAGCTATGGAGACCTTGCTGAACAACTAAAGTGCACAGTGTAAAGTACATTTGCGCAAACAGTAGATTTTTCTACGCACACATGGTGGCGGGTTCACAAACTGCTTTGGTGAAGAAGATAATGAAGTAAACAAACACCTACAGCACGTTTTATTGTACAGTAATTACACTTGAGTTGATGAGGTGTGCGATTGTTAGTTTCATGCCTGGATGACGTGGCCTACAGGAAACACAATTACTCATTAAGAGACTGCGTGGCTGCTGTGGGTCAACATCATTTCAGAATATGATTGGTTTAAGCACATTTCCCCAGTTTTCTTATTCAACCGTACATACCAGCGAGGATGCTCATTTTCCTGGTTGACTATTAGGATGCCTCAATTAACCGGGGATTTATTTTATTAATGCAAATCCTGATTATTATTTTTTTTAACTCCGATCACAAAAATTTAAAAAAACCCAAAAATGTTCATTAAAAAACTATTTTCATGACGTGAGGCAGGTTAGATTAATCTCTTTTAATGGCTTAATGGAAATATGTAGTATATCCTCTTAATGAAAGTGATGTTGGAGAAACAGCTCAATCAAATCAGGGTTCGTTTTCTCTTTTACAGTCGACAAAGAAAGCCTTAGTGTAGCTAGCCGCAGCTGAAAGAAGCACCAATTTTAAGGAGCACTTAGAGAAATTGCATAGATGGGTCAATAATGTAGGACTACAAAATTCATGCTCTGAACCGCACCTGAATCATAACCCTGGTAAAACAAGAGAGACTCCCGACCTGCTGCATTTCTGTTTGACAAGAGTTTGACAATCCCCATGACCGAGCAAGGCAGCAGAGGATTTGACAGAGGAGCTGTTCTCCTCACTTTTATGATCTTTAAACCCTTTTTTTTCTGCTTCATGGCACGCTGTGTAAGATGAAATTAAAAAAAACCACGCCTGCTTGATTATATGCATTTTTTGAAGTGAGGATAACAAATGTTTTGAAAATCCACGATGAATTGGGATCTGTTTTCTCCACCAACCCAACTGACAGCTTCCTAATGCTGCCACATTAAAGTGGTTTTCCAGCGCGTGTGATGCAGCTTTAACTAGGTCCCGGGGGCATTGTTAGTTATCATTGCCTACTGCTGGAGTGAGCCCCGGTGAAAGCAATTTTAGCTTTCCTCCCAATCAGTGGTGCAACATGAGAGATGGCCAACGAGAACAAACGGCCCAGCTCACCACTTCCCACCGCCGATCTTATCTGAAATGCTGCTCCCGTCCCGAAAGAGCCCGCTAACGCAACAACCCACCCCCTCCCTTAAAAAGACATGAGATGGTTGGCCCCAGGCCTTCCCAATTCATGCAGATATCCGTAAATTAGACTCATAGAGACAGGCCAAAACGTCCTCTGAGGGTATTAGACATGAGCACTTATGCCGCAGAACATGTGAGAGGCTTTCTGGGAGTGCAGAGGGTATGATCAAAATACATGAAAATGCCATCAAGAAGTCCCACCACAGTCAAGGGTTTACATGTTTCTATTTTGGCCTGTTGTGCATGTTCTGCTATGGCATCAATACACTCGTACCTACCGGCAAGGTAAATTCAAATCAAAAATAATGATTCTTTTTTACCTTCAACCTGTGATGTATTTATTTCTTGGAATGGGAAAATCGTTTTCTAGGTAGACAGCGCTGCTCTTAGTAGGGCTGAACGATATATCGCATTTGCGATAATATCGCGACATGATCAAGTGCAATTTTCTAACCGCAAAGGCTGCGATTATACTGCGATTATAAGGCTGTCCAAATTACTACCATATCCCAGAATTCATAGCGCGGCCCAGCCAAACTCCAGTTTCCAGCAATGGCGGCCGCTACTAAGTTTTAAAATTACTTATACTAATCTTTCTGGGTCACAAAATAAACTTTTAACATATTTTCAGGCGAGAAAGTAGTTGTGTAAACATCAAATATCTGCTCGGTTTATCAAGATATCCCATATTTGCAAAAGTGCTTCGACGTTTTCAGAGGCGTCTGCTACCCACCAGCTCAACAGCTAGCCGGGAGCTCGAGGATTACTGATGCGGCCGAGAACGGCACAACTCCCGGCACATCATTTTCAGATCACCGCGGAGTTTCGCTGCTCGGGTTAAACGTAATATATAAGTCACTTAGACAACCTAAAAATGTGATTGTTGGGCTTTTTTCAGTGTTTTGTTTGTTCGTGAGTAAATCGGTTTGGCTGAGATTAAAGTTATTAGATTAGATAAAATAAAACTTTATTAATCCCCCGGGTGGGTTCCTCCTTGGTTTTCACACAGCTGACTAAACGTCAAACAGAAAACTTATTAAACAGAAGTATGAGACAGTCGAGAATTTACACCAGTGTCTGGTTATATTTTAGATAGCAAGAAGCAGACGGCCGAGTTTATTAAACTCCACCGAGACAGCGGTGACGCTAATCAGAACTAGACCGTCCAATTTCACGCCTTTAAATTTTAAAGGCGTGTTTGTGTGTGTGTTTATACAATTGCTATTATGTTTGCACTTTATGTGTAATGTTACTGACTGCAGAGATCAGTAAGATGTGTGTATTTTTTATTTATTAGTTTTATTTATTTAATATTATTTTTTAATTGAATGACTGTCTAGTAGTTCACAGATGTCGAAAAACTGAGTGTGGTAAAGCCACTGATTTTGTTTATGTATATTTCTGCAATCTGCACATTGTACTGACTTTCATTTTAATGTTTACACCAGGGTTCCTTGTCAGCACTTTATGCTCAGATGTTTGTAAGCTAAAAATAAACTATTGTGTATGTTCAAATATACTGTTGTGATTGAAGAAGTTAAATAAAAATGTCAGTCATCAATTCATGCATCACCTCATGTCATCATAACAGAGGTCTGTCTTCCAGGAAAGAACAGTTTAAAATTAATGTAATATAGTATTGGCCATACTATATGATGTATTGCTTGTCTTTGTTTAATAATACAGAAGACAAAGACCTTAAAAAATAATCGCATATCGCATCGCAATCGCAATATTGGGGCAAAAAATCGCAATTAGATTATTTTCCATAATCGTTCAGCCCTAGCTCTTAGCACAGTAAAAGTGATTTGAAGTGATGTTTTAAGAGTTGTTTCTGCAAGGTCCTGAAAATAAGTGTGTTTTAGATGGATGACCTTGTAATCGTTAGGTCTCTGGTGATTAATTCTGCTAATTCCGATGTACCAATACGGGTTATTATTTATTTATTTTTTAGATACACAAGTATTGTGTGTATTTTGACCATGAGTGAGTGGCTGAGTCAGTGGACGCCACGTCACTGTCTAAACAACCAATTTCTCTGGTTCTTTGAACTGAATCCAAATGTGAAGGGATCAATTAATCTTAGTGGGTCTTTTATGTGTTTTATCCAACAGCAGGGAGCAAACAAACTACAGCTGATATCACCAAAGCACACACTGACAGGCCACATCTTTGTTCTTTGCAGCCCTTTATCATAAATGGTAGTTATTTGACATTAACTGTAGCATAAGTGTTTGGATGTGCAGTCTTATACATTGTAATTCAGTGGTGATACAGCTACAAGCAAATTCCTGTGAGTTGGTGCTGTCAAGTGCTGGTGGGAGACATCAGAGCTTCCTGTTAAGAGTGAAGCCCTGAAAGTTAAACCCTAAAATAATACATTATGGCTGTCCTTCCAGATTTTACCTTCACCACACAGTAGATTTTAAATAGCATTATTATGTAGTCTTTTACACAGAGAAACAAATAAGAGATTGAGTGCGAAAGAAACAGATGAAAAAGGAAAACCAAGGGAGGCTCTAGAGCTCGTAAGGTTCATAAGGCATTGCCCGGTCAGACGAATGGTTGGTGGTTTGTTCCCTGGCTTCAATGGTCTGCATGCCAAAGTGTCCTTGGGCAAGATTCAGAACCCCAAATTGCCCCCAATGCATCCACTAGTGCGTGAGTGTGTTTGTGTTAGATAAAGTGCTAAAAAGCGCACAGAACAGAAACACTGTGTGGATAGCTGAATGCGGCCTGTAGTGTAAAATCCCTTTGAGGGTCACTAAGATAAGAAAAGTGCTGTATAAATGTAGGTCAGTTTAATGTTAAATTAAAAAGTTTTTTTATAAAACTAAAAACACAAACATGAAACAAATATGTAATGAAACAAGTTTCAAGTCGCAGTAACTTGGTTTTCCCACCATGATAACAAGCACAGATACTAATAGCTGCCTGGAAACCACATCTGCCTGATCTAAACTCTGCAGTACACTCTGGAAAGTAGTTGGAGTGAGATGAGCTACAAGATAAAAACACCCAAAACAAAAATATGCCTTTTATCTTATAATCTACATGTAGTGTGCACAAGCATGGCAATGAGGAAATAATAACGATTCAAACTGGTTGGATGCCTTTATGGTGACTAAGGCTCTAATTGTGTCTCCCTCAGAGACATGTAGCTTTATAGGCCTTGTAAGGCTTTTTCTCCCCTTCGTTCCCCTACTTCCTCCTTCCAGAGTGCCTAATATCAGATGTCAGATAGCCAAGGTGGAGAAAAAAGAGAGTGGTCTTCGAGACAGGCTGAGTTATGTGGCCGTCTGAGGTCTTATTACCAGTGCACAGCCTACAGGCAGCTTAGCCATTAGGGAATACACTGAGCATCACTCATACATTAACTCAGCTGACCCAATAGCTGATCAATACTGGAGTATTCTGTGAGTTCTCGAGTAGGAATCGGGACATAACATTGCATGATACACCCGACGCTTCCTTCAATTTGGTTTATGATTTTTTCATGTGGTCAGACATTATTTTGTTTTTGTGTTATTACAGCAGTGAGCTGTGCACTTACATATATATATATAAGTGTGTGTGTTTGTAAAGTTAAAACTCTTTATTATGACTTTGTTTCAGTATGCGTGTCCCTATATGCTGCAGATTTAAATGCATCAGAAAAGAATAATTTCTTGGCACAGTGGGTCACAATTGAGTTTGTGGGGGTTGATGATTAAGATAAAAACACATTGTGGTGTATTGAGGTAAGTGACCTGCCGCTCTGTTCAGATAAGACTCCAATTAATCCAGGCTGAATTGCAGTAATGTAAAATAAAGATAATTACTAAATCAGCAGGCTACATTGCTTTGATAGATTTTTGTTACTCAATGTTATTGCTGCAAGGAATAAGAAATTAAATGGATTATATCACAGTATTTTCAGATGGATTACAACTGCTTTTAAATAACCGCAAGAGCAATTTCATCAGCCCTGCAATTCGAGAAGCCACTGACAGGCACTGCATGATTCAAATTGAACTTGCTCTCATCATTTTAATAAAGCGCTTCAGTCTTCACCCCCAGCAGGCGCGCTCTCAAGCACACACGCACACACAAATTTTGCGCACAATAGGCTCTATGCAATCTCAATAATAACAATAATAATAGACACATGTTTATGAAGGACACTTTTAATTCCTGCGCAGCAAAGCCTGTCTTGTTTTCAAAACTTGTTTAAATGTTCAAAATCATTCGGCGAAAACAGGGTGAGAAGTAGATAGCTGATGTCAAAGCAGGATTTCATTTTTTTTTGTGTCGGCCTCCAAAGAGTCTTGGTACAGGCGACACTGGGACAATTTGTAGTCCGATGTTTCAATAAACATTGGCCTTTGAGAACTGCTTGAGCGTTTGAAGTTCAAGGTTTAAAAACAGTAAATAGTGGACAAGTAATCAAAGGCATGTGATGAGAGATTTCACGGGTGGTTATCTCCAGGTCCTTGCTGCCATTTCTGTGTGTGCCGGGAGATTGTGGAGAACTCGGCGTGCCAAGTGCCCAGGGCTGCTGCAGCGACTGCTCTCCTTTAAAACCATGCTGGCACAGAGCCCCCTATCGAAGCCAAGGCCTGACTCTGTAAGCATTCATTATGGCATCCATTAGAATAAACATCTCAACCTCCCCCAAGACCAGCTCCCTTGCTTTTAAGTGCCGTTTGACAAGGCTGCATCCAAGCTGCAAAATGAGAACAGTGCCCACATTTTATTGTATTTATTTATTCATTTCTGTTTTTAGGCTTTTTTTTTCAGACAGAGTTCTCCCACTGTTTCTACACGGAAAGCTTTTAAATGTTTGTCTCAGAGTGTTCTTGCCTCCATGGAAAACCGACAGCCATGCCAACAAAGAGTGGAAGAGGGCCTAATTGCTAATCTGTGCTTTTCTTAAGTGCATCGACACAACAGTATAAGGTGGATTTGTGTCAGCACTTAAATATATTCATTAAACATACGCTGTGCAACATTTAAGCTATTTCAATAACATTTCTGTACAGTTCAGGGGAATCGCACTTTCACCAGCTTGAGTGCCAGACTAAAAGCGAACCGCAGAAATTTTAAATGCAAAGGCTCCAAACATCTTTTAAGAGCTGAAGGACGCATACAGAGACGAACTTTAATCAGAGCGAGCTGCAGAATGGAGTTTACTTATTGACGCGATTGATGCAGACAGGCTGATGGTAAATATTCCACAAAACCTCATGAAAGAGGTTGTGAGATTAGAAACATCATAAATGCTGCAAAGTCTAGTTATTCAGGCTTCCACTGTCTCCTGTTTGATAGAACTGAAGTGCACGAGATGGCCAGACTATTTGCTAGTTTGTGCTGCAAGTTTCAAATCTAAAGACAGTCAATCTCTCCTCTGTAGGTCAAGATTAACACTCAGCCCACAGCTTCCTTGTTTACCACATTGCTGAAGACAGATGAACTTGTGATCTTCTTGAGTTTTCATGTTACATTTTAAATTCAAAAGAGAGGATCACAATAACAAAGTGCAGCCTTCAGTGTAAAAAAAAAAAGAATGTGTCTTCTCTAATGCGGCACTTCTTCTGCCAACAAACGCAGTGTGGGTAGAACAACAGAAGAGCAAAAAGACAACAAAAGGGAGCACAGAAACAAAGCGCACGCGTTATCATCACCGTTATTGACAATAGCAACAGCAGTAATAACAACAACAAAGGGCATCCTGGGATATCAAGTCACATTTGTTTCTCCATTTGCCGTGTGAAACGTACTGTAATAAGGCTGCCTTTCCACTTTCATTTGGCGTGCCAGGGTTGTCAGCGGGACGTGGACAGGAGGGTTTCATCAGCTCACTTTTTACCCAGCCAACTTCACTCTCAACCTATCTAGGCCAACAGGCGTGACACTTTGCGTTGGAGTACAAAGTCTCACATAAATGAAATTCAGATGATTGGTAAAAATGATATGATACACAAACGCGAGTGTCATCAGGCTGTCATGTCTGCCTTGTTCCCCCTCTTGGTGTGTAGTGGCACGCCTTGGGCCTGCGTCGCCTCGCCTCTCCCCTCCCCTCCCTCCACATGCAGTCCAGGGACGCTGGCCGTCTGGCTTACTGACAGGCAGAGAGGGAGATGAGCTGGATTGGGCTGCGTATGCCCCCTTAATGCAAGCGGAGAAATAAAGAGAGACCAGCAGTCAACAGCTCATAAGTAAATCTCTTTACGAGTGAAAGCGAAACAGACGCCAAGACAGCGACTATGAAACTTTCAGCAGGGCATCATGGAGGTTGAGAGAAAGGGAACGCCGTGCTGTGTTTTAGTGCGTGAAGACGGCACAAAGAGACGAGAAATGAAGAATGAGGGGATTTTGGATGTCTCAGACTGCTTTTGTTTGAGTTTCCGATTAAATTCTGCCGATATTAACATTTTAGCTGACGTCCTTCAGCAATTCTGAAGCAGTAGTCCGTAATTAGGTAAACAACTTTGCAGTGCTGAAGGATCAGCATCGTATTAGATTGAGGTGCTCTTCTTCTGGCGACTTCAGAAATTTTAAATAAGTCATCAGTCAGATACTGAGGCCTCTGCTCTCTGTCTAAAGATATATATGAGTGCTTTTTTATACATATATATAACTTTTTCCGCCAAGTAAAACCATCGCCCAGCATCCACCTCTGATTACTAGCTATGCCTGCAAGTCCATCATTCCCCTCGGCAAACAACAGGGGGAGCACTGACAGTAGACACTGATGGTGTTTATTGGAAATTAAGCAAATTGGATCATTTGCTGCTTGGATGCAGTAGAATGATGTTCCTCCTCTTCGAATTTACAAGTAAAGTACCTAATAATGCCAAGCAATTAGGAAGGACTGTCACTACACAACAGGGACTGGAGTGATTGCTAATGTGGATTAGGCTGCATTATCCAGCCAGTGGAAGGAGTAGGGTCGACACTGAAAGGTGGTGTTATACGAGCACCAAGGACAATGCCTTAAATGCCACACTTCAGCAGTGAGAAGGGATTTGTCTCTAATTAATTTTCAAAGATTTCTGTCGTCCGCGTTTCTGAAGGCCAGCCCTGTAGAAGCTCACTAGTGGAGTGCCCTCCAGTAGTTAAAGCCCTGAACAAATGTTCAGCATCATTAAAAAATATCAAGTACCTTCTGCTCTCTCATCTCTCCCACTGCATCAACAGTAGTTCTGCTTGTAAAGTGACAAAAGAGTTCAGGTTTCAGCGTATAGTACAATGCAAAGACAGCGAAAATAAGTAAATCAAACACAGATGTTTTTGAGTTTTGGTAGTTTCTCTTTCAGCTTGTTTATAATGTGCCATTTGGTACATGAGACCAACTTCGGCCCATTCTGAGGGAATATTTCAAGCATTTTTCCTCTGTTTCCTAAACTTTGCACCATAAACGTGACACTCTTTCATCGGAGAAATAGCTGCAGGACAGTTTATCTGAGCTCTGCCATCTGACGAAAGGGTTTAGTGGCGACGAGGGATGTGGTTCTGGATGACAGATTTTAATTACAGGAACACAGGGTAGTGACACTCGAATGACCAGTCGCAGCTTAGCATCAGCCAATCACCGCTGATAACCAGATGATGAGCGCAGAGCGACCAATTAGCTGTGAAAGGGCAGCAGTGCCGCATCAGCTATACTGCTGCTATGCTGCATGATCTTCATTGTAGGTGCAAATCTCAGAAGACAGACCGGAGAAGTCCTGTCACAGTGGTTAGATGTGTGGATCTCCCAAGTCACTAAGGAGGTATAAGCATCTGTAAGGCAGGTAGCAGGTGTAAATTATGTCAGTGTTCACTAGATTCCTCATGTGGATGCCTCATTAGTTCGTAATCCTGCTTCAAGATGCGGGCTTCTGACATTCTGTTTGTCGCAGTATGCATGGGTAGCATAGCACCAACACTAGAATAATTACTACAAGGAGAAAAAAAATCATGATTTCAATCTCTTGTATTTTTTTTTTTCGCTTGGCTAGAGTTCTTGAACCAAATATTTGCAGTGCAGCCTCGACTAATTTGCTCGGCTATCATTTTTTGTGCAATGTGTATACAGCAATCAGCCACAATATTACAGCCATCTCCCTGATTTTGGTTTCTTCCCCCTAATGCAGCCAAAACAGCTTTCAGCTCTTGGTTGGGACAGTGATATCCAACAATGTTTATAAGGGTGCTACATAAACACTGACGCACAGTCTCCTAGCAGAACTCTGCTTTCTAACAAGACCATTTTCTATGGTTATAATGTCAGGGCTGATTATTGTATGCTTGGGCTTGTTTCTTGGGCCCAGTTGAGCATATTTTGTGTCACCTGGTGGCATCTCAAGCACATTACATAGAATTAGGTCCATGATTTGTTGAACAAAGACTATTGGCCTTTATCAAATGCACTGTTTAGGAGTTACAGACATTTTATGCATAGTCCCCTGTTTTCAGAAGCTCAAAATAAACTAGACAAACTAACATGATTTTAAAGTTAAGGATTTTTGTAGGGTATATAAAGCACCCTAAGGTGACTCCTATTGCAGTTTGGCACTATAAAAATAAATAAAATTGATTTCAATAGATATTTTTTAATACTTGGATGAAAATCCTTTGCAGTCAATGACCGCCCGAAGGCTAAAACATATGGACATCACCAAATGCTGCATTTCCCTCCTTGAGATGCTCTGCTAGTGCTTTACTGCAGCCACCTTCAGTTGCTTCCTGTTTGTGGTTCTTTCTGTATTTAGTTTATTTTTGTATGTAATAACTGTGTGCTGCTTGCTCTGTTGGGTTGAGATTAGGTGTCTGACTTGTCCATTGAAGCTCTGTCTGATCAATTTTGCAGCATTTGGCTGAATCTGAGCAGAGAGTATAGCCCTGTACACTTCTGTCAGCAGTCACATCGTCAATAAACACTAGTGTTTCCGTTCCACTAGCAGTCATATGTGCCCACACCATAACATTGGGTCCACCACGTTTGATAATGTGGTGTGCTTGGATCATGAGTTTTCCCCTTTCATTCCACACTTTTGTCTTGGCATCATTCTGGTTCAGGTTATTCTTGGTTTCATCCAAACAGTTTTCCCAGACGTGTGCAGGTTTTAATCTGTCCTGCTTGTTCTAGATCGTAACCAGTGGTTTGCACCTTGTTGTAGACGCTAAGTATTTCCATCATGAAGGTATCTCTTGATTGTGTGACATACGTACCTCCTCCAGAGTGATCCTGACTTGGTTAGATGTTGTGAATTTGGTTTTCTTAATTATGTTAACTATGAAAATAATCCTGTCATCAAACACTTTAGCAGTGTTGTGTGGTCTTAACTCACTAGAACCTCCTTGGGCTTTACATTTAAAGTTACAGTGAAAAGCTATCAAATATAAATTCAGCATTTAAGATAGTATGTCTGGTTCATATGTCACGACCAGAGATGGGCAGTAACGCGTTACTTTTTTCAAGTCCATGATTAAAGTAAAGTAAGTAAAGTAAGGGATTACTATTGCAAAAACGGTAATTAGAATACCATTACTTTCCAGTAGGAATGCTGTGTTACTGCGTTACTAAAACCGTGATTTTTTTCCGAGAATGTCTCACGACAGTGACGTAAGCAAGTGCGACGTTCGTGACAACAGCTGTGTGCAGATCAACAATGGATAATATGTCAAGTGCGGGAGAGAGTATGAGCGTGCAGCGTTTAAAGCGTGGAAGTACTGACCTTACTTTGAGTTTGATTCCATAAAAAGTGACAAAAACATTAGTGTCCGTTATGCGTGGGAAGAAAACTTCTTTTTACAGTGAAAAAAAACCCCTAAACTTCCAAGCAAGCTCCGAGTGCGCTACGACGTAATGGGAAATTCACAGAGAAACTCGTGGATTCTTCCACTGACCATTGCGGCACACCAGCACCAGGGTGAACCTCCACCTACGCCACTCCTGCTTTACAGGTGAAAATAGAGCAACAGGATCGCTAGTCTTTGACTTTATTTATTTTCTGCTGTGTTTCACTTGCATCTATTTGAAAGAGTGAGTGTAAACACAAATATATATATATATATATATATATATTTTATGTGCTGGAATGTGCAGAAAATAGGTTTAAATATTAAACAAATTTCTTCCAGTCAGAATGTTGCATATAATTAAATTTTTGCTTGATGCATAAAGTTAAAAGATTAAAACTAATAAAACAAGTTAAAAAAAGAGACTTTTCCATTTGATTACATTTTGTATGATGGATTATGCAGAAAAAGTAGAATTGGGCTGAAAGATCTATCGCTTTATCACCTATTCAGGTTGTAAATCGTGTTTTTAAAAAGTAACTAAGTAATTAATTACTTTTGAAAATAAGTAATCAGTAAAGTAACGGGATTACTTTTTCGGGGAAGTAATCAGTAATTAGTTACTGATTGCTTTTTTCAAGTAACTTGACCAACACTGGTCACGACATAAGAAGGGACCAGGACTCATCAGGACATGATAATATAGAAAGTGCTTGTCAGTCATTTGTGCAATGTTAATGTTAGATTTTCTTTGAAGTTTTGGACCAAACTCTGGATGTTTGTAGATTACCCCTTGGCATTACATTTAAATGTAAGTGTAATTATAGCAGTAGTTTTGGTGCCTAAATTGCCCCACTTTCTCTTTTTCTAACATGAAAGTCAGTTAATATGTCAGCAATTTTCACAGGAACAACATATTCAAGTTGCTACTTGTGTTTGGTGTTGGCATTGTGAGTTAAGAACGAAGGGTTTACTGCAAAGTATACAACAACTTTTAACAGACAGCTTCACTGCTTGATCACTCACAAGTGAAGCTGTTGTTGCAAGTGTAGTTAATATCCTTAACTGCGATCATATTTGCTTTAGACCAGTGGTTGCTTCACAACTGGAGCCAGGCGTTGCGGTGAGAGTGTGACGCTCAGGCCAACAGCAGCACACAGCAGAGGCCTTTGCTGCTTTACACAGAGCGTAGAGTAGAACATGAACAGCTTCTTGTTATTTTGTAGTCGCAGCCTGCTGGTCTGTAGATACATAGGCATTTGGGCGAGTGGCTGTGAGTAGTGCGGTGTGAATGGTAACACCCAGGACAAATTACAAGGCGAGAGAAGAGGGGCCTCTCTCCTGCTGAGCCATGGTGGCATCACAGGGGCGGAAAATGACAAATCCTTGAAAAGGTCATACAAGACGCCTGCACCGTGATACGAGCTTACAGCCAATCTGACAATCTTAATTCAAATCATGACATTCCCCCAAAAAGTAGAACGTTTTCATCTCGTTTTCATGTCAGAACAGCAGCCTGACCTTTACCATGTAAGAACTTCACCGAGTTTTAACAAATGCTAATCAGAGTCCTTCATTAACAGGTCTCTTATAACCCCCCCCCCCCCTCCCCCATTAGCAATTTATGCATTTCACACTCAGATTCAAAAGAGTAATAGGGTTTCTCTTGTATTCTATTAATACATCTGTCTGGATTGAGCCATCTGAAAATGACATGATGGATTTGAAGATGGCAAAGTGGTCATGATGAGAAGAGAAATGGACATCCTGTAGCATTTAAAAAAGCTAGTAATCTCAGTTAGTAAAACTAGGGCTCATTTCCTGTTTTTCCCCCCATAATAGTCATTTTTAATCTTATAAACTGGAAGAAAATATCTGTCAATGAGTTTTATGCTTCAACCAGCTCTATACTTGTACGGCTACTGTGCAGTACTGTTAGGGTGTGTCCCACAGCCTAATACTACTACACAAAAAACATCATCAAATATTTACCTGCAGGGTTAAAAACCTTACTGCTGCTCACCGTCTCTTTTTTAAAAACTTGTGTTTTTTGTCATAATAAACAATAAAAATCAGAAGTAAATTCAAATATTTTTTACACCAAACTTTGAACTTTTTGTTTGGGAAGAAGCACATTAAGGTGTGCTTGTTTTAGAAGCTTTGACAGATACCAAAAAGCTTTCACTGGCACTTCTTGCCTCTCCTTGCCCTGCCATTACAAAACATTACTAAGTAACGCCCCCTGGAGTGATTTGGTCTGTAGTTTGTTGAAATTATGGTCCATTAAGTAACAGTCCATAATACATTACCTCCATGTGACAGCAGTACATGCCCAAAATGTGGACAAGGAGTTCTGATCTGAGAAAATGTGCTTATAGCTTAGTTAGTTTTATCCTGTTTTTTGTGTTTTGTTTGATTGTTAGTTCTTTTGTTTATTGTGTTTGGGCCACACACAGAAATCTTAATAATTTTTACAATAATAATTGTAAAAAGTGAAATTTTGTTGAACTTTTGCGCTCAAGCGAAGCAGCTATTCAGATTCTTTGCATTTCGCTAACACATGTAACATTAATGTTACAGACTTATTTTAATGCTTCAACAGCGTATACAGCTACAACAGTGTATGGGTATATCCATAAACAGTAGTAAAGATGTGACGTCACCCTTTTGTTTGCGAGCAGATGCATGTTTTGCCACGAGGCAAAGCCGGCAACTGTTTGAAGCCCCAGGCTAGTGGGGGCCCCCGAGGGCTAGCAACCTTTCAACTACGGCAGTGTCAAAGTTTAGTAAAGCGACGGTAGGAGAGCTTTGACTTCCCTTAGGAAAAAAAATATGGCCATTTGTAGGGTTTTATTTGTTATGTTATAGGACTATTGTTGTTGACAGAATATTTGAAGTATAATGATGCTGAATGCTGAAGGGGGCTGTGAATTTTTGCCTGGGGCCCCAACAGAGTCTAGAATCACCACTGTCTGTGAGGTCCCAGTTTGAAGCCTGCCAACTGACCATATTAAAATGTGCTAACATGCCGCTTTTGAAGTGAGAGAAAAAATTGCAAGCCAATAAACATTAACCTGCATAATTCTCCTTTATGACATCGCCTTTAAAATGACACAAAGTTAGCAAATTAAAATAATGTTATTTTAAGCATGGCCTGTAAGTAGTGGTCATGCTACACTGAAAAAATGGGAATTGGCAGGCTTTTGAATTTGCACAAATGAATTTAGTTAATGCTACACAAGCCTCTCATGTTTCTCTTATTTACATGATTAAATAAAGTACCATTTACTTGATTATAAACAATACTGAGACTACTCATTTTTCTTGCATTGATTTAAAATGACTAAATTAGAATACTAAAACCATTGTAATCATGTTTGACCACAACCGGAAATGATGCAATATATTCAAAGACAACAACTAAATGTGATTGGATAATAAGACCTACCTTATCCAATAAGACAACAACATAATTTAAGGAGAGCGCAATTGACCGCCAGATTCTGGAAGACTGTTCAGCCACATGCAACCTTTGGCACTGAGTCAGGCATAGTGAGAAGGTAAGTAATTTAAATACATTTGTTTTAGTTGGGTACGTTTTCACAGAATTGTTGTAGTGCATGCTATATGAAACGTAATCTGTAATGCATCTACATGTTGTTTTTACAGTGCTAGCTAAAGTTGGTATTAGCTTTGTGGCTAAAGCTGAAAAATATTAACAAATTGCACATAGTCGGGAGAAAGCAGCTGTTGTCGGTCAGATATGGAATTTATGCATGTGACAGAGAGCACTGACGTTTTTGATGGCTTAGCAAGTTAAAACGTCACTGAGAGAGCAATAGTGTTTGTGTTACTCGTGCTAGCTATGGCTACATTGGCTAATTAGTCTGGCTGTAACCGTCAGAGTTTCAGAAGCTGGGAGGGCCACAGTGCCATACCTTAATTATTGCTGATGACATGCACTCAAGTTATAATAAGCATCCTGCCACCTTAGACGTGGGTTTAAGAACCTGTGCCCATAAATGCCAAATCATTTTTCCATTTAGTCATTGTTTTAGGTGAAGTGTCACTTACTTGACTATTCTATTGGTCACGGCCAAATAATACAGCAGATATCTACAAGGAGATAAGTTTGTTCAACAGACTATGTCTTATTAAGTGATGTATTGTGAATTTTCCAACATCGGCCCAAAACAAATTAGGACCCTTTCCCCCCCTCTTTTTTTCTAGTTTGTGTAGAACATATGTGAGCTGCTTCTCAAAACATTATGTATAAATGAGGGAAAGATTGGTACTTTAAAGAAACCATTGATGCTCTTCTGGACTGGAATACCTTTTTTCAATTAAAATTAATGTTTTTTGTGATGGTGGAATTTTTACCTTTATGATTACAGAAGTCAAAACATCAGATGATGATAGCTTACTATCTAAACTCCCCATCTCTTGGCAAGTCTGAATTAGAGAGCTCAGCTGTATCGGCCTTTCTAGTGGATTTGCTTAAAGAGGAGATAGCTTAAGTCATTAGGTACATATTCCCTGACATTCTAGAGGTCAACCTTGCACAGTGTGTGACATAAAGAGTATAACTTATAGAAATGGAATGGTACTGGCCCAAAGGGCAGCAGGTGGATTGCCAGAATACTGAAAAACCATATCTGCATTGTACCACAGCATATTCTACATTGTCAGAGAGCTTGGTGGCTGGTACAGAGAGCACGACAGAGCTTTTGAGCTCCGCCCAGTATCCACAAGAATATTCACTCTCGCTTCACTCTGTGAACTCCTTGATACTTATCCATTGGTTGACTATGAGATTGGATCAGTCCACATTGTGACTTTAAAAAGGCATAGAGAAATAAAAGGTGTTCATATAAGTGTAATAGGTTCAGTCGCATGTATTTCATTAGATAAATTCTTCTTTTTTATGTCTGATCTTTATAACTTTGAGTATTGGGTATGGATAGCTTTATGAAAACTAAACTGAAATGATTCTTTCTGAATGTCTGAATGCCTACAGAGTCCTATGGGGAGTCCTATGGTCCTAAAGACTGTTTTGGCTGACGGAACCTGTCGAAGGCTCACTCTCTAATGGAGCGCCTGAATCAACTGAGGATCTCATCGTTGAAGTCAAGAGACAGTGTTGTCTTCAGGGCAGTTTCAGACTTCAGTTTATGGATTCCTTGTTTGGGAATGAGTTTCTTAACCTTACCTCAGTTTCAGAAGTAGCAGACAAGGGGACTCTTAAAGCTATTGACATGTCAAAGCCCACAACATGGACATAAAAAAGAGTAACAGAGTTGGTGAAACTCAAGATGGAAAAGACTTTTTCATACAGAAGACATGAAGTTGTTCGTGATGCACCAATGGTGGAGGCTTTCATGGCAAGATGGCCTGCTCTATTTGATTTCCATGAGGTAAGGTTTGCCTCATACACGGTGTTCTTGTGGTATTAGCCTAAAATGGTTAAGGCACAGTTGTTATTTGACAGCCCATTTCTTCAGCATGAGTGATTGCGGCCTTCTTCCAGGTATTAAACCTTTGAAGCTCATTTCTCTGTGCTCATGTTTTCAGATCAACGCTGAGTTTAAGAGAATTGCCACTATCCCCCCTCAAACAAAGTTCCTGGCTCAGCTGGATCTCCACTTGGACAACCTGGTGAAGTTGGTCAACAGAAGAGGAGAGCTTGGACTAATACTGAAAAGAATTGTGGCATAAATGGATAATGTAAGTGATAAAGCCTCAACATTCACTTAACACGATCCTCTTTGGATGAAATTTTATAATTGTGGAAGATTTCAAATGTTTCCCATGATAAATTCTCTCATTTTGTATTTTTACATCTGCTTGTTTTTTTTAACCTTCACTTTGTCAACTTATTATTAATTGCCAGTAAACCTATTATTAATTTGTGTGCCTTTACTTTAAAAACATTCATGTAAAGTACACTATTAAAACTTAAATGAAGGACAAGAGCTGAATGAAGATGCTAATGGTTTAAAATGGAGCACTGTAACAAAAAATAATTTCCCCCAGGGATCAATAAAGTATTCTGATTCTGATTCTGGTTAATTACATACATTTCATTTCAGTGTGAAGATGTTGATGCTGAGTGTGTTAAGGGAGTGTGTATCTACATGGGTGAAGACCCTGGCATGCTTATCCAGGAGTATGTGGTATGTACTTGTGGTTTTTTTTTTCTTTTTGGACTTTCCACAGTGTGTCATATTATTTACTTGGAAATGACTAACATGGCTTCTTTTTTACAGGGCATGGAAGAACGTGCCATCAGTGAGACTGTTGAAGACACCACTGTTTGAATTTATCTTCTTAAAGAGCAAGCTTCAGCAGATGAAGAAGAGTTGTCCTTGCAGGCATCAGGGTGGCGAAGACTTTGGATAATGTAGCATTTGCTGTGATAATGCTATTTGGACTCATGTATGCATTAAACCTTGCCTACCCTGCTGACCTTCGCTACAACTTTGACGTTTTCCAGAAGGTTTTCATGGAACTGGATGGAGCTAAACTCTCTAAAGTTCTTGCTTTCAAAAACCATCTGTTTCATTGAGAAGTCAAAGACTGCACTTCTGCAATTCTTTGCAGTTTTTCATTTTGTGTTCAGTAACGTTATACTGCTTATGTTTTTATTGCTTTCCCCTCGTGTGACTGCAATGCAGGATAATTTTTCCTTTTGGTATCATGTTGTAAGAAATTTTTACTGACGATTTTTAGCAATATGTTCTAAGTCAACCTTAATGTCCTGCTTACATGTTTAAAATGAAGATTAAAATTCATGTAGGTGTTTGGTATTAGTTATGTAACAATGTCATTTAAGGCTCAACTTAGTTGAAATCTTATACAGGTAAATACATGTACAGAAGCTGAAACTGTTGTCAAATAACACACAAGTTATATTTGGGTAAATCTGTTTATTCATAAAAGCGTGTTGCTTTTTTTTCAGGTAGTCTTAATTTAGTTTACATTTTCAATTGTGTAATTAATACAAATGTTATATGTAAGAGATGACAGGATCATCTATAAGCACTTTCTTTTATTTGCTGCTGAGGTCAGTTTTTTGTGAAATATTTGCAAATATATTCTCAAACTAACTTTTTCTTTTAGTTATTTCTGCAGGCTATCTTTAAAAATGTGTTAACAAGTTTATATGGATACAGTTTAATAAAGGTGAATTGTTCAGTAGCACTCACAGTCTTTGCCTTTTTTGTCAATAATAATCAGTTAATATTTCAATTGAAAAAATTAAGTAGGATTTAAAGCCATAATTTGTGTTGCAGGAACATAATTGCAATGTGTTTACATTACATAATATCATTGTGTAACACTGGCAAATAAAAATAAGTTGGTGTTAAACATTAAAATATATTGACATTATGCAATACATTGATATTATGATAATAGATTAATATTAGTACATCAAACATGATTTTTTTAAAGTAATCTGATGTAAATAAAATACTTTGATCTGACAAGCATTAATTACTTGAGGGAAAGTGGAAAATTAAGTCAGTCATACTTATTCATATTATGTGGGACCGATGTACACAATAAAATCAAGTAAATTGAAAGAACTTTTTTTTTTTCAGTGTAGTAGTAGGAAATTGTTTGCAGAGGTAGGGCAGAGGGCAGTCTATAGAAGTGGTCAACAAACCTTTTTGGGGAAAAAAAACCCAAAAAACAAACCTTTTTTCAGTTTATGCCCGACAATATTTTCACGGACTGGCCTTTAAGGTGCCACGGATAAATACAACAAAATAAAACCAGTACCAGTACCCAGAAAAAGATAATTTATTCATAACACACGGGAAAAGACCCAGGGAAACCGAGTTAACAATGAAAACGTTAAAAAATAATGATAAAAACCCTGAAAACCATAAATTTCACACCCGAGCCTCAACTCTCACGCCCTGGTACCAAGCGACTCGGTCCGTGGCCCGGGTGTTGGGGACCGCTGGCCTATAGAACTACAAGTTATTTTGCAACCACAAGTGTCGCCCTCTAATTGTCATTAAAAAGAATGCAGGGTTAAGGCACTTTAAGCTACAGCTATCTTTTACATTACAGTAAATGTCAGTCTTATACAATCCAATGCAACAGCCCTGCCACCAAGTGTTTTAATTCCCAAGGAGAACAAATGTGTACACCTAATTACGTTTATTGCTGAGACGAACAATCACACAGTGTAGTTCAATTTCAGTTAACTAAAGTAAAAGAAATTAAAGATCTTGAAGTTGAAGATCTAAAATCTTGACGAGTTGCTGTCTAGGGAGATTTTCACGCAATATATTCACCAGTGTGCTCTGATTTTTGTTGCACTGAAACAATCCTGAGCTCTTGATGAAATCTAAACATGGGCAGCAATACCAACAGGCTACTGTGTGGACCAGAGGAGATAGGGCAGCAAAGCCCCGCTCACAGCTGGGTGCCCAGATTAATAGGCAAGATAGACGTAGTGTATGTGTTTACTCATCACTCTGATTGCGTCTGTCAGGGACAAAGGCTTTGTTTAAACAGGTTAGGACTGTACAAGACTGAATGCAAAGCTTTATAAATGAAGATATGCTGAGAAGCCCTGGTAGCGGTATAATGACTTCCATCATAAGACACACAGCGAGCTCATCCCTCACATCAGCGCAGCTTGAGCCACCTTTGCATTTGCATATTTAAATCTACTTACAGTATCATACACAATTCCCCATCCTGCTCACAAAAACTATCCAACCACTTCAGAGGAAGAAGGTCTTTTAATATATGAAATGCCGATGGTGCTGTGTCAGTTGGTTAGAGTTCAGGCTTTACAAGGAGCAGCACTTCAGCATGTGACCCGGTGCCGCGCGTATTGTCTGTTTCATTGTAACATTTCTTTTACCGAGGTTAATGAGCTTGACACCGGGTGCCCTCAGCCTGCTCAACAGAGTTACCTTGCACCCCGCCCTCTTTTCTCTCTGCATGCCATCAACCCGCAGCCTAACATCTCCACAGCTGAAAACAGCAATTTCACTTAGCACATGCAGCCAAGGGAAAGTTATCAAGCAGCAGAGTGCTCACCTGTGCTTTTCAAGGCTGTTCTGCAAGGTCATGCAGCCGGGAACGAGCTTGGTCTGTCAGTAGGAGCCTCTGAGGGATTAATCGTCCCTGCACTGTCTTATTCATGCTCTCTGACAAACTGATCCATGACTTTTCCTGCTTGCTAATCATCAGAAACAATTTTAACACCGTGCTGTGCTTTTCTTTTCCGATCTAATTATATAATAACAACCAAACGCGAGCCAATTTAAAGGACCTATCTTCAAATGTGTGGCCTCATGCATATTTAATTGAACATGATTGTAGCATTAACAGCTGAATATGCAGCCGGCCTTTTCTCACATTTGTTCCAGCCTTAAGTGAAAGTGCCCTTAAATTAAAAGGCTATAGAAATCAATACAAGTGGCATCCATGGGAGAGCGCACGGCTTTGACAGTCTGTCTCCTAATGCATCTCTCACCACATATTCTGCTCGTGTTTCTAAAAGCACTTAATGTGCAATAAGCAGCTGCCCACCTCAGAGCCTGCCAAATGCTGGAGATGACTTGTCTGAAGAAGCTTAAAAGTTTGGGCTAATGCTATGTTAATGGATTATCTAGCCCTGCCTCTTTGTGAAACCGAAACTCGCTGTGTGGAGAAGCGCTGTCAAAACGATTCTTGACGTAAACTGGCGTGCAAAAAAAAAAAAAAAAATCCAAATCTGAGCTTTTATGTGATGCAACAGCTTTGACCAACATCTTACAATCAGGCAAAGTGCTTTTCGAATTCAGTGAATCTGCTTCACATTAATTCATTATAGAGCACATCATGGACCTTATGTTACCTGGCTGATTGCTCGTGTATTTAAGCAGTTGTATTAATATATTTAAAACCACATCAAATAAAATTCACTTCAGAGAGAGCAGAAGGCGCGATGGGGACAATCTAAGCTTCCTGACACACTGAGATGGAGGTCTGAGCTGTCCACTCTGGGTCATTTCCACAAAACAATTTGATACAGATTTCTTACTGGTGGGAGATTGCCTGTTTTCTTCCTCTTAAAGGTATACTTCCTTTCTCGTTACATATCCCTCATCTTGCTTCGGTTGGAGGCTTTATCCCTGCACATACACTCGAACGCGGTGATTTGTAAGAGCAGAAGAGTGAATCTGCAGCGCCAGCGAGTGAAGCTGCGAAGGACTGCATGAAAAGAACTCATTAAAAACTGTGACTCATACACACGCAGACGCTCACAGCTTGCTCCCGAGTTTAGATAATTTGCGAGTAAATCCAAGGCTGTTGTCCAACAACATATTTCTAATTGTT
This sequence comes from Aulonocara sp. 'chitande type north' Nkhata Bay, assembly GCF_057382095.1. NCBI lineage: Eukaryota > Metazoa > Chordata > Actinopteri > Cichliformes > Cichlidae > Aulonocara > Aulonocara sp. 'chitande type north' Nkhata Bay. The sequence goes on along the minus strand of NC_141344.1, from coordinate 21,215,347 downwards.
CCTGCACTCACGCACGCTCGTTTACACGTGCGCGCGCACAAGCGCATACTGTATGGCACATAAGATCTTCCCTCACGCAGTTAGAGTCAAAAATGAAAAATAGATGAGATCTTTGTCACTCAAATGGCTGTGGGCTTCTTAAGTGCTGTCAGAGTACGGATGAGGCCAACATGCATTATGGAAGACAGTGCCTGGCTAAGCACCTCGACTCTCCGCCTGGTCCGCGGCGCAAAACTGTCTAATGGAGTTGAAGACATGGTTGTGTAGCAACCTTAGATTCTATAATAATATCTAAAGTTAGAAGTTAATTAATCTCAGAGGTATATCGTGGGCTTAAAGGCCTCTCCGCACTGTCTGGTGCTGCTAATTCCCTCCATCTGGGGTGCTGAGGAGCATTTATGGGAGTTTACCAGATTAGTCCCAGAAACAGGATCTTTAAAGGGAACTGCTTGTTCTCTTCAGATTGGAGATCTGTCTTCCTTGCAGGGCAGTGTGGGGGATAGGCTAGTAAAGCTCTATTCTATGCTTATGTGACTTGTTTGACTAGAGGCCTAAAAATGGAATGTGCTAAACGGGGAAAGCCTTTTGTTACTGATGTGTAAAGCAGGACATGTATGGAATTCATTTGAATTTGTGCAGAGTGCATGCCTTTCCAATTACACTTGTAGTGGATTTTCTTCCAGATCGTGCACATCCAGAAGAGGCTTAGGTCAGTTTTAGATACACATCTATGTAGATTAACCAAATACTGTGGTATCAAACATTTTGGAATTAGGACTTATCTAAAAGTTGTTCGAGCTGATTAGGTGGCAGAGATCAGTGGCCTGTGGCTCACAGCCACAACTCAGTGTGGCTCACTGGAGCTAAAGTTGCACGCAATAATAGATGAACAATGATATTTGTTTCTTTTGGTTCAATAATATCGTGTCCTCCAACTTTTGGCAAGATCTAGACCTGTCCTGATAAGACCAAGGTCATCTGTTGGGAGTGTCTGCATAGGAAATGAGTGCAAGCTCCCAGCAGACTCAGCAGGGAGGCTGGAGAGTTAATAGTCGCTGCTCTGGTTTTAAAATCTGTCTGCAGTCCTTGCCGAGTTCCCTATTCTCTGACCACGGCTGGCACACAGAGCGGAGACCGTTTGAAAAAGACACACGTGAAGCAGGGGGGCTGGAAGTAAGAGACAAAAGTGATAGTCAAAGTGAGATTTAACAACACAGAATAGGGGAAGGTTCATGTGGCACCGTCTTCCAGCCCTTTCCCCCTAATCATTTTCAAATGTTCCCTTCCGAAAAGCGCAACTTTCTCTCTTTATTCACATACCAGAAATTCAAATTACATACAGTGCTGCAGACTGGATCCAGAGTCGACTGCGTTAGTTAAGTGAATTTCCCCATGTGCCATTTTGGGTGTGCGCGAGAAGCCGTCTTACCTACAGTTTGTGTCAGTCACAGCTGGCAATGACGAATTATTAAGGTGGATTTGACATAAAATGTTGGACGTAGTCCCCCTCTACCTTTTCTCCACCTATTAGTCTCTGAGAGCCTTACTTGACAGGGAGTGCCATCAGCTAGCATCAGCTCAGGCAGCAGAGCTTTCTCTCCTCCCCCGCAGATGCACCTTAGGCCTGCAGTGGTCTCCTCCTCTTCTTTGTTCCGCGCATCTGTTCAGCATCAGATGACAGCACTGATTAGCCTCACTCAGGGTCTTAATAAGACAACTGGAGTACAGAAAGCCGGCACAAGGTGAACACAGACACACAAACACACAGGATGTACAGCTGTAATCACTACATGCTCTTTCTACACTTTACCTACTCCCATACCTTTAACCTAACTATGACTCTGTCCTTAACCCTAATGAGGTCTGGAATACGTCCCTCAGTACTGGTGATCTGTCTATTTTTCCTAATCTCAGCATCTCGGTTGGTAAAGTCCACCCTGCTCGGACAGAGAACTACTTATTATAATTTTCTCATAATGTCGACCTCTGGACTGTATCCAACAGCGCTTCGGGGAGAAATCAGGCTTTTTTTTATTCATAGCGCTCTGAATTTTTATTTGATTTGTTCTCCTGAAATGCAGACGATTTGAAAATATCATTAATCTTCTAAAAAGTTAATCAGGTCACTCTGCTGTGATTTCTTTGAAACTAAAGTGATGCTTTCTGTAAATAACAAAAACTGGAACAGTAGTGTGTTCCTGTCAAATGAAAGAGTAAGAAGCCAAGTGTGACTGTTCCAGGTATTCATACACTGCTGCTGGCCTGCAAATTACACCTCTCACTGTGTCATCATTTCCTTTTTATTCGCAGTTTTCCTGCAGTTATTTGTATGTTTGCTAACACGACAAAAGGGGGCACGAAAATAAGCAACGTCTACACCAATTGACCAGCCTAGCTTGTTTCTTCGACCTTAAACCAATGGCGGTTTATTAAATTCAAACATAATACACAGTCTTCCACAAGTGTAACATGCACAGTGTTGAAGAAAAACAACCATTTAGCTGTTGTTTTTGCTTGCTATTTTTTTTTTTTAGTCAGATGTGTATGTACTGCTGGTACGAGTGGGTGTGCAACCTCAGTTCTCGATAGTGCTGTGTTTCTGCAGGGTGAACTTCTCCCACTCGTCTTCACCATCTCCCCCTCTGCCTCCTGGCGGATGCTCCTCACTCTGATATGTGTGTCCCAGCCCACCTGTTCAGGCCTCATTACTGTCAGGCCTGTGTTAATAAATATCCAGGTGTAGAGCGCTCCTCGGTGCCTGTACTTCATCACCAAGGAGCTCAGTCTGCTGGTCGCCCCCTCCTCTCCTGCAGCAGGGCTGACAGGAACCATGATTACACTGTAAGCACTGTAGTTATTCACCTTCTGCCCAAACTCCGACACTGCACTCCATCTTACACAGGGACACGCACACATACAGCGCTCATGTGCACGTACACACCTTCTTACAGGAACACACACACACACTGACAAACAAACACTCGCAGATATTTGCTCTTTCATTCCCATTAGTTTTTTCCCCTCCAGTGCAACGGGGTGTGCAGGCAACATGGACGACATGTTGCCATTTGCACTGTACGAATATCCCTACAGCAATGTTTGGTGACGGCACCCTCACGAAATCATTATTGTAGTGTAGGTCCACCGCGCTGAGCAGTTAATCATGCATAACATGAAAAACATGTTGTTTTGAAATACAGTCCAACACCTTCCTGTAACTCTGTAAAAAAATAAAATAAAATAGGCTGTGTATTTTATAATCAGATTTTTGCTGTTTAAAAAATGTCATTCTGAGCAAGTAATTGTTATGTCAAGAAGAATGAAATCTCTTGAATGTTGCATGAATCAGTTTTTAAATGTGTGATGTTTGTTCTCTGTTAACAGTCTATCTGACATTTTAGTTTTATGTTGGCATGCATTTCACCAAGATTCCCATTGTGTGCCATTTACAGTGCATGTTACTGTGCAATTTCTGTCTATGATTGACTGCTAAAAGTCTTCAGGTGAATTCAAAGATTTCTTTTTCCCGGTGCACTCAGACAGCATGTTTCAAACACAAATCTGCTTAATTCAAGTATTTTATGGAAGTATATGTCAACAATCACTGTGCAACAATGTGGAACAAGAAGGGACACTGATACTGTAACCAGAACCAGGAAAAAGTAGCCTTTTAAATGATTTTAACCTTAGGTGAAGTTCACATAGACTATATGGAAAACCAAATCGGGCTTCTCCAAGTGAAAAAGAATCACGCACCCAGCCATGCAGTCTGCCTTTACAAACATTTGTGGGGGGAAATGGGTCGTTCTAAAAAGCTCACTGAATTTGAGCACGGTGTTATAGCAGGATGGCACTGTCTGTGAAATTTCTTCCCTTCTAGAAATTCCGCCATTCACTGTAAGTTCTATTCCTGCAAAGTGGAAGCATTTAGAAACCACAGTGGCAGATCACAAAATGTTACAGAGCAGGGTCACAGAGTGTTGCGGCACATTGTGCTTAAAAATCACCGAGTCTGCTGATTCAATAACAACAGAGCTCCAAACCTCCTCTAGCGTTAACATCAGCTTGAAAACTGTGTGCTGGGAGCTTCATGGCATGGGTTTCTATGGCTGAGCAACTCCCATAAGTATAATGTTTAGGTGTTTGAGGGACAGTGAGAAAGGGCACTTAAAAAGAGAAAGAGAAAGAGAAAAAAAATCTTCTGGATCACCTGTTGAGAGAAAAAGAAGAGAAAACAAGCAAAGAAAACAGAGCAACATACTAAACACAACACCATCACGTTAATCTAGCTAAGTGTAAACAGCAGTGAATACTAAATATCGAATGTTGTTGTGTAGCAAGCAGGACCGACAGTGCACAATGTGCTTGGAAATAGCAGCCAATAAAGGTGTAGTTTATGTCTATGAACGGTGAACACCCGTGTCACACCTGTGTGGATCAGCGCGCTTGTATTCAAAAGGTTTCCCCATGTAATGGTCTGCTAGAGGTTGTAGAGAGACATAGCCCTGTCCCCCAGGGCATGAAGCAGGCATGGAGGAGATCCAGCCTCCAGACATCCAGAGGCCCCAGAGTGCGAGAGCCCAAGGAGGACCACCGGAGGGGCATCCGTGACTTTTGTTCATAATGCTCATCAAGTCTATTATAGATAATAATAGTCATTGAAGTTGTATACATGCTATTTGTGAAGCACAATAACTTTTTTGCATTGACTTTTTGTGATGTGGTGATGTTTGTATTTTAGTGTAGTCAATTATCAGAACTAATACATCATCATCATAATATTGTATTAATGAATTAGCCATTTCACTCTCAAAATGTAAACTTTAAACTAAAAGTTTGTAAGACAGTTAAATGCTCTCCTCAAAAGGCGGCTTCGAATTACAGAGCATAACTGTTGAATATAAAAATACGAGTGGGTAATTCTTTTCAGCATAAAAAGCATATGTTTACTGTTAGGAGTACTTTTATTTAAATGACAGAACAGAACACTTACTTATAACTTTATTATACGTAGTCTATAACTTTACTGTTAACTTTACTAAACCTTTAATGAGGACTCGCTTTTAAAGTACAATCAATACATTTTTAACTTTGCTTCCTTGCTCACACAGTTCACTGAATATTACAAAACATCCCAGCTCATTTCTCCAAAAGTAAGTATTAATCTTCAAAATAATCCTGGCAGCTTATTATGCAATCACAACTCCTCTGTGTGTTTTTGTGCAGGCCCTTGTCTCGTTGCATTTATGAGGTCAGTGTGTCTGAGTAAGTGGGTCAGCCAGGCCTGTGTGAGGGCTCTAGTCTCAGCAGCTCTAAGCAGCCGGCGCAGTGATGGCGGTGGCCTAGGAAATGACAGGGAGGACGCAACCACTTGACTCTGGAGAAGCAATCAGACTCTAAGGGGTTTAATGCACTGCCTTGGGTCTGAGCCACAGCAATTGGGTTTGATAGCTGTGTCATTATGTGAGGAGGACGTCTGGAGGTCTTCAACGGCCGGGGATTAGAGGGCGGACACAGAGACGGAAAAAAGAGAAGAGGAGGAGAGCGGGCGGTGGGAATCCCTGTGTCTGCTACTTTGGACGTAGGCCCCCTCTCACCTCCCTCATCTCCCTCTTCTCTCAGTGATTTCCTTCCACAAAAGTGACAAATAAAGCAGGCCTTAGGGACACAATACTCGAGGTCACTCCCACATTGTGTTTCTCTGCTTGTTATACACCAGACATTTTAATTTGGTGCCATGTGCACAATTGGAGTTTATTTTTCGCAGCAACAGCTAATTAAGAGAATATCAGTGACAGTGTCTAAAGCCTTTTCTCTCTTTGCTTATACGCACCTCTTCCTCCCCGTTACCTCTCAGCGCAGTCTTAGTGCAAATCTGAGAGATTCCAGGAGAAATGACAATTACTGAGTATTTGACACGTAAATCTGACACCTCACTATAATATCGCTAGGCAATTTTGACAGTCTCATTTAGTGCTTTAAACCCAATGATATAACTTTCTCAAGGAACGTGTTCACAAACAAGTTGCGACTGTCGAGTGAGAGCTCACAGAGCAGCCTGTGCTCATGAGTCTATGAGTGAGAGCGAGAGTGAAAGAAGTCAACCTGTGATGGATGCGATGGCAGATGCTAGGGTAAGAGTTGTCATCAGCGTTCCCAGCACCTTATGGAAGAGTGCCAGGTATGCGGCTTTGATTGGGCCTACTGTGGCTGTGCTGTTTGCCACAGCACCGCTTTGATTAGTGCCTCCATGAAAATGTATGCCCTATGCTCAAAGAAAACTGGGGGAGTAACTACCTGTCAGGAAATCCACAAACAAGGCTACTTAGAGTATGGGGAACTGTATATTTTAAAGTCTAATATTTCGTTTCGTTTCATTGTGGGGGGCTTGCCAAATCCCTGCTGATACCCCACCCAAGCAAAAGGTCCCCCGATAAAGAGGTGGTACCCGATAAGGAGGAGGTACACTGCTAGCCCCCAACCCGCTTGTGCGTGCACACACAGACACAGACACACACGCACACAAAGATGAGAAGGAGAAAGCACTCTCTCAACCACACAACAAAGGCTGTCTGCCAGATGCTGTGAATACCAAAAAACCCCTGCAACACAAAATATATAAATTAATCAGAGTGCAGGTAAATAAATAAATAATGTATATGAGGAGCTAATTAAATGTGTTTATTCCTGTTATCATATGCTGCCCTCATTTCCACCACTTGAAGTCATGAATCATTAAGTGGCTGCTAAATTGGTCTCTGGGGCTGTCCTAGTGGCAGGGGGCGGTCAGATCCTGTCTGGCAGAAGGCAGGTGTGCAGCGGACGGACGGATGGCCTGTGCTCCAGTAGTCCTCGGACAGTGGCGCCTGACAGAGGGGAAGCAGGCATCATGCTGGGAGGTGAGCGGCCAGAGGAGAGCCTGTAGCAGAGCGGCTGACAGGACCGCCCGTCACCACGCTGGCTCCGCTTTGATTAATGAGGGCATTTGAAAGACAATTAGTGGGAGCAGATTTGCCTTCAACTACCTTATCAATCAGAACTCTTTTAATTCAATGTGTAGCACCCTCTGCACCAAAATGAGTGTGTAAGCATTGTGCGTCAGGGCAGGAACAGCCTGCCAGTCAACAGGAGGTGGGAGAGGAGAGCCAGAAATACAAATGACAGTTCTCCCAGGACTTTAGAGACATACAAAATGGGGTGGGTTGTTCAGCTTGTAAATGTTCAAGTGAAGGCCAGATTTGTCCTGTACTCTGCTACTTATTTTACCATCACATCTGCAAGAAATCATCACTCATGATTCGACTTCCCTTCTAAAAACCAGTTGGTTATTATAGCTGGTTTTTACATGTAGTGGATTAAATGCTGCTATTTTGTAGGAAACCTGGCATTACAAAGAAATGTGGTATCCTTTTGTCTTTTATTAGCTCTGTTCATGTCACGTCTTTAAGCTAAGTTTTGAAGACCCAAGGTTAAAAATAGTAACAAAAATTAAAGGAACAGTTTAAAAACACATCAGATAGGGGAAAAGGTCATGCTGGATTTCTATACTGATATCGACTGGGTAATGTGTTAAGAATGAAAGGATGCCACATCTTTTCATGGAAATTAGATTAATCATCCTACACGAGGCTAAATTCAAAGATGCCTGGAAAATCAAAGTGGGAAAAATGATGCAGCAGACAATTCCATTTTGACAAAATTTCACTGCAGCAACTAACAATGGTACTCAGTAGTTTGTATGGCCCCCACGTGCTTGTATGCATGCCTCATAGCATTGGGGCATATTCCTAATGAGACAACTGCTGTCCTGGTGGATGTCCTCCCGGGGCATTACTGAGCTCTTGAACAGTCTGAGGTGCAACCTGGTGCCTTAGGATGAACTGAAACACAAAGTCCCAGAGGTGCTCTGTTGGATCAAGGTCATACCTAATAGCAACCAGGGTGCCGCTGGCTAGCCTGTAGAGGTTTGTGCCTCCCTTCATGGATATGCCGCACCATTGATGACCCACCACCAAACCGGTCGTGCTAAACAATGTTACAGACAACATAATGTTGTCCACAGCTTCTCCAGACCCTTTTCCGTCTATCACAGATGCTCAGGATGAACCTGCTGTTATCTGTGAAAGACACAAGGCAATAGTGGTGGACCTGAATATTCAGGTATTCTATGGCAAATGCCAACTGAGCTACATGGTGCCAGTCAGTGAGTACAAGGCCCACTGGGCCCTCAGGTCACCCTTGTGAAGTCTGTTTGATCAGAGACATTCATACCAGTGGCCTACTTTTAGGCCTTTTAGGCCTCTGGCGGTGCTCACCCTTGTCCTCCTGCTAATGGGTTAGGGTCCTGTTTAGGGTTAAGGGTTCTACGGTCCTGCTTAGCTCTCCTGTGCTTGGAGACACACAAACCTTCTGACACCTGGAGGTTTGTGTATTGCCCCATGCTGCCACAAGTGACAGTGACCCTAGCCAAATATAAAATTACTAAAAAAAAAAAAAAGCAGTCAGAAAAGGGCTCCACCTCTAAAATAGTTCATGTTGATGGTTGTCTTATTGTTGCCCTTCTAGTGCACCAACAGCAACATATACTATACTCTGATTAAAAAGGTGTTCCTTTAAACGTTGCGCAGTGTATGTCAGCCAGCACAAATCCACCAACCCTCCAATTGCAGAACCCTCTAATGGTAGAATATGGTATATCATCTTTAGATGGAAGCTAGCAAGCTAACTTTTTTCTGTACTTTATTATAACAGCAGGTAGAACAGCCACACTGATCATTTTATTCGAATTTAAAGAATTTGGACTGTTTTTAACTCCAAGTGGAGCCTCAGTCTTCCTTTTTGGGAACTGAGGGAGTCTTTGGAAATGGCTAATAGCGTCAAACTGGTTTAATGTTTACAGTGTGGAGAATCAATATAAATGACTATTTAACAAAAAAGCATGATCATTACCTAAACCTAACCAAAGAGGTTTGGTCCCTTAAAATTAGAGAATGAAAAGAAAGCAAATAAAATAAAAGACATAAGACATAGCCAAACTGGAAACAAGCATGTAATTTATGCCTTGCCAACCTCCTTGCCTCCTTATATCGACGTAGTTGGACTTTCTAACAGAACTGTTAATGGTCAGCATTCAAAACTACTAAGCTGTGTGGCGAGACATTGATGCCAAAGGGCACCTCGTGAGTAAATCTCTTGACGACAGCAGCCTCAGACGAAACAGCATTTATGTGAAGAATTTGACGCCCTGGGATGAGAACACGTTGATTATTATGATGCTGCTTGTCAACTGAAAACCTATATTTTGTTGACCTATTCATCAACCCCGAGCTCAAAAGACAATTTATAATGTCTGAACCCATATTTCGGAACATGATGTTGACATAATGACTAATGCTGTTTGGTGAGTCTGATTTTAACCCATCATAATTACTTCGTTGTTGCTTTAGAAGAAAGCAGGATGTTTCATTTATATTTGCTGCCATTAGCCAGAGAAATAATGGTCTCAATCAATCTTTTGTACAAGGTTTTCTAATTGTTACGACTTTCTGAAATTAAAAAATCAAACCACTTATGAAACGGTGGCTGCAAAGGACATTATACAGGATATGTTTTTTTCTCCATTTCATGGTGGCTCAGAAGAGAGCTAAACAAATATGTATGCAGACTTCATCTCAATGCTGCAGCATTTCTTTTTATTCTTTAAGCCGTCTTCTTATACAATTACACTTGTCAATCAATTGAAATGAAATTTTTGAACTACTGGAGAAATGATGTAGATCTACCAATGCGCTTAAAAGTCTAAAAGATATGTTTTCATAAAGCTGAAAACAGGCAAGTGAGGAAGTGTCTCTATTGATCCACCTCCCTGTAAATAAAACAGGGGCAATGGGCAAAAAGAAACAAACAACCCTGGCAGAGGGATGGGGAGAAAAAAAATCAATAGGTTCCCTCACTGGTGGGTCTTCTCTGGTCAAACTATTCTCTCTGGGTTTGACTTTCTGCAGACAGGAGGAAGCACACAGCCAACATTCTCTTGATTTCCACATTTCTTTTATAATAGGACTTCACTGTGAATGCAGCTCGTGTGCATTTAATCCACACAGCTACCGGAGAAGACTGCAGAATTGTGCGGTTCGGGGTTTATCACACAAATGTTACTGTGAGTTTTCAGAGGGGCTCGTGTGATTCTATGCTTATAGTTTAAAGGAGCACGTGACCAATTTCAAATATCAAAATCAGTTTCTGAACAGCGTGATCTGTGAAAATAGTTGTGAAAATGCTTGTTTGAGTTTGAAACAGTTACTCAAACAACTCAGTTGATTGTTTTTAGAGTGGGTCAATCATTTAAAGACACTGTGTTGCATTACTGTAAATCTAAGATACTTGGTTGTGTAAAACTCTCTACTAATATTACATAACAACTGCAGGTAGGGTGAAGATAACATGGTGAAATATATATAGTAAAGCTATCTTAAATAAATACAAACAGTGAACAGACCTCAAAGTAAAATTCCATCCGTCAACCCTTTTTTTTATTGTTAATGATTGATTTAAAAAAGAAACTGCACAGTGTGTGGACTGAACTTTCTCAGCTTCTGGACTGAGGCATGCCAGAAAAAAAGTTTGAGAAGCTGGACTAAATTAAAAACTCAAACCCCCGAAAAAGCAGATCAAATTACTTCATCCATCTTTTATTTACAGTCTGTGGATTCCCAAGAACTTTTTCAGTGAACTAAAAAGTTTCTTCAGACCCCATACAGCAAAAACAACGCTGTATATAATGTAAGAGATAGGAGATTTTGTGCTGCTGCTCATTGATATTTAATATTTGCAAATGATGTCACTCAGTCAGTGCATGAAAAGACAGATATGCAGGCTAAAAAATTATTGACTTTTTCTTTCTCATGGGTGATGGAAAAAGCAATTGCTGAAAGTCCGTATTCAGCACTGCAAGCCATAAACCCAAAGTGCCTGAGCGTTGTGCTGTCCTCTCCACATGTGATTTTCTGAATACAAGACACTGTGGCAGGTCCTACAAGGGAGAGATGTACAGTGGGGCAAAAAAGTATTTAGTCAGCCACCGATTGTGCAAGTTCCCCCACTTAAAATGATGACAGAGGTCAGTAATTTGCACCAGAGGTACACTTCAACTGTGAGAGACAGAATGTGAAAAAAAAATCCATGAATTCACATGGTAGGATTTGTAAAGAATTTATTCGTAAATTAGGGTGGAAAATAAGTATTTGGTCAATAACAAAAATACAACTCAATACTTTGTAACATAACCTTTGTTGGCAATAACAGAGGTCAAACGTTTACTATAGGTCTTTACCAGGTTTGCACACACAGTAGCTGGTATTTTGGCCCATTCCTCCATGCAGATCTTCTCGAGAGCAGTGATGTTTTGGGGCTGTCGCCGAGCAACACGGACTTTCAACTCCCGCCACAGATTTTCTATGGGGTTGAGGTCTGGAGACTGGCTAGGCCACTCCAGGACTTTCAAATGCTTCTTACGGAGCCACTCCTTTGTTGCCCGGGCGGTGTGTTTTGGATCATTGTCATGTTGGAAGACCCAGCCTCGTTTCATCTTCAAAGTTCTCACTGATGGAAGGAGGTTTTGGCTCAAAATCTCACGATACATGGCCCCATTCATTCTGTCCTTAACACGGATCAGTCGTCCTGTCCCCTTGGCAGAAAAACAGCCCCATAGCATGATGTTTCCACCCCCATGCTTCACAGTAGGTATGGTGTTCTTGGGATGCAACTCAGTATTCTTCTTCCTCCAAACACGACGAGTTGAGTTTATACCAAAAAGTTCTACTTTGGTTTCATCTGACCACATGACATTCTCCCAATCCTCTGCTGTATCATCCATGTGCTCTCTGGCAAACTTCAGACGGGCCTGGACATGCACTGGCTTCAGCAGCGGAACACGTCTGGCACTGCGGGATTTGATTCCCTGCCGTTGTAGTGTGTTACTGATGGTGACCTTTGTTACTTTGGTCCCAGCTCTCTGCAGGTCATTCACCAGGTCCCCCCGTGTGGTTCTGGGATCTTTGCTCACCGTTCTCATGATCATTTTGACCCCACGGGATGAGATCTTGCGTGGAGCCCCAGATCGAGGGAGATTATCAGTGGTCTTGTATGTCTTCCATTTTCTGATGATTGCTCCCACAGTTGATTTTTTCACACCAAGCTGCTTGCCTATTGTAGATTCACTCTTCCCAGTCTGGTGCAGGTCTACAATACTTTTCCTGGTGTCCTTCCAAAGCTCTTTGGTCTTGGCCATGGCGGAGTTTGGAGTCTGACTGTTTGAGGCTGTGGACAGGTGTCTTTTATACAGATGATGAGTTCAAACAGGTGCCATTCATACAGGTAACGAGTGGGGGACAGAAAAGCTTCTTACCGAAGACGTTACAGGTCTGTGAGAGCCAGAGATTTTCCTTGTTTGAGGTGACCAAATACTTATTTTCCACCCTATTTTACGAATAAATTCTTTACAAATCCTACCGTGTGAATTCATGGATTTCTTTTTTCACATTCTGTCTCTCACAGTTGAAGTGTACCTCTGGTGCAAATTACTGACCTCTGTCATCATTTTAAGTGGGGGAACTTGCACAATCGGTGGCTGACTAAATACTTTTTTGCCCCACTGTATGAACTATGCACAGTTTTTCACCTAAACTGAGAAAAGAAGCGCTGTGCAGTTGGTCCTTGGTGTGTCCAGACTAACAACAGATCATTACATTCTTACAAGTGAGGCTCCTCTGGTAAGTGAACTCTGCTGGATCCCTCTTGTGTCTGACCTCTGTAACCCCATCCATCCTTCCATCCAATTTCCAAACAGCTTATAACAACCCCCTAGTTTAGGGTCACTAGTCTAACCAGGGCTAACGCAAACAAACATTCACACTGACATTTACACCTACGTCCAGTTCAGAATTGCCACCACACATTAACCTAACCTCACCTCACTTGGAATTAACCTAACACATATGTATTTGGACTGTGGGAGGAAGCTAAAGTACCTGGAGGGAACCCACACAAACTCCAAACAGAAAAGCCCTCTCACTGCTAAATTTGAACCCAGGACCTTCTTGCTGTGAGGCCAGTACACCTTCCTTGGTTGGTATTATTTTTCCCTCGTAATCCCATCCGGGAGGGGGGGGGGAGATGATGCTTTATAGTTTTGTGGCACAATCATGGATCTAATTGGGGCACAAGATCTTGGTTTATTTGCCATCTCCCTGTCTGTGTTAAATGTGTGAGCTTTGTGCCAACAGATTGTTTTCAGTGATGAATGAAATTATAACCAGATCACATCATAAAGCATCAACAATTAAGCCATGAGTTTAGAGCCTTTGCTGAATATAGAAGAACGCGTGACATCATCTTGACGGGGCAAACGCATTTAATCGTCCTATTTCCGTTATCCCATTTGATGTATTTGGCTGCAGAGTGGGTAAAACCAGGACAGTTGTGGACATTCTCCTCTGCATGCCTCTTTTTCTTGTTCCAGCTTAGTGGGCAATAAGCAATGCTGCCTGTTTCCCATTAGCAGTTTTATTTCACGGGAAATTTGCTTCCTGCTTGCTGTAATTGGTATGTAGGCACCTCCTGATGTGGGCATTAGAATTTTTAATACAATCTTTTACACAGGTGGGAATGTGCATATATTACCCTTTTACTTTACTTCCACAGTATTTGATTGCCATTCACAATTATTTACACTTATATTTTGTGAAACAAACCTGGAGATTATGGCTAATGTTTTGTTTTGTTTTTTTGTTCAAACGCTTCACAACGGCGATCCTAATGCTGAAAACTTTTTTTTTCTGCAAAAAAGCAGAATGGTTTCAACAAAAGACACCACTGTTTAAATCTCAGCAAAAGCAGACTTGTAGTAAAAGGCAACACACTGAGACGCTTCTCCCTAAAGACACAGTAACAACAGAATTGGCAACAACAAAAGGGCCGCATACAACATGTTCTTTTAAGATTATTTGTCCGTGTAGCAAGAAAAAAGGAGTTACTTACATCCTGCTAATTAACTCTACCGGCACCCTTTTAATTCATAATATTTCTAAAGGTTTTGGTTACTGCAAATTGATAGTCAATTGTGTGGTTGGAATTCAAGACACATGTGGTACTTAATGGCAAAACTGCAGCAAGTCTTTTATCCAGCAAAGGCCAGAGCTGGGTGCCATAATGATATTCATTTTCAAACAGGAGAACATTCTAATGGGCAATTAAGATGATCAAGCCTGCCAAGATACACGTGAGGAACGGTGTGCTGGTGCCAGTGATTACGTGTCCTCCACCCCTGCCTCCTTCCTCCGCTGGCCCGGGCTTTGTCTTATATGTGTGCATAATAGCAGGAAGGGAAAGAGGGAAAAGGCTCCAAAAGCACAATATAATTGAACTTTCCACATTATTTCTCACTAATATGTGCTGCCACTTGGTCTCATTAGTGGAATGATGTGCTCTGCCATTCTGGAATGAACTCTTTGCCCAAGTAATTAAGGCTCCTAAAGTTTCTAGTCCTTTGTTTAAAGAATTCGTCCTTGTGCTCTCCATGCCCCATCAGCTGCCTAATTAGCAGGGCCTTTGTGTGATTAAAAATTCTCACAGAGATTCCGTTGGATATTTTCCTCTGTTAATGAGTGTTTATGGACAGCTGGGAATGAGCGCGGGCTCCCTCCTCGTCGGACCTCCTGTGCATTGGGCAGACCTCTGTCAGAGCCCAAGAGTGAGAGCTGTCATTTTCGTAATGGGGATGGAAATTGGTCAAAACCTACCAAGTCCCCCACAGGAATGGAAATGCCTTGAAATATAAATGAGGATGAATATTCATATTTCTTTGACTTCAATAAAAAAAAAAAGTGCTGAGTATTAATATACATGTCTGTCAGTTAAGGCAGCACAAGGAACTCGCTGTGCCGTGTCTGCCCATTAACGCAGCCCTTGGCTTCATTTGCTATTATCCTCAGGTTCTTTTTCTCCCTAAAGTTAGGGTCAGCCCCTTCCACTGAGAATTGCACATTGGAGGCTTTCCTTTTGTTACAGTTCTCCCACTTAGTGGAAAGCGAGAGAGAGAGCGAGAGAAGGAAGGCCCTGAAAGAGCCAGAAAGACATTTAATGAAGCCCAATCGGAAGTAAAGTAAGCAGGGGTCAAATCCAAATGAAAGGAACAAGCCAGTTATGTGTGCACTTGGAGGACAGCAGAAGTCCAGAGGGAGAAAAAGGGGAGAAAAGCGGCGACACTGAGAGGAACGGGAAGTAGTTCACACCGGTTTAGCTGTCTGGGACAGAAGCACTTCAGCCTCGCAGCCGATTCCCTCCAAGCTGTCTTCATTTGTCTCATGATGGACTCACAATGCAGCGACAAAAGAACGTTGATGTAGTTGTTCATACGATAGCTCATTTCTGCATATATATTTAAATAATCAGCTGAATCTGTTTCACACATTGCCCCCAAAATTTCAAACAAAATTTGAATTTGCACACTTTGAACCACAGTCAGCATATTTTTTAAAAGATCCGTGTAAACACAAACAAGTATAATGTAACTATACACTTCTCTTGTACTCATAGTGCTACTGTATGATACGACATCTCCTAGAAGAATTTTGATTATTAACCTTTCAATGTGATTTTCAGACTCATTGAGGATGCACAGAAGTGTCCAAAGTGAAGGTTAAAGAGATTAGGTTGATTATCAAATAATAAATCAGCCAGCGATTTTCCGGCCTCACATGATGTATTTGTTGATGTTTGGACCCTGTCTCCCTGCCATCTTATCATATTAAATTTGCATGTTTTTTTGATCTATAAAAGGCCTTTGATGTGTTTACTCCCCTTCTCCCCGCATTAACCGCTATTTATGTATACCTGTAGACCTCTCACAGGAATCCTTCCATGGTGAAAAGTTGGGTCCTATTTGGATGGAGTTAAATTTCCTGGATGCATTGAGCTCTGGGTAATTTGTTTGTTTTTAATTAAAATCTAATGTAGCTTTCTCAAGGCCTGGAAACAGTGCAGCTCTGCCCAGTGACTGGGGGATATTTAATAAGCTGCAGTGCTGAAAGTTGTTTCATTAGGTGTGAAAAGGGCTGATAACTCAATAGCCACCAGCCAAACATCCTCTCTGTGTTGGTTTCCTGCCTCTTTAATCTGTTTTTTATTCTGCTTGGCATGCTGTAGCAGTAAAGGGGACTTCACAAAAAGGAAAAGACATTCATCACCATCGGGCCTCCGACAAACCAGGGTGACAGAGCGAGCCAGCTAGTTTGGCTGCGAGAGGAGATGATCAGACTGCAGAGCACCACAGCACCTTGTGTGAACTTAGGGATGAAATTGTGTGTTTATGCGCTGTCATTTCATTTGTGCATCGTGTCCTTTGAGTATAATCAGTAATTGTCTCACTTTTGAGTAAATAACATCAAAGCCCCATAGCCATCAACAACATGTTCCCCCATCTATTTCCCCTTATTTATTCCATCCTTATCTTTATACACCAACATGGTGTCAAGTAATAATAATATGTGCATAAAGGCTGCAAAATCACTGATATTTAGAGATATTCAGTACAGCGCCCATCACAATCAGTCATCTTTTAACTCTTTACCCCTTGAAAAACTATTAAGAATAACCCTTGAAGCTCTTTTCTGAAATGAGTGGGTTTTGTCATATTTCAGACCTGCTTATTAAACAAAATGACTGGGTTTGCATCAGAAGTTAGTCAGGGTGGGCTCTGCCTGCAGCTGCCTTTGGAAAAAAAATATCCTAATGGTCATCAAACCACATCATTGCTGATATATACTGAGGTGTCAAAACTTGTCATTAATTATTTCACTTCAGTGAGGTTTTCAGGCATTCATTTATTCACAGCTCTCTTTAGGTTGTACCACAGCATTTCAATCAGGTTGAAGCCATTACATTTTTCAGCCATTGTGTTGTAGATTTGCTGTTGTGCCTAGGATCACTGTCCTGTTGCATGACCCAATTTCACCCAAACTGTAGCTGTCATTCAGACAGCCATACATTTATTTTACTTTAAGATTCCTTAGTATAAAGAGGAGTTTATGGCTTTTAAACAAGCATAAATCGTCACCACCTCTGTGCTTGACACTTGGAGGTGTCACATGTATGACAGAAGCTGGACTCTCAAGGCAAAATTCAATTAAACCAAATAAAATACACATATATATAAAAAAAAATCTAAACAATGAGTTCATAAACTCCCCGAGCTCCAGAGGCACAAATCAACACAAGATAAACAGGCTAGAGATTGGAGCAGTAAGCAGTCTTGTGTCGCAGGCTTGAGACACAGATGATCTGACAAAGGCCAAAGGGAAGACTACAACCATATATACACAGAAAGTAATGAATGTAGAGTGGAAACACTTGGGGAACAAAACACAGCTGAACCAGATCAGAAAATGAAACACGGGGAAGTAACACTGAAAACAATGCACAAGAGACGACAACTGAAAATATAACATGAAGTGAAATGACAGAGACCTAACACAAAGACACATATTTGGCAAGATACGAGAGATTTGCTGGGACACCCACTCCTGAGAAGATTGTGGTATTTTGTTCACACACACCTGAATGCCCCAGACCACCAGTTTTTATACAGGTGCTCACAGGTATGATCCAAATGTTCTATCATAACATAAACTGTGACAAAAAGTGGTTAAACCAGCAGGAGTGTAACATACACTTTTTATGCAAACAACTGGTACAATAAAATCAGAACAGACAACATCAAAACATCCCAATCCTGCGTACACAGTGTACACAGTCGTCAGTTCTCGTAGAGGAGTTTCTTTGCCATGTTGAGCCATTAAGGTCCTGGGCATTTAATCAATGTGAAAATCTACAGTAGAGGTTTTTTCCCTCTACCTGAAAAATGTTACAGGCCAAGTCTCTTTCTTCGTTCCATACTGAATGTATAACACAGTCCCTAATTTGCTGCCAGAGATCTGTGGCATACTTGAGTGTTCCCCCTCCCTCATGCACTCACTCCTTCAGGGAGGACTTCTGAAGCTTACAGTAATAAGGCGACAAGTATGCCTTCGTGTGTTGAACTACATCAAGCCCACTAATCCTTATAGAGTGATGCCGCCCACTGATTTAGATTGCCATTATGTGTTTTATAAACGTTCCACTCTGAGGTTTTATATTCAAAAAATCTGGGGAGGTGGAGGTGGAATAGACAATGTAAATGGTCCTTTCATTACCATTCATCCCTCCGCATGCCAGAGTTTAACCAGGGCAACATAGATGTGCTCACTCAATGGCTCTGTTCCACCTGAGATGAAAGGCTATTTACATCCAGCGATGATGATGATGATGATGATGATGATGATGATGATGGTGATGGCGATGGCTGTGGGAGCTGGCATCGTTTCCAAGCGACCGGGTTTCCCAGCTCGCTGTCATTTGCCAGGCTCTAAGAAGCATACTGCTAGAGCTTTGCGGAAACTGTGGCCAACACACCTAATTGACCAGAAGCACTGTGCCTTTAAGTGAAAAGACAAGTAGAACACCTGAAGAAATGAATCTCCTCCTCCTCTGTAGATGTATGTGACCGCACAGAGCAATCCCAGGTCGCCGCTTTATAACTGTGAAGCCCTATAATTGTCTAATTTGAGATACAGTGTAGCTTGATCTGTAAATGTGAAAACCTTGGGAAAGTGGACCACAAGAATAACTGTAAAGCCAGAAGGAAAGTTTTTTATTTCATGCAGCCCTGATAAGTTGATTGCTGATAAGTGTTATTCATTACAGTGAGCAAGCCAATTAAAAAGACAGTTTTATCTAATTTGATAGTTAGACATAATTTGAAAGAATTTAGACTGAAAACTCTCAGTTAATAGTGTGGTTTAATTTAATTTTACACTTTCTTTCCAGAGTATTGGATTAAAAGGATTGAAACTTTGTCTTCCAATTGCACAACTCCATTGGGCTATTTAATTAGCCATTTTGCTGCTCAGACATGTGCATAAAGCAAAACCCCATACTCCATATCCCAGAAAATAAATGAATAATTAAAATAAATGTATGCTTAAAGGCAATTAAAGCAGTAACTGCTTTAGCAGCTACATTAGTACCACTTGTCCCAGAAAGTGTCTGTGAGGAGAGTAAAAGCGCACACGCTAGTACTGCCTTGTGGTCTTCTGGGTGGAAAATGGCTCCACAGCAAACTTGAGGTAAGAAAATGGAACAACTGAAACAGGTTCCTCTATTTTTCATGAATAAGGTCACTTATCAGTGAATGTAATGTCACCAAGTTCTCTTCATCAATTCAATAACAGTGTGAAAGTGGAAAAAAAAATAGTTGGGTCATTTCTTTGTAATACACCCCTGGGCTTTTTATTATGACTTCATTTCCCGTTGTAATATTGGGACGTCTCTATAATTGTAAAAGTGTAATAGACTCTAATATAATTTCATTTTGAACCCTGAATGGTCTATGCCATCTCTGCTCAATTTGAGTAGAATAATGATTTTTAATGTCCACACATGGCTTCCTGTGACCTTATTCAATCTCTGGGCTGATCAGGAAATATATTGATTCAATTACAGTGCTGATGACAGGCGAACAGAGGAGAGGAGGGAAAAAAGGTCAGCATATATTTGAAAATGTAAATCTTAACAATGTCTTTTAGGTTTGCCGGAGAAAAAAAAAGCCATTATCAAATGCCATTTGGCTCCAGTGGCATGTAGCCTTCTGCCTTTTTCTCCCACACCGATGGGAATAGTTAGAATATTTAGGATATCCATAGTGGATTTTTTCGTTGTCAGCATGTGAGTTATATTCAGAGCATGTGCCTCTATTTTGCTGTTTGCTGTGATTGTAGTGGAATATAATGGTTCGCATTACTTCTTGAGCATTACATGTCCACAACTGGCCTTCCTAATGACCTTGAGGTAATGACTTTACAGTGCTTTTGTATATACCGCACAGCTCTTTTGCTGCATAAGCTTCTCTATAAGTAAGTTAGCTTAGGCTGTCTGCACTCAAACACTGAACAAAACCCTCAAATTCATGCCTTTTCAAATTACATGCACACCACACCAGGCTCTGCTAATTATTTGTTTGGTCATTAAAAACTCATTAAATTTAAACTGTTCATTTGCATACCGCTGTGTGTTGCATCATAAATTATTAATTGTAGATAAATAAATGAATTCAATTAGAAAAGTAAGTAATGTAACATATGCGCCGGCAGAGATCTCGTGTTCGTCTTTCTTTTGACATTGAGGGTTTTTGTTTTTTTCTCTCTGGCTTCAGATAAACAAAGTGCCGCGGCTCCTTTTTCAATTGTCCGCATCAAAAGCTCGTCATAAAACAAATGAAAAAAGTTATTGTTGAAAGGGAATGACTGAACAAAATGTGAACTCCAGAAAGAAGATTTGAGGCAGTGCTGACGATTGCAGATCACAGCTGCTTTGCCAAGATGAACATGCTAGTAAATTCTTTCAGCAGACAAAAGTGGAAAATATTTTTCTTTTTTTTTTTAATGTTTTCTCCGATTAACTCCCCCCTCCTCCTCTGTTGTAACTCTTTGGCTTTGATGAATATGAATAAATTGAGTTTTTCTCTTGCTGACAAATATTTAAGCAAACCAGCCAAAGAAAGGCAATTTTCTTTAACCCAACTCATTACTTCACATCTGTATGTGTTTTGTGGTTGGATCATCTTGTCTCAGGGCTCAAACAATATCCCATCTCATTCCAAACAATTACTCCGCAACCCAACTCTCGTGCTTTTACTTTGTGTGTGCGTGTGTGTTTTATAACTGCTGCTGTTGCTGTTTGTGCTGTTTCACTTACTTTATATGCCCACTATTTTCCAGTTCCAGGGATTGGTAAATGTTCACCCTTTTTCAAATCACTTCATTAATTAAATGGGATTGGGAAAGGTTCTGAGCTAATGGATTAGACTGGGGCTGGCTGGTTCAGGCCTTTTACCAGAGGTCACATTTCATTTGCTGCCTATGTCAAGCGACCAGCAGCAGGGCCTCAGAGGCAATCTAATCAATGTCTGCGTGCCATAGCCCTTGAATGAATCCATTAAAGTTATGTGGATGCATCCTGCACAGAGGAAAAAAAAACGTCTCCAGACACCTCTGATAGAAATTAGCCATGAATTAGAAGAGAGGCTGGGCTCATTCTGGATTCCAGCCAAAGCAGAATTAATAGGCCATCAGAGCCTCTTGTGTGTTAAATCCCATTTGTTCGCCCGTGGTTTATGAAAGTGCCTTCTGCATTGCTCCTGGTTTGGTGTGAGACCCCCGAACACCCACCACAAAACTTCGCTCATTAAATAAATTTCTGGGAGGAGACGAAGCAGGGAGGGCTGCAGATCAGGGACAGAGCTGCAATCTAGGCCTGTCTTGTTGGAGATGATCATTCTGAGGGGCCCGGCTGAGTCGGGGTTGTGATTGCATTTGGGGTTTGAATGGTTTTAGTCTGCAGCCAGGAATGGAGCTAAGAGGACTTTAGCTGGACACTGGGGGAACAGCAGCCGCGTGGGCTTCTTCGGCACCAACTTTATCTAAGCAGTGTCCACTAATCCCGCAAATTGATCCTCAGTGTTTCTCTGTTTAAGCAGAGGAACAGCTCTGACCAAATCTCTTTGGAAAAGAACGTCTGAAATGCCTAAACCTATCAGAGGGAGAGGTTTCACCACTTCGTGGCACACCATCATTATTTTCTGTATGCCTGAAAACATACTGCATCATATGAGATAATTACTGGACATATTTTACTTAAAGAGTAACAGCTTTTGGCATGTCTGACTCACAAGTCAGAGTGTGCAGATTGTTGCTTATAATGCACTTGCGCATTGTTATCTTCATCCCTGCATGCTTGTTTGTCTGTGCAAGTGTACACACTTCATTTTAATTTCTATAAAAAAATTCAGTTGGACCAAATAACCAACATTATTACAATTCTAACTCAGTCAGACAACTACCATTTCAATCTGTCCATCTTATCCATTTCAGGGCCGCGGGAGCCTATCCCAGCTGTCATGGGGCAAGAGGCAGGGTACATCCTGGACTACACGCCAGAATGTTGCAGAGCTAACACAGAGAGACAGACAACCATTCACACTCACACTTACACGTCCTTCTTGCTGTGAGGCAACAGCGCAAAACAGAAAATAGAGTTTAGTTTAGCTCTAAGATCCTCCAAATATTGTTACAGGCACAAAATGGGGTGTGATGAGCATTTTTTTAGCAAATAGCTACCTGCTTTGAAACAATTGCTGACTAATACCAACCAACCACAGTCCAATCAGCTCTCCACACGCTGAAATGGTGTGCATGACCTAATCGTAACATGAAAATTATGCACGTACACGGCTGTGTGGGACCACAACATATGAATTCAGGATACTTAGATAAAGACAAACAATAAGAGAAGACAGAGTTGTGCAGTGTAAATGTCAGTGTTCATTTTTCAGCATGACAATGGTCTCAAAAACTTTGTTAATATGGTACAAAGCATACTTGGATAGAAGAACACACAATGGAACACAATCAGTCTTAGACTGGCCTTCTCAGAGCCTGGACCTCAACATTATTGAAGCAGTGTGGCATCATCTTAACAGAGAACAAAAGACAGTCAACATCCAAAGAAGAGCTCTGAATGTCCTTCAAGAAGTCTGGACTATTCCTGAAAACTACTTACACAAATTACAAGAAAGTTTGCCTAAAAGAGTTCAGGCTGTGCTGAAGGATGCAGGTGGTGATACAGAATATTAACTTTCAAATTTGTTAGACTTGTTGAAACTCAGTTTTTCCCTTTTACACTGTATTTGCATTTGTATCTTTGCATGTTTCAATAAATCAGTGCATATCTTTGCCATTTTCTTTACAAAATATAAATAAAGGAGAGAAGGCTCGTAAATTTTGCACAATACTGCAGCTTCCAGGTGAAAAGTGAAGCCAGTTACAGAAGAAACAAGAAGTGCCTCACTGACTAACTACATTAGCTGCATTTAACAGTAGCTACATGTTACATTTGGAGGGTGTCCTCACTCTATACCCAAAGTGTTCATGTGTGATTGCAAATCTCGCCACGAGCACAGATCTCTTAATGCCCCAGCCATTATACTACAGCTAACTTACTGTATAGTCACACATATTGACATATTAAATATTCAAATCAACCTGGTCCCATGATGCCTGTATTTCAAAATATTCAGTTTGTGTTACTCAAAAAAGCAAATAAATACAAATTCTTTTTTTTTTTTTCATTTTCAGGTTCGCGTGTTAGCTTAATTAGCTAGTTAGCAACAAATAACACCTGCTGGTTACAGATGTCAGATTCACTATCTGAAGCCTATTTTTGTCTGCTGAATAATTACTTAGAATAATAAGTGATAAATCATTTTAAAAACTGTAAACTGCATGTGTGCCATACGAGAATGGAAAGTTAATGAGTGCAGAGCCTCGCAGACAGTCGAGTGGGCAGGATGTTTTCAGTGGCAAGTTAATTACGAGTCTTGTGATGTAGCGTCACAGACGGCAGATGTAGTGATCTGCTGGTAAAAAGCAGGTAATACTAACACGGTTATTGAATGTCATGATGTCACAAAAAAAAGTTGCAAACTTGGAGGTTTTTAAACTGAAAGTTTGGAGTCAAAAATGAAAATAAATAAATAAATGTAGTTCCACGTTCATCTGAGCCACTGTATGCAACAAAAGGCACACATACTCACCTTGACAACACGACAATAATCGCCAAATGAACTGTTCCCAAACAAATCAAGCATTCAACCAATATAACATGGAGATGTGCAACTCAGAGGGGACGACTCAAACTGCTGCTGCACAGAGGAGTTTGCATACTGAAGCCACAGGAGAGCCATTACAGCTCAACCGTTCTCTTCACTGCACTGATAAACAACAATTCCCAGAGTCCCCTAGTCCTCCATTGTCCGAATTTACATGAGGTTTGGGGGCTTCGGCACATGCGGGTGATAGAGGTCAGAGCAAGTGTGTATCCACAAACACACGCAACACAAGGTGAACGAAAACTTCCCCTAAAACGGCACTGGATTCAGAAACTTTTAAATTGCTTGGATGCAGAATTACACCTGAATGTACACATATACTGTACTGATACCTATGAATGCGTGCATGAAGCATGCACATGGTGCGTTCATGTACACATGCACACGCATGCCAGTGCAGTTATTTTCATGCTGTTGTAGACACACTATATGCAAATGAGATCTAAAATGGCTCTCATGCTTGCCCTCTTCCTCCGGTGCCAGAGTCACGCATCATTGTCAGCAGCCAGCAAAACAAGATGAAATAAAATTCTAAGCCGTCCTGGCAGTCAAGGACACCATTCCCTCACCGTAATAGCCTGTATCGCCTAGCCACTCCATGTGTAGCTTTTCTTCATTGCTCTGGGCTTTTATTCCTGGCAATAAGCTCTTTATCACTCCTCAACACAATTCATTTAAAACCACCGTCAAGAAGCAATCAAACCTTAAGTAAGAGGATTCAAAGTCAGTGTGTTATTGTTAAGCAAAGTAGCATTACTTCATTTACATAATGCACCCAGACAGAGATGCCAAATAGGTAATAATAAAGAACAGCATGAAGGAAAATAAACAGTTAATATTTGTTCTCGATGATGGGGCCCCAAATTTAAATTCAACACTTCATGCGTCCGTGTTGTTTCCTCTTCTCTTCTTTCTCCGGATTGCCTCGGTCCCTGCCTGTGGAATGGCATTATGTTTAGGTTAGTTGTCTTTCTGCCTTGGACACCTATGATTTAGCAATTCTTGACATATCCATTACGCCACACAGATTGGCTGTTGTCCGTTCCCTGTGTCTCGGAAACCTATAGAAATGACATCTACCCTTCCATTTTTTTCTCAAATGTCCTCGATTCACAGGTGGTGCATTTAGAAAGAAGTGGATTCTAATTTCAGGAGTGTTCTCTTACTATTAACTATAGCTACAGGAGGAACATCAATCTTGACAAGGTCTTTTTGAGCCATGTCTAAAAATGCAATGCCATTTTGTGTTTTTCACCTGCTCGCCACAGTCTGACCGTAGAGGGGCATTTCGATTGCCGGTTTTAAGATTAACTATCTGCTTTATTTTTCTCTCTATAACAGTGTTTGGGAAATGGTTCACATGTCATCACTGTATATCTTTTGTATGTTGATTGCTTAGGTAGAACAACCCATCTCATCTCTTCCAGAGCAGAAAGTCAGTCAATTTTATAACAGGTGCAATCAGTGTCATCATCAGCACCATCATCTTCTTCATCCCTGCAGTGTTTACTTTACTGTGAGCTTCATCTTCCACCTCCAGCACCTCTCTCATTGATGTTTGCTCGTGGATTGATCTTCATCCTTACATATTTGCAGTTCTGTTGAATCCTAATTTTTAAATTCATGACTTTCTACAATAATTGATCAGGTGAAAGAGGAAGTTCATCAAGCAGCAATTGCATCAACCTGTGAAAACAGACACACACACAGCTTAAAGTGTCCTTACTGATAATGCTATAATTTTCCAATTTCTGCCCTTTTTTTATCTCCATGTACCGTACTGTGCAAAAGTCTTGAGCCACCCTTAATTTATGTTTTGCAAAGAAAATGGGAAAGAGGTGCTAAAATGCAGAAATTTCCTTTAAAGTAATCTTCAGGGATATTTCTCCAGGCTTCTTGAAGGGCATTCAAAGCTCTTCTTTGGATGTTGGCTGACTTTCCTTCTGTTCTCTGTCAAGATGATCCCACACTGCTTGAGCCCCAGGATCTGGGGAGGCCAATCCAAGAATGATAGTGATCCCTTGTATGTTTTTCTGTCCAGCTATGCTTTTACTGCACAGACAGTTTGTTTGGGATCTTTGTTATGCTGAAAAATGAACAGTGTTTGCCCAACAAACACTTTCCAGATGGTACTGCATGGTGGAAGCAAATCTGACGGTACTTTTCTGAGTCTATAGTTCTATCAGTTTTGACAGGATCTCCAACACCACGGCTGAAATGCAGCCCTAGACCATGACAGAGCCTCCACCATGTTTTACAGATAGCTGTAGACACTCACTGTCGTATCTCTCTCCTGACCTTCTCAGTGCATACTGAGGACAATTTCACATTTGGATTCATCACTCTATGTGAGTAGTTGCCACTGATTTTCACCCTAGTCCTCGTGTAACTGCATACCTCAGCCTGTTCTTTCGATTTCCCTTACTTAAGAATATCTTCTTGATAGCAACTAAGACCATTTCTGATGAGACTTCAGTGAACAGTAGATGGATCTGTTGGAGGACCAGATGTATCTCTCAGATCCTGTTTTAGGCCTTTGCTGGATTTTTTTCCTATTTCTTAAGGAAATGACTTCGATAGTACTCCACTTGGCCAGTTTCCTTAAATGTTTTAATGACACACTGGACACAATGCCAAGATATGCCAAGTTTTGTGGTAATGGATGTTTGGGGTTGCTGGTTGGTGTATATCTGCCAAACTGTGTTATCATTGGCATTTTTGTAGCTTCAACTAAATAAATTGGAATAAATAAGTGTTTTTGAAACAGGTTGCCCAAATACTTTGTAAATACTTTGTCATCCCTTGAGTTGCTTGAATGATTCATAGTTCAGTCTAAAGTGGAACAAACAAAAGAATATGTTCAGGTAAAAATGTCCACGTACAAGGAGTGAAAATGAGTTAAAAAAAAAAAAAAAAAACAGCCAATTTCCAAAGAAAATTTTCAAAAGAGCCTCAGAAAGTCTGAAGAACTATTTCTTAAGATGGTTTCAAAAAGTTATAAGAAGGTCTGGCTCCTTTGAAGCAAAATCTAAAGAGATATATAAAGGGGGTGGCTCAAGACTTTTACACAGTACTGTGTTAAATGATCCTTTTCCATAAATTTGTCTTCTTGAACGATGACCTTGAGCTTGAAACTTCCACTTCACTGTATTTGTTTCATTTAATTGGATATAATAAGACGGTCCTTCACAAACGCAGAGGTATTTAGAATTAAGTCACAACTTGTGAAGCTGTTTTGATTGAAGTTATTATCCACCTAATAAATTGTGGTGTTTGTTAATCATAGTTATATGTGTGATGGTTTAATTCCATGTCCACTGTCCCCTTGTTCTACTGCTTTCCATTTAATATGGCAACTTCATCACCAGGGAGATTAAAGCTAATGCCTAAAGGAGCACAGCCCAAAATTGAAAAGAATTAACTCTAATTAGCACACTGACAAATGGCTAATACGGTGGCAATTGTTATATTTTTATTATATAACCTGTAATCGTACCCTTGAGAACCTCATTTTAAGTTATGCTGAAATGAGGTTGAGGGTCATTTTAATAAAAAAAAATTCATTTTAATTTAGTAAAATTAAAAACGCAGGGTTAAAAAGAAGCATTTCTTCTGTCACAGCTCTACTCTTGCCAGGGTCTTCACCCTTCATGTTGCATCCTTTAGCAAGTGCGGCACAGCACCTAACGATAGGTAAGCCCACCACATCAAGCTCAGCATCATTACACCGACACCACAACCCCAGCAGGCAGTACAGCACATAAAAGACCCTGCAAACGGTCCCGTCAGCCTGTAAACTCAGCTAATTAACAGTAGCTTCATGCTTTTTGTACGTTGCCAGCTCTGCGTGCTTCTTCAAGGCCACAGGATGTAAGCCATGCAACAATCTGCAAGCCAATTGTCACACACCGAAAAAGTGAGACGGGTAGTAGTGAGCAGGGATTTACTGGCTGTGATAGTTATTGAATGGAGTATTTTTTTTTTTCGCCTTTGTCACCTGCTGCTTGCCGTTGTCGCTGCCCTCGCCAGCGTCTTTCCTCACACAGACAGTAATGAAAATAATAATAATGATAAGAATAGCATCACTTCAATCTCACTTTCAGTGATTACATTGTTCCTCCCGTTTCCGTTTCTGCTTAAATTATATTTAACTTCATCTGCTGTGGTCCGCAAACAGGATTACTGGTACTTATCTGAAATGAAAGTGCATTTTTAACGCAGTTTAATAACGAGAGTGGAAAATCCAGTCCATAGCAATAAAGCTGAAACTAATTCATTTCGATGGCTGTCGGCACAGAGTGTTTCCATTCTTCCTCGCATGCCCATTCTTACTGTTTAAAACTGTAAAAGAAAGGCGGCAGAAGGCCATTTGTGTAATCTGCCGCTGCCTGACACGAACATGGTGATCACAGAGCCACTGAGGAATCTTCATCCAGCTTTTAAGAGGCTCTTCAAAGAGCCACTAAAAGGCTGGCTTAAAAGCAACCGAGATCATCAAACTCTGCAACTTTTCTTAAGAGTCTTGAGCAGAGTGGAGGGTGAAGGGTGTGGACCGGGGGGGGATGGAGGGCGGGGGGAGGAGAAACTACCGCATGTCCTCGTGCATCTAAAGTGGTCAGCAGTTTGAACCTGTCCGTGCCTCCTGTTCCATTATGGAATAGTAACACAGGGGCCTGTTTGTTCGCCAAACACAATTAACAAGGTTTCTGCTGCACATCAATACTGCTATTTGCATAGGGTATTGATCTGAAGTCCTTATAATCACAAAATGTTAATTGCACCAATTAATTCTCAATCTGTTTGTGCCCTTGTCTGGCCGCCTTGAGCCCTGAAGGTCAGTGTGAAAATGAACTGCTCTTTGATTCTCCTCCAGGAAAAGATTTTTCCCAAGACAACACACTTTGCTACTCTGAAATCAAAAGGCCCTACCATCCTTTATCATTATTATCATTCCATGTGAGTAGCAGCTAATGGGTTTAAAATCTTGTGATCTGATTTGTCCTTTTAAGCAAGGTTTTTCTTGTCTCGTTCATTAACCAGGGCTGGCTCCACTTCTCTGCAGCAGAGCTGTGGCTATTTACACCTCAAAGACACAGTATCCCCTTTATATTGACTAATAAGTCATTTTCTGAGACAATGCATTGCCCATTTGATTCATAGCCCATACACACTGTGTGTGAGTTTCCTCTGTCTCTGGTCCTGCTACACCATGTTATTACATATTGAAGCATGACCTCCTGGTTTATTGTCTGTTTGAGATGATCAGAATAATAAGTCAGAGCTGTCTATTCGCTTCTCTTCTGTCTGTAATATGTAGGTAGGCCTCGCTCCTTTCTTCTGTGCCACACTCATATTTTTTCTACCTAAACATCACAGCGTATATATCGCTCTAATTATCATTTTAAATGGGGTATACATGCATTTTGCATATACTGTATACATAGTGAAGATAAACAAATGTGAATAATAACACTACACATTTAATATGACTTATTTAAGCCACAGGAACTAATTATATTTTTTGCACTGGCTGTATTTACCAGTATTGATTGCAGTCTCCGTTAATTGCTTTTCCCTCTATCTTGATACAGTCAACAACAAGAACGCAATTATAGGTTTTGCAACGTGTTTCGCTCGCTGATATCTGTACATAACAGTGCACAAGGACCTCTCTTCCAGTCCCCGTCATCCATGCCTGAGCACAGCCAAATGAAAAATGAGCCACCCTGTGTGAAAGATGAATTTCAATCCACTACACCTGTGCCACCCCACCAAATGAAAGGACTGATTGCCTCCAATTGCATATTTAAAATGCTTAATTCCTCCATTAAGGAACCTATTTACATGAATTAGGGACAATTAGCATTTTCAGACCCACTTCAACTTTGTTCGCCCCCATCCATTAACATTTGAAAGTGTCGGCTGCCAGACACAAGAAAGCCCCTCCATCTGATTTGTGCTGACCCCCTATGATGGCTGCCTGAATGGACTTTTTTATCTGTACCACTTCACTAAGGAGGAGGGAGGGGTGAAGAGGATAAACTGGGGGACTATAGTAAGTCACCTCATCGTGGTTAATCAACAAAAGCCAGTGAATGAAAGACAACAAAGTGAAGGGCAAAGGGGTGTCTAATGGAGGGCAGCTAAGGTCCAGGTCTTCAGCATTACACACCTTTTATCTAATAGATACTACATTCATTTAATGCAGTCGAGCTCATGTTTTGTCCCTCTAATAGTGGGTTACACACTGAAGTGCGGTGGAACGCAGACCGTTGTTCAGTGTGGAAATTATGAAGAAAAAAGTTTCTAAAAGAGAGGAGGATGAATTTTAGTGTGTACACCTCTCAGATTTGTGAAATTACTGAACCTTGTAGCCAAATCCAGTCGACATAATGGAAAATGAGGCCTCTGTGAAGACTGTTTGTGCACAGCCTTGAGTATTTCCATCGGTCAGCAATTACAGCTTGTGATTCAAAGCGCTTACACATCCTTAAGATGAGCTTTTTGATGGAAGAAAAGCTGCCATCCTCTAATGAAGGTGACAGAGGCCGCCTTATTCTCCAGAGAATTTATTAGAAGGGGAAAAAAAGTGGGGCGTCGCATCATGTGAGTCACATGTAATGCGTTTTATTGTTGCAAGAGAGGAAGGGAGAGCTTGAAAATACATTAGTATCTCTTTGAGTTGCATAAACCTTTGTGTGTTTGTTTTTGGTTGTGTACTGTATGCACGTGAGAGAGGGAGAAAGCGAGGGAGTATGATTCTGCAGACATGTACGCTATGTTTTTATGGGTTATGGGTGCAGTAAATCATATGATTTGCTCTAAATCAACATCATTTTTATTATAATGTACTTTTTTTTACTACAATGACGAAAGAGGTTTGAAATATCACCTACACGTTATCACATTTCAGCAAAGAACATCTGAAGATTTGGAAATATCGAGTCAATGTCACGTACTTGCATTTAACTTTTCTTATACTGCCGCATACCTCAGGCTTTATGCTACTTTTTGCTTCATTTCATCCATTACTGACTGTTAACCTAACAGGCTAATGCATCATATTGACTACACTCTGTCTCTCTGCTTGTCACAATGGGCATTTGCATATTGAATTGCATCACATGACACAGATGGATGCACTAAATTGGCACAGTCAGCAAGAACAGAGGAGAAATTTCTTCATGAATTACATTTCAAAATGAGCAAAACACCACTAGATCTGCAGCTTTGTCAGGACTTTCTGAGTTTGGGTCAGATAGCAGAGCTCTGTGTGCCACATGGTCAGATCATGTAGGAAGTTAACATACAGGTGGTAGTGCTGAGTATTTCATTCTTGGGGAAAATTGTGTAACGTATACAGTTTGCAAAAGCAGAAAAAGAGATATTCTCCCATTGACCTCAAGTGGTATTAAACCAAGAAAACACCAATGAAGTCCACGATTCACTTTAACCATCTTAAATTCAAACTTGATTAAAAATTCAAATTAAATGTAAAGAGAGAAAGTGCAACAGAAGCAGGCTGAAAAGGCCATCTGTTAACTCCATGGCAGAGTGGAAAGGTTGTTTTCTGCTCTGTAGCTTCCTTAGAAAAATGAATTTCATCTGACCAGAAGTTTTGCTAGCTAGAGGGCTTTGCTCTTGAGCTGAATTTGTACAGTAAAGGGAGTGGGTCGACTTGAACTGGCCTCCTCGCCGGTTCAAATACCACTTTGTACAACAAGAGGTAACGCTGAGATGGCTGACCCTAAGTTTGAAACACTCTGCTCAGCTGCAGGAGTGTCTTTGCAAACACCATGAAGAAATCACACTAGCTGCGGCAGAAGGAGCGAAAGCCTATTCATGCAATCATATGTAAACATCATCACATGCTATGAAATGTACAGCGGGAAACTTTTATGCCCCGGGCACCTGTGTTGCCTTTTTCCTTTAAATCTTGATTGGAGGTGCTGAAGATGACTAACAATCAGCTTCTGCAGAACATCCGCTGGATTTTTGTGCTCGCTGCAGCTTTAGTCGATAGATTGCATCTTGTATATTCCTTTGCTTGTTACATCCAGTATGACTTCCCGAGGCTGACTGATCTAGCCACATTCAACCTGAATGTTTGAGTACCTCTGTGGGTCGGGTGTCAAACCACATTAAATGGCCTTAAGTTATTCTATGTGAAATTAAACTGTGGACGGCATTGTTGCCTCACAGCAAGAAGGTCGTGGGAATCCACCACTGAATCTATTGAATCCACCAGCTGACTGGGGGTGAGCTCTCTCTGAATACTCTGGCTTTACTCCCCTGGTCCAAATACATGCATGGGGTTAAGTTAACTGGCAATTCTAAATTAGCTGTAGGTGTGAATGTGAGTATGAATGGTTGTCTATCTCTCTGGGTCAGTCCTGTGATAGAGACTTGTCTAGGCTGTACCCTGGCCCAATTTTTATGGGCCATTAATTGCTGTAGCTGTTTTTTATGTTGATATATATATATATATATATATATATATATATATATATATATATATATATATATATATATATATATATATATATATATATATATATATATATATATATATATATATATATATATATGCTCTATCTGTCTGTCATTCCCAGATTTGATGCATACATCGTGAATATTTGAAGCTGTTCCTGTGGCCTGGGCCAGGTGTTTAGTGTGTGCAGAAATAAAAAATAAAAAAAAACAGCAAACCAAATATACTGAGAATCTAGATTTAAAAAACTAATTACGTGTGGGGTTATTTTACTTATTTTTATTACTGTTTGACCACCGACATCAGATGGAGCCGCCATGTGCCACTCTCATGAAACACCTTGCAGTCCTTCCAATATTTAAGGGCACGCCAAAGGACAGGCAAATACCATCATCTCACTGGATTTAGCAGCCTTACTGCACTCCCTCTGCACAAACTCCTTCTATGATATTTTAAAATTGGTAACTTCCATACTCTCCAGCAATTCATGACAATATAATTCTTCTTCCCTTACACTACACAAAGAGCCCCTGATATATTGATTAGGACTAATATGATCGGTCCCGTTTTATCATCATAAATGGTGCATGAGATAGTGTGCAGATAGCATAAATCTCACTCCTGACAACAGATGCTAGTTTAAGTCCACACCACACAAGTTAATGCTATAATGAACACAGCCTCTTTGAATGCACATATTGTCTGTATTGCTAAGGACAGGTCCTACTCACTATCATAATTGTGCTATTGATTACACATAACTCATTTTGTCTGATTATGATTACAATTTCACATTGACTTTCCGTGTGCGATGAATTCACTTTCCTGGTGTCACTCTTGTTGACTTGTATGATCTATGATTCATCGATACCATCGACTCTCCCAAAGTTCATCCATCCATATGTGACTGGCACACCAGTATTTTACGTTAAAAAAAAAGATTGAGGGGAGGCAATCTGCATGTCAGCAAAATGTCACCATAATTGAGCTCGGCTGATGTTATTGTCCCTTAACGAAGTTCTGCTGTTTTATAAACAGGGCTGGGACAAGAGGCATCAGTCACAAGGGAGACTGTTAACATCACCAAGGACAAGAGCACCTCATAGGGAGGGCCACTCTCCCTCATATCAATTTAAATACATTGATTTATTTATCTATCTTCAAGGTGTGGCTATCTATCTATGCATTGGCTCACTACAGCGATGGCAGATGTGTTTACAGTTTACAGAACAAAAGGAGAACATCTACTATTTACAACAGCAAGAAAGACAGCACACCGAGGCTAATTGGAAAGGGCCTGTCACTGATTATAGACACACTAATGCACACCGTTTGCGTGTGTGTTTGTGCGCGCACGTGTGTACACATTGCCCATCTGTGCCCTGCGTGGGTGCATGGCTATTTGGTCCGCACACACCTGTGTAGCTCTGGCAATTGCTCCGCTGGTGGACACCGCTGTGACAGTGAGCTGCCCTCAGAGGTCTCTGGATATCCAGTGTAAATCCAGCCCAGTGGAGCTGTGAAAAAAGCTAATAATATGTTATTGCAGTCTAGGTCCCCCCCGTCGCCTCTCCATCAGAGCACCACTGTCACCTTACACATGGACCACTGTGTGATAATGGACAATAATGCGGAGTAGCTGAGAGTGAGAAGTCCAGTCTGCCTCCTAAGTGGTAAAAGGGCTGAGAGGAAAGCACAGCCCATATGCTGCGTGAGCGCTCCTGACTCTGAGGCCGTGTGTCATCTTATCATGAACCTGTGGCCACCCCTTTCCATAAGGCGATCACGCTACCGATTATTATCTTATTTCATCAATCACAAAGGTTCCATCTTAACGAGAGGGGGGACTGCGTGAGATTTCTCAATGCAAAACTCACTAATTACTTCCTCTTTCCCTGAGAAGTAAGGCTAATTAGCGAATACAACTCCTCAGCTTTGTTTTTGTTATTACCATTTCTTTTTTTTCTAGTGATGCAGATACTTAAACCAGCAACACTTAGGACCATTGCCTAATTGTTTCATCATGATGTGTTTATTCATATTTAATGTAGAAGCATTTTCTCCTGCAAAAACACGGTCATTAGCGAGAGCTCTGCAAAGAAATAAATAAGCAGATTTGTTGTGAGAGGGTTTAAATTTCTCAAAGAGAATCTAAAATGATGCTATCAGTTGTGACTTTAGGCATGTTTGCGGCTAGTGAAGCACCGCTGCCCGTAATCCGGTGAGCTATTGTTGTGATTTCTTTGTTTAGAGCAAAGTTTTACAAAATAACCTTCAGAACATAAATAACAAGTCCGTTTTAAAACCTAAACATATTAAACATGCTTCCTTTGATCAGGCTAGTGTATCTGCTGTTGCTTGCAGTGAACCATTTCCCTTTAGAGGAATGTAAAAAAGCACAGTGGTAGTGCTTTCAGCCAGACTGAGGCCTCTAGTGGCAGCTGAAGGTAACATCCTCGCCAGTAAAACTTCTCTTAAACTTTCAGTATGACTTCATTAGTTAAAGGTTAACGGCAGTTGTTGAATTGGTTAATCTTCTGAACTTTTATAGTCTAGCCTTTTATACCTTGCACCTACAAAATACAACTAATTTCCCCATCACTGTACCTCTTCAATGGGTGCTTTGTGATTAACACACTGCCAGCTGTCACACAAGCATCACAGCCGCATAACTCCTCAGGTTAGAGTACATTTAAGACAGCAAATTACGGTCTGCCTTTCTAATTGTAATTTATTTAATGCTGTGAGGGCGCAGGGGGCATTTTATTTTCCGTCCGATGATTGAATTTCTGCCTCCTTTCCCGAGCTGTATTTTGGTGCGTGACCATGAGCTTTGTGGTTTTTCAAGTCTCATGGGACCAATTCCTATTATTTACTTGACTGTGACCCTGTAACGTGACCCTTGAAGTCTCTCATTCTCCAGGAGCCTTCTTTTAAATTGCTCATCTAATGGCGACCTGCATTTTTACTGAACTGTAATGAATGTTCCAATTACGCTGAAGGTGATGGAGGCGATTTTCGTATGATGGAAGAGGTGATTGGATCTCCCACACTCCATTTCACTATCTCTCTGCTCTTCAGGCATTCCCACAGACCTGTGGTCAACGCTAGCAGTTGGGAGGAAGCTAAGCCTCCACTTGTGGTAATGCACCCTCTCAGTGCACTGCCAAGCCGTGCACCAATGAGGTGACTACAGAATTAAGTGCTTGAAATAAATGAATTCATTCTGGCAGAAATGTGTCAAATGACCTTTCCGCTGCTCATTACACATGGTCCACATTACACCAGAGAAATGCTCCTGTTGTCTGGGGCTCCTTTGTCCCCCCCCCACCCCACCCCCATCTGCCTTGTCAAAGGGGAATGGTAATTAATTGAAATCATTTCCATGTGTTAGGTTGTGTGAATCCCTCCTCAAGGTGTGTCAATGGGTCGATAGATATTTGGAGTGTATAGTGGAGTCAGGTGATAAGAACTCCAGTCATACTGTGCTAAATGACTGCAAAAGCTCCATAAAACCAATTCAAGGGCAGATGAGTTTGAGGGCAACAAGTAACAGAAAGAGAGGGGAAAAGGCATTGTCCCCAGCGGACTGTATTCTGACAGCAGACGATGGTCACTATCCACAGAAATTGCAGTGTTTTGGATCATTCAAGGCTGGGCACATATTTCATTTTCCACTCTTTTTTTCCTTCTGATTAAAAGGTTGTTTGTGAGAACCCAAGAGTCTCCTTGGAGGTGGCATCCGCCTGCTTGACTGAATGCGGGGCATTTCACCGAGCTCTGTGCACAAGAGAAGGGAGCTTATCCAAATGCAGAGGCTTGCCTGTCTGCCTGCCAAAGAGAGATGTGGCTTTAAGAGGGCCATACATGGCGTTGATTAGTTTTACTGAGCGGTTATGCAGAGACCAATAAATTAAATATGAATAAATTAAAAATGTACTCTAGCAGAAAATTGCTTGGAAAACAACCACCTCCCCATTAAAATATGTATAGTAATGCCTTTTATGTGAAGTAACTTGGGATTAGATATCACTGTAAATTAACACACCATCCAACCGTAGTGAAGAACTTTTCACTTTTAACAAGGACTTATAAAAGAGGTATTTACTCCAGTGTGTTCAGTAATTAATTTGATATTCAAATGAGCTTACAGTATGCATTATAATTGCAAATATCCCAAATAAGAGTAGTTTTAAAAAGGGGGTAGTGTCAACAAAGATTGATGAGGCATGCTTTGAAATTGCCATCTGTTTCAAATGTTTACTTGACGCCGGCACTTCCCCTCCCCTCTTCTTCTGTGGAAATAGAGGCATCATGGCATCCTCCCGCCATCCGGGCCATATGTATCTGTTATTTTACGAGGGGAGGTACGCTGCGGTGTAATACAGCCGCATCTCCGCACACATCGCAAACACTGAAGGGGATCGAGAACATCGGCATGTGTGATGAGCTCCCGCAGATAACGTCTCTGCAACATTTCCATGACATTGTAGCTGTGTTCCCTCATTACCACAATGTCATAGCAGCATTGTGAGGATGTTGGGTTGGGGTGAGGATGGAAGGGTGTGTGTGTGTGTTGGGGAGTGGGGGGGGTCAGCAGCAGGTATCGGGCTTAATTAAAGGGAGCTCTATTAAGGTTATTGAAATGAACCCTCCCCTCCTCTCCTGGAGCAACTCCCTCTACACTCCTCAATGGAGAAAGGTGGATGAAGAAGGGGGTGGGGAGGGGTGTTTGAAGAATCCTTGCCTCTTTTGACATTAGCCAGCGTGCACACGTCACACAACTCCTCTCCACAAGTGCCTCTTATGCACCCCACCTTTGCAGGAGTGACACTGTTTCCCCCCCAAAAAAATGGGGCTTCAGAGTTTTAATCCCTCCAGCCCATCAACCCACCCACTCTTACTTCCATCTGTCGGGAGCACTGCTGGAGGGAAAAGGGGTGGGGGAGGATTGGAGGGAATGAGGGGGGGCATGGGGCGCATCCCTCGTTCCATCCCGACGAATTTTCTAATTTCCTTTGCTTCCATGCTTTGTCCCAAATTCACGCCCCTAACCTATCCACCATACAGCCTCTCATTCTTTCCCCTCCTCTCCCACCTCTGTGCTCTGTTGTTTTGGCAAAAGGAGTGAAACTGGAGGCTGCTGTTTGCTTGAAACACCATGACAGTGTTTTAACAACATCTGACTTTAGCAACATAGTTATGACTCTTCCATGTGTCCTTCATGAGTTTCACTCTGTTAGAATTTGTCCCAACCGGAGACACATATAAGCACTCCTATATCTTGCTGTACGTCAAATATCCACACCCCACTGCTGTCCTCTTTTTCTCAACTTATCACCACAATCATAAGGCAGAACCCAAACAGAAGTATGTCTGAACATTTTATTTATTTTTCCTCTATGGACCACGCAGATATAAGCATACAACATATTAATTAGTGCCACATCACATGGGTGTCACAGTTTTAATGGGCAGTGGCTCAAGCAATCAATTCTAATTACAGAGCTTCATGCACAAAACTAGGTAGCTTCAGGGACGACACCCTGTGTCAGATTAACTTCAGGGAATTATTTCAGAATCAATTCAACAACTCACTACCAGCTACCATCTGCTGTTCAAAGCAGTGAGTAAACAAAAATCATGTTTTCAGGAATCACCCAGTCCTTTTGGCAAGCAGCTTTAATCAAAAATAATTCACATCTCATTTGCATATCTATTCACTATGT
This sequence comes from Aulonocara sp. 'chitande type north' Nkhata Bay, assembly GCF_057382095.1. Classification (NCBI taxonomy): domain Eukaryota; kingdom Metazoa; phylum Chordata; class Actinopteri; order Cichliformes; family Cichlidae; genus Aulonocara; species Aulonocara sp. 'chitande type north' Nkhata Bay. Next base: position 21,177,309 of record NC_141344.1, on the reverse strand, counting down.
TAGGGAACATCACCTGAGATTACTGTAGAATGTCTGCCTGGATAAAATTTGACTTAAAAAAAAAAAGAGTCCACTCATTCAAGAAAAAGTGCAAACTACATTTACACATACACACTAAAACACAGAGCCTGTGCATGAAAACGGGGCCCCATTGTTGGCACTCATTCACTTCAAGATGCAAATGGGTGGATTTGAAATTCACCCTCTGTGTGTTATGCTTGGATACTTTAATGTTGTATCTATGCTGGGGATTATTCTCTCTGCAGCGGAAAAACCTGTGCTTGAATGGCAGTGCCCTCAAAGTAGCTCCTACTGCTTTCAATGGCCTCCAAACGAGATTAGACCCGTGGCTGCCCCCAGTCCCAATCCTCTGCATTCAGATGGAGCGTAACCAGCCTGTGTGACAGTTTTTCTGTTTTGACACTGAGAGGGTGCAGTCACTGCATATCGGACGTTTTGGAATTGAGAGGTCAGAACAGAAAGAAAGAAAATCCCTATTGCTCACTCTTTTTTTGTTTGTTGTTTTTTAAATAATATCCAGTAATCTGCACGAGTGTTTTCTCTCCTATTTATAAAGCAAATAACCTAAAAGAAAAGTGACAAATTTAAAAAAAAAAAAAAAAAAAGACAAAAATTTATACCTAAACAGTTTACAACAACTAAAATGAAGACTTAGGGAAGAGAGAGATGTCAAGATAAAACATCAAAATCTTACCTAACCTTGTTGTTGCTGTAAGCTAAAAGTATCAGTGTTACACATCAGACTCATTCAGGCTCCACATTTGGCAGCAACTATAGAAATGCATGAGTCTTTATGTTAGCTGTTTGATGTTCTAAAACAATTGGCTATTTAATACAAATAATTTCTCCAGGAGTTTCTCCCCATGTGGGAGATTATCTCAGACGGAGTCTCTTTCTTTTGGCACACGGCAGTCCTGAAGCTGAAACTGAAGCTGAATCAGCTGCAGTGGTTTTCGGCCTCTTTGTACTATTTTCACAGTTATGTGACACTGTGTTTGCTGCTTAGTGTCCGGCCATCACAAAAAGGCTGCACCATTCCTAGTATTTACATTCACATTACTGTTAAATAAGAGATCTCAATTAAATAACAGAATGAAAAACAAAACAATAAATGTATGTCCAACACAGCCACAAAAGGCCAGGTTTGTTTTTGTTTTTCTCTCTCTTCATGTTTTATAATGGGATATGGCTCATTTTTTAGTTTTATTCTAAATGGTTTTCAGTCTTGGAGCTAGCTGGTGGTTTGCAGGGACCAGTTGTACTTTACTGGGGGTAGAAAGTCTCTGGTCGTCTGCCTTACTTGGGTTTGGGGGATTGTTTCTGTCCTGAACTGAGGTCCTTCTTGTCTGTAGGCCTACGCTGCTTTGCACTCGGCTGTGTGGAGAGTTTAACAAGAGCATGAGACTGCAGGCATAAGACTCATATTAATCTTACATAACATAATTAACTATGACACCCATATAAAAAAAACAGCTGCATGGCTACACCTTTATTAACATCTTCTAACATCTTTAAGAGGTGAATCTGGCACCATCTAGTGGTAGTTAAACATGAAAGCCAATATACAGAAATTTAGCTATAAAAAAACCTTCTTTTTTTTTAATCCAAACGGTAAATCAGTAGACATTTGTAAACTGACATTTTAGATTAGACATGTATGCTGCTGAAAATACACATTAAAGAAAACTTTAAATTAACCAAAAAACATAGGATGTAGGAGATTCAACAGACCTGTGTGGTTGCTGGCTGTGCTGGGGTGTCAGAGCTGTTTATTTGTTTGTCCTGCTGAAGACTGCCACTGCTTTCTTTAGTCTTTATTCCACCGTCCTATGATAACCACAGGGAAAACACGAAACATGGACTTCATGACCACACATAATGGCCTATAAAGAGGTAGTTTAAAGGAAAATTCAGGTTTGTCTTGTTTCATTTTAAACCTTTGACACACACACACACACACACACACACACACACACACACACACACACACACACACACACACACACACTGAGACTCAATTTATGTGAATTATTAGCAGTATTAATTGCTAACAGGAATAAAAAGAAATCAAGACACTGACGACATTACAGTAACTTTTAAAACTGTGTATGAGTGCTTCTAAAATGTTTTTATATTTAAAAGAAAACTTTTAAGGAACCAGGGAAATTTTTTTGGGTGGGAAATCAGAGTAAAGCAAGCATGTGACAAACACATCACACCAGCCATTATGATATAATACAGATGAAATCTAACAACTCTGTAACTCTGTTGTGCTGATCATAAACCTACAGCGATGACTCAAGATAAAACCCAATAATTGCCAAAAGGGGAAAGTGGGGTGTTTAATAGTGAGTGATACAAAACCTACATTAATCACATATAGCACTTAAGTAGATAATAAGAGACCTTAAGAAACACACATTTGGGGTCCTAAAACACATACATAGGCAAGTAATGTGAAAATGTTGAGAGAGCTGTGCTAAAGAGAAACACATTACCAGTTTAGTGGATGTGGAAGATATGTCAGAGCTGCTGTGTCTCATGCAGTTGCTGTTAGTTTCTGCTGAAAATGCCGGGTGGACCGGGACTGAGTCCAGGTTTGCCTCAGAAGTGATGAAGGGTGAAACTTCTGAAGTCTTATTTCCTGTTTTGGAAGTTTTTTTAGCAACATCTACATTAGGTAGATTCACATGCCTTTGGTTTATCACTGTCATCTGTTTCTTTATAGTCTATGCTAAATGAAAACAAATGCCTCACATTTAAATATTACATTACTAAGTCAATATCACTGCCTTGGCCTTATTTGGCAACTTTTCCAGATCCATTTATACTGTGACCTGCATGTCTGCTCAATTATATATCAGGAGAACTCAAATATAGTAATCAGCATATTAAACTACAGCTTATCAAATGATAGCAACAGTACTAATAAAGTGATCAAATCAAAATCAAAATGATCAAGTGATGACTTGGAAGATTTAATTTAATCTTCATTATTACTTTCTTCCTGCTCCAGGTACTGACGCATCATCTCCAGCACATTGGGTGGTACAACAGGCATAGTAGAGTCACCCTGTTTGACAAAGCGCACTATAAGAGCTCTTCATGCGACTTATCTGAAGTTCATGAATGCTGAAAGTGCCTTACTGTAATCCAGGGGTTCTCTAGTAGCTGATTAGCAGACATTCGGTATGCGGGGTCCACCTTCAGTAGGCAAGTCAAAAGATTTTTAGCTGTTGAGACAGACTCAAGACGATCAGTGAGTGTTCGTAATACCAACCTGCCCAGTAAAACTGCACATATGAAGCATTTGCGCTGCTACTTTATATTACCATAAGAATGTGATTAAGATCATGAAGTGTTACCTGCATCACTGACTGAGGCCCAGATGGGTTGAGAAAATTTGACTCCAGTGTTCATTATCTTCTTAAGTAGGTTTTTCCTTGTTTTGGAGACAAATGGAGGTTCTCCACACAGTCTACAGGGACACATACCTCAGACATGTGCACTCATGAATCGTGTACATGTATAAAAATAGTACGTGTGCGCCTACTTACAACATATACATAATGACTCCTATGCTCCACACGTCGCACCACTGGGTATAACCTCGACCGCTCATCATTTCAGGGGCTGGCAACAACACAAAAATGCACAAATGTATGACTTGGTCTGCATGAGCTACAGAAATTTGTGGTGGAAAACCACTTTGTTAAATGATGTTTTTTAGCACCAGCAGCGCTGCTGAGCCCCATTTCAATAAGTTAACACTATAATAATGTGTGTGTTATGTTTTGTCACCATATTTGCAAGGACACATACACATGCAAGCTGAGTGACACACAAGGTGAAAGTGCAAAACCACAGTTAGAGGTAGTAATGAGCCATAAAAGTTAGAGATGAATACATAAAGGTGGAGGAGGCTCATCTTTTGAATATATTATTATATATTTTTAATATATAATGATTTATATCTTTTGTAATGTATTTTAAATTATATGCTGGATCTACAAAACATCCTTTGTGCAACCATGAAACACTCCAGAGACATATTTATATGCTGAGAAAGTAACAAAATGACAGAAGGAATTTGCAGGCATATAGCCCAGCACATAATTGAACAATTATACCAAACAGGTGCTAATGAATCAAATCATTAACGTGGCTAAACCAAAACCATTAACTGTAACAGAAACAGCTGTGTAGGAAGGATTAAAGTGGCTGATACCCTGACATAATAAAAAGGTAAGGATTCTGAAACAGTGACAGTTCGAGCTAAAAATCTTTAACCGTGAAACAAAATGAGCCTCAGCAGGAAGACAGAAGGTGGTCAGCCTGCAATGCTTGGTCTCTCACAGGCCAACATTTTGTGGCAAACAGGTTTTTCTGGACGTGTAGTCCAAGATCATCTGTAGAACCACACAGAAACGGTTACGGTTCAAAACAAAGAGGCAAGCCAAGGAAATAGAGTGCAGCAAACAATTGATGCATTAAGTTAACATTACAATCTGAGGATTTTCCAGCATTGCCGTCATGGAAGACTTCCAGCCAAATAGCCAATCCTCTGATGTAAAGACAAAGCCAAGTTAACTCACGTATGCAGAAAAACACGAGATGTGGGGTACAGAAATGGAAGAGCAGGTGCTTTGGGACAAGTCATAACCTGAAATATTTGGCTCCAAGAGGAGGCGGTTTAGTCGTCTGAGTGTTAACAAGGACCTGAGAAGTCCTGGCATTAAACATCATCAAGAATAAATTTAATTTGTCCCAGACTGAGTACCTCAAACGTACAACCAAAGTTCTAAAGATAAAAATTCTCCTAATATCTTTGATAATGAAAGGAATGAAGGGACACAATCCCAGAAAACGCTGATCTTAGTATCACAGAGTAAGTCAAGGATTACCAAAGAGAAAGTGGCAGCTGAGGAAGCATAAATTCACTGAAAGACTGGCAATAACTTTATTCCAACTTTTACAAACAGTTAAAGTGAAAATCTGCCTGTAGAAGAATCGGTACTTTTTAAAGGCATAGGGACACCACAGTTTGTATCCCGTTAAGTTAAAAGATAAATATTACTTTTGAAAGCATGACCACTTTACTGGTTTTTTCACAAGGACTAATAGCTTTTACACTGCATTGTAGATATAAGTATATAATAGCATATTTAGTCATAACATTTAACAATATACTTTTTATATAAAAACAAAAACAGCATTTTACAGTCCATTTATGAATTTTGCAGTCTGTATTTAAACTTAAAAATGTCATAAAAATACTTTGGCGCCCTCAGTGGTAGAATCAAAAACAGGAGTGATCTCTGCTACTCTGTTCATCCGCACTGTCATCGTGTTGGTCAACTAGCATGCTGCAGAAGATCCAAATATCTTACCCATATAGATAAGGGTCCCACAGGCGTGTGTCATTATGTTTTCGATCCCGACACCACCTGTCTTCACCGATAATCCAAAGTCTGCCACCTAGGTGGAGAACAGCACTTAGGAAAAAGGTGTCACAAATAAACATGATTCAGTCATGCTGACAAAATCCATATTAGATTCTTTGTTAAAGGTGCTTCAGTAAGGAGCTAGGCAAGTAACATCAATACAAGCCGACACTATACAGAATTTTTCTAGGGGAAAAAAAAATCGCAATACTTGCAAAGTTTTAAAAAAAGAAACTACTCTGAAAAACAATTTATGCTCTGCTATGACAAAACTTTCTAACAACATGTACTATAAGTGTGTTAGTGTATGTGCAGCCAAAGACAAAGACAATCCTGGCCTTGTTTTAACTCATACACCAGGTATCTGCTTTGTCTGGCTCGCCATCAATACAAGCAACATGCTGTGCTCAGCATGTCATCTGTTTAAAGACGCAGTTTAGACTCCATTTGTAAAGGTGGACTATAAAGGAAGACCAGAGGGAGACTATCATAATGAGATAGTATTTAAAGCCTTTACTAACTATAGAGGAGACAGTGGGCGAGGAGAAGGCGCCTATTTGAGGCTTTTTCTCAGTGTGGCAGAGAATGGATAAGATGCATTTATGGAAAGCTCTCAGTTTGGTTCAACATTTTACCTTGACATCGATTTTGTCACCATCCTTATCAGGAGAATTTTTCACAAGAATGTTCTCAAGTTTCAAGTCCCTGTGTACAATATCTGTAGGATGTGAAGAAACAGGAAATTTTACACGGACATAAAAGCTTCAAATATTTTTATATATATTTACAGGATTAGGTGCTGCAATAAATATCTCAATCAAATTTTTTTTTTTAAATTAGAAGTAGACCAGCGGTTGCTTAATGATGAGACCAGTGATAACTATTTAACTTTTCATGAGTCATAGATAAAACATCAATCCCAACATAATTATTGTAATATTACCTGTGCAAAAGGCAAAAACAAAAATGTGGCTGCATTTTGGAGGTTACCTGCATTTTCTAAGTAGTTAATGCTAGTAAAGCAGGGGGCAAATGTCCCCAAAGGGAGTTATAAATACTAACTTAACTAAGCAGATTCATGGGTTGGGCCAGTGGAACATGACAAAACCTTTATGTTAATATTTTGACTTCTTGTGTTGAATTATAAGCCAAGAATTGAAGAAGCGAACAAGAGAAAAATACATATGTAGCCTTTCATCAAGGTATAACTTTATGGTCAGTCACTAGAATAAATTACATGTTCCATACATGCTAACACAGTTATGTTTTTCCTGCTTACAGCAGACCAGGCTGAAGGGCCTTGTTAACTTAGCACAGAGAGGGAAGGCAGGAGGAAAAATACAATTTGCCCTGGGCAGTCCTATTCAGTGCACTATTTGAAGCAACCAATTATACAATGCAACAGTGCTGATGGTGTGTGAAAGGTAAGTTAGAACAAATGATGTGCCCAAAACAAACACCTGAAAATGTTTTTTTTTCTTTTGTCTATTTAACATTTTTTTGGTATGGTAATTATTTTTCTTTAAAGTGCTTTCTGTCACCTGAACTCTCAATTTCTTTTTTCAGTTACGTAACAATTATACACACACTAAAACAGAAGTACCAGTTGTTAAATACACTACTTAGTTCTGCTTTTTTTCTAGTCACTTAATGAAATACTAGTGCAAAGAAATTAATTTCGAACTATAAACTACACAATATAAGGTTTGGTGCATTTAATTCCATTAAGGAATAAGAACAATAAGGAACAATACAGTTCACAGATCCACACAGCAAGCAACTACCAGTGATGCGGGAACCAGAGACCACTGCTGAGGTGAAGTGGTCTTGTTAAAATTTTCTCAGCTTCAAAGCGAGTGATTGAGGAGACTACCAATAAGACAGAAGCATACCACTGACTGACATATGAGGGGTAATTCATTCGAGGCAGGCAGTGGGCAATTACTTTTTCCAAGGGGCAACATGAGAAACTGGGACAGTTTTGGACAGTCGCACCAATAAGATAAGATAAGATAAGATAAGATAAGATAAGATAACCTTTATTAGTCCCACACGTGGGAAATTTGTTTTGTCACAGCAGGAAGTGGACAGTGCAAAAGTTATGAGGCAAAAATTAGAATACAATAAGAATAAATACAGTACACAACTGTACAGAATAGAATAAAATACTATATACAGTAGAATAAAATAAAATAAATATACAATAAGATAAAAATAGAATACAAATACAAATACTATATACAACTGAGTAAAAATACAACGATGACAGAAAGGATTATTGCACTTAGTATTATTGCATATGTATGGATGTGTGTGCTTGATCAGTTAAAGTCTTTATTATGGAGTCTGACAGCAGTGGGGAGGAAAGACCTGCGAAATCTCTCCGTTAGATGAACTAAACTCTGCTCAATATTAACTTTATATCTTCAGAAGCTTATTGGCGTGGCCCACCCCAACAGTCCCAGTTTCTCATGTGGCCCATGGGGAGCAATAATTGCCCACCCCTGCACTAGAGTGTTTCCTAGACAATCAGAGCCTGGTATGTCCGCTAGCGACAAGCGAATCACTTCCTGTGTGGACGCCCCTTAATGTGCCGATGGTACATTAAGGGGCGTCAGAAAAAATGTGATCTACAAATTTAAGCCAAGTTATGCAACTTGTCATTTGACAAAGAAAGGTTTCTGGAGAGCTCATTCTCATTACTATCATTAATAAAAATGAAGCCGAAGAACACCACCACAAAAGGACTTTCCATGTGAAAAACTCCTGTTAATTAGTATTGTTCCCTAGTTTGTTCTACATTAGTCATTAGCCACATGAAATGATGCCTCATTACCAAGAACTGTCCTAAATTACCTCTAACCTCAGATTTTACCAAAGGGGAAACAGCATTTCCAAATAAATGGTTTAATTAAAATGTTTATTTCCTGGCAGCTGGGCATTACTGCCATTTTATCAAAATAAGACACCTTGCTACAGTGACTGAAAGCCCTAATGGCAAGGAATATCACATCATTGAGGGCAAAAACAATTTGAATACAATAATGGCATTATAGCACCAGTATAAATTAACTGAAGCACAATTCATTCAAAACACAGGCTGAACTACATTTTTGACAGTATAATTAGCATAGATTAGATCAATCTAGAAAATGACGTTACCTCTTTTATGAAGGTGCACAACAGCATCAGCTAAACTACAGATTATATCCCTCGTCTCGTCCTCTGTGAAGAACTTTTTCCGCTGCAACAGCTCCCTCAGATCACCCCCTTTGCACAGCTCAGTAACCAAATAAATCATCTAGAAACGAGAAGATAAATGCATCTTACTATACAGTCAATTTGTGTGTTCATCAGTAATATTTATGCAGAGCGGCATGCAGCAATAGACACAGTGATATGTTACATGCATTACATTCACCCACTCACTTAATTATGCTAATTTTGAGTTTGTGATTTAAAGGATAGCAACGCTTACCGTGGTCGAGCGGTAGACTGCCTCAAGATGTATTATGTGCGCATGATTCATTTGTTTGAGAAGGTTTATTTCGTTATCCACCATTTCTACTTTCGAACTTCCTGCCTAATGCAACAGAAAGTCAAATCACAGCTGGATTTGTTACCCTCCAAATATAAACTTCCCTTATTAGTGCAACTTTTTAAACACATTAAAAAACAGGCTTCCTCGAGGGATGCCAAACACACTCACCGGTGGTCTGCAAAACGTCTTAATGGCCCATTTTGTCTGTGTCTCTATGTGGGTGGCTTCATAAACAACTCCAAAGGCACCTTGACCCAATTTATTTTCAAATTTATAAATTTCCTATGGGCACAAAAATACTAGAAAACATTAATACATTTGTAATATCCATCTGTTCACCGTCAGTCATATACAGCAGAGGATTTCCCCCGAGCAGGTGTTGAAGACCTCAGGATCATTTCACTGTTGTTTTTCAAAAACATTATGTCCTAACTTAAGACCTGAATTGCAAAGTTGTGAAGCCCTCTGAAGGAAAAAAAAACACACCAGTCTCTGGAGCCGCAGAATATAGTATTTTTAATCAAGTTACAAATGATTAAGTTGCTGCTGCAGTTCGCTCAATCTCAGGTCTAATTAACTTGATTGTTATCTGTGTGCACGCAAGACTGAGCACTGGCTGCTTTGGATTTAGAAAAGTGAGCAGTGAAATTAACCAATGAAGGAGGCTATACAGCAGCAAAGTGGAGTTTGGTTTTCTAATGCTGCACATAGTGTGTAAAACAGACGTCATCAAAGACTAGGTTTTACTTTGTCAGTGGGATCGTGTTACAGGATCAACATACCCTGATGTCTCCATCATTTTTCAGCCGCATATCTAGCACATTCCTCTCCGACGTGCATCTACTGGTCCGCACAGACTTCAGGTTCATATCTAGTCCACTAACATCTCCTTTTGTCATCTACAGAAGGAAGGAGAAGGCAGTCATAATCTTTCTTGAATTGGCATGCGTATAAAAAAAATTCATTCTTAACTGACGAGCAGCTGTAATCCTTTGGCTAATCAATTTTTTTAAAATACTAAAATCTGTCAAATTTGTCAAATATTGGTATTACAGCAGGTTTTTCTAAAACAAATAAAAAAAAGCAAAGTGATTTTTATATTGTTTTATCTTAAAATCCCAACATCATAACAAGATTATTTTTCATCTTCTAGTCAGTCAAGAAAAGTAATAGCTTTCCTTCATGATCCAGTTTGCCATCATTCCTAATCATTACAGCCCAATCAATCCTTGGCAACCATGTTTCTAAACCCTAAGGCATTACATGTGTCGTGGTAAGAAGGCTTAAAAATAAGGAAATGCTGAGAGACACATAAATATTCTCCAACGCAAGAAATTATCACTGCTAGTTTCAAGCAAGTGTCAACGATTACGTTTATTTTTTAAGCTTCAGCTACTAATGCTGTAGACATTTTTAAAAGTTTCCTAATGACTTTAATTCCAAAAGTCTGGTGTTCAAATAGTGTACAGAATTACTAAAACTTTACTTCTCCCAGTCTAAGTTGTCGCCTTTTTTTCTGGTTTATGGTTTATGACCAAAACTCTTGTCTCTGTCTGAGCCCATATTCACTTTAAGCACAATTTACCCAGCTTGAAAAACAGTCTCTAAAGCCAAATTAAATGTAAAGCAATTATCAAGTGATGACTGGGAGCGATGAAGTGGATCCACCACACGCACAGCAATTAATTATTAACAAGGAAGTGGTGTCTTTAACCTCTTCACTCTGATGCATTATTTTAGCCCTGACAGGGCTCTCATAACAGGCCTGTCTCTCCCATTTTCTCCTGTCTATTTTCCAATCAAAATGATTGTGACAGCCTCTGGAAATTCCAGTCACCTCAATCATAGCTCATTTGTGGAGACAGCAGCATGTGATGAGTGTATCACTGAGGACTTGAGGAGACTGGAGGAGGGTCTCAGCTCCTCAGGTATCTCCCAGACAGAGGTGACTGGTCCTTGGCCCCAGATCTCTGATGCAAAGGAAATAGGATATCAAGTTCATGTTCAGGTTAGGGTGAGAGGTCTGACCTTAAAAGGGTCACAGACACAGGTCTTGAATTGCTTTAAGCCTTGTGTGCCTATCTAGAATATCTATACCTGTGATTCTAACAATTCAATTGAAATGCATGACTTACTTAAATCTGTTTGTTTTTTTAAACTTAAAGTCAAAAACAATTCAACAATACAAACCCAAACTAAGGGCCTTAAAGGAGCAAAGAAAAGAACCGAAGAGAATTAAAGTAAAGACAAGCACTGTACCGCCACCTCTCCCATCAAGATTTTTTTTAAATGTAAAACATAAATGCATCTGACAAAAGCTACAAATTGCCTCCATTGAGGAAATTCACTGAGAGGTTGTGCTCTTTAGTGAAACAGCCACTGACAACACTGAAGAATTGCTAATGGAGTGGCAAAGACATGGTCATTTAGTGGCTTGCAAAGCATGGCCACTTGTGTTTGTTGCATGACCAAATTGCTGGAAATACAATTGGGATTTGAACCACTCTGCAGTGGTGGGGAAGAAGTGTGCCCCTGTGCCACCTGTGTACCTAAAATGTTTTCCATTAAGGCTACGTCTTCCTTCCAGCTACCCCTACATCAGTACTTACAAAATGCGAAATTTTGAAACCTCCCTGAAGGCTAGACTCCTTATTTTCCTTTTCTTGACTTGATTAAGAAAGTGCTGGAGTACCACCAAAATCTATGTATGGATCTTCT